>NC_090308.1:91137500-91737500 GCF_039906515.1 Pseudorca crassidens | reverse complement strand
GTGCCCAGGAAGACTCTGTCATGGCCCTTGTGTGAGCTGCCATGAGAGAACACTGCACTTGGAACACTGCGAGGCCCTCCCCCGCACCTGAAGTCACTCTGCTCGAGGAGAAAGTCAGCATCTTAGCACGCTGTGTCGCTACCGGCACACCCAGCATGAACCCATGCCTGGTAGTAAGGCCCTGATTCGCCGTGCAGAAGCGGAGGCGTGCTGCAGCTTCCAGGAGGCGGTGGCCTCTGCTCTGCATGCCTTTAACGGCAGCACAGCTTTCTGGACACCTGGGAGGCTAACCGGGGCACCCTGCTCTCGGCAGGAACACTGAGTACCCCCAGGTGCACCTGGGTTTGCTAAGCAACATCCAGGCCCGTAACCCTTCAACGCTCCCTGTGTGCAGGCCGAGCGTAGGGAAACGCACTGCCCTCTCCATCGGAGCAGCTTAGTTTCCTCCGCACTCGCACACGTTCGCGAACACCGTTCTGGCACGTCCCACGTGGCGCGGAGGTCTTACGCGGTGCCCTAATCGGAGCTGCCCTCAGAGGAGCCCTCGTCTTCCCATTCCATCCAGGACCTCCTGACTGAAGTCACCATGCCTCCTACAAGAAGGCGGTTTCGGTTCTTACTGCACTTCAAGTCCTGTTCCTTCTGCGGCACTACAGGCATCCACAGGCCCAGAGGAGCAGCTACGGCGTTCCTCGGTTGAGACAGTTCGCCGGATGCGGGACTCCCCACTTCAAAAAGTTAATTCAGGGAAGGAAACGCAGGGTAACCGGTGTCTGTTGGGACTCGTTAGAAGTCACAGGGATGTACGCTGAGTGTGCCCATGAAAACGGGGGCCTGCTGGAACTAGCCCTGCTTTCCCATTTTGAGGGCGGCATTCATGCCTGCCTTGAAGCTACCTGACATTCCCGGCTCCCGACAGGCCAGTGAGCCCTGGAAGAATGCTTCGGGGAAAATTATGAGTTTGCTCTCTCTAAACCAGGGGCTTCCGTGGTCGCAGCTCGGTCCGCATGACAGGCTCTAGAGCGAAAGGGAACCTCGACGTGAGAACTCGCCTCCAGGTTAGGCCCTGAGTAGCCATGCAGAAAGGGAGGCATGCAGCTGTTTCCATGAGTTCTCAGTCACTTATGACCTTTAGTTTAAAGGAAGTACGCATCCGGGGACTCCTAGGCCCCACGGGTGTGCATCGTTTTCCCTCCGAGGTCACTGAGTGCCTCCAGACACCTGTGGGCCGGCGGAGCAACGTCGAGGTCCATTGGTTGATCCCCCGGAGGACCTCTGTGCCTGCCGAGTGCTGGGCAGCAACACACTGCGCGTTCCTTGAGGAGCGCTACATCTCCAGAGCCCTCGAACGCCCTCGGGACAACATGGCTGGTGAGTGCGAAGTGCCCAGGAAGACTCTGTCATGGCCCTTGTGTGAGCTGCCATGAGAGAACACTGTGCTTGGAACACTGCGAGGCCCGCCCTCGTACCTGAAGTCACTATGCTCGAGGAGAAAGTCAGCATCTTAGCATGCTGTGTCGCTACCGGCACACCCAGAATGAACCCATGCCTGGAAGTAAGACCCTGATTCGCCGTGCAGAAGCGGAGGCGTGCTGCAGCTTCCAGGAGGCGGTGGCCTCTGCTCTGCATGCCTTTAACGGCAGCACAGCTTTCTGGACACCTGGGAGGCTAGCCGGGGCACCCTGCTCCCAGCAGGAACACTGAGTACCCCCAGGTGCACCTGGGTCTGCTAAGCAACATCCAGTCCAATAGCCCTTCAGAGCCCCCCGTGTGCAGGCTGAGCATAGGGAAACGCACTGCCCTCTCCTTCGGAGCAGCTTAGTTTCCTCGGCACTCGCACACGTTCGTGAACGACGTTCTGGCACGTCCAACGTGGCGCGGAGGTCTTACGCGGTGCCCTAGTCGGAGCTGCCCTCAGAGGAGCCCTCGTCTTCGCGTTCCATCCAGGACCTACTGACTTAAGTTATCGTGCCTCCTAGAGGACGGCGGCTTGGGTTCTTACTGCACTTTAAATCCTGTTCCTTCTGTGGCACTGCAGGCAGCCCCAGGCCCAGAGGAGCAGCTACGGCGTTCCTCGGTTGAGACAGTTCGCCGGATGCGGGACTCCCTACTTCGATAAGTTGATTCAGGGAAGGAAACGCAGGGTAACCGGTGTCTCTTGGGACTCGTTAGAAGCCACAGGGATGTACGCTGAGTGTGCCCATGAAAACGGGGGCCTGCTGGAACTAGCCTGCTTTCCCATTTTGAGGGCGGCATTCATGCCTGCCTTGAAGCTACCTGACATTCCCGGCTCCCGACAGGCCAGTGAGCCCTGGAAGAATGCTTCGGGGAAAATTATGAGTTTGCTCTCTCTAAACCAGGGGCTTCCGTGGCCGCAGCTCGGTCCGCATGACAGGCTGTAGAGCGAAAGGGAACCGCGACGTGAGAACTCGCCTCCAGGTTAGGCCCTGAGTAGCCGTGCAGAAAGGGAGGCATGCAGCTGATTCCATGAGTTCTCAGTCGCTTATGTGCTTTATTTTAAAGGAAGTACACGTCCGGGGACTCCTAGGCCCCACGGGTGTGCATCGTTTTCCCTCCGAGGTCACTGAGTGCCTCCAGACACCTGTGGGCCGGCGGAGCAATGTCGAGGTCCATTGATTGATCCCCGGAGGACCTCTGTGCCTGCCGAGTGCTGGGCAGCAACACACTGCGCGTTCCTTGAGGAGCGCTACATCTCCAGAGCCCTCGAATGCCCTCGGGACAACATGGCTGGTGAGTGCGAAGTGCCCAGGAAGACTCTGTCATGGCCCTTGTGTGAGTGGCCATGAGAGACCACTGCTCTTGGAACACTGCGAGGCCCACCCTCGTACCTGAAGTCACTCTGCTCGAAGAGAAAGTCAGCATCTTAGCACGCTGTGTCGCTACCGGCACACCCAGCATGAACCCCTGCCAGGAAGTAAGGCCCTGATTCGCCGTGCAGAAGCGGAGGCGTGCTGCAGCTTCCAGGAGGCGATGGTCTCTGCTCTGCATGCCTTTAACGGCAGCACAGCTTTCTGGACACCTGGGAGGCTAGCCGGGGCACCCTGCTCCCAGCAGGAACACTGAGTACCCCCAGGTGCACCTGGGTCTGCTAAGCAACATCCAGTCCCGTAGCCCCTCAGAGACCCTGTGTGCAGGCCGAGCGTAGGAAACGCACTGCCCTCTCCTTCGGAGCAGCTTAGTTTCCTCGGCACTCGCACACGTTCGCGAACGCCGTTCTGGCACGTCCCACGGGGCGCGGAGGTCTTACGGGGTGCCCTAATCAGAGCTGCCCTCAGAGGAGCCCTCGTCTTCGCGTTCCATCCAGGACCTCCTGACTAAAGTCACCGTGACTCCTAGAGGACGGCGGCTTGGGTTCTTACTGCACTTCAAGTCCTGTTCCTTCTGCGGCACTGCAGGCAGCCCCAGGCCCAGAAGAACAGCTACGGCGTTCCTCGGTTGAGACAGTTCGCCGGATGCGGGACTCCCTACTTCGATAAGTTGATTCAGGGAAGGAAACGCAGGGTAACCGGTGTCTCTTGGGACTCCTTAGAAGCCACAGGCATGTACGCTGAGTGTGCCCATGAAAATGGGAGCTTGCTGGAACTAGCCCTGCTTTCCCATTTTGAGGGCGACATTCATCCCTGCCTTGAAGCTACCTGACATTCCCGGCTCCCGACAGGCCAGTGAGCCCTGGAAGAATGCTTCGGGGAAAATTATGAGTTTGCTCTCTCTAAACCAGGGGCTTCCGTGGTCGCAGCTCGGTCCGCATGACAGGCTCTAGAGCGAAAGGGAACCGCGACGTGAGAACTCGCCTCCAGGTTAGGCCCTGAGTAGCCGTGCAGAAAGGGAGGCATGCAGGTGTTTCCACGAGTTCTCAGTGCTTATGTCCTTTATTTTAAAGGAAGTACGCGTCCGGGGACTCCTAGGCCCCACGGGTGTGCATCGTTTTCCCTCCGAGGTCACTGAGTGCCTCCAGACACCTGTGGGCTGGCGGAGCAATGTTGAGGTCCATTGGTTGATCCCCCGGAGGACCTCTGTGCCTGCCAAGTGCTGGGCAGCAACACACTGCGCGTTCCTTGAGGAGCGCTACATCTCCAGAGCCCTCGAACGCCCTCGGGACAACATGGCTGGTGAGTGCGAAGTACCCAGGAAGACTCTGTCATGGCCCTTGTGTGAGTTCCCATGAGAGAACACTGTGCTTGGAACACTGCGAGGCCCGCCCTCGTACCTGAAGTCACTCTGCTCGAGGAGAAAGTCACCATCTTAGCACGCTGTGTCGCTACCGGCACCCATGCCTGGAAGTAAGGCCCTGATTTGCCGTGCAGAAGCGGAGGCGTGCTGCAGCTTCCAGGAGGCGGTGGCCTCTGCTCTGCATGCCTTTAACGGCAGCACAGCTTTCTGGACACCTGGGAGGCTAGCCGGGGCACCCTGCTCCCAGCAGGAACACTGAGTACCCCCAGGTGCACCTGGGTCTGCTAAGCAACATCCAGGCCCGTAGCCCTTCAGAGCACCCTGTGTGCAGGCCGAGCGTAGGGAAACGCACTGCCCTCTCCTTCGGAGCAGCTTAGTCTCCTCCGCACTCGCACACGTTCGCGAACACCGTTCTGGCACGTCCCACGTGGTGCGGAGGTGTTACGCGGTGCCCTAATCGGAGCTGCCCTCAGAGGAGCCCTCGTCTTCGCGTTCCATCCAGGACCTCCTGACTGAAGTCACCGTGCCTCCTAGAAGATGGCGGCTTGGGTTTTTCCTGCACTTCAAGTCCTGTTCCTTCTGCGGCACTGCAGGCAGCACCAGGCCTAGAGGAGGAGCTACGGCGTTCCTCGGTTGAGACAGTTCGCCGGATGCGGGACTCCCTACTTCGATAAGTTAATTCAGGGAAGGAAACACAGGGTAACCGGTGTCTCTTGGGACTCCTTAGAAGCCACAGGGATGTACGCTGAGTGTGCCCATGAAAACGGGGGCCTGCTGGAACTAGCCCTGCTTTTCCATTTTGAGGGCGGCATTCATGCCTGCCTTGAAGCTACCTGACATTCCCGGCTCCCGACAGGCCAGTGAACCCTGGAAGAATGCTTCGGGGTAAAATATGAATTTGCTATCTCTAAAGCACGGGCTTCCATGGCCGCCGCGGCGGTCCGCATGACAGGCTCTAGAGCGAAAGTGAACCTCGACGTGAGAACTCGCCTTCAGGTTAGGCCCTGAGTAGCCGTGCAGAAAGGGAGGCATGCAGCTGTTTCCACAAGTTCTCAGTCGCTTATGTGCTTTATTTTAAAGGAAGTACGCGTCCGGGGACTCCTAGGCCCCACGGGTGTGCATCGTTCTCCCTCCGAGGTCACTGAGTGCCTCCAGACACCTGTGGGCCGGCGGAGCAACGTCGAGGTCCATTGGTTGATCCCCCGGAGGACCTCTGTGCCTGCCGAGTGCTGGGCAGCAACACACTGCGCGTTCCTTGAGGAGCGCTACATCTCCAGAGCCCTCGAACGCCCTCGGGACAACATGGCTGGTGAGTGCGAAGTGCCCAGGAAGACTCTGTCATGGCCCTTGTGTGAGCTGCCATGAGAGAACACTGTGCTTGGAACACTGCGAGGCCCGCCCCATACCTGAAGTCACTCTGCTCGAGGAGAAAGTCAGCATCTTAGCATGCTGTGTCGCTACCGGCACAACCATCATGAACCCATGCGTGGAACGAAGGCCCTGATTCGCCGTGCAGAAGCGGAGGCATGCTGCAGCTTCCAGGAGGCGGTGGCCTCTGCTCTGCATGCCTTTAACGGCAGCACAGCTTTCTGGACACCTGGGAGGCTAGCCGGGGCACCCTGCTCCCGGCAGGAACACTGAGTACCCCCAGGTGCACCTGGATCTGCTAAGCAACATCCAGTCCCGTAGCCCCTCAGAGACCCTGTGTGCAGGCCGAGCGTAGGAAACGCACTGCCCTCTCCTTCGGAGCAGCTTAGTTTCCTCGGCACTCGCACACGTTCGCGAACGCCGTTCTGGCACGTCCCACGGGGCGCGGAGGTCTTACGGGGTGCCCTAATCAGAACTGCCCTCAGAGGAGCCCTCGTCTTCGCGTTCCATCCAGGACCTCCTGACTGAAGTCACCGTGCCTCCTAGAGGACGGCGGCTTGGGTTCTTACTGCACTTCAAGTCCTGTTCCTTCTGCGGCACTGCAGGCAGCCCCAGGCCCGGAGGAGCAGCTACGGCGTTCCTCGGTTGAGACAGTTCGCCGGATGCGGGACTCCCTACTTCGATAAGTTGATTCAGGGAAGGAAACGCAGGGTAACCGGTGTCTCTTGGGACTCGTTAGAAGCCACAGGGATGTACGCTGATTGTGCCCATGAAAACGGGGGCCTACTGGACCTAGCCCTGCTTTTCCATTTTGAGGGTGGCATTCATGCCTGCCTTGAAGCTACCTGACATTCCCGGCTCCCGACAGGCCAGTGAGCCCTGGAAGAATGCTTCGGGTAAAATTATGAGTTTGCTCTCTCTAAACCTGGGGCTTCCGTGGCCGCAGCTCGGTCTGCATGACAGGCTCTAGAGCGAAAGGGAACCTAGAAGTGAGAACGCGCCTCCAGGTTAGGCCCTGAGTAGCCGTGCAGAAAGGGAGGCATGCAGCTGTTTCACGAGTTCTCAGTCGCTTATGTCCTTTATTTTAAAGGAAGTACGCGTCCGGGGACTCCTAGGCCCCACGGGTGTGCATTGTTTTCCCTCCAAGGTCACTGAGTGCCTCCAGACACCTGTGGGCAGCCCGAGCAATGTCGAGGTCCATTGGTTGATCCCCCGGAGGACCTCTGTGCCTGCCGAGTGCTGGGCAGCAACACACTGTGCGTTCCTTGAGGAGCGCTACATATCCAGAGCCCTCAAACGCCCTCGGGACAACATGGCTGGTGAGTGCGAAGTACCCAGGAAGACTCAGTCATGGCCCTTGTGTGAGCTGCCATGAGAGAACACTGTGCTTGGAACACTGCGAGGCCCGCCCCGTACCTGAAGTCACTCTGCTCGAGGAGAAAGTCAGCATCTTAGCACGCTGTGTCGCTACCGGCACACCCAACATGAACCCATGCCTGAAAGTAAGGCCCTGATTTGCCGTGCAGAAGCGGAGGCGTGCTGCAGCTTCCAGGAGGCAGTGCCCTCTGCTCTGCATGCCTTTAACGGCAGCACAGCTTTCTGGACACCTGGGAGGCTAGCCGGGGCACCCTGCTCCCAGCAGGAACACTGAGTACCCCCAGGTGTACCTGGGTCTGCTAAGCAACATCCAGGCCCGTAGCCCTTCAGAGCCCCCTGTGTGCAGGCCGAGCGTAGGGAAACGCACTGCCCTCTCCTTCGGAGCAGCTTAGTTTCCTCCGCACGCGCACACGTTCGCGAACACCGTTCTGGCACGTCCCACGTGGCCCGGTGGTCTTACGCGGTGCCCTAATCGGACCTGCCCTCAGAGGAGCCCTCGTCTTCGCGTTTCATTCAGGACCTCATGACTGAAGTCACCGTGCCTCCTAGAGGACAGCAGCTTGGGTTCTTACTGCACTTTAAGTACTGTTCCTTCTGCGGCACTGCAGGCAGCCCCAGGCCCAGAGGAGCAGCTACGGCGTTCCTCGGTTGAGACAGTTCGCCGGATGCGGGACTCCCTACTTCGATAAGTTAATTCAGGGAAGGAAATGCAGGGTAACCGGTGTCTCTTGGGACTCGTTACAAGCCACAGGGATGTACGCTGAGTGTGCCCATGAAAACGGGGGCCTGCTGGAACTAGCCCTGCTTTCCCATTTTGAGGGCGGCATTCATGCCTGCCTTGAAGCTACCTGACATTCCCGGCTCCCGACAGGCCAGTGAGCCCTGGAAGAATGCTTCGGGGAAAGCACTGTGCTTTGAATACTTTGAGGACCTCGGACCTGTAGTCACTCTACCCGTGGAGAAACTCAGCCTCTTAGCATGCTGTGTTGCTTCCGGCACTCCCAGCTTGAACACATGCCTGGAAGTAAGGCTCTGATTGGCCGCGCAGAAGCGGAGGCGTGCTGCAGTTTCCATGAGGCGGTGGCCTCTGCTCTGGTTATCTTTAACTGCAGCACAGTTTGCCGGACACCTAGGAGGCTCACGTGGGCACCCTGTTTCCGGCAGGGACACTGAGTACCCCCAGGCCCACCTGGGTCTGCTAAGCAACATCCAGGCCCGGAGCCCTTTAGAGCCCCTCTGTGTATGCCGAGCGTAGGGAAACGCACCGCACTCTCTTTTGGAGCAGCCTAATTTCCCCAGTACTCGCACACGCTCAGGAACACTGTTCTAGCACATCCCACATGGCGTCCAAGTCTTACGCAATGCCCTAGTCCGAGCTGCACTCAGAGAAACCCTCGGCGTCGCATTCCGTCTGGGACCTCCTGCCTGAAGTCACCGTGCCTCCTCGAGAAAGTTGGCTTGCGTTCTTACTGCAATTTAAGTCCTCTTCTTCCAGTGGCGCTGCAGGCTTTTGAATAGCCACAGGCCCAGGGGAGCAGCTACGCTATTCCTTGGTTGAGGCAGTTCGCTTGATGCAGAACTCCCTACTTCGAGAAGTTGATTCAGGGTAGGAAACACAGGGTAACCTGTGTCTCTTTGGACTTGTTAGATACCACAGGGGTGTATGCTGAGGGTGCCCATGGAAACGGGGGCCTGCTGGAAATAGACTTGCTTTCCCACTTTGAAGGCCGCATTCACGCTGCCTTGCAGCTACTTGACATTCCCTGCTCCTGACAGGCCTGGAAACCCTGTAAGAAGGCTGCGGGGAAAATTATGAGTTTGCTCTGTCCGAACCAGGTGCTTCCATGGCCGCGGTGGTGGTCCGCCTGACAAGCTCTAGCGCTAAAGGGAATCCCAACGTGAGAACTTGCCTCCAGGTTAGGCCCTGAGTAGCCATGCAGAAAGGGAGGCATGTAGCTGTTTCCATGAGTTCTTAGTGGCTTATGTGCTTTAATTTACAGGAAGTAGACTTTTGAGTACTCCTAGGCCTCTCGGGTATGCATCATTTTCCCTCCAATTTCACTGACTACCTCCGGCTAGCTCAACCTGGGCCGGCTGAGCAACTTCATGGCCCATCGGTTGATCCCTCGGAGGCCCTCTGTGCGTTTCCAGTGATGGGCAACACCCTGTACCTTCCTTGAGGAGACCTACATTTCCAGAGTCCTCGAATGGCCTCAGGACAACATTGTTGGTGAGTCCCAAGTGCCCAGGAAGACTTCGTCATGGCCCTTGTGTGAGCTGCCATGAGAAAACACTGTGCTTTGAATACTTGGAGGACCTCGTACCTGTAGTCACTCTATCCGAGGATAAACTCAGCCTCTTAGCATGCTGTGTCGCTACCGGCACACCTGGCATGAGCACATGCCTGGAAGTTAGGCCCCGATTGGCCACGCAGAAGCAGCGGTGTGCTGCAGTTTCCATGAGGCGGTGGCCTCTGCTTTGCATATCTTTAACTGCAGCACTGTTTTCTGGACACCTTGGAAGCTAGCGTGGGCACCCTGTTCCCGACGGGAACACTGAGTACCCCCAGGCCCACCTTGGGTCTGCTAAGCAACATCCAGGCCCGTAGCCCTTTAGAGCTCCTCTGTGTATGCCGAGCATAGGGAAATGCACCACACTCTTTTTTGGAGCAGCTTAATTTCACCAGCACTTGCACACGCTCAGGAACACTGTTCTAGCACATCCCACATGGCGTCGAAGTCTTACGCATTGCCCTAGTCCGAGCTGCACTCAGAGAAACCCTCGGCTTCGCATTCCATCTGGGACATCCTGCCTGAAGTCACCATGCCTCCTAGAGAAAGTCGGCTTGTGTTCTTACTGCAATTTAAGTCCTCTTCTTCCTGTGGCACTGCAGACTTTTGAATAGCCACAGGCCCAGAGGAGCAGCTACGGTGTTCCTTGGTTGAGGCAGTTCGCTTGATGCAGAACACCCTACTTCGAGAAGTTGATTCAGGAAAGGAAACACAGGGTAACCTGTGTCTCTTTGGACTTGTTAGAAACCTCAGGGGTGTATGCTGAGGGTGCCCATGGAAACGGGGGCCTGCTGGAACTACCCTTGCTTTCCCATTTTGAAGGCTGCATTCATGCTGCCTTGAAGCTGCATGACGTTCCCTGCTGTTGACAGGCCTGTTAAACCCTGTAGGAATGCTTCTTGGAAAGAAATGAGTTTGTTCCGTCTAAACCAGGTACCTCCGTGGCCTCGGCGGTGGTCTGCCTGACAAGCTCTAGAGCTAAAAGGATACTCAACGTGGGAACTTGCCTCCATTTTAGGTCCCGAGTAGCCGGGCAGAAAGGGAGGCATACAGCTGTTTCCATGAATTCTTAGTCGCTGTTCTGCTTTATTTTCAAGGAAGTACCCCTTTGAAGACTCCTAGGCCTCTCGGGAGTGCATCATTGTCCCTCCAAAGTCACTGAGTACCTCCGGAACCCTGTGGGCCGGCTTAGCAACATCGAGGCCGGTTGGTCTGTCCGGTGGAGGCCCTCTGAGTGTGCCGAGTGACGGGCAACACACTGCACGTTCCTTGAGGAGAACTACATTTCCAGAGTCCTCGAACAGCCGCAGGACCTCATTTCTGGTGAGTCCGAAGTGCCCAGGAAGTCTTTGTCATGGCCCTTGTGTGAGCTGCCATGAGAAAACACTCTGCATTGAATACTTTGAGAACCTCGTACCTAAAGTCACTCTGCTCGAGGAGAAAGTCAGCATCTTACCATGCTGTGTCGCTAAAGGGGTACCCAGTATGAACACGTGACTGGAGGTAAGGCCCTGATTGGCCGCACAGAAGTGGAGGCATGCAGCAGTTTCCATGAGGCCGTGGCCTCTGCTCTGCATATCTTTAACTGCAGCATAGTTTGCCGGACACCTAGGAGGCTCACGTGGGCACCCTGTTCCCGGCAGGGACACTGAGTACCCCCCAGGCCCACCTGGGTCTGCTAAGCAACATCCAGGCCCGGAGCCCTTTAGAGCCCCTCTGTGTATGCCGAGCGTAGGGAAACGCACCGCACTCTCTTTTGGAGCAGCCTAATTTCCCCAGCACTCGCACACGCTCAGGAACACTGTTCTAGCACATCCCACATGGCGTCGAAGTCTTACGCAATGCCCTAGTCTGAGCTGCACTCAGAGAAACCCTCGGCGTCGCATTCCATCTGGGACCTCCTGCCTGAAGTCACCGTGCCTCCTCGAGAAAGTTGGCTTGCGTTCTTACTGCAATTTAAGTCCTCTTCTTCCTGTGGCGCTGCAGGCTTTTGAATAGCCACAGGGTCAGAGGAGGAGCTACGCTGTTCCTTGGTTGAGGCAGTTCGCTTGATGCAGAACACCCTACTTCGAGAATTTGATTCAGGGTAGGAAACACAGGGTAACCTGTATCTCTTTGGACTTGTTAGATACCACAGGGGTGTATGCTGAGGGTGCCCATGGAAACGGGGGCCTGCTGGAAATAGACTTGCTTTCCCACTTTGAAGGCTGCATTCACGCTGCCTTGCAGCTACTTGACATTCCCTGCTCCTGACAGGCCTGGAAACCCTGTAAGAAGGCTGCGGGGAAAATTGTGAGTTTGCTCTGTCCGAAACAGGTGCTTCCATGGCCGCGGTGGTGGTCCGCATGACAGGCTCTAGAGCGAAAGGGAACCTCGACGTGAGAACTCGCCTCCAGGTTAGGCCCTGAGTAGCCGTGCAGAAAGGGAGGCATGCAGCTGATTCCATGAGTTCTCAGTCACTTATGTGCTTTATTTTAAAGGAAGTACGCTTCCGGGGACTCCTAGGCCCCACGGGTGTGCATCGTTTTCCCTCCGAGGTCACTGAGTGCCTCCAGACACCTGTGGGACGGCAGAGCAACGTCGAGGTCCATTGGTTGATCCCCCAGAGGACCTCTGTGCCTGCCGAGTGCTGGGCAGCAACACACTGCGCGTTCCTTGAGGAGCGCTACATCTCCAGAGCCCTCGAACGCCCTCGGGACAACATGGCTGGTGAGTGCGAAGTGCCCGGGAATACTCTTTCATGGCCCTTGTGTGAGCTGCCATGAGAGAACACTACGCTTGGAACACTGCGAGGCCCGCCCCGTACCTGAAGTCACTCTGCTCGAGGAGAAAGTCAGCATCTCGGCACGCTGTGTCGCTACCGGCACACCCAGCATGAACCCATGCCTGGTAGTAAGGCCCTGATTCGCCGTGCAGAAGCGGAGGCATGCTGCAGCTTCCAGGAGGTGGTGGCCTCTGCTCTGCATGCCTTTAACGGCAGCACAGCTTTCTGGACACCGGGGAGGCTAGCCGGGGCACCCTGATCTCGGCAGGAACAGTGAGTACCCCCAGGTGCACCTGGGTCTGCTAAGCAACATCCAGGCCTGTAGCCCTTCAGAGCCCCCTGTGTGCAGGCCGAGCGTAGGGAAATGTACTGCCCTCTCCTTCGGAGCAGCTTAGTTTCCTCGGCACTCGCACACGTTGGCGAACACCGTTCTGGCACGTCCCACGTGGCGCGGAGGTCTTACGCGGTGCCCTAGTCGGAGCTGCCCTCAGAGGAGCCCTCGTCTTCGCGTTCCATCCAGGACCTCCTGACTGAAGTCACCGGGCCTCCTAGAGGACGGCGGCTTGGGTTCTTACTGCACTTTAAGTCCTGTTCCTTCTGCGGCACAGCAGGCAGCCCCAGGCCCAGAGGAGCAGCTACGGCGTTCCTCGGTTGAGACAGTTCGCCGGATGCGGGACTCCCTACTTCGATAAGTTGATTCAGGGAAGGAAACGCAGGGTAACCGGTGTCTCTTGGGACTCGTTAGAAGCCAGAGGGATGTACGCTGAGTGTGCCCATGAAAACGGGGGCCTGCTGGAACTAGCCCTGCTTTCCCATTTTCAGGGCGGCATTCGTGCCTGCCTTGAAGCTACCTGACATTCCCGGCTCCCGACAGGCCAGTGAGCCCTGGAAGAATGCTTCAGGGAATATTATGAGTTTGCTCTCTCTAAAGCAGGGGCTTCCGTGGTCGCCGCTCGGTCCGCATGACAGGCTCTAGAGCGAAAGGGAACCTTGACGTGAGAACTCGCCTCCAGGTTAGGCCCTGAGTAGCCGTGCAGAAAGGGAGGCATGCAGCTGTTTCCACGAGTTCTCAGTCGCTTATTTCCTTTATTTTAAAGGAAGTACGCGTCCGGGGACTCCAAGGCCCCACGGGTGTGCATCGTTTTCCCTCCGAGGTCACTGAGTGCCTCCAGACACCTGTGGGCCGGCGGAGCAACGTCGAGGTCCATTGGTTGATCCCCCGGAGGACCTCTGTGCCTGCCGAGTGTTGGGCAGCAACACACTGCGCGTTCCTTGAGGAGCGCTGCATCTCCAGAGCCCCCGAACGCCTTCGGGACAGCATGGCTGGTGAGTGCGAAGTGCCCAGGAAGACTCTGTCATGGCCCTTGTGTGAGCTGCCATGAGAGAACACTGTGCTTGGAACACTGCGAGGCCCGCCCCGTACCTGAAGTCACTCTGCTCAAGGAGAAAGTCAGCATCTTAGCACGCTGTGTCGCTACCGGCACACCCAGCATGAACCCATGCCTGGAAGGAAGGCCCTGATTCGCCGTGCAGAAGCGGAGGCGTGCTGCAGCTTCCAGGAGGCGGTGGCCTCTGCTCTGCATGCCTTTAACGGCAGCACAGCTTTCTGGACACCTGGGAGGCTAGCCGGGGCCCCCTGCTCCCAGCAGGATCACTGAGTACCCCCAGGTGCACCTGGGTCTGCTAAGCAACATCCAGACCCGTAGCCCTTCAGAGCCTCCTGTGTGCAGGCCGAGCGTAGAGAAACGCACTGCCCTCTCCTTCGGAGCAGCTTAGTTTCCTCCGCACTCGCACACGTTCGCGAACACCGTTCTGGCATGTCCCACGTGGCCCGGAGGTCTTACGCGGTGCCCTAATTGGACCTGCCCTCAGAGCAGCCGTCGTCTTCGCGTTTCATTCAGGACCTCGTGACTGAAGTCACCATGCCTCCTAGAGGATGGCGGCTTGGGTTCTTACTGCACTTTAAGTCCTGTTCCTTCTGCGGCACTGCAGGCAGCCCCAGGCCCAGAGGAGCAGCTACGGCGTTCCTCGGTTGAGACAGTTCGCCGGATGCGGGACTCCCTACTTCGATAAGTTGATTCAGGGAAGGAAACGCAGGGTAACCGGTGTCTCTTGGGACTCCTTAGAAGCCACAGGGATGTACGCTGAGTGTGCCCATGAAAACGGGGGCCTCCTGGAACTAGCCTGCTTTCCCATTTTGAGGGCGGCATTCATGCCTGCCTTGAAGCTACCTGACATTCCCGGCTCCCGACAGGCCAGTGAGCCCTGGAAGAATGCTTCGGGGAAAATTATGAGTTTGCTCTCTCTAAACCAGGGGCTTCCGTGGCCGCAGCTCTGTCCGCATGACAGGCTGTAGAGCGAAAGGGAACCGCGACGTGAGAACTCGCCTCCAGGTTAGGCCCTGAGTAGCCGTGCAGAAAGGGAGGCATGCAGCTGATTCCATGAGTTCTCAGTCGCTTATGTGCTTTATTTTAAAGGAAGTACGCGTCCGGGGACTCCTAGGCCTCACGGGTGTGCATCGTTTTCCCTCCGAGGTCACTGAGTGCCTCCAGACACCTGTGGGCCGGCGGAGCAATGTCGAGGTCCATTGATTGATCCCCGGAGGACCTCTGTGCCTCCCGAGTGCTGTGCAGCAACACACTGCGCGTTCCTTGAGGAGCGCTACATCTCCAGAGCCCTCGAATGCCCTCGGGACAACATGGCTGGTGAGTGCGAAGTGCCCAGGAAGACTCTGTCATGGCCCTTGTGTGAGTGGCCATGAGAGACCACTGCTCTTGGAACACTGCGAGGCCCACCCTCGTACCCGAAGTCACTCTGCTCGAAGAGAAAGTCAGCATCATAGCACGCTGTGTCGCTACCGGCACACCCAGCATGAACCCCTGCCAGGAAGTAAGGCCCTGATTCGCCGTGCAGAAGCGGAGGCGTGCTGCAGCTTCCAGGAGGCGGTGGTCTCTGCTCTGCATGCCTTTAACGGCAGCACAGCTTTCTGGACACCTGGGAGGCTAGCCGGGGCACCCTGCACCCAGCAGGAACACTGAGTACCCCCAGGTGCACCTGGGTCTGCTAAGCAACATCCAGTCCCGTAGCCCCTCAGAGACCCTGTGTGCAGGCCGAGCGTAGGAAACGCACTGCCCTCTCCTTCGGAGCAGCTTAGTTTCCTCGGCACTCGCACACGTTCGCGAACGCCGTTCTGGCACGTCCCACGGGGCGCGGAGGTCTTACGGGGTGCCCTAATCAGAGCTGCCCTCAGAGGAGCCCTCGTCTTCGCGTTCCATCCAGGACCTCCTGACTAAAGTCACCGTGACTCCTAGAGGACGGCGGCTTGGGTTCTTACTGCACTTCAAGTCCTGTTCCTTCTGCGGCACTGCAGGCACGCCCAGGCCCGGAGGAGCAGCTACGGCGTTCCTCGGTTGAGACAGTTCGCCGGATGCGGGACTCCCTACTTCGATAAGTTGATTCAGGGAAGGAAACGCAGGGTAACCGGTGTCTCTTGGGACTCATTAGAAGCCACAGGGATGTACGCTGATTGTGCCCATGAAAACGGGGGCCTACTGGAACTAGCCCTGCTTTTCCATTTTGAGGGTGGCATTCATGCCTGCCTTCAAGCTACCTGACATTCCCGGCTCCCGACAGGCCAGTGAGCCCTGGAAGAATGCTTCGGGGAAAATTATGAATTTGCTCTCTCTAAACCAGGGGCTTCCGTGGGCGCGGCGGCAGTCCGCATGACAGGCTCTAGAGCGAAAGGGAACCTTGAAGTGAGAACTCGCCTCCAGGTTAGGCCCTGAGTAGCCGTGCAGAAAGGAAGGCATGCAGCTGTTTCCACAAGTTCTCAGTCACTTATGTCCTTTAGTTTAAAGGAAGTACGCGTCCAGGGACTCCTAGGGCCCACGGGTGTGCATCGTTTTCCCTCCGAGGTCACTGAGTGCCTCCAGACACCTGTGGGCCGGTGGAGCAACGTCGAGGTCCATTGGTTGATCCCCCGGAGGACCTCTGTGCCTGCCGAGTGCTGGGCAGCAACACACTGCGCATTCCTTGAGGAGCGCTACATCTCCAGAGCCCTCGAACGCCCTCGGGACAACATGGCTGGTTTGTGCGAAGTACCCAGGAAGACTCAGTCATGGCCCTTGTGTGAGCTGCCATGAGAGAACACTGTGCTTGGAACACTGCGAGGCCCGCCCTGGTACCTGAAGTCACTCTGCTCGAGGAGAAAGTCAGCATCTTAGCACGCTGTGTCGCTACCGGCACACCCAGCATGAACCCATGCCTGGAAGTAAGGCCCTGATTCGCCGTGCAGAAGCGGAGGCATGGTGCAGCTTCCA
The DNA here is from genome assembly GCF_039906515.1 of Pseudorca crassidens. Taxonomy (NCBI): domain Eukaryota; kingdom Metazoa; phylum Chordata; class Mammalia; order Artiodactyla; family Delphinidae; genus Pseudorca; species Pseudorca crassidens. The sequence continues at coordinate 91,721,190 of NC_090308.1, read as the reverse complement.
GGAGGTGGTGGCCTCTGCTCTGCATGCCTTTAACGGCAGCACAGCTTTCTGGACACCTGGGAGGCTAGCCGGGGCACCCTGCTCTCAGCAGGAACACTGAGTACCCCCAGGTGCACCTGGGTCTGCTAAGCAACATCCAGGCCCGTAGCCCTTCAGAGCCCCCTGTGTGCAGGCCGAGCGAAGGGAAATGCACTGCCCTCTCCTTCGGAGCAGCTTAGTTTCCTCCGCACTCGCACACGTTCGCGAACACCGTTCTGGCACGTCCCACGTGGCGCGGAGGTCTTACGCGGGGCCCTAATCGGAGCTGCCCCCAGAGGAGCCCTCGTCTTCGCGTTCCATCCAGGACCTCCTGACTGAAGTCACCGGGCCTCCTAGAAGACGGCGGCTTGGGTTCTTATTGCACTTCAAGTCCTGTTCCTTCTGCGGCACTGCAGGCAGCCCCAGGCCCAGAGGAGCAGCTACGGCGTTCCTCGGTTGAGACAGTTCGCCTGATGCGGGATTCCCTACTTCGATAAGTTAATTCAGGGAAGGAAACGCAGGGTAACCGGTGTCTGTTGGGACTCGTTAGAAGCCACAGGGATGTACGCTGAGTGTGCCCATGAAAACGGGGTCCTGCTGGAACTAGCCCTGCTTTCCCATTTTGAGGGCGGCATTCATGCCTGCCTTGAAGCTACCTGACATTCCCGGCTCTCGACAGGCCAGTGAGCCCTGGAAGAATGCTTCGGGGAAAATTATGAGTTTGCTCTCTCTAAACCAGGGGCTTCCGTGGTCGCAGCTCGGTCCGCATGACAGGCTCTAGAGCGAAAGGGAACCTCGACGTGAGAACTCGCCTCCAGGTTAGGCCCTGAGTAGCCGTGCAGAAAGGGAGGCATGCAGCTGTTTCACGAGTTCTCAGTCGCTTATGTCCTTTATTTTAAAGGAAGTACGTGTCCGGGGACTCCTAGGCCCCACGGGTGTGCATCGTTTTCCTTCCGAGGTCACTGAGTGCCTCCAGACACCTGTGGGCCGGCGGAGCAACGTCGAGGTCCATTGGTTGATCCCCCGGAGGACCTCTGTGCCTGCCGAGTGCTGGGCAGCAACACACTGCGCGTTCCTTGAGGAGCGCTACATCTCCAGAGCCCTCGAACGCCCTCGAGACAACATGGCTGGTGAGTGCGAAGTGCCCAGGAAGTCTCTGTCATGGCCCTTGTGTGAGCTGCCATGAGAGAACACTGTGCTTGGAACACTGCGAGGCCCACCCTCGTACCTGAAGTCACTATGCTCGAGGAGAAAGTCAGCATCTTAGCATGCTGTGTCGCTACCGGCACACCCAGCATGAACCCCTGCCAGGAAGTAAGGCCCTGATTCGCCGTGCAGAAGCGGAGGCGTGCTGCAGCTTCCAGGAGGCGGTGGCCTCTGCTCTGCATGCCTTTAACGGCAGCACAGCTTTCTGGACACCTGGGAGGCTAGCCGGGGCACCCTGCTCCCAGCAGGAACACTGAGTACCCCCAGGTGCACCTGGGTCTGCTAAGCAACATCCAGTCCCATAGCCCTTCAGAGCCCCACGTGTGCAGGCCGAGCATAGGGAAACGCACTGCCCTCTCCTTCGGAGCAGCTTAGTTTCCTCGGCACTCGCACACGTTCGCGAACGTCGTTCTGGCACGTCCCACGGGGCGCGGAGGTCTTACGCGGTGCCCTAGTCGGAGCTGCCCTCAGAGGAGCCCTCGTCTTCGCGTTCCATCCAGGACCTACTGACTTAAGTCACCGTGCCTCCTAGAGGACGGCGGCTTGGGTTCTTACTGCACTTTAAGTCCTGTTCCTTCTGTGGCACTGCAGGCAGCCCCAGGCCCAGAGGAGCAGCTACGGCGTTCCTCGGTTGAGACAGTTCGCCGGATGCGGGACTCCCTACTTCGATAAGTTGATTCAGGGAAGGAAACGCAGGGTAACCGGTGTCTCTTGGGACTCGTTAGAAGCCACAGGGATGTACGCTGAGTGTGCCCATGAAAACGGGGGCCTGCTGGAACTAGCCTGCTTTCCCATTTTGAGGGCGGCATTCATGCCTGCCTTGAAGCTACCTGACATTCCCGGCTCCCGACAGGCCAGTGAGCCCTGGAAGAATGCTTCGGGTAAAATTATGAGTTTGCTCTCTCTAAACCAGGGGCTTCCGTGGCCGCAGCTCGGTCCGCATGACAGGCTGTAGAGCAAAAGGGAACCGCGACGTGAGAACTCGCCTCCAGGTTAGGCCCTGAGTAGCCGTGCAGAAAGGGAGGCATGCAGCTGATTCCATGAGTTCTCAGTCGCTTATGTGCTTTATTTTAAAGGAAGTACGCGTCCGGGGACTCCTAGGCCCCACGGGTGTGCATCGTTTTCCCTCCGAGGTCACTGAGTGCCTCCAGACACCTGTGGGCCGGCGGAGCAACGTCGAGGTCCATTGGTTGATCCCCCGGAGGACCTCTGTGCCTGCCGAGTGCTGGGCAGCAACACACTGCGTGTTCCTTGAGGAGCGCTACATCTCCAGAGCCCTCGAACGCCCTCGGGACAACATGGCTGGTGAGTGCGAAGTACACAGGAAGACTCAGTCATGGCCCTTGTGTGAGCTGCCATGAGAGAACACTGTGCTTGGAACACTGCGAGGCCCGCCCTGGTACCTGAAGTCACTCTGCGTGAGGAGAAAGACAGCATCTTAGCACGCTGTGTCGCTACCGGCACACCCAGCATGAACCCATGCCTGGAAGTAAGGCCCTGATTCGCCGTGCAGAAGCGGAGGCATGCTGCAGCTTCCAGGAGGTGGTGGCCTCTGCTCTGCATGCCTTTAACGGCAGCACAGCTTTCTGGACACCTGGGAGGCTAGCCGGGGCACCCTGCTCCCAGCAGGAACACTGAGTACCCCCAGGTGCACCTGGGTCTGCTAAGCAACATCCAGGCCCGTAGTCCTTCAGAGCCCCCTGTGTGCAGGCCGAGCGTAGGGAAACGCACTGCCCTCTCCTTCGGAGCAGCTTAGTTTCCTCCGCACTTGCACACGTTCGCGAACACCGTTCTGGCACGTCCCACGTGGCGCGGAGGTCTTACGGGGTGCCCTATTCGGACCTGCCCCCAGAGGAGCCCTCGTCTTCGTGTTCCATCCAGGACCTCCTGACTGAAGTCACCGGGCCTCCTAGAGGACGGCAGCTTGGGTTCTTACTGCACTTCAAGTCCTGTTCCTTCTGCGGCACTGCAGGCAGCCCCAGGCCCAGAGGAGCAGCTACGGCGTTCCTCGGTTGAGACAGCTCACCGGATGCGGGACTCCCTACTTCGATAAGTTGATTCAGGGAAGGAAACGCAGGGTAACTGGTGTCTATTGGGACTCCTTAGAAGCCACAGGGATGTATGCTGAGTGTGCCCATGAAAATGGGGCCCTGCTGGAACAAGCCCTGCTTTCCCATTTTGCGAGCGGCATTCATGCCTGCCTTGAAGCTACCTGACATTCCCGGCTCCCGACAGGCCAGTGAGCCCTGGAAGAATGCTTCGGGTAAAATTATGAGTTTGCTCTCTCTAAACCAGGGGCTTCTGTGGCCGCAGCTCGGTCCGCATGACAGGCTCTAGAGCGAAAGGGAACCTCGAAGTGAGAACTCGCCTCCAGGTTAGGCCCTGAGTAGCCGTGCAGAAAGGGAGGCATGCAGCTGTTTCACGAGTTCTCAGTCACTTATGTCCTTTATTTGAAAGGAAGTACGCGTCCGGGGACTCCTAGGCCCCACGGGTGTGCATCGTTTTCCCTCCGAGGTCACTGAGTGCCTCCAGACACCTGTGGGCCGGCGGAGCAACGTCGAGGTCCATTGGTTGATCCCCCGGAGGACCTCTGTGCCTGCCGAGTGCTGGGCAGCAACACACTGCGCGTTCCTTGAGGAGCGCTACATCTCCAGAGCCCTCGAACGCCCTCGGGACAACATGGCTGGTGAGTGCGAAGTACCCAGGAAGACTCAGTCATGGCCCTTGTGTGAGCTGCCATGAGAGAACACTGTGCTTGGAACACTGCGAGGCCCACCCTCGTACCTGAAGTCACTCTGCTCGAGGAGAAAGTCAGCATCTTAGCACGCTGTGTCGCTACCGGCACACCCAGCATGAACCCATGCCTGGAAGTAAGGCCCTGATTCGCCGTGCAGAAGCGGAGGCATGCTGCAGCTTCCAGGAGGTGGTGGCCTCTGCTCTGCATGCCTTTAATGGCAGCACAGCTTTCTGGACACCTGGGAGGCTAGCCGGGGCACCCTGCTCCCAGCAGGAACACTGAGTACCCCCAGGTGCACCTGGGTCTGCTAAGCAACATCCAGGCCCGTAGCCCTTCAGAGCCCCCTGTGTGCAGGCCGTGCGTAGGGAAACGCACTGCCCTCTCCTTCGGAGCAGCTTAGTTTCCTCCGCACTCGCACACGTTCGCGAACACCGTTCTGGCACGTCCCATGTGGTGCGGATGTCTTACGCGGTGCCCTAATCGCAGCTGCGCTCAGAGGAGCCTTCGTCTTCGCGTTCCATCCAGGACCTCCTGACTGAAGTCACCATGCCTCCTATAGGACGGCGGCTTGGGTTCTTACTGCACTTCAAGTCCTGTTCCTTCTGCGGCACTGCAGGCAGCCCCAGGCCCAGAGGAGCAGCTACGGCGTTCCTCGGTTGAGACAGTTCGCCGGATGCGGGACTCCCTACTTCGATATGTTAATTCAGGGAAGGAAACGCAGGGTAACCCGTGTCTCTTGGGACTCGTTAGAAGCCACAGGGATGTACGCTGAGTGTGCCCATGAAAACGGGGGCCTGCTGGAACTAGCCCTGCTTTCCCATTTTGAGGGCGGCATTCATGCCTGCCTTGAAGCTACCTGACATTCCCGGCTCCCGACAGGCCAGTGAGCCCTGGAAGAATGCTTCGGGTAAAATTATGAGTTTGCTCTCTCTAAACCAGGGGCTTCTGTGGCCGCAGCTCGGTCCGCATGACAGGCTCTAGAGCGAAAGGGAACCTCGACGTGAGAACTCGCCTCCAGGTTAGGCCCTGAGTAGCCGTGCAGAAAGGGAGGCATGCAGCTGTTTCCACAAGTTCTCAGTCGCTTATGTGCTTTATTTTAAAGGAAGTACGCGTCCGGGGACTCCTAGGCCCCACGGGTGTGCATCGTTTTCCCTCCGAGGTCACTGAGTGCCTCCAGACACCTGTGGGCCGGCGGAGCAACGTCGAGGTCCATTGGTTGATCCCCCGGAGGACCTCTGTGCCTGCCGAGTGCTGGGCAGCAACACACTGCGCGTTCCTTGAGGAGCGCTACATCTCCAGAGCCCTCGAACGCCCTCGGGACAACATGGCTGGTGAGTGCGAAGTACCCAGGAAGACTCAGTCATGGCCCTTGTGTGAGCTGCCATGAGAGAACACTGTGCTTGGAACACTGCGAGGCCCGCCCTCGTACCTGAAGTCACTCTGCTCGAGGAGAAAGTCAGCATCTTAGCATGCTGTGTCGCTACCGGCACACCCAGCATGAACCCATGCCTGGAAGTAAGACCCTGATTCACCGTGCAGAAGCGGAGGCGTGCTGCAGCTTCCAGGAGGCGGTGGCCTCTGCTCTGCATGCCTTTAACGGCAGCACAGCTTTCTGGACACCTGGGAGGCTAGCCGGGGCACCCTGCTCCCAGCAGGAACACTGAGTACCCCCAGGTGCACCTGGGTCTGCTAAGCAACATCCAGTCCCATAGCCCTTCAGAGCCCCCCGTGTGCAGGCTGAGCATAGGGAAACGCACTGCCCTCTCCTTCGGAGCAGCTTAGTTTCCTCGGCACTCGCACACGTTCGTGAACGACGTTCTGGCACGTCCCACGTGGCGCGGAGGTCTTACGCGGTGCCCTAGTCGGAGCTGCCCTCAGAGGAGCCCTCGTCTTCGCGTTCCATCCAGGACCTACTGACTTAAGTCATCGTGCCTCCTAGAGGACGGCGGCTTGGGTTCTTACTGCACTTTAAGTCCTGTTCCTTCTGTGGCACTGCAGGCAGCCCCAGGCCCAGAGGAGCAGCTACGGCGTTCCTCGGTTGAGACAGTTCGCCGGATGCGGGACTCCCTACTTCGATAAGTTGATTCAGGGAAGGAAACGCAGGGTAACCGGTGTCTCTTGGGACTCGTTAGAAGCCACAGGGATGTACGCTGAGTGTGCCCATGAAAACGGGGGCCTGCTGGAACTAGCCTGCTTTCCCATTTTGAGGGCGGCATTCATGCCTGCCTTGAAGCTACCTGACATTCCCGGCTCCCGACAGGCCAGTGAGCCCTGGAAGAATGCTTCGGGGAAAATTATGAGTTGGCTCTCTCTAAACCAGGGGCTTCCGTGGCCGCAGCTCGGTCCGCATGACAGGCTGTAGAGCGAAAGGGAACCGCGACGTGAGAACTCGCCTCCAGGTTAGGCCCTGAGTAGCCGTGCAGAAAGGGAGGCATGCAGCTGATTCCATGAGTTCTCAGTCGCTTATGTGCTTTATTTTAAAGGAAGTACGCGTCCGGGGACTCCTAGGCCCCACGGGTGTGCATCGTTTTCCCTCCGAGGTCACTGAGTGCCTCCAGACACCTGTGGGCCGGCGGAGCAATGTTGAGGTCCATTGATTGATCCCCGGAGGACCTCTGTGCCTGCCGAGTGCTGGGCAGCAACACACTGCGCGTTCCTTGAGGAGCGCTACATCTCCAGAGCCCTCGAATGCCCTCGGGACAACATGGCTGGTGAGTGCGAAGTGCCCAGGAAGACTCTGTCATGGCCCTTGTGTGAGTGGCCATGAGAGACCACTGCTCTTGGAACACTGCGAGGCCCACCCTCGTACCTGAAGTCACTCTGCTCGAAGAGAAAGTCAGCATCTTAGCACGCTGTGTCGCTACCGGCACACCCAGCATGAACCCCTGCCAGGAAGTAAGGCCCTGATTCGCCGTGCAGAAGCGGAGGCGTGCTGCAGCTTCCAGGAGGTGGTGGCCTCTGCTCTGCATGCCTTTAACGGCAGCACAGCTTTCTGGACACCTGGGAGGCTAGCCGGGGCACCCTGCTCCCAGCAGGAACACTGAGTACCCCCAGGTGCACCTGGGTCTGCTAAGCAATATCCAGGCCCGTAGCCCTTCAGAGTCCCCTGTGTGCAGGCCGAGCGTAGGGAAACGCACTGCCCTCTCCTTCGGAGCAGCGTAGTTTCCTCCGCACGCGCACACGTTCGCGAACACCGTTCTGGCACGTCCCACGTGGCGCGGAGGTCTTACGCGGTGCCCTAATCGGACCTGCCCTCAGAGGAGCCCTCGTCTTCGCGTTTCATTCAGGACCTCATGACTGAAGTCACCGTGCCTCCTAGAGGACGGCGGCTTGGCTTCTTACTGCACTTTAAGTACTGTTCCTTCTGCGGCACTGCAGGCAGCCCGAGGCCCAGAGGAGCAGCTACAGCATTCCTCGGTTGAGACAGTTTGCCGGATGCGGGACTCCCTACTTCGATAAGTTGATTCAGGGAAGGAAACGCAGGGTAACCGGTGTCTATTGGGACTCCTTAGAAGCCACAGGGATGTATGCTGAGTGTGCCCATGAAAATGGGGGCCTGCTGGAACTAGCCCTGCTTTCCCATTTTGCGGGCGGCATTCATGCCTGCCTTGAAGCTACCTGACATTCCCGGCTCCTGACAGGCCAGTGAGCCCTGGAAGAATGCTTCGGGGAAAATTATGAGTTTGCTCTCTCTAAACGAGGGGCTTCCATGGCCGCAGCTCGGTCCGCATGACAGGCTCTAGAGCGAAAGGGAACCTCGAAGTGAGAACTCGCCTCCAGGTTAGGCCCTGAATAGCCGTGCAGAAAGGGAGGCATGCAGCTGTTTCCATGAGTTCTCAGTCGCTTATGTCCTTTATTTTAAAGGAAGTACGGGTCCGGGGACTCCTAGGCCCCACGGGTGTGCATCGTTTTCCCTCCGAGGTCACTGAGTGCCTCCAGACACCTGTGGGCCGGCGGAGCAACGTCGAGGTCCATTGGTTGATCCCCCGGAGGACCTCTGTGCCTGCCGAGTGCTGGGCAACAACACACTGCGCGTTCCTTGAGGAGCGCTACATATCCAGAGCCCTCGAATGCCCTCGGGACAACATGGCTGGTGAGTGCGAAGTACCCAGGAAGACTCAGTCATGGCCCTTCTGTGAGCTGCCATGAGAGAAAACTGTGCTTGGAACACTGCGAGGCCCGCCCTGGTACCTGAAGTCACTCTGCTCGAGGAGAAAGTCAGCATCTTAGCACGCTGTGTCGCTACCGGCACACCCAGCATGAACCCCTGCCAGGAAGTAAGGCCCTGATTCGCCGTGCAGAAGCAGAGGCATGCTGCAGCTTCCAGGAGGTGGTGGCCTCTGCTCTGCATGCCTTTAACGGCAGCACAGCTTTCTGGACACCTGGGAGGCTAGCCGGGGCACCCTGCTGTCAGCAGGAACACTGAGTACCCCCAGGTGCACCTGGGTCTGCTAAGCAACATCCAGGCCCGTAGCCCTTCAGAGCCCCCTGTGTGCAGGCCGAGCGTAGGGAAACGCACTGCCCTCTCCTTCGGAGCAGCTTAGTTTCCTCGGCACTCGCACACGTTCGCGAACGCCGTTCTGGCACATCCCACGTGGCGCGGAGGTCTTACGCGGTGCCCTAGTCGGAGCTGCCCTCAGAGGAGCCCTCGTCTTCGCGTTCCATCCAGGACCTCATGACTGAAGTCACCGTGCCTCCTAGAGGACGGCGACTTGGGTTCTTACTGCACTTTAAGTACTGTTCCTTCTGCGGCACTGCAGGCAGCCCCAGGCCCAGAGGAGGAGCTACAGCGTTCCTCGGTTGAGACAGTTCGCCGGATGCGGGACTCCCTACTTCGATAAGTTGATTCAGGGAAGGAAACGCAGGGTAACCGGTGTCTCTTGGGACTCGTTAGAAGCCACAGGGATGTACGCTGAGTGTGCCCATGAAAACGGGGGCCTGCTGGAACTAGCCCTGCTTTCCCATTTTGAGGGCGGCATTCATGCCTGCCTTGAAGCTACCTGACATTCCCGGCTCCCGACAGGCCAGTGAGCTCTGGAAGAATGTTTCGGGGAAAATTATGAGTTTGCTCTCTCTAAACCAGCGGCTTCCATGGCCGCAGCTCGGTCCGCATGACAGGCTCTAGAGCGAAAGTGAACCTCTAAGTGAGAACTCGCCTCCAGGTTAGGCCCTGAGTAGCCGTGCAGAAAGGGAGGCATGCAGCTGTTTCACGAGTTCTCAGTCGCTTATGTCCTTTATTTTAAAGGAAGTACGCGTCCGGGGACTCCTAGGCCCCACGGGTGTGCATCGTTTTCCCTCCGAGGTCACTGAGTGCCTCCAGACACCTGTGGGCCGGCGGAGCAACGTCGAGGTCCATTGGTTGATCCCCCGGAGGACCTCTGTGCCTGCCGTGTGCTGGGCAGCAACACACTGCGCATTCCTTGAGGAGCGCTACATCTCCAGTGCCCTCGAATGCCCTCGGACAACATGGCTAGTGAGTGCGAAGTGCCCAGGAAGACTCTGTCATGGCCCTTGTGTGAGCTGCCATGAGAGAACACTGTGCTTGGAACACTGCGAGGCCCGCTCCGTATCTGAAGTCACTCTGCTCGAGGAGAAAGTCAGCATCTTAGCACGCTGTGTCGCTACCGGCACACCCAGCATGAACCCATTCCTGGAAGTAAGGCCCTGATTCGCCGTGCAGAAGCGGAGGCATGCTGCAGCTTCCAGGAGGCGGTGGCCTCTGCTCTGCATGCCTTTAACGGCAGCACAGCTTTCTGGACACCTGGGAGGCTAGCCGGGGCACCCTGCTCCCGGCAGGAACACTGAGTACCCCCAGGTGCACCTGGGTCTGCTTAGCAACATCCAGGCCCGTAGCCCTTCAGAGCCCCCTGTGTGCAGGCCGAGCGTAGGGAAACGCACTGCCCTCTCCTTCGGAGCAGCTTAGTTTCCTCCGCACTCGCACACGTTCGCGAACACCGTTCTGGCACGTCCCACGTGGCCCGGTGGTCTTACGCGGTGCCCTAATCGGAGCTGCCCTCAGAGGAGCCCTCGTCTTCGCGTTCCATCCAGGACCTCCTGACTGAAGTCACCGGGCCTCCTAGAGGACGGCGGCTTGGGTTCTTACTGCACTTCAAGTCCTGTTCCTTCTGCGGCACTGCAGGCAGCCACAGGCCCAGAGGAGCAGCTACGGCGTTCCTCGGTTGAGACAGTTCGCCGGATGCGGGACTCCCTACTTCGATAAGTTGATTCAGGGTAGGAAACACAGGGTAACCGGTGTCTCTTGGGACTCCTTAGAAGCCACAGGGATGTACGCTGAGTGTGCCCATGAAAACGGGGGCCTGTTGGAACTAGCCCTGCTTTTCCATTTTGAGGGCGGCATTCATGACTGCCTTGAAGCTACCTGACATTCCCGGCTCCCGACAGGCCAGTGAGCCCTGGAAGAAGGCTTCGGGGTAAAATATGAATTTGCTCTCTCTAAACCAGGGGCTTCCGTGGCCGCCGCGGTGGTCCGCATGACAGGCTCTAGAGCGAAAGTGAACCTCGACGTGAGAACTCGCCTCCAGGTTAGGCCCTGAGTAGCCATGCAGAAAGGGAGGCATGCAGCTGTTTCCACAAGTTCTCAGTCGCTTATGTGCTTTATTTTAAAGGAAGTACACGTCCGGGGACTCCTAGGCCCCACGGGTGTGCATCGTTCTCCCTCCGAGGTCACTGAGTGCCTCCAGACACCTGTGGGCCAGCGGAGCAACGTCGAGGTCCATTGGTTGATCCCCCGGAGGACCTCTGTGCCTGCCGAGTGCTGGGCAGCAACACACTGCGCATTCCTTGAGGAGCGCTACATCTCCAGTGCCCTCGAATGCCCTCGGGACAACATGGCTAGTGAGTGCGAAGTGCCCAGGAAGACGCTGTCATGGCCCTTGTGTGAGCTGCCATGAGAGAACTCTGTGCTTGGAACACTGCGAGGCCCGCCCCGTATCTGAAGTCACTCTGCTCGAGGAGAAAGTCAGCATCTTAGCACGCTGTGTCGCTACCGGCACACCCAGCATGAACCCATTCCTGGAAGTAAGGCCCTGATTCGCCGTGCAGAAGCGGAGGCATGCTGCAGCTTCCAGGAGGCGGTGGCCTCTGCTCTGCATGCCTTTAACGGCAGCACAGCTTTCTGGACACCTGGGAGGCTAGCCGGGGCACCCTGCTCCCGGCAGGAACACTGAGTACCCCCAGGTGCACCTGGGTCTGCTAAGCAACATCCAGGCCCGTAGCCCTTCAGAGCCCCCTGTGTGCAGGCCGAGCGTAGGGAAACGCACTGCCCTCTCCTTCGGAGCAGCTTAGTTTCCTCCGCACTCGCACACGTTCGCGAACACCGTTCTGGCACGTCCCACGTGGCGTGGAGTTCTTACGCGGTGCCCTAATCGGAGCTGCCCTCAGAGGAGCCCTCGTCTTCGCGTTCCATCCAGGACCTCCTGACTGAAGTCACCGGGCCTCCTAGAGGACGGCGGCTTGGGTTCTTACTGCACTTCAAGTCCTGTTCCTTCTGCGGCACTGCAGGCAGCCCCAGGCCCAGAGGAGCAGCTACGGCGTTCCTCGGTTGAGACAGTTCGCCGGATGCGGGACTCCCTACTTCGATAAGTTAATTCAGGGAAGGAAACACAGGGTAACCGGTGTCTCTTGGGACTCCTTAGAAGCCACAGGGATGTACGCTGAGTGTGCCCATGAAAACGGGGACCTGCTGGAACAAGCCCTGCTTTCCCATTTTGAGGGCAGCATTCATGCCTGCCTTGAAGCTACCTGACATTCCCGGCTCCCGACAGGCCAGTGAGCCCTGGAAGAATGCTTCGGGGAAAATTATGAGTTTGCTCTCTCTAAACCAGGGGCTTCCATGGTCGCAGCTCGGTCCGCATGACAGGCTCTAGAGCGAAAGGGAACTTCGACGTGAGAACTCGCCTCCAGGTTAGGCCCTGAGTAGCCATGCAGAAAGGGAGGCATGCAGCTGTTTCCACGAGTTCTCAGTCGCTTATGTCCTTTAGTTTAAAGGAAGTACGCGTCTGGGGACTCCTAGGCCCCACGGGTGTGCATCGTTTTCCCTCCGAGGTCACTGAGTGCCTCCAGACACCTGTGGGCCGGCGGAGCAACGTCGAGGTCCATTGGTTGATCCCCCGGAGTACCTCTGTGCCTGCCGAGTGCTGGGCAGCAACACACTGCGCGTTCCTTGAGGAGCGCTACATCTCCAGAGCCCTCGAACGCCCTCGGGACAACATGGCTGGTGAGTGCGAAGTACCCAGGAAGACTCAGTCATGGCCCTTGTGTGAGCTGCCATGAGAGAACACTGTGCTTGGAACACTGCGAGGCCCACCCTCGTACCTGAAGTCACTCTGCTCGAGGAGAAAGTCAGCATCTTAGCACGCTGTGTCGCTACCGGCACACCCAACATGAACCCATGCCTGGAAGTAAGGCCCTGATTCGCCGTGCAGAAGCGGAGGCGTGCTGCTGCTTCCAGGAGGCGGTGGCCTCTGCTCTGCATGCCTTTAACGGCAGCACAGCTTTCTGGACACCTGGGAGGCTAGCCGGGGCACCCTGCTCCCGGCAGGAACACTGAGTACCCCCAGGTGCACCTGGGTCTGCTAAGCAACATCCAGGCCCGTAGCCCTTCAGAGCCCCCTGTGTGCAGGCCGAGCGTAGGGAAACGCACTGCCCTCTCCTTCCGAGCAGCTTAGTCTCCTCCGCACTCGCACACGTTCGCGAACACCGTTCTGGCACGTCCCACGTGGCGTGGAGTTCTTACGCGGTGCCCTAATCGGAGCTGCCCTCAGAGGAGCCCTCGTCTTCGCGTTTCATCCAGGACCTCCTGACTGAAGTCACTGGGCCTCCTAGAGGACGGCGGCTTGGGTTCCTACTGCACTTCAAGTCCTGTTCCTTCTGCGGCACTGCAGGCAGCCCCAGGCCCAGAGGAGCAGCTACGGCGTTCCTCGGTTGAGACAGTTCGCCGGATGCGGGACTCCCTACTTCGATAAGTTAATTCAGGGAAGGAAACACAGGGTAACCGGTGTCTCTTGGGACTCCTTAGAAGCCACAGGGATGTACGTTGAGTGTGCCCATGAAAACGGGGACCTGCTGGAACAAGCCCTGCTTTCCCATTTTGAGGGCAGCATTCATGCCTGCCTTGAAGCTACCTGACATTCCCGGCTCCCGACAGGCCAGTGAGCCCTGGAAGAATGCTTCGGGGAAAATTATGAGTTTGCTCTCTCTAAACCAGGGGCTTCCGTGGTCGCAGCTCGGTCCGCATGACAGGCTCTAGAGCGAAAGGGAACCTCGACGTGAGAACTCACCTCCAGGTTAGGCCCTGAGTAGCCATGCAGAAAGGGAGGCATGCAGCTGTTTCCACGAGTTCTCAGTCGCTTATGTCCTTTAGTTTAAAGGAAGTACGCGTCCGGGGACTCCTAGGCCCCACGGGTGTGCATCGTTTTCCCTCCGAGGTCACTGAGTGCCTCCAGACACCTGTGGGCCGGCGGAGCAACGTCGAGGTCCATTGGTTGATCCCCCGGAGGACCTCTGTGCCTGCCGAGTGCTGGGCAGCAACACACTGCGCGTTCCTTGAGGAGCGCTACATCTCCAGAGCCCTCGAACGCCCTCGGGACAACATGGCTGGTGAGTGCGAAGTACCCAGGAAGACTCAGTCATGGCCCTTGTGTGAGCTGCCATGAGAGAACACTGTGCTTGGAACACTGCGAGGCCCACCCTCGTACCTGAAGTCACTCTGCTCGAGGAGAAAGTCAGCATCTTAGCACGCTGTGTCGCTACCGGCACACCCAACATGAACCCATTCCTGGAAGTAAGGCCCTGATTCGCCGTGCAGAAGCGGAGGCGTGCTGCAGCTTCCAGGAGGCGGTGGCCTGTGCTCTGCATGCCTTTAACGGCAGCACAGCTTTCTGGACACCTGGGAGGCTAGCCGGGGCACCCTGCTCCCAGCAGGAACACTGAGTACCCCCAGGTGCACCTGGGTCTGCTAAGCAACATCCAGGCCCGTAGCCCTTCAGAGCCCCCTGTGTGCAGGCCGAGCGTAGGGAAACGCACTGCCCTCTCCTTCGGAGCAGCTTAGTTTCCTCCGCACTCGCACACGTTCGCGAACACCGTTCTGGCACGTCCCACGTGGCGCGGAGGTCTTACGGGGTGCCCTAATCGGACCTGCCCTCAGAGGAGCCCTCGTCTTCGCGTTCCATCCAGGACCTCCTGACTGAAGTCACCGTGCCTCCTAGAGGACGGCGGCTTGGGTTCTTATTGCACTTCAAGTCCTGTTCCTTCTGCGGCACTGCAGGCAGCACCAGGCCCAGAGGAGCAGCTACGGCGTTCCTCGGTTGAGACAGTTCGCCGGATGCGGGACTCCCTACTTCGATGTTAATTCAGGGAAGGAAACACAGGGTAACCGGTGTCTCTTGGGACTCCTTAGAAGCCACAGGGATGTACGCTGAGTGTGCCCATGAAAACGGGGGCCTGCTGCAACTAGCCCTGCTTTTCCATTTTGAGGGCGGCATTCATGCCTGCCTTGAAGCTACCTGACATTCCCGGCTCCCGACAGGCCAGTGAGCCCTGGAAGAAGGCTTCGGGGTAAAATATGAATTTGCTCTCTCTAAACCAGGGGCTTCCGTGGCCGCCGCGGCGGTCCGCATGACAGGCTCTAGAGCGAAAGTGAACCTCGACGTGAGAACTCGCCTCCAGGTTAGGCCCTGAGTAGCCGTGCAGAAAGGGAGGCATGCAGCTGTTTCCACAAGTTCTCAGTCGCTTATGTGCTTTATTTTAAAGGAAGTACGTGTCCCGGGACTCCTAGGCCCCACGGGTGTGCATCGTTCTCCCTCCGAGGTCACTGAGTGCCTCCAGACACCTGTGGGCCGGCGGAGCAACGTCGAGGTCCATTGGTTGATCCCCCGGAGGACCTCTGTGCCTGCCGTGTGCTGGGCAGCAACACACTGCGCATTCCTTGAGGAGCGCTACATCTCCAGTGCCCTCGAATGCCCTCGGGACAACATGGCTAGTGAGTGCGAAGTGCCCAGGAAGACTCTGTCATGGCCCTTGTGTGAGCTGCCATGAGAGAACACTGTGCTTGGAACACTGCGAGGCCCGCCCCGTATCTGAAGTCACTCTGCTCGAGGAGAAAGTCAGCATCTTAGCATGCTGTGTCGCTACCGGCACACCCAGCATGAACCCATCCCTGGAAGTAAGGCCCTGATTCGCCGTGCAGAAGCGGAGGCATGCTGCAGCTTCCAGAAGGCGGTGGCCTCTGCTCTGCATGCCTTTAACGGCAGCACAGCTTTCTGGACACCTGGGAGGCTAGCCGGGGCACCCTGCTCCCGGCAGGAACACTGAGTACCCCCAGGAGCACCTGGGTCTGCTAAGCAACATCCAGGCCCGTAGCCCTTCAGAGCCCCCTGTGTGCAGGCCGAGCGTAGGGAAACGCACTGCCCTCTCCTTCGGAGCAGCTTAGTCTCCTCCGCACTCGCACACGTTCGCGAACACCGTTCTGGCACGTCCCACGTGGCGTGGAGTTCTTACGCGGTGCCCTAATCGGAGCTGCCCTCAGAGGAGCCCTCGTCTTCGCGTTTCATCCAGGACCTCCTGACTGAAGTCACTGGGCCTCCTAGAGGACGGCGGCTTGGGTTCCTACTGCACTTCAAGTCCTGTTCCTTCTGCGGCACTGCAGGCAGCACCAGGCCCAGAGGAGCAGCTACGGGGTTCCTCGGTTGAGACAGTTCGCCGGATGCGGGACTCCCTACTTCGATAAGTTAATTCAGGGAAGGAAACACAGGGTAACCGGTGTCTCTTGGGACTCCTTAGAAGCCACAGGGATGTACGCTGAGTGTGCCCATGAAAACGGGGACCTGCTGGAACAAGCCCTGCTTTCCCATTTTGAGGGCAGCATTCATGCCTGCCTTGAAGCTACCTGACATTCCCGGCTCCCGACAGGCCAGTGAGCCCTGGAAGAATGCTTCGGGGAAAATTATGAGTTTGCTCTCTCTAAACCAGGGGCTTCCGTGGTCACAGCTCGGTCCGCATGACAGGCTCTAGAGCGAAAGGGAACCTCGACGTGAGAACTCGCCTCCAGGTTAGGCCCTGAGTAGCCATGCAGAAAGGGAGGCATGCAGCTGTTTCCACGAGTTCTCAGTCGCTTATGTCCTTTAGTTTAAAGGAAGTACGCGTCCGGGGACTCCTAGGCCCCACGGGTGTGCATCGTTTTCCCTCCGAGGTCACTGAGTGCCTCCAGACACCTGTGGGCCGGCGGAGCAACGTCGAGGTCCATTGGTTGATCCCCTGGAGGACCTCTGTGCCTGCCGAGTGCTGGGCAGCAACACACTGCGCGTTCCTTGAGGAGCGCTACATCTCCAGAGCCCTCGAACGCCCTCGGGACAACATGGCTGGTGAGTGCGAAGTACCCAGGAAGACTCAGTCATGGCCCTTGTGTGAGCTGCCATGAGAGAACACTGTGCTTGGAACACTGCGAGGCCCACCCTCGTACCTGAAGTCACTCTGCTCGAGGAGAAAGTCAGCATCTTAGCACGCTGTGTCGCTACCGGCACACCCAACATGAACCCATGCCTGGAAGTAAGGCCCTGATTCGCCGTGCAGAAGCGGAGGCGTGCTGCAGCTTCCAGGAGGCGGTGGCCTCTGCTCTGCATGCCTTTAACGGCAGCACAGCTTTCTGGACACCTGGGAGGCTAGCCGGGGCACCCTGCTCCCGGCAGGAACACTGAGTACCCCCAGGTGCACCTGGGTCTGCTAAGCAACATCCAGGCCCGTAGCCCTTCAGAGCCCCCTGTGTGCAGGCCGAGCGTAGGGAAACGCACTGCCCTCTCCTTCGGAGCAGCTTAGTTTCCTCCGCACTCGCACACGTTCGCGAACACCGTTCTGGCACGTCCCACGTGGCGCGGAGGTCTTACGGGGTGCCCTAATCGGACCTGCCCTCAGAGGAGCCCTCGTCTTCGCGTTCCATCCAGGACCTCCTGACTGAAGTCACCGTGCCTCCTAGAGGACGGCGGCTTGGGTTCTTACTGCACTTCAAGTCCTGTTCCTTCTGCGGCACTGCAGGCAGCCCCAGGCCCGGAGGAGCAGCTACGGCGTTCCTCGGTTGAGACAGTTCGCCGGATGCGGGACTCCCTACTTCGATAAGTTGATTCAGGGAAGGAAACGCAGGGTAACCGGTGTCTCTTGGGACTCGTTAGAAGCCACAGGGATGTACGCTGATTGTGCCCATGAAAACGGGGGCCTACTGGACCTAGCCCTGCTTTTCCATTTTGAGGGTGGCATTCATGCCTGCCTTGAAGCTACCTGACATTCCCGGCTCCCGACAGGCCAGTGAGCCCTGGAAGAATGCTTCGGGTAAAATTATGAGTTTGCTCTCTCTAAACCTGGGGCTTCCGTGGCCGCAGCTCGGTCTGCATGACAGGCTCTAGAGCGAAAGGGAACCTAGAAGTGAGAACGCGCCTCCAGGTTAGGCCCTGAGTAGCCGTGCAGAAAGGGAGGCATGCAGCTGTTTCACGAGTTCTCAGTCGCTTATGTCCTTTATTTTAAAGGAAGTACGCGTCCGGGGACTCCTAGGCCCCACGGGTGTGCATTGTTTTCCCTCCAAGGTCACTGAGTGCCTCCAGACACCTGTGGGCAGCCCGAGCAATGTCGAGGTCCATTGGTTGATCCCCCGGAAGACCTCTGTGCCTGCCGAGTGCTGGGCAGCAACACACTGTGCGTTCCTTGAGGAGCGCTACATATCCAGAGCCCTCAAACGCCCTCGGGACAACATGGCTGGTGAGTGCGAAGTACCCAGGAAGACTCAGTCATGGCCCTTGTGTGAGCTGCCATGAGAGAACACTGTGCTTGGAACACTGCGAGGCCCGCCCCGTACCTGAAGTCACTCTGCTCGAGGAGAAAGTCAGCATCTTAGCACGCTGTGTCGCTACCGGCACACCCAACATGAACCCATGCCTGAAAGTAAGGCCCTGATTTGCCGTGCAGAAGCGGAGGCGTGCTGCAGCTTCCAGGAGGCAGTGCCCTCTGCTCTGCATGCCTTTAACGGCAGCACAGCTTTCTGGACACCTGGGAGGCTAGCCGGGGCACCCTGCTCCCAGCAGGAACACTGAGTACCCCCAGGTGTACCTGGGTCTGCTAAGCAACATCCAGGCCCGTAGCCCTTCAGAGCCCCCTGTGTGCAGGCCGAGCGTAGGGAAACGCACTGCCCTCTCCTTCGGAGCAGCTTAGTTTCCTCCGCACTCGCACACGTTCGCGAACACCGTTCTGGCACGTCCCACGTGGCCCGGTGGTCTTACGCGGTGCCCTAATCAGACCTGCCCTCAGAGGAGCCCTCGTCTTCGCGTTTCATTCAGGACCTCATGACTGAAGTCACCGTGCCTCCTAGAGGACAGCAGCTTGGGTTCTTACTGCACTTTAAGTACTGTTCCTTCTGCGGCACTGCAGGCAGCCCCAGGCCCAGAGGAGCAGCTACGGCGTTCCTCGGTTGAGACAGTTCGCCGGATGCGGGACTCCCTACTTCGATAAGTTAATTCAGGGAAGGAAATGCAGGGTAACCGGTGTCTCTTGGGACTCGTTACAAGCCACAGGGATGTACGCTGAGTGTGCCCATGAAAACGGGGGCCTGCTGGAACTAGCCCTGCTTTCCCATTTTGAGGGCGGCATTCATGCCTGCCTTGAAGCTACCTGACATTCCCGGCTCCCGACAGGCCAGTGAGCCCTGGAAGAATGCTTCGGGGAAAGCACTGTGCTTTGAATACTTTGAGGACCTCGGACCTGTAGTCACTCTACCCGTGGAGAAACTCAGCCTCTTAGCATGCTGTGTTGCTTCCGGCACTCCCAGCTTGAACACATGCCTGGAAGTAAGGCTCTGATTGGCCGCGCAGAAGCGGAGGCGTGCTGCAGTTTCCATGAGGCGGTGGCCTCTGCTCTGGTTATCTTTAACTGCAGCACAGTTTGCCGGACACCTAGGAGGCTCACGTGGGCACCCTGTTTCCGGCAGGGACACTGAGTACCCCCAGGCCCACCTGGGTCTGCTAAGCAACATCCAGGCCCGGAGCCCTTTAGAGCCCCTCTGTGTATGCCGAGCGTAGGGAAACGCACCGCACTCTCTTTTGGAGCAGCCTAATTTCCCCAGTACTCGCACACGCTCAGGAACACTGTTCTAGCACATCCCACATGGCGTCCAAGTCTTACGCAATGCCCTAGTCCGAGCTGCACTCAGAGAAACCCTCGGCGTCGCATTCCGTCTGGGACCTCCTGCCTGAAGTCACCGTGCCTCCTCGAGAAAGTTGGCTTGCGTTCTTACTGCAATTTAAGTCCTCTTCTTCCAGTGGCGCTGCAGGCTTTTGAATAGCCACAGGCCCAGGGGAGCAGCTACGCCATTCCTTGGTTGAGGCAGTTCGCTTGATGCAGAACTCCCTACTTCGAGAAGTTGATTCAGGGTAGGAAACACAGGGTAACCTGTGTCTCTTTGGACTTGTTAGATACCACAGGGGTGTATGCTGAGGGTGCCCATGGAAACGGGGGCCTGCTGGAAATAGACTTGCTTTCCCACTTTGAAGGCCGCATTCACGCTGCCTTGCAGCTACTTGACATTCCCTGCTCCTGACAGGCCTGGAAACCCTGTAAGAAGGCTGCGGGGAAAATTATGAGTTTGCTCTGTCCGAACCAGGTGCTTCCATGGCCGCGGTGGTGGTCCGCCTGACAAGCTCTAGCGCTAAAGGGAATCCCAACGTGAGAACTTGCCTCCAGGTTAGGCCCTGAGTAGCCATGCAGAAAGGGAGGCATGTAGCTGTTTCCATGAGTTCTTAGTGGCTTATGTGCTTTAATTTACAGGAAGTAGACTTTTGAGTACTCCTAGGCCTCTCGGGTATGCATCATTTTCCCTCCAATTTCACTGACTACCTCCGGCTAGCTCAACCTGGGCCGGCTGAGCAACTTCATGGCCCATCGGTTGATCCCTCGGAGGCCCTCTGTGCGTTTCCAGTGATGGGCAACACCCTGTACCTTCCTTGAGGAGACCTACATTTCCAGAGTCCTCGAATGGCCTCAGGACAACATTGTTGGTGAGTCCCAAGTGCCCAGGAAGACTTCGTCATGGCCCTTGTGTGAGCTGCCATGAGAAAACACTGTGCTTTGAATACTTGGAGGACCTCGTACCTGTAGTCACTCTATCCGAGGATAAACTCAGCCTCTTAGCATGCTGTGTCGCTACCGGCACACCTGGCATGAGCACATGCCTGGAAGTTAGGCCCCGATTGGCCACGCAGAAGCAGCGGTGTGCTGCAGTTTCCATGAGGCGGTGGCCTCTGCTTTGCATATCTTTAACTGCAGCACTGTTTTCTGGACACCTTGGAAGCTAGCGTGGGCACCCTGTTCCCGACGGGAACACTGAGTACCCCCAGGCCCACCTTGGGTCTGCTAAGCAACATCCAGGCCCGTAGCCCTTTAGAGCTCCTCTGTGTATGCCGAGCATAGGGAAATGCACCACACTCTTTTTTGGAGCAGCTTAATTTCACCAGCACTTGCACACGCTCAGGAACACTGTTCTAGCACATCCCACATGGCGTCGAAGTCTTACGCATTGCCCTAGTCCGAGCTGCACTCAGAGAAACCCTCGGCTTCGCATTCCATCTGGGACATCCTGCCTGAAGTCACCATGCCTCCTAGAGAAAGTCGGCTTGTGTTCTTACTGCAATTTAAGTCCTCTTCTTCCTGTGGCACTGCAGACTTTTGAATAGCCACAGGCCCAGAGGAGCAGCTACGGTGTTCCTTGGTTGAGGCAGTTCGCTTGATGCAGAACACCCTACTTCGAGAAGTTGATTCAGGAAAGGAAACACAGGGTAACCTGTGTCTCTTTGGACTTGTTAGAAACCTCAGGGGTGTATGCTGAGGGTGCCCATGGAAACGGGGGCCTGCTGGAACTACCCTTGCTTTCCCATTTTGAAGGCTGCATTCATGCTGCCTTGAAGCTGCATGACGTTCCCTGCTGTTGACAGGCCTGTTAAACCCTGTAGGAATGCTTCTTGGAAAGAAATGAGTTTGTTCCGTCTAAACCAGGTACCTCCGTGGCCTCGGCGGTGGTCTGCCTGACAAGCTCTAGAGCTAAAAGGATACTCAACGTGGGAACTTGCCTCCATTTTAGGTCCCGAGTAGCCGGGCAGAAAGGGAGGCATACAGCTGTTTCCATGAATTCTTAGTCGCTGTTCTGCTTTATTTTCAAGGAAGTACCCCTTTGAAGACTCCTAGGCCTCTCGGGAGTGCATCATTGTCCCTCCAAAGTCACTGAGTACCTCCGGAACCCTGTGGGCCGGCTTAGCAACATCGAGGCCGGTTGGTCTGTCCGGTGGAGGCCCTCTGAGTGTGCCGAGTGACGGGCAACACACTGCACGTTCCTTGAGGAGAACTACATTTCCAGAGTCCTCGAACAGCCGCAGGACCTCATTTCTGGTGAGTCCGAAGTGCCCAGGAAGTCTTTGTCATGGCCCTTGTGTGAGCTGCCATGAGAAAACACTCTGCATTGAATACTTTGAGAACCTCGTACCTAAAGTCACTCTGCTCGAGGAGAAAGTCAGCATCTTACCATGCTGTGTCGCTAAAGGGGTACCCAGTATGAACACGTGACTGGAGGTAAGGCCCTGATTGGCCGCACAGAAGTGGAGGCATGCAGCAGTTTCCATGAGGCCGTGGCCTCTGCTCTGCATATCTTTAACTGCAGCATAGTTTGCCGGACACCTAGGAGGCTCACGTGGGCACCCTGTTCCCGGCAGGGACACTGAGTACCCCCCAGGCCCACCTGGGTCTGCTAAGCAACATCCAGGCCCGGAGCCCTTTAGAGCCCCTCTGTGTATGCCGAGCGTAGGGAAACGCACCGCACTCTCTTTTGGAGCAGCCTAATTTCCCCAGCACTCGCACACGCTCAGGAACACTGTTCTAGCACATCCCACATGGCGTCGAAGTCTTACGCAATGCCCTAGTCTGAGCTGCACTCAGAGAAACCCTCGGCGTCGCATTCCATCTGGGACCTCCTGCCTGAAGTCACCGTGCCTCCTCGAGAAAGTTGGCTTGCGTTCTTACTGCAATTTAAGTCCTCTTCTTCCTGTGGCGCTGCAGGCTTTTGAATAGCCACAGGGTCAGAGGAGGAGCTACGCTGTTCCTTGGTTGAGGCAGTTCGCTTGATGCAGAACACCCTACTTCGAGAATTTGATTCAGGGTAGGAAACACAGGGTAACCTGTATCTCTTTGGACTTGTTAGATACCACAGGGGTGTATGCTGAGGGTGCCCATGGAAACGGGGGCCTGCTGGAAATAGACTTGCTTTCCCACTTTGAAGGCTGCATTCACGCTGCCTTGCAGCTACTTGACATTCCCTGCTCCTGACAGGCCTGGAAACCCTGTAAGAAGGCTGCGGGGAAAATTGTGAGTTTGCTCTGTCCGAAACAGGCGCTTCCATGGCCGCGGTGGTGGTCCGCATGACAGGCTCTAGAGCGAAAGGGAACCTCGACGTGAGAACTCGCCTCCAGGTTAGGCCCTGAGTAGCCGTGCAGAAAGGGAGGCATGCAGCTGATTCCATGAGTTCTCAGTCACTTATGTGCTTTATTTTAAAGGAAGTACGCTTCCGGGGACTCCTAGGCCCCACGGGTGTGCATCGTTTTCCCTCCGAGGTCACTGAGTGCCTCCAGACACCTGTGGGACGGCAGAGCAACGTCGAGGTCCATTGGTTGATCCCCCAGAGGACCTCTGTGCCTGCCGAGTGCTGGGCAGCAACACACTGCGCGTTCCTTGAGGAGCGCTACATCTCCAGAGCCCTCGAACGCCCTCGGGACAACATGGCTGGTGAGTGCGAAGTGCCCGGGAATACTCTTTCATGGCCCTTGTGTGAGCTGACATGAGAGAACACTACGCTTGGAACACTGCGAGGCCCGCCCCGTACCTGAAGTCACTCTGCTCGAGGAGAAAGTCAGCATCTCGGCACGCTGTGTCGCTACCGGCACACCCAGCATGAACCCATGCCTGGTAGTAAGGCCCTGATTCGCCGTGCAGAAGCGGAGGCATGCTGCAGCTTCCAGGAGGTGGTGGCCTCTGCTCTGCATGCCTTTAACGGCAGCACAGCTTTCTGGACACCGGGGAGGCTAGCCGGGGCACCCTGATCTCGGCAGGAACAGTGAGTACCCCCAGGTGCACCTGGGTCTGCTAAGCAACATCCAGGCCTGTAGCCCTTCAGAGCCCCCTGTGTGCAGGCCGAGCGTAGGGAAATGTACTGCCCTCTCCTTCGGAGCAGCTTAGTTTCCTCGGCACTCGCACACGTTGGCGAACACCGTTCTGGCACGTCCCACGTGGCGCGGAGGTCTTACGCGGTGCCCTAGTCGGAGCTGCCCTCAGAGGAGCCCTCGTCTTCGCGTTCCATCCAGGACCTCCTGACTGAAGTCACCGGGCCTCCTAGAGGACGGCGGCTTGGGTTCTTACTGCACTTTAAGTCCTGTTCCTTCTGCGGCACAGCAGGCAGCCCCAGGCCCAGAGGAGCAGCTACGGCGTTCCTCGGTTGAGACAGTTCGCCGGATGCGGGACTCCCTACTTCGATAAGTTGATTCAGGGAAGGAAACGCAGGGTAACCGGTGTCTCTTGGGACTCGTTAGAAGCCAGAGGGATGTACGCTGAGTGTGCCCATGAAAACGGGGGCCTGCTGGAACTAGCCCTGCTTTCCCATTTTCAGGGCGGCATTCGTGCCTGCCTTGAAGCTACCTGACATTCCCGGCTCCCGACAGGCCAGTGAGCCCTGGAAGAATGCTTCAGGGAATATTATGAGTTTGCTCTCTCTAAAGCAGGGGCTTCCGTGGTCGCCGCTCGGTCCGCATGACAGGCTCTAGAGCGAAAGGGAACCTTGACGTGAGAACTCGCCTCCAGGTTAGGCCCTGAGTAGCCGTGCAGAAAGGGAGGCATGCAGCTGTTTCCACGAGTTCTCAGTCGCTTATTTCCTTTATTTTAAAGGAAGTACGCGTCCGGGGACTCCAAGGCCCCACGGGTGTGCATCGTTTTCCCTCCGAGGTCACTGAGTGCCTCCAGACACCTGTGGGCCGGCGGAGCAACGTCGAGGTCCATTGGTTGATCCCCCGGAGGACCTCTGTGCCTGCCGAGTGTTGGGCAGCAACACACTGCGCGTTCCTTGAGGAGCGCTGCATCTCCAGAGCCCCCGAACGCCTTCGGGACAGCATGGCTGGTGAGTGCGAACTGCCCAGGAAGACTCTGTCATGGCCCTTGTGTGAGCTGCCATGAGAGAACACTGTGCTTGGAACACTGCGAGACCCGCCCCGTACCTGAAGTCACTCTGCTCAAGGAGAAAGTCAGCATCTTAGCACGCTGTGTCGCTACCGGCACACCCAGCATGAACCCATGCCTGGAAGGAAGGCCCTGATTCGCCGTGCAGAAGCGGAGGCGTGCTGCAGCTTCCAGGAGGCGGTGGCCTCTGCTCTGCATGCCTTTAACGGCAGCACAGCTTTCTGGACACCTGGGAGGCTAGCCGGGGCCCCCTGCTCCCAGCAGGATCACTGAGTACCCCCAGGTGCACCTGGGTCTGCTAAGCAACATCCAGACCCGTAGCCCTTCAGAGCCTCCTGTGTGCAGGCCGAGCGTAGAGAAACGCACTGCCCTCTCCTTCGGAGCAGCTTAGTTTCCTCCGCACTCGCACACGTTCGCGAACACCGTTCTGGCATGTCCCACGTGGCCCGGAGGTCTTACGCGGTGCCCTAATTGGACCTGCCCTCAGAGCAGCCGTCGTCTTCGCGTTTCATTCAGGACCTCGTGACTGAAGTCACCATGCCTCCTAGAGGATGGCGGCTTGGGTTCTTACTGCACTTTAAGTCCTGTTCCTTCTGCGGCACTGCAGGCAGCCCCAGGCCCAGAGGAGCAGCTACGGCGTTCCTCGGTTGAGACAGTTCGCCGGATGCGGGACTCCCTACTTCGATAAGTTGATTCAGGGAAGGAAACGCAGGGTAACCGGTGTCTCTTGGGACTCCTTAGAAGCCACAGGGATGTACGCTGAGTGTGCCCATGAAAACGGGGGCCTCCTGGAACTAGCCTGCTTTCCCATTTTGAGGGCGGCATTCATGCCTGCCTTGAAGCTACCTGACATTCCCGGCTCCCGACAGGCCAGTGAGCCCTGGAAGAATGCTTCGGGGAAAATTATGAGTTTGCTCTCTCTAAACCAGGGGCTTCCGTGGCCGCAGCTCGGTCCGCATGACAGGCTGTAGAGCGAAAGGGAACCGCGACGTGAGAACTCGCCTCCAGGTTAGGCCCTGAGTAGCCGTGCAGAAAGGGAGGCATGCAGCTGATTCCATGAGTTCTCAGTCGCTTATGTGCTTTATTTTAAAGGAAGTACGCGTCCGGGGACTCCTAGGCCTCACGGGTGTGCATCGTTTTCCCTCCGAGGTCACTGAGTGCCTCCAGACACCTGTGGGCCGGCGGAGCAATGTCGAGGTCCATTGATTGATCCCCGGAGGACCTCTGTGCCTCCCGAGTGCTGTGCAGCAACACACTGCGCGTTCCTTGAGGAGCGCTACATCTCCAGAGCCCTCGAATGCCCTCGGGACAACATGGCTGGTGAGTGCGAAGTGCCCAGGAAGACTCTTTCATGGCCCTTGTGTGAGTGGCCATGAGAGACCACTGCTCTTGGAACACTGCGAGGCCCACCCTTGTACCCGAAGTCACTCTGCTCGAAGAGAAAGTCAGCATCTTAGCACGCTGTGTCGCTACCGGCACACCCAGCATGAACCCCTGCCAGGAAGTAAGGCCCTGATTCGCCGTGCAGAAGCGGAGGCGTGCTGCAGCTTCCAGGAGGCGGTGGTCTCTGCTCTGCATGCCTTTAACGGCAGCACAGCTTTCTGGACACCTGGGAGGCTAGCCGGGGCACCCTGCTCCCAGCAGGAACACTGAGTACCCCCAGGTGCACCTGGGTCTGCTAAGCAACATCCAGTCCCGTAGCCCCTCAGAGACCCTGTGTGCAGGCCGAGCGTAGGAAACGCACTGCCCTCTCCTTCGGAGCAGCTTAGTTTCCTCGGCACTCGCACACGTTCGCGAACGCCGTTCTGGCACGTCCCACGGGGCGCGGAGGTCTTACGGGGTGCCCTAATCAGAGCTGCCCTCAGAGGAGCCCTCGTCTTCGCGTTCCATCCAGGACCTCCTGACTAAAGTCACCGTGACTCCTAGAGGACGGCGGCTTGGGTTCTTACTGCACTTCAAGTCCTGTTCCTTCTGCGGCACTGCAGGCACGCCCAGGCCCGGAGGAGCAGCTACGGCGTTCCTCGGTTGAGACAGTTCGCCGGATGCGGGACTCCCTACTTCGATAAGTTGATTCAGGGAAGGAAACGCAGGGTAACCGGTGTCTCTTGGGACTCATTAGAAGCCACAGGGATGTACGCTGATTGTGCCCATGAAAACGGGGGCCTACTGGAACTAGCCCTGCTTTTCCATTTTGAGGGTGGCATTCATGCCTGCCTTCAAGCTACCTGACATTCCCGGCTCCCGACAGGCCAGTGAGCCCTGGAAGAATGCTTCGGGGAAAATTATGAATTTGCTCTCTCTAAACCAGGGGCTTCCGTGGGCGCGGCGGCAGTCCGCATGACAGGCTCTAGAGCGAAAGGGAACCTTGAAGTGAGAACTCGCCTCCAGGTTAGGCCCTGAGTAGCCGTGCAGAAAGGAAGGCATGCAGCTGTTTCCACAAGTTCTCAGTCACTTATGTCCTTTAGTTTAAAGGAAGTACGCGTCCAGGGACTCCTAGGGCCCACGGGTGTGCATCGTTTTCCCTCCGAGGTCACTGAGTGCCTCCAGACACCTGTGGGCCGGTGGAGCAACGTCGAGGTCCATTGGTTGATCCCCCGGAGGACCTCTGTGCCTGCCGAGTGCTGGGCAGCAACACACTGCGCATTCCTTGAGGAGCGCTACATCTCCAGAGCCCTCGAACGCCCTCGGGACAACATGGCTGGTTTGTGCGAAGTACCCAGGAAGACTCAGTCATGGCCCTTGTGTGAGCTGCCATGAGAGAACACTGTGCTTGGAACACTGCGAGGCCCGCCCTGGTACCTGAAGTCACTCTGCTCGAGGAGAAAGTCAGCATCTTAGCACGCTGTGTCGCTACCGGCACACCCAGCATGAACCCATGCCTGGAAGTAAGGCCCTGATTCGCCGTGCAGAAGCGGAGGCATGGTGCAGCTTCCAGGAGGTGGTGGCCTCTGCTCTGCATGCCTTTAACGGCAGCACAGCTTTCTGGACACCTGGGAGGCTAGCCGGGGCACCCTGCTCTCAGCAGGAACACTGAGTACCCCCAGGTGCACCTGGGTCTGCTAAGCAACATCCAGGCCCGTAGCCCTTCAGAGCCCCCTGTGTGCAGGCCGAGCGAAGGGAAATGCACTGCCCTCTCCTTCGGAGCAGCTTAGTTTCCTCCGCACTCGCACACGTTCGCGAACACCGTTCTGGCACGTCCCACGTGGCGCGGAGGTCTTACGCGGGGCCCTAATCGGAGCTGCCCCCAGAGGAGCCCTCGTCTTCGCGTTCCATCCAGGACCTCCTGACTGAAGTCACCGGGCCTCCTAGAAGACGGCGGCTTGGGTTCTTATTGCACTTCAAGTCCTGTTCCTTCTGCGGCACTGCAGGCAGCCCCAGGCCCAGAGGAGCAGCTACGGCGTTCCTCGGTTGAGACAGTTCGCCTGATGCGGGATTCCCTACTTCGATAAGTTAATTCAGGGAAGGAAACGCAGGGTAACCGTTGTCTCTTGGGACTCGTTAGAAGCCACAGGGATGTACGCTGAGTGTGCCCATGAAAACGGGGTCCTGCTGGAACTAGCCCTGCTTTCCCATTTTGAGGGCGGCATTCATGCCTGCCTTGAAGCTACCTGACATTCCCGGCTCTCGACAGGCCAGTGAGCCCTGGAAGAATGCTTCGGGGAAAATTATGAGTTTGCTCTCTCTAAACCAGGGGCTTCCGTGGTCGCAGCTCGGTCCGCATGACAGGCTCTAGAGCGAAAGGGAACCTCGACGTGAGAACTCGCCTCCAGGTTAGGCCCTGAGTAGCCGTGCAGAAAGGGAGGCATGCAGCTGTTTCACGAGTTCTCAGTCGCTTATGTCCTTTATTTTAAAGGAAGTACGTGTCCGGGGACTCCTAGGCCCCACGGGTGTGCATCGTTTTCCTTCCGAGGTCACTGAGTGCCTCCAGACACCTGTGGGCCGGCGGAGCAACGTCGAGGTCCATTGGTTGATCCCCCGGAGGACCTCTGTGCCTGCCGAGTGCTGGGCAGCAACACACTGCGCGTTCCTTGAGGAGCGCTACATCTCCAGAGCCCTCGAACGCCCTCGAGACAACATGGCTGGTGAGTGCGAAGTGCCCAGGAAGTCTCTGTCATGGCCCTTGTGTGAGCTGCCATGAGAGAACACTGTGCTTGGAACACTGCGAGGCCCACCCTCGTACCTGAAGTCACTATGCTCGAGGAGAAAGTCAGCATCTTAGCATGCTGTGTCGCTACCGGCACACCCAGCATGAACCCCTGCCAGGAAGTAAGGCCCTGATTCGCCGTGCAGAAGCGGAGGCGTGCTGCAGCTTCCAGGAGGCGGTGGCCTCTGCTCTGCATGCCTTTAACGGCAGCACAGCTTTCTGGACACCTGGGAGGCTAGCCGGGGCACCCTGCTCCCAGCAGGAACACTGAGTACCCCCAGGTGCACCTGGGTCTGCTAAGCAACATCCAGTCCCATAGCCCTTCAGAGCCCCTCGTGTGCAGGCCGAGCATAGGGAAACGCACTGCCCTCTCCTTCGGAGCAGCTTAGTTTCCTCGGCACTCGCACACGTTCGCGAACGTCGTTCTGGCACGTCCCACGGGGCGCGGAGGTCTTACGCGGTGCCCTAGTCGGAGCTGCCCTCAGAGGAGCCCTCGTCTTCGCGTTCCATCCAGGACCTACTGACTTAAGTCACCGTGCCTCCTAGAGGACGGCGGCTTGGGTTCTTACTGCACTTTAAGTCCTGTTCCTTCTGTGGCACTGCAGGCAGCCCCAGGCCCAGAGGAGCAGCTACGGCGTTCCTCGGTTGAGACAGTTCGCCGGATGCGGGACTCCCTACTTCGATAAGTTGATTCAGGGAAGGAAACGCAGGGTAACCGGTGTCTCTTGGGACTCGTTAGAAGCCACAGGGATGTACGCTGAGTGTGCCCATGAAAACGGGGGCCTGCTGGAACTAGCCTGCTTTCCCATTTTGAGGGCGGCATTCATGCCTGCCTTGAAGCTACCTGACATTCCCGGCTCCCGACAGGCCAGTGAGCCCTGGAAGAATGCTTCGGGTAAAATTATGAGTTTGCTCTCTCTAAACCAGGGGCTTCCGTGGCCGCAGCTCGGTCCGCATGACAGGCTGTAGAGCAAAAGGGAACCGCGACGTGAGAACTCGCCTCCAGGTTAGGCCCTGAGTAGCCGTGCAGAAAGGGAGGCATGCAGCTGATTCCATGAGTTCTCAGTCGCTTATGTGCTTTATTTTAAAGGAAGTACGCGTCCGGGGACTCCTAGGCCCCACGGGTGTGCATCGTTTTCCCTCCGAGGTCACTGAGTGCCTCCAGACACCTGTGGGCCGGCGGAGCAACGTCGAGGTCCATTGGTTGATCCCCCGGAGGACCTCTGTGCCTGCCGAGTGCTGGGCAGCAACACACTGCGTGTTCCTTGAGGAGCGCTACATCTCCAGAGCCCTCGAACGCCCTCGGGACAACATGGCTGGTGAGTGCGAAGTACACAGGAAGACTCAGTCATGGCCCTTGTGTGAGCTGCCATGAGAGAACACTGTGCTTGGAACACTGCGAGGCCCGCCCTGGTACCTGAAGTCACTCTGCGTGAGGAGAAAGACAGCATCTTAGCACGCTGTGTCGCTACCGGCACACCCAGCATGAACCCATGCCTGGAAGTAAGGCCCTGATTCGCCGTGCAGAAGCGGAGGCATGCTGCAGCTTCCAGGAGGTGGTGGCCTCTGCTCTGCATGCCTTTAACGGCAGCACAGCTTTCTGGACACCTGGGAGGCTAGCCGGGGCACCCTGCTCCCAGCAGGAACACTGAGTACCCCCAGGTGCACCTGGGTCTGCTAAGCAACATCCAGGCCCGTAGTCCTTCAGAGCCCCCTGTGTGCAGGCCGAGCGTAGGGAAACGCACTGCCCTCTCCTTCGGAGCAGCTTAGTTTCCTCCGCACTTGCACACGTTCGCGAACACCGTTCTGGCACGTCCCACGTGGCGCGGAGGTCTTACGGGGTGCCCTATTCGGACCTGCCCCCAGAGGAGCCCTCGTCTTCGTGTTCCATCCAGGACCTCCTGACTGAAGTCACCGGGCCTCCTAGAGGACGGCAGCTTGGGTTCTTACTGCACTTCAAGTCCTGTTCCTTCTGCGGCACTGCAGGCAGCCCCAGGCCCAGAGGAGCAGCTACGGCGTTCCTCGGTTGAGACAGCTCACCGGATGCGGGACTCCCTACTTCGATAAGTTGATTCAGGGAAGGAAACGCAGGGTAACTGGTGTCTATTGGGACTCCTTAGAAGCCACAGGGATGTATGCTGAGTGTGCCCATGAAAATGGGGCCCTGCTGGAACAAGCCCTGCTTTCCCATTTTGCGAGCGGCATTCATGCCTGCCTTGAAGCTACCTGACATTCCCGGCTCCCGACAGGCCAGTGAGCCCTGGAAGAATGCTTCGGGTAAAATTATGAGTTTGCTCTCTCTAAACCAGGGGCTTCTGTGGCCGCAGCTCGGTCCGCATGACAGGCTCTAGAGCGAAAGGGAACCTCGAAGTGAGAACTCGCCTCCAGGTTAGGCCCTGAGTAGCCGTGCAGAAAGGGAGGCATGCAGCTGTTTCACGAGTTCTCAGTCACTTATGTCCTTTATTTGAAAGGAAGTACGCGTCCGGGGACTCCTAGGCCCCACGGGTGTGCATCGTTTTCCCTCCGAGGTCACTGAGTGCCTCCAGACACCTGTGGGCCGGCGGAGCAACGTCGAGGTCCATTGGTTGATCCCCCGGAGGACCTCTGTGCCTGCCGAGTGCTGGGCAGCAACACACTGCGCGTTCCTTGAGGAGCGCTACATCTCCAGAGCCCTCGAACGCCCTCGGGACAACATGGCTGGTGAGTGCGAAGTACCCAGGAAGACTCAGTCATGGCCCTTGTGTGAGCTGCCATGAGAGAACACTGTGCTTGGAACACTGCGAGGCCCACCCTCGTACCTGAAGTCACTCTGTTCGAGGAGAAAGTCAGCATCTTAGCACGCTGTGTCGCTACCGGCACACCCAGCATGAACCCATGCCTGGAAGTAAGGCCCTGATTCGCCGTGCAGAAGCGGAGGCATGCTGCAGCTTCCAGGAGGTGGTGGCCTCTGCTCTGCATGCCTTTAATGGCAGCACAGCTTTCTGGACACCTGGGAGGCTAGCCGGGGCACCCTGCTCCCAGCAGGAACACTGAGTACCCCCAGGTGCACCTGGGTCTGCTAAGCAACATCCAGGCCCGTAGCCCTTCAGAGCCCCCTGTGTGCAGGCCGTGCGTAGGGAAACGCACTGCCCTCTCCTTCGGAGCAGCTTAGTTTCCTCCGCACTCGCACACGTTCGCGAACACCGTTCTGGCACGTCCCATGTGGTGCGGATGTCTTACGCGGTGCCCTAATCGCAGCTGCGCTCAGAGGAGCCTTCGTCTTCGCGTTCCATCCAGGACCTCCTGACTGAAGTCACCATGCCTCCTATAGGACGGCGGCTTGGGTTCTTACTGCACTTCAAGTCCTGTTCCTTCTGCGGCACTGCAGGCAGCCCCAGGCCCAGAGGAGCAGCTACGGCGTTCCTCGGTTGAGACAGTTCGCCGGATGCGGGACTCCCTACTTCGATATGTTAATTCAGGGAAGGAAACGCAGGGTAACCCGTGTCTCTTGGGACTCGTTAGAAGCCACAGGGATGTACGCTGAGTGTGCCCATGAAAACGGGGGCCTGCTGGAACTAGCCCTGCTTTCCCATTTTGAGGGCGGCATTCATGCCTGCCTTGAAGCTACCTGACATTCCCGGCTCCCGACAGGCCAGTGAGCCCTGGAAGAATGCTTCGGGTAAAATTATGAGTTTGCTCTCTCTAAACCAGGGGCTTCTGTGGCCGCAGCTCGGTCCGCATGACAGGCTCTAGAGCGAAAGGGAACCTCGACGTGAGAACTCGCCTCCAGGTTAGGCCCTGAGTAGCCGTGCAGAAAGGGAGGCATGCAGCTGTTTCCACAAGTTCTCAGTCGCTTATGTGCTTTATTTTAAAGGAAGTACGCGTCCGGGGACTCCTAGGCCCCACGGGTGTGCATCGTTTTCCCTCCGAGGTCACTGAGTGCCTCCAGACACCTGTGGGCCGGCGGAGCAACGTCGAGGTCCATTGGTTGATCCCCCGGAGGACCTCTGTGCCTGCCGAGTGCTGGGCAGCAACACACTGCGCGTTCCTTGAGGAGCGCTACATCTCCAGAGCCCTCGAACGCCCTCGGGACAACATGGCTGGTGAGTGCGAAGTACCCAGGAAGACTCAGTCATGGCCCTTGTGTGAGCTGCCATGAGAGAACACTGTGCTTGGAACACTGCGAGGCCCGCCCTCGTACCTGAAGTCACTATGCTCGAGGAGAAAGTCAGCATCTTAGCATGCTGTGTCGCTACCGGCACACCCAGCATGAACCCATGCCTGGAAGTAAGACCCTGATTCACCGTGCAGAAGCGGAGGCGTGCTGCAGCTTCCAGGAGGCGGTGGCCTCTGCTCTGCATGCCTTTAACGGCAGCACAGCTTTCTGGACACCTGGGAGGCTAGCCGGGGCACCCTGCTCCCAGCAGGAACACTGAGTACCCCCAGGTGCACCTGGGTCTGCTAAGCAACATCCAGTCCCATAGCCCTTCAGAGCCCCCCGTGTGCAGGCTGAGCATAGGGAAACGCACTGCCCTCTCCTTCGGAGCAGCTCAGTTTCCTCGGCACTCGCACACGTTCGTGAACGACGTTCTGGCACGTCCCACGTGGCGCGGAGGTCTTACGCGGTGCCCTAGTCGGAGCTGCCCTCAGAGGAGCCCTCGTCTTCGCGTTCCATCCAGGACCTACTGACTTAAGTCATCGTGCCTCCTAGAGGACGGCGGCTTGGGTTCTTACTGCACTTTAAGTCCTGTTCCTTCTGTGGCACTGCAGGCAGCCCCAGGCCCAGAGGAGCAGCTACGGCGTTCCTCGGTTGAGACAGTTCGCCGGATGCGGGACTCCCTACTTCGATAAGTTGATTCAGGGAAGGAAACGCAGGGTAACCGGTGTCTCTTGGGACTCGTTAGAAGCCACAGGGATGTACGCTGAGTGTGCCCATGAAAACGGGGGCCTGCTGGAACTAGCCTGCTTTCCCATTTTGAGGGCGGCATTCATGCCTGCCTTGAAGCTACCTGACATTCCCGGCTCCCGACAGGCCAGTGAGCCCTGGAAGAATGCTTCGGGGAAAATTATGAGTTGGCTCTCTCTAAACCAGGGGCTTCCGTGGCCGCAGCTCGGTCCGCATGACAGGCTGTAGAGCGAAAGGGAACCGCGACGTGAGAACTCGCCTCCAGGTTAGGCCCTGAGTAGCCGTGCAGAAAGGGAGGCATGCAGCTGATTCCATGAGTTCTCAGTCGCTTATGTGCTTTATTTTAAAGGAAGTACGCGTCCGGGGACTCCTAGGCCCCACGGGTGTGCATCGTTTTCCCTCCGAGGTCACTGAGTGCCTCCAGACACCTGTGGGCCGGCGGAGCAATGTTGAGGTCCATTGATTGATCCCCGGAGGACCTCTGTGCCTGCCGAGTGCTGGGCAGCAACACACTGCGCGTTCCTTGAGGAGCGCTACATCTCCAGAGACCTCGAATGCCCTCGGGACAACATGGCTGGTGAGTGCGAAGTGCCCAGGAAGACTCTGTCATGGCCCTTGTGTGAGTGGCCATGAGAGACCACTGCTCTTGGAACACTGCGAGGCCCACCCTCGTACCTGAAGTCACTCTGCTCGAAGAGAAAGTCAGCATCTTAGCACGCTGTGTCGCTACCGGCACACCCAGCATGAACCCCTGCCAGGAAGTAAGGCCCTGATTCGCCGTGCAGAAGCGGAGGCGTGCTGCAGCTTCCAGGAGGTGGTGGCCTCTGCTCTGCATGCCTTTAACGGCAGCACAGCTTTCTGGACACCTGGGAGGCTAGCCGGGGCACCCTGCTCCCAGCAGGAACACTGAGTACCCCCAGGTGCACCTGGGTCTGCTAAGCAATATCCAGGCCCGTAGCCCTTCAGAGTCCCCTGTGTGCAGGCCGAGCGTAGGGAAACGCACTGCCCTCTCCTTCGGAGCAGCGTAGTTTCCTCCGCACGCGCACACGTTCGCGAACACCGTTCTGGCACGTCCCACGTGGCGCGGAGGTCTTACGCGGTGCCCTAATCGGACCTGCCCTCAGAGGAGCCCTCGTCTTCGCGTTTCATTCAGGACCTCATGACTGAAGTCACCGTGCCTCCTAGAGGACGGCGGCTTGGCTTCTTACTGCACTTTAAGTACTGTTCCTTCTGCGGCACTGCAGGCAGCCCGAGGCCCAGAGGAGCAGCTACAGCATTCCTCGGTTGAGACAGTTTGCCGGATGCGGGACTCCCTACT
Organism: Pseudorca crassidens; assembly: GCF_039906515.1. NCBI lineage: Eukaryota > Metazoa > Chordata > Mammalia > Artiodactyla > Delphinidae > Pseudorca > Pseudorca crassidens. The sequence continues at coordinate 91,686,623 of NC_090308.1, read as the reverse complement.
TCGATAAGTTGATTCAGGGAAGGAAACGCAGGGTAACCGGTGTCTATTGGGACTCCTTAGAAGCCACAGGGATGTATGCTGAGTGTGCCCATGAAAATGGGGGCCTGCTGGAACTAGCCCTGCTTTCCCATTTTGCGGGCGGCATTCATGCCTGCCTTGAAGCTACCTGACATTCCCGGCTCCTGACAGGCCAGTGAGCCCTGGAAGAATGCTTCGGGGAAAATTATGAGTTTGCTCTCTCTAAACGAGGGGCTTCCATGGCCGCAGCTCGGTCCGCATGACAGGCTCTAGAGCGAAAGGGAACCTCGAAGTGAGAACTCGCCTCCAGGTTAGGCCCTGAATAGCCGTGCAGAAAGGGAGGCATGCAGCTGTTTCCATGAGTTCTCAGTCGCTTATGTCCTTTATTTTAAAGGAAGTACGGGTCCGGGGACTCCTAGGCCCCACGGGTGTGCATCGTTTTCCCTCCGAGGTCACTGAGTGCCTCCAGACACCTGTGGGCCGGCGGAGCAACGTCGAGGTCCATTGGTTGATCCCCCGGAGGACCTCTGTGCCTGCCGAGTGCTGGGCAACAACACACTGCGCGTTCCTTGAGGAGCGCTACATATCCAGAGCCCTCGAATGCCCTCGGGACAACATGGCTGGTGAGTGCGAAGTACCCAGGAAGACTCAGTCATGGCCCTTCTGTGAGCTGCCATGAGAGAAAACTGTGCTTGGAACACTGCGAGGCCCGCCCTGGTACCTGAAGTCACTCTGCTCGAGGAGAAAGTCAGCATCTTAGCACGCTGTGTCGCTACCGGCACACCCAGCATGAACCCATGCCTGGAAGTAAGGCCCTGATTCGCCGTGCAGAAGCAGAGGCATGCTGCAGCTTCCAGGAGGTGGTGGCCTCTGCTCTGCATGCCTTTAACGGCAGCACAGCTTTCTGGACACCTGGGAGGCTAGCCGGGGCACCCTGCTGTCAGCAGGAACACTGAGTACCCCCAGGTGCACCTGGGTCTGCTAAGCAACATCCAGGCCCGTAGCCCTTCAGAGCCCCCTGTGTGCAGGCCGAGCGTAGGGAAACGCACTGCCCTCTCCTTCGGAGCAGCTTAGTTTCCTCGGCACTCGCACACGTTCGCGAACGCCGTTCTGGCACATCCCACGTGGCGCGGAGGTCTTACGCGGTGCCCTAGTCGGAGCTGCCCTCAGAGGAGCCCTCGTCTTCGCGTTCCATCCAGGACCTCATGACTGAAGTCACCGTGCCTCCTAGAGGACGGCGACTTGGGTTCTTACTGCACTTTAAGTACTGTTCCTTCTGCGGCACTGCAGGCAGCCCCAGGCCCAGAGGAGGAGCTACAGCGTTCCTCGGTTGAGACAGTTCGCCGGATGCGGGACTCCCTACTTCGATAAGTTGATTCAGGGAAGGAAACGCAGGGTAACCGGTGTCTCTTGGGACTCGTTAGAAGCCACAGGGATGTACGCTGAGTGTGCCCATGAAAACGGGGGCCTGCTGGAACTAGCCCTGCTTTCCCATTTTGAGGGCGGCATTCATGCCTGCCTTGAAGCTACCTGACATTCCCGGCTCCCGACAGGCCAGTGAGCTCTGGAAGAATGTTTCGGGGAAAATTATGAGTTTGCTCTCTCTAAACCAGCGGCTTCCGTGGCCGCAGCTCGGTCCGCATGACAGGCTGTAGAGCGAAAGGGAACCGCGACGTGAGAACTCGCCTCCAGGTTAGGCCCTGAGTAGCCGTGCAGAAAGGGAGGCATGCAGCTGATTCCATGAGTTCTCAGTCGCTTATGTGCTTTATTTTAAAGGAAGTACGCGTCCGGGGACTCCTAGGCCCCACGGGTGTGCATCGTTTTCCCTCCGAGGTCACTGAGTGCCTCCAGACACCTGTGGGCCGGCGGAGCAACGTCGAGGTCCATTGGTTGATCCCCCGGAGGACCTCTGTGCCTGCCGTGTGCTGGGCAGCAACACACTGCGCATTCCTTGAGGAGCGCTACATCTCCAGTGCCCTCGAATGCCCTCGGACAACATGGCTAGTGAGTGCGAAGTGCCCAGGAAGACTCTGTCATGGCCCTTGTGTGAGCTGCCATGAGAGAACACTGTGCTTGGAACACTGCGAGGCCCGCTCCGTATCTGAAGTCACTCTGCTCGAGGAGAAAGTCAGCATCTTAGCACGCTGTGTCGCTACCGGCACACCCAGCATGAACCCATTCCTGGAAGTAAGGCCCTGATTCGCCGTGCAGAAGCGGAGGCATGCTGCAGCTTCCAGGAGGCGGTGGCCTCTGCTCTGCATGCCTTTAACGGCAGCACAGCTTTCTGGACACCTGGGAGGCTAGCCGGGGCACCCTGCTCCCGGCAGGAACACTGAGTACCCCCAGGTGCACCTGGGTCTGCTTAGCAACATCCAGGCCCGTAGCCCTTCAGAGCCCCCTGTGTGCAGGCCGAGCGTAGGGAAACGCACTGCCCTCTCCTTCGGAGCAGCTTAGTTTCCTCCGCACTCGCACACGTTCGCGAACACCGTTCTGGCACGTCCCACGTGGCGTGGAGTTCTTACGCGGTGCCCTAATCGGAGCTGCCCTCAGAGGAGCCCTCGTCTTCGCGTTCCATCCAGGACCTCCTGACTGAAGTCACCGGGCCTCCTAGAGGACGGCGGCTTGGGTTCTTACTGCACTTCAAGTCCTGTTCCTTCTGCGGCACTGCAGGCAGCCACAGGCCCAGAGGAGCAGCTACGGCGTTCCTCGGTTGAGACAGTTCGCCGGATGCGGGACTCCCTACTTCGATAAGTTGATTCAGGGTAGGAAACACAGGGTAACCGGTGTCTCTTGGGACTCCTTAGAAGCCACAGGGATGTACGCTGAGTGTGCCCATGAAAACGGGGGCCTGTTGGAACTAGCACTGCTTTTCCATTTTGAGGGCGGCATTCATGACTGCCTTGAAGCTACCTGACATTCCCGGCTCCCGACAGGCCAGTGAGCCCTGGAAGAAGGCTTCGGGGTAAAATATGAATTTGCTCTCTCTAAACCAGGGGCTTCCGTGGCCGCCGCGGTGGTCCGCATGACAGGCTCTAGAGCGAAAGTGAACCTCGACGTGAGAACTCGCCTCCAGGTTAGGCCCTGAGTAGCCATGCAGAAAGGGAGGCATGCAGCTGTTTCCACAAGTTCTCAGTCGCTTATGTGCTTTATTTTAAAGGAAGTACACGTCCGGGGACTCCTAGGCCACACGGGTGTGCATCGTTCTCCCTCCGAGGTCACTGAGTGCCTCCAGACACCTGTGGGCCAGCGGAGCAACGTCGAGGTCCATTGGTTGATCCCCCGGAGGACCTCTGTGCCTGCCGAGTGCTGGGCAGCAACACACTGCGCATTCCTTGAGGAGCGCTACATCTCCAGTGCCCTCGAATGCCCTCGGGACAACATGGCTAGTGAGTGCGAAGTGCCCAGGAAGACGCTGTCATGGCCCTTGTGTGAGCTGCCATGAGAGAACTCTGTGCTTGGAACACTGCGAGGCCCGCCCCGTATCTGAAGTCACTCTGCTCGAGGAGAAAGTCAGCATCTTAGCACGCTGTGTCGCTACCGGCACACCCAGCATGAACCCATTCCTGGAAGTAAGGCCCTGATTCGCCGTGCAGAAGCGGAGGCATGCTGCAGCTTCCAGGAGGCGGTGGCCTCTGCTCTGCATGCCTTTAACGGCAGCACAGCTTTCTGGACACCTGGGAGGCTAGCCGGGGCACCCTGCTCCCGGCAGGAACACTGAGTACCCCCAGGTGCACCTGGGTCTGCTAAGCAACATCCAGGCCCGTAGCCCTTCAGAGCCCCCTGTGTGCAGGCCGAGCGTAGGGAAACGCACTGCCCTCTCCTTCGGAGCAGCTTAGTCTCCTCCGCACTCGCACACGTTCGCGAACACCGTTCTGGCACGTCCCACGTGGCGTGGAGTTCTTACGCGGTGCCCTAATCGGAGCTGCCCTCAGAGGAGCCCTCGTCTTCGCGTTTCATCCAGGACCTCCTGACTGAAGTCACTGGGCCTCCTAGAGGACGGCGGCTTGGGTTCCTACTGCACTTCAAGTCCTGTTCCTTCTGCGGCACTGCAGGCAGCCCCAGGCCCAGAGGAGCAGCTACGGCGTTCCTCGGTTGAGACAGTTCGCCGGATGCGGGACTCCCTACTTCGATAAGTTAATTCAGGGAAGGAAACACAGGGTAACCGGTGTCTCTTGGGACTCCTTAGAAGCCACAGGGATGTACGTTGAGTGTGCCCATGAAAACGGGGACCTGCTGGAACAAGCCCTGCTTTCCCATTTTGAGGGCAGCATTCATGCCTGCCTTGAAGCTACCTGACATTCCCGGCTCCCGACAGGCCAGTGAGCCCTGGAAGAATGCTTCGGGGAAAATTATGAGTTTGCTCTCTCTAAACCAGGGGCTTCCGTGGTCGCAGCTCGGTCCGCATGACAGGCTCTAGAGCGAAAGGGAACCTCGACGTGAGAACTCACCTCCAGGTTAGGCCCTGAGTAGCCATGCAGAAAGGGAGGCATGCAGCTGTTTCCACGAGTTCTCAGTCGCTTATGTCCTTTAGTTTAAAGGAAGTACGCGTCCGGGGACTCCTAGGCCCCACGGGTGTGCATCGTTTTCCCTCCGAGGTCACTGAGTGCCTCCAGACACCTGTGGGCCGGCGGAGCAACGTCGAGGTCCATTGGTTGATCCCCCGGAGGACCTCTGTGCCTGCCGAGTGCTGGGCAGCAACACACTGCGCGTTCCTTGAGGAGCGCTACATCTCCAGAGCCCTCGAACGCCCTCGGGACAACATGGCTGGTGAGTGCGAAGTACCCAGGAAGACTCAGTCATGGCCCTTGTGTGAGCTGCCATGAGAGAACACTGTGCTTGGAACACTGCGAGGCCCACCCTCGTACCTGAAGTCACTCTGCTCGAGGAGAAAGTCAGCATCTTAGCACGCTGTGTCGCTACCGGCACACCCAACATGAACCCATTCCTGGAAGTAAGGCCCTGATTCGCCGTGCAGAAGCGGAGGCGTGCTGCAGCTTCCAGGAGGCGGTGGCCTGTGCTCTGCATGCCTTTAACGGCAGCACAGCTTTCTGGACACCTGGGAGGCTAGCCGGGGCACCCTGCTCCCAGCAGGAACACTGAGTACCCCCAGGTGCACCTGGGTCTGCTAAGCAACATCCAGGCCCGTAGCCCTTCAGAGCCCCCTGTGTGCAGGCCGAGCGTAGGGAAACGCACTGCCCTCTCCTTCGGAGCAGCTTAGTTTCCTCCGCACTCGCACACGTTCGCGAACACCGTTCTGGCACGTCCCACGTGGCGCGGAGGTCTTACGGGGTGCCCTAATCGGACCTGCCCTCAGAGGAGCCCTCGTCTTCGCGTTCCATCCAGGACCTCCTGACTGAAGTCACCGTGCCTCCTAGAGGACGGCGGCTTGGGTTCTTATTGCACTTCAAGTCCTGTTCCTTCTGCGGCACTGCAGGCAGCACCAGGCCCAGAGGAGCAGCTACGGCGTTCCTCGGTTGAGACAGTTCGCCGGATGCGGGACTCCCTACTTCGATGTTAATTCAGGGAAGGAAACACAGGGTAACCGGTGTCTCTTGGGACTCCTTAGAAGCCACAGGGATGTACGCTGAGTGTGCCCATGAAAACGGGGGCCTGCTGCAACTAGCCCTGCTTTTCCATTTTGAGGGCGGCATTCATGCCTGCCTTGAAGCTACCTGACATTCCCGGCTCCCGACAGGCCAGTGAGCCCTGGAAGAAGGCTTCGGGGTAAAATATGAATTTGCTCTCTCTAAACCAGGGGCTTCCGTGGCCGCCGCGGCGGTCCGCATGACAGGCTCTAGAGCGAAAGTGAACCTCGACGTGAGAACTCGCCTCCAGGTTAGGCCCTGAGTAGCCGTGCAGAAAGGGAGGCATGCAGCTGTTTCCACAAGTTCTCAGTCGCTTATGTGCTTTATTTTAAAGGAAGTACGTGTCCCGGGACTCCTAGGCCCCACGGGTGTGCATCGTTCTCCCTCCGAGGTCACTGAGTGCCTCCAGACACCTGTGGGCCGGCGGAGCAACGTCGAGGTCCATTGGTTGATCCCCCGGAGGACCTCTGTGCCTGCCGTGTGCTGGGCAGCAACACACTGCGCATTCCTTGAGGAGCGCTACATCTCCAGTGCCCTCGAATGCCCTCGGGACAACATGGCTAGTGAGTGCGAAGTGCCCAGGAAGACTCTGTCATGGCCCTTGTGTGAGCTGCCATGAGAGAACACTGTGCTTGGAACACTGCGAGGCCCGCCCCGTATCTGAAGTCACTCTGCTCGAGGAGAAAGTCAGCATCTTAGCATGCTGTGTCGCTACCGGCACACCCAGCATGAACCCATCCCTGGAAGTAAGGCCCTGATTCGCCGTGCAGAAGCGGAGGCATGCTGCAGCTTCCAGAAGGCGGTGGCCTCTGCTCTGCATGCCTTTAACGGCAGCACAGCTTTCTGGACACCTGGGAGGCTAGCCGGGGCACCCTGCTCCCGGCAGGAACACTGAGTACCCCCAGGAGCACCTGGGTCTGCTAAGCAACATCCAGGCCCGTAGCCCTTCAGAGCCCCCTGTGTGCAGGCCGAGCGTAGGGAAACGCACTGCCCTCTCCTTCGGAGCAGCTTAGTCTCCTCCGCACTCGCACACGTTCGCGAACACCGTTCTGGCACGTCCCACGTGGCGTGGAGTTCTTACGCGGTGCCCTAATCGGAGCTGCCCTCAGAGGAGCCCTCGTCTTCGCGTTTCATCCAGGACCTCCTGACTGAAGTCACTGGGCCTCCTAGAGGACGGCGGCTTGGGTTCCTACTGCACTTCAAGTCCTGTTCCTTCTGCGGCACTGCAGGCAGCACCAGGCCCAGAGGAGCAGCTACGGGGTTCCTCGGTTGAGACAGTTCGCCGGATGCGGGACTCCCTACTTCGATAAGTTAATTCAGGGAAGGAAACACAGGGTAACCGGTGTCTCTTGGGACTCCTTAGAAGCCACAGGGATGTACGCTGAGTGTGCCCATGAAAACGGGGACCTGCTGGAACAAGCCCTGCTTTCCCATTTTGAGGGCAGCATTCATGCCTGCCTTGAAGCTACCTGACATTCCCGGCTCCCGACAGGCCAGTGAGCCCTGGAAGAATGCTTCGGGGAAAATTATGAGTTTGCTCTCTCTAAACCAGGGGCTTCCGTGGTCACAGCTCGGTCCGCATGACAGGCTCTAGAGCGAAAGGGAACCTCGACGTGAGAACTCGCCTCCAGGTTAGGCCCTGAGTAGCCATGCAGAAAGGGAGGCATGCAGCTGTTTCCACGAGTTCTCAGTCGCTTATGTCCTTTAGTTTAAAGGAAGTACGCGTCCGGGGACTCCTAGGCCCCACGGGTGTGCATCGTTTTCCCTCCGAGGTCACTGAGTGCCTCCAGACACCTGTGGGCCGGCGGAGCAACGTCGAGGTCCATTGGTTGATCCCCTGGAGGACCTCTGTGCCTGCCGAGTGCTGGGCAGCAACACACTGCGCGTTCCTTGAGGAGCGCTACATCTCCAGAGCCCTCGAACGCCCTCGGGACAACATGGCTGGTGAGTGCGAAGTACCCAGGAAGACTCAGTCATGGCCCTTGTGTGAGCTGCCATGAGAGAACACTGTGCTTGGAACACTGCGAGGCCCACCCTCGTACCTGAAGTCACTCTGCTCGAGGAGAAAGTCAGCATCTTAGCACGCTGTGTCGCTACCGGCACACCCAACATGAACCCATGCCTGGAAGTAAGGCCCTGATTCGCCGTGCAGAAGCGGAGGCGTGCTGCAGCTTCCAGGAGGCGGTGGCCTCTGCTCTGCATGCCTTTAACGGCAGCACAGCTTTCTGGACACCTGGGAGGCTAGCCGGGGCACCCTGCTCCCGGCAGGAACACTGAGTACCCCCAGGTGCACCTGGGTCTGCTAAGCAACATCCAGGCCCGTAGCCCTTCAGAGCCCCCTGTGTGCAGGCCGAGCGTAGGGAAACGCACTGCCCTCTCCTTCGGAGCAGCTTAGTTTCCTCCGCACTCGCACACGTTCGCGAACACCGTTCTGGCACGTCCCACGTGGCGCGGAGGTCTTACGGGGTGCCCTAATCGGACCTGCCCTCAGAGGAGCCCTCGTCTTCGCGTTCCATCCAGGACCTCCTGACTGAAGTCACCGTGCCTCCTAGAGGACGGCGGCTTGGGTTCTTACTGCACTTCAAGTCCTGTTCCTTCTGCGGCACTGCAGGCAGCACCAGGCCCAGAGGAGCAGCTACGGTGTTCCTCGGTTGAGACAGTTCGCCGGATGCGGGACTCCCTACTTCGATGTTAATTCAGGGAAGGAAACACAGGGTAACCGGTGTCCCTTGGGACTCCTTAGAAGCCACAGGGATGTACGCTGAGTGTGCCCATGAAAACGGGGGCCTGCTGCAACTAGCCCTGCTTTTCCATTTTGAGGGCGGCATTCATGCCTGCCTTGAAGCTACCTGACATTCCCGGCTCCCGACAGGCCAGTGAGCCCTGGAAGAAGGCTTCAGGATAAAATATGAATTTGCTCTCTCTAAACCAGGGGCTTCCGTGGCCGCCGCGGTGGTCCGCATGACAGGCTCTAGAGCGAAAGTGAACCTCGACGTTAGAACTCGCCTCCAGGTTAGGCCCTGAGTAGCCATGCAGAAAGGGAGGCATGCAGCTGTTTCCACAAGTTCTCAGTCGCTTATGTGCTTTATTTTAAAGGAAGTACGCGTCCGGGGACTCCTAGGCCCCACGGGTGTGCATCGTTCTCCCTCCGAGGTCACTGAGTGCCTCCAGACACCTGTGGGCCAGCGGAGCAACGTCGAGGTCCATTGGTTGATCCCACGGAGGACCTCTGTGCCTGCCGAGTGCTGGGCAGCAACACACTGCGCATTCCTTGAGGAGCGCTACATCTCCAGAGCCCTCGAATGCCCTCGGGACAACATGGCTAGTGAGTGCGAAGTGCCCAGGAAGACTCTGTCATGGCCCTTGTGTGAGCTGCCATGAGAGAACACTGTTCTTGGAACACTGCGAGGCCCGCCCCGTATCTGAAGTCACTCTGCTCGAGGAGAAAGTCAGCATCTTAGCACGCTGTGTCGCTACCGGCACACCCAGCATGAACCCATTCCTGGAAGTAAGGCCCTGATTCGCCGTGCAGAAGCGGAGGCATGCTGCAGCTTCCAGAAGGTGGTGGCCTCTGCTCTGCATGCCTTTAACGGCAGCACAGCTTTCTGGACACCTGGGAGGCTAGCCGGGGCACCCTGCTCCCGGCAGGAACACTGAGTACCCCCAGGTGCACCTGGGTCTGCTAAGCAACATCCAGGCCCGTAGCCCTTCAGAGCCCCCTGTGTGCAGGCCGAGCGTAGGGAAACGCACTGCCCTATCCTTCGGAGCAGCTTAGTCTCCTCCGCACTCGCACACGTTCGCGAACACCGTTCTGGCACGTCCCACGTGGCGTGGAGTTCTTACGCGGTGCCCTAATCGGAGCTGCCCTCAGAGGAGCCCTCGTCTTCGCGTTTCATCCAGGACCTCCTGACTGAAGTCACTGGGCCTCCTAGAGGACGGCGGCTTGGGTTCCTACTGCACTTCAAGTCCTGTTCCTTCTGCGGCACTGCAGGCAGCCCCAGGCCCAGAGGAGCAGCTACGGCGTTCCTCGGTTGAGACAGTTCGCCGGATGCGGGACTCCCTACTTCGATAAGTTAATTCAGGGAAGGAAACACAGGGTAACCGGTGTCTCTTGGGACTCCTTAGAAGCCACAGGGATGTACGCTGAGTGTGCCCATGAAAACGGGGACCTGCTGGAACAAGCCCTGCTTTCCCATTTTGAGGGCAGCATTCATGCCTGCCTTGAAGCTACCTGACATTCCCGGCTCCCGACAGGCCAGTGAGCCCTGGAAGAATGCTTCGGGGAAAATTATGAGTTTGCTCTCTCTAAACCAGGGGCTTCCGTGGCCGCCGCGGTGGTCCGCATGACAGGCTCTAGAGCGAAAGGGAACCTCGACGTGAGAACTCGCCTCCAGGTTAGGCCCTGAGTAGCCATGCAGAAAGGGAGGCATGCAGCTGTTTCCACAAGTTCTCAGTCGCTTATGTGCTTTATTTTAAAGGAAGTACGCGTCCGGGGACTCCTAGGCCCCACGGGTGTGCATCATTCTCCCTCCGAGGTCACTGAGTGCCTCCAGACACCTGTGGGCCAGCGGAGCAACGTCGAGGTCCATTGGTTGATCCCCCGGAGGACCTCTGTGCCTGCCGAGTGCTGGGCAGCAACACACTGCGCATTCCTTGAGGAGCGCTACATCTCCAGAGCCCTCGAATGCCCTCGGGACAACATGGCTAGTGAGTGCGAAGTGCCCAGGAAGACTCTGTCATGGCCCTTGTGTGAGCTGCCATGAGAGAACACTGTTCTTGGAACACTGCGAGGCCCGCCCCGTATCTGAAGTCACTCTGCTCGAGGAGAAAGTCAGCATCTTAGCACGCTGTGTCGCTACCGGCACACCCAGCATGAACCCATTCCTGGAAGTAAGGCCCTGATTCGCCGTGCAGAAGCGGAGGCATGCTGCAGCTTCCAGGAGGCGGTGGCCTCTGCTCTGCATGCCTTTAATGGCAGCACAGCTTTCTGGACACCTGGGAGGCTAGCCGGGGCACCCTGCTCCCGGCAGGAACACTGAGTACCCCCAGGTGCACCTGGGTCTGCTAAGCAACATCCAGGCCCGTAGCCCTTCAGAGCCCCCTGTGTGCAGGCCGAGCGTAGGGAAACGCACTGCCCTCTCCTTCGGAGCAGCTTAGTTTCCTCCGCACTCGCACACGTTCGCGAACACCGTTCTGGCACGTCCCACGTGGCGTGGAGTTCTTACGTGGTGCCCTAATCGGAGCTGCCCTCAGAGGAGCCCTCGTCTTCGCGTTCCATCCAGGACCTCCTGACTGAAGTCACCGGGCCTCCTAGAGGACGGCGGCTTGGGTTCTTACTGCACTTCAAGTCCTGTTCCTTCTGCGGCACTGCAGGCAGCCACAGGCCCAGAGGAGCAGCTACGGCGTTCCTCGGTTGAGACAGTTCGCCGGATGCGGGACTCCCTACTTCGATAAGTTGATTCAGGGTAGGAAACACAGGGTAACCGGTGTCTCTTGGGACTCCTTAGAAGCCACAGGGATGTACGCTGAGTGTGCCCATGAAAACGGGGGCCTGTTGGAACTAGCCCTGCTTTTCCATTTTGAGGGCGGCATTCATGCCTGCCTTGAAGCTACCTGACATTCCCGGCTCCCGACAGGCCAGTGAGCCCTGGAAGAATGCTTCGGGGAAAATTATGAATTTGCTCTCTCTAAACCAGGGGCTTCTGTGGGCGCAGCGGCGGTCCGCATGACAGACTCTAGAGCAAAAGGGAACCTCGACGTGAGAACTCGCCTCCAGGTTAGGCCCTGAGTAGCCGTGCAGAAAGGGAGGCATGCAGCTGTTTCCACAAGTTCTCAGTCGCTTATGTGCTTTATTTTAAAGGAAGTACGCGTCCCGGGACTCCTAGGCCCCACGGGTGTGCATCGTTCTCCCTCCGAGGTCACTGAGTGCCTCCAGACACCTGTGGGCCGGCGGAGCAACGTCGAGGTCCATTGGTTGATCCCCCGGAGGACCTCTGTGCCTGCCGTGTGCTGGGCAGCAACACACTGCGCATTCCTTGAGGAGCGCTACATCTCCAGTGCCCTCGAATGCCCTCGGGACAACATGGCTAGTGAGTGCGAAGTGCCCAGGAAGACTCTGTCATGGCCCTTGTGTGAGCTGCCATGAGAGAACACTGTGCTTGGAACACTGCGAGGCCCGCCCCGTATCTGAAGTCACTCTGCTCGAGGAGAAAGTCAGCATCTTAGCATGCTGTGTTGCTACCGGCACACCCAGCATGAACCCATTCCTGGAAGTAAGGCCCTGATTCGCCGTGCAGAAGCGGAGGCATGCTGCAGCTTCCAGAAGGCGGTGGCCTCTGCTCTGCATGCCTTTAACGGCAGCACAGCTTTCTGGACACCTGGGAGGCTAGCCGGGGCACCCTGCTCCCGGCAGGAACACTGAGTACCCCCAGGTGCACCTGGGTCTGCTAAGCAACATCCAGGCCCGTAGCCCTTCAGAGCCCCCTGTGTGCAGGCCGAGCGTAGGGAAACGCACTGCCCTCTCCTTCGGAGCAGCTTAGTCTCCTCCGCACTCGCACACGTTCGCGAACACCGTTCTGGCACGTCCCACGTGGCGTGGAGTTCTTACGCGGTGCCCTAATCGGAGCTGCCCTCAGAGGAGCCCTCGTCTTCGCGTTTCATCCAGGACCTCCTGACTGAAGTCACTGGGCCTCCTAGAGGACGGCGGCTTGGGTTCCTACTGCACTTCAAGTCCTGTTCCTTCTGCGGCACTGCAGGCAGCCCCAGGCCCAGAGGAGCAGCTACGGCGTTCCTCGGTTGAGACAGTTCGCCGGATGCGGGACTCCCTACTTCGATAAGTTAATTCAGGGAAGGAAACACAGGGTAACCGGTGTCTCTTGGGACTCCTTAGAAGCCACAGGGATGTACGCTGAGTGTGCCCATGAAAACGGGGACCTGCTGGAACAAGCCCTGCTTTCCCATTTTGAGGGCAGCATTCATGCCTGCCTTGAAGCTACCTGACATTCCCGGCTCCCGACAGGCCAGTGAGCCCTGGAAGAATGCTTCGGGGAAAATTATGAGTTTGCTCTCTCTAAACCAGGGGCTTCCGTGGTCACAGCTCGGTCCGCATGACAGGCTCTAGAGCGAAAGGGAACCTCGACGTGAGAACTCGCCTCCAGGTTAGGCCCTGAGTAGCCATGCAGAAAGGGAGGCATGCAGCTGTTTCCACGAGTTCTCAGTCGCTTATGTCCTTTAGTTTAAAGGAAGTACGCGTCCGGGGACTCCTAGGCCCCACGGGTGTGCATCGTTTTCCCTCCGAGGACACTGAGTGCCTCCAGACACCTGTGGGCCGGCGGAGCAACGTCGAGGTCCATTGGTTGATCCCCCGGAGGACCTCTGTGCCTGCCGAGTGCTGGGCAGCAACACACTGCGCGTTCCTTGAGGAGCGCTACATCTCCAGAGCCCTCGAACGCCCTCGGGACAACATGGCTGGTGAGTGCGAAGTACCCAGGAAGACTCAGTCATGGCCCTTGTGTGAGCTGCCATGAGAGAACACTGTGCTTGGAACACTGCGAGGCCCACCCTCGTACCTGAAGTCACTCTGCTCGAGGAGAAAGTCAGCATCTTAGCACGCTGTGTCGCTACCGGCACACCCAACATGAACCCATGCCTGGAAGTAAGGCCCTGATTCGCCGTGCAGAAGCGGAGGCGTGCTGCAGCTTCCAGGAGGCGGTGGCCTCTGCTCTGCATGCCTTTAACGGCAGCACAGCTTTCTGGACACCTGGGAGGCTAGCCGGGGCACCCTGCTCCCGGCAGGAACACTGAGTACCCCCAGGTGCACCTGGGTCTGCTAAGCAACATCCAGGCCCGTAGCCCTTCAGAGCCCCCTGTGTGCAGGCCGAGCGTAGAGAAACGCACTGCCCTCTCCTTCGGAGCAGCTTAGTTTCCTCCGCACTCGCACACGTTCGCGAACACCGTTCTGGCACGTCCCACGTGGCGTGGAGTTCTTACGCGGTGCCCTAATCGGAGCTGCCCTCAGAGGAGCCCTCGTCTTCGCGTTCCATCCAGGACCTCCTGACTGAAGTCACCGGGCCTCCTAGAGGACGGCGGCTTGGGTTCTTACTGCACTTCAAGTCCTGTTCCTTCTGCGGCACTGCAGGCAGCCACAGGCCCAGAGGAGCAGCTACGGCGTTCCTCGGTTGAGACAGTTCGCCGGATGCGGGACTCCCTACTTCGATAAGTTGATTCAGGGTAGGAAACACAGGGTAACCGGTGTCTCTTGGGACTCCTTAGAAGCCACAGGGATGTACGCTGAGTGTGCCCATGAAAACGGGGGCCTGTTGGAACTAGCCCTGCTTTTCCATTTTGAGGGCGGCATTCATGCCTGCCTTGAAGCTACCTGACATTCCCGGCTCCCGACAGGCCAGTGAGCCCGGGAAGAATGCTTCGGGGAAAATTATGAATTTGCTCTCTCTAAACCAGGGGCTTCCGTGGGCGCGGCGGCGGTCCGCATGACAGACTCTAGAGCAAAAGGGAACCTCGACGTGAGAACTCGCCTCCAGGTTAGGCCCTGAGTAGCCGTGCAGAAAGGGAGGCATGCAGCTGTTTCCACAAGTTCTCAGTCGCTTATGTGCTTTATTTTAAAGGAAGTACGCGTCCCGGGACTCCTAGGCCCCACGGGTGTGCATCGTTCTCCCTCCGAGGTCACTGAGTGCCTCCAGACACCTGTGGGCCGGCGGAGCAACGTCAAGGTCCATTGGTTGATCCCCCGGAGGACCTCTGTGCCTGCCGTGTGCTGGGCAGCAACACACTGCGCATTCCTTGAGGAGCGCTACATCTCCAGTGCCCTCGAATGCCCTCGGGACAACATGGCTAGTGAGTGCGAAGTGCCCAGGAAGACTCTGTCATGGCCCTTGTGTGAGCTGCCATGAGAGAACACTGTGCTTGGAACACTGCGAGGCCCGCCCCGTATCTGAAGTCACTCTGCTCGAGGAGAAAGTCAGCATCTTAGCATGCTGTGTCGCTACCGGCACACCCAGCATGAACCCATTCCTGGAAGTAAGGCCCTGATTCGCCGTGCAGAAGCGGAGGCATGCTGCAGCTTCCAGAAGGCGGTGGCCTCTGCTCTGCATGCCTTTAACGGCAGCACAGCTTTCTGGACACCTGGGAGGCTAGCCGGGGCACCCTGCTCCCGGCAGGAACACTGAGTACCCCCAGGTGCACCTGGGTCTGCTAAGCAACATCCAGGCCCGTAGCCCTTCAGAGCCCCCTGTGTGCAGGCCGAGCGTAGGGAAACGCACTGCCCTCTCCTTCGGAGCAGCTTAGTCTCCTCCGCACTCGCACACGTTCGCGAACACCGTTCTGGCACGTCCCACGTGGCGTGGAGTTCTTACGCGGTGCCCTAATCGGAGCTGCCCTCAGAGGAGCCCTCGTCTTCGCGTTTCATCCAGGACCTCCTGACTGAAGTCACTGGGCCTCCTAGAGGACGGCGGCTTGGGTTCCTACTGCACTTCAAGTCCTGTTCCTTCTGCGGCACTGCAGGCAGCCCCAGGCCCAGAGGAGCAGCTACGGCGTTCCTCGGTTGAGACAGTTCGCCGGATGCGGGACTCCCTACTTCGATAAGTTAATTCAGGGAAGGAAACACAGGGTAACCGGTGTCTCTTGGGACTCCTTAGAAGCCACAGGGATGTACGCTGAGTGTGCCCATGAAAACGGGGACCTGCTGGAACAAGCCCTGCTTTTCCATTTTGAGGGCAGCATTCATGCCTGCCTTGAAGCTACCTGACATTCCCGGCTCCCGACAGGCCAGTGAGCCCTGGAAGAATGCTTCGGGGAAAATTATGAGTTTGCTCTCTCTAAACCAGGGGCTTCCGTGGTCGCAGCTCGGTCCGCATGACAGGCTCTAGAGCGAAAGGGAACCTCGACGTGAGAACTCGCCTCCAGGTTAGGCCTTGAGTAGCCATGCAGAAAGGGAGGCATGCAGCTGTTTCCACGAGTTCTCAGTCGCTTATGTCCTTTAGTTTAAAGGAAGTACGCGTCCAGGGACTCCTAGGCCCCACGGGTGTGCATCGTTTTCCCTCCGAGGACACTGAGTGCCTCCAGACACCTGTGGGCCGGCGGAGCAACGTCGAGGTCCATTGGTTGATCCCCCGGAGGACCTCTGTGCCTGCCGAGTGCTGGGCAGCAACACACTGCGCGTTCCTTGAGGAGCGCTACATCTCCAGAGCCCTCGAACGCCCTCGGGACAACATGGCTGGTGAGTGCGAAGTACCCAGGAAGACTCAGTCATGGCCCTTGTGTGAGCTGCCATGAGAGAACACTGTGCTTGGAACACTGCGAGGCCCACCCTCGTACCTGAAGTCACTCTGCTCGAGGAGAAAGTCAGCATCTTAGCACGCTGTGTCGCTACCGGCACACCCAACATGAACCCATGCCTGGAAGTAAGGCCCTGATTCGCCGTGCAGAAGCGGAGGCGTGCTGCAGCTTCCAGGAGGCGGTGGCCTCTGCTCTGCATGCCTTTAACGGCAGCACAGCTTTCTGGACACCTGGGAGGCTAGCCGGGGCACCCTGCTCCCGGCAGGAACACTGAGTACCCCCAGGTGCACCTGGGTCTGCTAAGCAACATCCAGGCCCGTAGCCCTTCAGAGCCCCCTGTGTGCAGGCCGAGCGTAGGGAAACGCACTGCCCTCTCCTTCGGAGCATCTTAGTTTCCTCCGCACTCGCACACGTTCGCGAACACCGTTCTGGCACGTCCCACGTGGCGTGGAGTTCTTACGCGGTGCCCTAATCGGAGCTGCCCTCAGAGGAGCCCTCGTCTTCGCGTTCCATCCAGGACCTCCTGACTGAAGTCACCGGGCCTCCTAGAGGACGGCGGCTTGGGTTCTTACTGCACTTCAAGTCCTGTTCCTTCTGCGGCACTGCAGGCAGCCACAGGCCCAGAGGAGCAGCTACGGCGTTCCTCGGTTGAGACAGTTCGCCGGATGCGGGACTCCCTACTTCGATAAGTTGATTCAGGGTAGGAAACACAGGGTAACCGGTGTCTCTTGGGACTCCTTAGAAGCCACAGGGATGTACGCTGAGTGTGCCCATGAAAACGGGGGCCTGTTGGAACTAGCCCTGCTTTTCCATTTTGAGGGCGGCATTCATGCCTGCCTTGAAGCTACCTGACATTCCCGGCTCCCGACAGGCCAGTGAGCCCGGGAAGAATGCTTCGGGGAAAATTATGAATTTGCTCTCTCTAAACCAGGGGCTTCCGTGGGCGCGGCGGCGGTCCGCATGACAGACTCTAGAGCAAAAGGGAACCTCGACGTGAGAACTCGCCTCCAGGTTAGGCCCTGAGTAGCCGTGCAGAAAGGGAGGCATGCAGCTGTTTCCACAAGTTCTCAGTCGCTTATGTGCTTTATTTTAAAGGAAGTACGCGTCCCGGGACTCCTAGGCCCCACGGGTGTGCATCGTTCTCCCTCCGAGGTCACTGAGTGCCTCCAGACACCTGTGGGCCGGCGGAGCAACGTCGAGGTCCATTGGTTGATCCCCCGGAGGACCTCTGTGCCTGCCGTGTGCTGGGCAGCAACACACTGCGCATTCCTTGAGGAGCGCTACATCTCCAGTGCCCTCGAATGCCCTCGGGACAACATGGCTAGTGAGTACGAAGTGCCCAGGAAGACTCTGTCATGGCCCTTGTGTGAGCTGCCATGAGAGAACACTGTGCTTGGAACACTGCGAGGCCCGCCCCGTATCTGAAGTCACTCTGCTCGAGGAGAAAGTCAGCATCTTAGCATGCTGTGTCGCTACCGGCACACCCAGCATGAACCCATTCCTGGAAGTAAGGCCCTGATTCGCCGTGCAGAAGCGGAGGCATGCTGCAGCTTCCAGAAGGCGGTGGCCTCTGCTCTGCATGCCTTTAACGGCAGCACAGCTTTCTGGACACCTGGGAGGCTAGCCGGGGCACCCTGCTCCCGGCAGGAACACTGAGTACCCCCAGGTGCACCTGGGTCTGCTAAGCAACATCCAGGCCCGTAGCCCTTCAGAGCCCCCTGTGTGCAGGCCGAGCGTAGGGAAACGCACTGCCCTCTCCTTCGGAGCAGCTTAGTCTCCTCCGCACTCGCACACGTTCGCGAACACCGTTCTGGCACGTCCCACGTGGCGTGGAGTTCTTACGCGGTGCCCTAATCGGAGCTGCCCTCAGAGGAGCCCTCGTCTTCGCGTTTCATCCAGGACCTCCTGACTGAAGTCACTGGGCCTCCTAGAGGACGGCGGCTTGGGTTCCTACTGCACTTCAAGTCCTGTTCCTTCTGCGGCACTGCAGGCAGCCCCAGGCCCAGAGGAGCAGCTACGGCGTTCCTCGGTTGAGACAGTTCGCCGGATGCGGGACTCCCTACTTCGATAAGTTAATTCAGGGAAGGAAACACAGGGTAACCGGTGTCTCTTGGGACTCCTTAGAAGCCACAGGGATGTACGCTGAGTGTGCCCATGAAAACGGGGACCTGCTGGAACAAGCCCTGCTTTCCCATTTTGAGGGCAGCATTCATGCCTGCCTTGAAGCTACCTGACATTCCCGGCTCCCGACAGGCCAGTGAGCCCTGGAAGAATGCTTCGGGGAAAATTATGAGTTTGCTCTCTCTAAACCAGGGGCTTCCGTGGTCGCAGCTCGGTCCGCATGACAGGCTCTAGAGCGAAAGGGAACCTCGACGTGAGAACTCGCCTCCAGGTTAGGCCTTGAGTAGCCATGCAGAAAGGGAGGCATGCAGCTGTTTCCACGAGTTCTCAGTCGCTTATGTCCTTTAGTTTAAAGGAAGTACGCGTCCAGGGACTCCTAGGCCCCACGGGTGTGCATCGTTTTCCCTCCGAGGACACTGAGTGCCTCCAGACACCTGTGGGCCGGCGGAGCAACGTCGAGGTCCATTGGTTGATCCCCCGGAGGACCTCTGTGCCTGCCGAGTGCTGGGCAGCAACACACTGCGCGTTCCTTGAGGAGCGCTACATCTCCAGAGCCCTCGAACGCCCTCGGGACAACATGGCTGGTGAGTGCGAAGTACCCAGGAAGACTCAGTCATGGCCCTTGTGTGAGCTGCCATGAGAGAACACTGTGCTTGGAACACTGCGAGGCCCACCCTCGTACCTGAAGTCACTCTGCTCGAGGAGAAAGTCAGCATCTTAGCACGCTGTGTCGCTACCGGCACACCCAACATGAACCCATGCCTGGAAGTAAGGCCCTGATTCGCCGTGCAGAAGCGGAGGCGTGCTGCAGCTTCCAGGAGGCGGTGGCCTCTGCTCTGCATGCCTTTAACGGCAGCACAGCTTTCTGGACACCTGGGAGGCTAGCCGGGGCACCCTGCTCCCGGCAGGAACACTGAGTACCCCCAGGTGCACCTGGGTCTGCTAAGCAACATCCAGGCCCGTAGCCCTTCAGAGCCCCCTGTGTGCAGGCCGAGCGTAGGGAAACGCACTGCCCTCTCCTTCGGAGCAGCTTAGTTTCCTCCGCACTCGCACACGTTCGCGAACACCGTTCTGGCACGTCCCACGTGGCGTGGAGTTCTTACGCGGTGCCCTAATCGGAGCTGCCCTCAGAGGAGCCCTCGTCTTCGCGTTCCATCCAGGACCTCCTGACTGAAGTCACCGGGCCTCCTAGAGGACGGCGGCTTGGGTTCTTACTGCACTTCAAGTCCTGTTCCTTCTGCGGCACTGCAGGCAGCCACAGGCCCAGAGGAGCAGCTACGGCGTTCCTCGGTTGAGACAGTTCGCCGGATGCGGGACTCCCTACTTCGATAAGTTGATTCAGGGTAGGAAACACAGGGTAACCGGTGTCTCTTGGGACTCCTTAGAAGCCACAGGGATGTACGCTGAGTGTGCCCATGAAAACGGGGGCCTGTTGGAACTAGCCCTGCTTTTCCATTTTGAGGGCGGCATTCATGCCTGCCTTGAAGCTACCTGACATTCCCGGCTCCCGACAGGCCAGTGAGCCCGGGAAGAATGCTTCGGGGAAAATTATGAATTTGCTCTCTCTAAACCAGGGGCTTCCGTGGGCGCGGCGGCGGTCCGCATGACAGACTCTAGAGCAAAAGGGAACCTCGACGTGAGAACTCGCCTCCAGGTTAGGCCCTGAGTAGCCGTGCAGAAAGGGAGGCATGCAGCTGTTTCCACAAGTTCTCAGTCGCTTATGTGCTTTATTTTAAAGGAAGTACGCGTCCCGGGACTCCTAGGCCCCACGGGTGTGCATCGTTCTCCCTCCGAGGTCACTGAGTGCCTCCAGACACCTGTGGGCCGGCGGAGCAACGTCGAGGTCCATTGGTTGATCCCCCGGAGGACCTCTGTGCCTGCCGTGTGCTGGGCAGCAACACACTGCGCATTCCTTGAGGAGCGCTACATCTCCAGTGCCCTCGAATGCCCTCGGGACAACATGGCTAGTGAGTACGAAGTGCCCAGGAAGACTCTGTCATGGCCCTTGTGTGAGCTGCCATGAGAGAACACTGTGCTTGGAACACTGCGAGGCCCGCCCCGTATCTGAAGTCACTCTGCTCGAGGAGAAAGTCAGCATCTTAGCATGCTGTGTCGCTACCGGCACACCCAGCATGAACCCATTCCTGGAAGTAAGGCCCTGATTCGCCGTGCAGAAGCGGAGGCATGCTGCAGCTTCCAGAAGGCGGTGGCCTCTGCTCTGCATGCCTTTAACGGCAGCACAGCTTTCTGGACACCTGGGAGGCTAGCCGGGGCACCCTGCTCCCGGCAGGAACACTGAGTACCCCCAGGTGCACCTGGGTCTGCTAAGCAACATCCAGGCCCGTAGCCCTTCAGAGCCCCCTGTGTGCAGGCCGAGCGTAGGGAAACGCACTGCCCTCTCCTTCGGAGCAGCTTAGTCTCCTCCGCACTCGCACACGTTCGCGAACACCGTTCTGGCACGTCCCACGTGGCGTGGAGTTCTTACGCGGTGCCCTAATCGGAGCTGCCCTCAGAGGAGCCCTCGTCTTCGCGTTTCATCCAGGACCTCCTGACTGAAGTCACTGGGCCTCCTAGAGGACGGCGGCTTGGGTTCCTACTGCACTTCAAGTCCTGTTCCTTCTGCGGCACTGCAGGCAGCCCCAGGCCCAGAGGAGCAGCTACGGCGTTCCTCGGTTGAGACAGTTCGCCGGATGCGGGACTCCCTACTTCGATAAGTTAATTCAGGGAAGGAAACACAGGGTAACCGGTGTCTCTTGGGACTCCTTAGAAGCCACAGGGATGTACGCTGAGTGTGCCCATGAAAACGGGGACCTGCTGGAACAAGCCCTGCTTTCCCATTTTGAGGGCAGCATTCATGCCTGCCTTGAAGCTACCTGACATTCCCGGCTCCCGACAGGCCAGTGAGCCCTGGAAGAATGCTTCGGGGAAAATTATGAGTTTGCTCTCTCTAAACCAGGGGCTTCCGTGGTCGCAGCTCGGTCCGCATGACAGGCTCTAGAGCGAAAGGGAACCTCGACGTGAGAACTCGCCTCCAGGTTAGGCCTTGAGTAGCCATGCAGAAAGGGAGGCATGCAGCTGTTTCCACGAGTTCTCAGTCGCTTATGTCCTTTAGTTTAAAGGAAGTACGCGTCCAGGGACTCCTAGGCCCCACGGGTGTGCATCGTTTTCCCTCCGAGGACACTGAGTGCCTCCAGACACCTGTGGGCCGGCGGAGCAACGTCGAGGTCCATTGGTTGATCCCCCGGAGGACCTCTGTGCCTGCCGAGTGCTGGGCAGCAACACACTGCGCGTTCCTTGAGGAGCGCTACATCTCCAGAGCCCTCGAACGCCCTCGGGACAACATGGCTGGTGAGTGCGAAGTACCCAGGAAGACTCAGTCATGGCCCTTGTGTGAGCTGCCATGAGAGAACACTGTGCTTGGAACACTGCGAGGCCCACCCTCGTACCTGAAGTCACTCTGCTCGAGGAGAAAGTCAGCATCTTAGCACGCTGTGTCGCTACCGGCACACCCAACATGAACCCATGCCTGGAAGTAAGGCCCTGATTCGCCGTGCAGAAGCGGAGGCGTGCTGCAGCTTCCAGGAGGCGGTGGCCTCTGCTCTGCATGCCTTTAACGGCAGCACAGCTTTCTGGACACCTGGGAGGCTAGCCGGGGCACCCTGCTCCCGGCAGGAACACTGAGTACCCCCAGGTGCACCTGGGTCTGCTAAGCAACATCCAGGCCCGTAGCCCTTCAGAGCCCCCTGTGTGCAGGCCGAGCGTAGGGAAACGCACTGCCCTCTCCTTCGGAGCAGCTTAGTTTCCTCCGCACTCGCACACGTTCGCGAACACCGTTCTGGCACGTCCCACGTGGCGTGGAGTTCTTACGCGGTGCCCTAATCGGAGCTGCCCTCAGAGGAGCCCTCGTCTTCGCGTTCCATCCAGGACCTCCTGACTGAAGTCACCGGGCCTCCTAGAGGACGGCGGCTTGGGTTCTTACTGCACTTCAAGTCCTGTTCCTTCTGCGGCACTGCAGGCAGCCACAGGCCCAGAGGAGCAGCTACGGCGTTCCTCGGTTGAGACAGTTCGCCGGATGCGGGACTCCCTACTTCGATAAGTTGATTCAGGGTAGGAAACACAGGGTAACCGGTGTCTCTTGGGACTCCTTAGAAGCCACAGGGATGTACGCTGAGTGTGCCCATGAAAACGGGGGCCTGTTGGAACTAGCCCTGCTTTTCCATTTTGAGGGCGGCATTCATGCCTGCCTTGAAGCTACCTGACATTCCCGGCTCCCGACAGGCCAGTGAGCCCGGGAAGAATGCTTCGGGGAAAATTATGAATTTGCTCTCTCTAAACCAGGGGCTTCCGTGGGCGCGGCGGCGGTCCGCATGACAGACTCTAGAGCAAAAGGGAACCTCGACGTGAGAACTCGCCTCCAGGTTAGGCCCTGAGTAGCCGTGCAGAAAGGGAGGCATGCAGCTGTTTCCACAAGTTCTCAGTCGCTTATGTGCTTTATTTTAAAGGAAGTACGCGTCCCGGGACTCCTAGGCCCCACGGGTGTGCATCGTTCTCCCTCCGAGGTCACTGAGTGCCTCCAGACACCTGTGGGCCGGCGGAGCAACGTCGAGGTCCATTGGTTGATCCCCCGGAGGACCTCTGTGCCTGCCGTGTGCTGGGCAGCAACACACTGCGCATTCCTTGAGGAGCGCTACATCTCCAGTGCCCTCGAATGCCCTCGGGACAACATGGCTAGTGAGTACGAAGTGCCCAGGAAGACTCTGTCATGGCCCTTGTGTGAGCTGCCATGAGAGAACACTGTGCTTGGAACACTGCGAGGCCCGCCCCGTATCTGAAGTCACTCTGCTCGAGGAGAAAGTCAGCATCTTAGCATGCTGTGTCGCTACCGGCACACCCAGCATGAACCCATTCCTGGAAGTAAGGCCCTGATTCGCCGTGCAGAAGCGGAGGCATGCTGCAGCTTCCAGAAGGCGGTGGCCTCTGCTCTGCATGCCTTTAACGGCAGCACAGCTTTCTGGACACCTGGGAGGCTAGCCGGGGCACCCTGCTCCCGGCAGGAACACTGAGTACCCCCAGGTGCACCTGGGTCTGCTAAGCAACATCCAGGCCCGTAGCCCTTCAGAGCCCCCTGTGTGCAGGCCGAGCGTAGGGAAACGCACTGCCCTCTCCTTCGGAGCAGCTTAGTCTCCTCCGCACTCGCACACGTTCGCGAACACCGTTCTGGCACGTCCCACGTGGCGTGGAGTTCTTACGCGGTGCCCTAATCGGAGCTGCCCTCAGAGGAGCCCTCGTCTTCGCGTTTCATCCAGGACCTCCTGACTGAAGTCACTGGGCCTCCTAGAGGACGGCGGCTTGGGTTCCTACTGCACTTCAAGTCCTGTTCCTTCTGCGGCACTGCAGGCAGCCCCAGGCCCAGAGGAGCAGCTACGGCGTTCCTCGGTTGAGACAGTTCGCCGGATGCGGGACTCCCTACTTCGATAAGTTAATTCAGGGAAGGAAACACAGGGTAACCGGTGTCTCTTGGGACTCCTTAGAAGCCACAGGGATGTACGCTGAGTGTGCCCATGAAAACGGGGACCTGCTGGAACAAGCCCTGCTTTCCCATTTTGAGGGCAGCATTCATGCCTGCCTTGAAGCTACCTGACATTCCCGGCTCCCGACAGGCCAGTGAGCCCTGGAAGAATGCTTCGGGGAAAATTATGAGTTTGCTCTCTCTAAACCAGGGGCTTCCGTGGTCGCAGCTCGGTCCGCATGACAGGCTCTAGAGCGAAAGGGAACCTCGACGTGAGAACTCGCCTCCAGGTTAGGCCTTGAGTAGCCATGCAGAAAGGGAGGCATGCAGCTGTTTCCACGAGTTCTCAGTCGCTTATGTCCTTTAGTTTAAAGGAAGTACGCGTCCAGGGACTCCTAGGCCCCACGGGTGTGCATCGTTTTCCCTCCGAGGACACTGAGTGCCTCCAGACACCTGTGGGCCGGCGGAGCAACGTCGAGGTCCATTGGTTGATCCCCCGGAGGACCTCTGTGCCTGCCGAGTGCTGGGCAGCAACACACTGCGCGTTCCTTGAGGAGCGCTACATCTCCAGAGCCCTCGAACGCCCTCGGGACAACATGGCTGGTGAGTGCGAAGTACCCAGGAAGACTCAGTCATGGCCCTTGTGTGAGCTGCCATGAGAGAACACTGTGCTTGGAACACTGCGAGGCCCACCCTCGTACCTGAAGTCACTCTGCTCGAGGAGAAAGTCAGCATCTTAGCACGCTGTGTCGCTACCGGCACACCCAACATGAACCCATGCCTGGAAGTAAGGCCCTGATTCGCCGTGCAGAAGCGGAGGCGTGCTGCAGCTTCCAGGAGGCGGTGGCCTCTGCTCTGCATGCCTTTAACGGCAGCACAGCTTTCTGGACACCTGGGAGGCTAGCCGGGGCACCCTGCTCCCGGCAGGAACACTGAGTACCCCCAGGTGCACCTGGGTCTGCTAAGCAACATCCAGGCCCGTAGCCCTTCAGAGCCCCCTGTGTGCAGGCCGAGCGTAGGGAAACGCACTGCCCTCTCCTTCGGAGCAGCTTAGTTTCCTCCGCACTCGCACACGTTCGCGAACACCGTTCTGGCACGTCCCACGTGGCGTGGAGTTCTTACGCGGTGCCCTAATCGGAGCTGCCCTCAGAGGAGCCCTCGTCTTCGCGTTCCATCCAGGACCTCCTGACTGAAGTCACCGGGCCTCCTAGAGGACGGCGGCTTGGGTTCTTACTGCACTTCAAGTCCTGTTCCTTCTGCGGCACTGCAGGCAGCCACAGGCCCAGAGGAGCAGCTACGGCGTTCCTCGGTTGAGACAGTTCGCCGGATGCGGGACTCCCTACTTCGATAAGTTGATTCAGGGTAGGAAACACAGGGTAACCGGTGTCTCTTGGGACTCCTTAGAAGCCACAGGGATGTACGCTGAGTGTGCCCATGAAAACGGGGGCCTGTTGGAACTAGCCCTGCTTTTCCATTTTGAGGGCGGCATTCATGCCTGCCTTGAAGCTACCTGACATTCCCGGCTCCCGACAGGCCAGTGAGCCCGGGAAGAATGCTTCGGGGAAAATTATGAATTTGCTCTCTCTAAACCAGGGGCTTCCGTGGGCGCGGCGGCGGTCCGCATGACAGACTCTAGAGCAAAAGGGAACCTCGACGTGAGAACTCGCCTCCAGGTTAGGCCCTGAGTAGCCGTGCAGAAAGGGAGGCATGCAGCTGTTTCCACAAGTTCTCAGTCGCTTATGTGCTTTATTTTAAAGGAAGTACGCGTCCCGGGACTCCTAGGCCCCACGGGTGTGCATCGTTCTCCCTCCGAGGTCACTGAGTGCCTCCAGACACCTGTGGGCCGGCGGAGCAACGTCGAGGTCCATTGGTTGATCCCCCGGAGGACCTCTGTGCCTGCCGTGTGCTGGGCAGCAACACACTGCGCATTCCTTGAGGAGCGCTACATCTCCAGTGCCCTCGAATGCCCTCGGGACAACATGGCTAGTGAGTACGAAGTGCCCAGGAAGACTCTGTCATGGCCCTTGTGTGAGCTGCCATGAGAGAACACTGTGCTTGGAACACTGCGAGGCCCGCCCCGTATCTGAAGTCACTCTGCTCGAGGAGAAAGTCAGCATCTTAGCATGCTGTGTCGCTACCGGCACACCCAGCATGAACCCATTCCTGGAAGTAAGGCCCTGATTCGCCGTGCAGAAGCGGAGGCATGCTGCAGCTTCCAGAAGGCGGTGGCCTCTGCTCTGCATGCCTTTAACGGCAGCACAGCTTTCTGGACACCTGGGAGGCTAGCCGGGGCACCCTGCTCCCGGCAGGAACACTGAGTACCCCCAGGTGCACCTGGGTCTGCTAAGCAACATCCAGGCCCGTAGCCCTTCAGAGCCCCCTGTGTGCAGGCCGAGCGTAGGGAAACGCACTGCCCTCTCCTTCGGAGCAGCTTAGTCTCCTCCGCACTCGCACACGTTCGCGAACACCGTTCTGGCACGTCCCACGTGGCGTGGAGTTCTTACGCGGTGCCCTAATCGGAGCTGCCCTCAGAGGAGCCCTCGTCTTCGCGTTTCATCCAGGACCTCCTGACTGAAGTCACTGGGCCTCCTAGAGGACGGCGGCTTGGGTTCCTACTGCACTTCAAGTCCTGTTCCTTCTGCGGCACTGCAGGCAGCCCCAGGCCCAGAGGAGCAGCTACGGCGTTCCTCGGTTGAGACAGTTCGCCGGATGCGGGACTCCCTACTTCGATAAGTTAATTCAGGGAAGGAAACACAGGGTAACCGGTGTCTCTTGGGACTCCTTAGAAGCCACAGGGATGTACGCTGAGTGTGCCCATGAAAACGGGGACCTGCTGGAACAAGCCCTGCTTTCCCATTTTGAGGGCAGCATTCATGCCTGCCTTGAAGCTACCTGACATTCCCGGCTCCCGACAGGCCAGTGAGCCCTGGAAGAATGCTTCGGGGAAAATTATGAGTTTGCTCTCTCTAAACCAGGGGCTTCCGTGGTCGCAGCTCGGTCCGCATGACAGGCTCTAGAGCGAAAGGGAACCTCGACGTGAGAACTCGCCTCTAGGTTAGGCCCTGAGTAGCCATGCAGAAAGGGAGGCATGCAGCTGTTTCCACGAGTTCTCAGTCGCTTATGTCCTTTAGTTTAAAGGAAGTACGCGTCCGGGGACTCCTAGGCCCCACGGGTGTGCATCGT
This sequence comes from Pseudorca crassidens, assembly GCF_039906515.1. Classification (NCBI taxonomy): domain Eukaryota; kingdom Metazoa; phylum Chordata; class Mammalia; order Artiodactyla; family Delphinidae; genus Pseudorca; species Pseudorca crassidens. Next base: position 91,659,914 of record NC_090308.1, on the reverse strand, counting down.
TTTCCCTCCGAGGTCACTGAGTGCCTCCAGACACCTGTGGGCCGGCGGAGCAACGTCGAGGTCCATTGGTTGATCCCCCGGAGGACCTCTGTGCCTGCCGAGTGCTGGGCAGCAACACACTGCGCGTTCCTTGAGGAGCGCTACATCTCCAGAGCCCTCGAACGCCCTCGGGACAACATGGCTGGTGAGTGCGAAGTACCCAGGAAGACTCAGTCATGGCCCTTGTGTGAGCTGCCATGAGAGAACACTGTGCTTGGAACACTGCGAGGCCCACCCTCGTACCTGAAGTCACTCTGCTCGAGGAGAAAGTCAGCATCTTAGCACGCTGTGTCGCTACCGGCACACCCAACATGAACCCATGCCTGGAAGTAAGGCCCTGATTCGCCGTGCAGAAGCGGAGGCGTGCTGCAGCTTCCAGGAGGCGGTGGCCTCTGCTCTGCATGCCTTTAACGGCAGCACAGCTTTCTGGACACCTGGGAGGCTAGCCGGGGCACCCTGCTCCCAGCAGGAACACTGAGTACCCCCAGGTGCACCTGGGTCTGCTAAGCAACATCCAGTCCCGTAGCCCCTCAGAGACCCTGTGTGCAGGCCGAGCGTAGGAAACGCACTGCCCTCTCCTTCGGAGCAGCTTAGTTTCCTCGGCACTCGCACACGTTCGCGAACGCCGTTCTGGCACGTCCCACGGGGCGCGGAGGTCTTACGGGGTGCCCTAATCAGAGCTGCCCTCAGAGGAGCCCTCGTCTTCGCGTTCCATCCAGGACCTCCTGACTAAAGTCACCGTGACTCCTAGAGGACGGCGGCTTGGGTTCTTACTGCACTTCAAGTCCTGTTCCTTCTGCGGCACTGCAGGCACGCCCAGGCCCGGAGGAGCAGCTACGGCGTTCCTCGGTTGAGACAGTTCGCCGGATGCGGGACTCCCTACTTCGATAAGTTGATTCAGGGAAGGAAACGCAGGGTAACCGGTGTCTCTTGGGACTCATTAGAAGCCACAGGGATGTACGCTGATTGTGCCCATGAAAACGGGGGCCTACTGGAACTAGCCCTGCTTTTCCATTTTGAGGGTGGCATTCATGCCTGCCTTCAAGCTACCTGACATTCCCGGCTCCCGACAGGCCAGTGAGCCCTGGAAGAATGCTTCGGGGAAAATTATGAATTTGCTCTCTCTAAACCAGGGGCTTCCGTGGGCGCGGCGGCAGTCCGCATGACAGGCTCTAGAGCGAAAGGGAAACTTGAAGTGAGAACTCGCCTCCAGGTTAGGCCCTGAGTAGCCGTGCAGAAAGGAAGGCATGCAGCTGTTTCCACAAGTTCTCAGTCACTTATGTGCTTTATTTTAAAGGAAGTACGCGTCCAGGGACTCCTAGGCCCCACGGGTGTGCATCGTTTTCCCTCCGAGGTCACTGAGTGCCTCCAGACACCTGTGGGCCGGCGGAGCAACGTCGAGGTCCATTGGTTGATCCCCCGGAGGACCTCTGTGCCTGCCGAGTGCTGGGCAGCAACACACTGCGCGTTCCTTGAGGAGCGCTACATATCCAGAGCCCTCGAACGCCCTCGGGACAACATGGCTGGTGAGTGCGAAGTACCCAGGAAGACTCAGTCATGGCCCTTGTGTGAGCTGCCATGAGAGAACACTGTGCTTGGAACACTGCGAGGCCCACCCTCGTACCTGAAGTCACTCTGCTCGTGGAGAAAGTCAGCATCTTAGCACGCTGTGTCGCTACCGGCACACCCAACATGAACCCATGCCTGGAAGTAAGGCCCTGATTTGCCGTGCAGAAGCGGAGGCGTGCTGCAGCTTCCAGGAGGCGGTGGCCTCTGCTCTGCATGCCTTTAACGGCAGCACAGCTTTCTGGACACCTGGGAGGCTAGCCGGGGCACCATGCTCCCAGCAGGAACACTGAGTACCCCCAGGTGCACCTGGGTCTGCTAAGCAACATCCAGGCTCGTAGCCCTTCAGAGCCCCCTGTGTGCAGGCCGAGCGTAGGGAAACGCACTGCCCTCTCCTTCGGAGCAGCTTAGTTTCCTCCGCACTCGCACACGTTCGCGAACACCGTTCTGGCACGTCCCACGTGGCCCGGTGTTCTTACGCGGTGCCGTAATCTGAGCTGCCCTCAGAGGAGCCCTCGTCTTCGCATTTCATTCAGAACCTCATGACTGAAGTCACCGTGCCTCCTAGAGGACGGCCGCTTGGGTTCTTACTGCACTTTAAGTACTGTTCCTTCTGCGGCACTGCAGGCAGCCCCAGGCCCAGAGGAGCAGCTACGGCGTTCCTCGGTTGAGACAGTTCGCCGGATGCGGGACTCCCTACTTCGATAAGTTAATTCAGGGAAGGAAACGCAGGGTAACCGGTGTCTGTTGGGACTCGTTAGAAGTCACAGGGATGTACGCAGAGTGTGCCCATGAAAACGGGGGCCTGCTGGAACTAGCCCTGCTTTCCCATTTTGAGGGCGGCATTCATGCCTGCCTTGAAGCTACCTGACATTCCCGGCTCCCGACAGGCCAGTGAGCCCTGGAAGAATGCTTCGGGGAAAATTATGAGTTTGCTCTCTCTAAACCAGGGGCTTCCGTGGTCGCAGCTCGGTCCGCATGACAGGCTCTAGAGCGAAAGGGAACCTCGACGTGAGAACTCGCCTCTAGGTTAGGCCCTGAGTAGCCATGCAGAAAGGGAGGCATGCAGCTGTTTCCATGAGTTCTCAGTCACTTATGACCTTTAGTTTAAAGAAAGTACGCGTCCGGGGACTCCTAGGCCCCACGGGTGTGCATCGTTTTCCCTCCGAGGTCACTGAGTGCCTCCAGACACCTGTGGGCCGGCGGAGCAACGTCGAGGTCCATTGGTTGATCCCCCGGAGGACCTCTGTGCCTGCCGAGTGCTGGGCAGCAACACACTGCGCGTTCCTTGAGGAGCGCTACATCTCCAGAGCCCTCGAACGCCCTCGGGACAACATGGCTGGTGAGTGCGAAGTGCCCAGGAAGACTCTGTCATGGCCCTTGTGTGAGCTGCCATGAGAGAACACTGTGCTTGGAACACTGCGAGGCCCGCCCTCGCACCTGAAGTCACTCTGCTTGAGGAGAAAGTCAGCATCTTAGCACGCTGTGTCGCTACCGGCACACCCAGCATGAACCCATTCCTGGAAGTAAGGCCCTGATTCGCCGTGCAGAAGCGGAGGCGTGCTGCAGCTTCCAGGAGGTGGTGGCCTCTGCTCTGCATGCGTTTAACGGCAGCACAGCTTTCTGGACACCTGGGAGGCTAGCCGGGGCACCCTGCTCCCAGCAGGAACACTGAGTACCCCCAGGTGCACCTGGGTCTGCTAAGCAACATCCAGGCCCGAAGCCCTTCAGAGCCCCCTGTGTGCAGGCCGTGCGTAGGGAAACGCACTGCCCTCTCCTTCGGAGCAGCTTAGTTTCCTCCGCACGCGCACACATTCGCGAACGCCGTTCTGGCACGTCCCACGTGGCGCGGAGGTCTTACGCAGTGCCCTAGTCGGAGCTGCCCTCAGAGGAGCCCTCGTCTTCGCGTTCCATCCAGGACCTCATGACTGAAGTCACCGTGCCTCCTAGAGGACGGCGACTTGGGTTCTTACTGCACTTTAAGTACTGTTCCTTCTGCGGCACTGCAGGCAGCCCCAGGCCCAGAGGAGCAGCTACGGCGTTCCTCGGTTGAGACAGTTCGCCGGATGCGGGACTCCCTACTTCGATAAGTTGATTCAGGGAAGGAAACGCAGGGTAACTGGTGTCTATTGGGACTCCTTAGAAGCCACAGGGATGTATGCTGAGTGTGCACATGAAAATGGGGGCCTGCTGGAACTAGCCCTGCTTTCCAATTTTGCGGCGGCATTCATGCCTGCCTTGAAGCTACCTAACATTCCCGGCTCCTGACAGGCCAGTGAGCCCTGGAAGAATGCTTCGGGTAAAATTATGAGTTTGCTCTCTCTAAACCAGGGGCTTCCGTGGCCGCAGCTCGGTCCGCATGACAGGCTCTAGAGCGAAAGGGAACCTCGAAGTGAGAACGCGCCTCCAGGTTAGGCCCTGAGTAGCCGTGCAGAAAGGGAGGCATGCAGCTGTTTCAGGAGTTCTCAGTCGCTTATGTCCTTTATTTTAAAGGAAGTACGCGTCCGGGGACTCCTAGGCCCCACGGGTGTGCATCGTTTTCCCTCCGAGGTCACTGAGTGCCTCCAGACACCTGTGGGCCGGCCGAGCAATGTCGAGGTCCATTGGTTGATCCCCCGGAGGACCTCTGTGCCTGCCAAGTGCTGGGCAGCAACACACTGCGCGTTCCTTGAGGAGCGCTACATATTCAGAGCCCTCGAACGCCCTCGGGACAACATGGCTGGTGAGTGCGAAGTACCCAGGAAGACTCAGTCATGGCCCTTGTGTGAGCTGCCATGAGAGAAAACTGTGCTTGGAACACTGCGAGGCCCGCCCTCGTACCTGAAGTCACTCTGCTTGAGGAGAAAGTCAGCATCTTAGCACGCTATGTCGCTACCGGCACACCCAGCATGAACCCATGCCTGGAAGGAAGGCCCTGATTTGCCGTGCAGAAGCGGAGGCGTGCTGCAGCTTCCAGGAGGCGGTGGCCTCTGCTCTGCATGCCTTTAACGGCAGCACAGGTTTCTGGACACCTGGGAGGCTAGCCGGGGCACCCTGCTCCCAGCAGGAACACTGAGTACCCCCAGGTGCACCTGGGTCTGCTAAGCAACATCCAGGCCCGTAGCCCTTCAGAGCCCCCTGTGTGCAGGCCGTGCGTAGGGAAACGCACTGCCCTCTCCTTCGGAGCAGCTTAGTTTCCTCGGCACTCGCACACGTTCGCGAACGCCGTTCTGGCATGTCCCACGTGGCGCGGAGGTCTTACGCGGTGCCCTAGTCGGAGCTGCCCTCAGAGGAGCCCTCGTCTTCGCGTTCCATCCAGGACCTCATGACTGAAGTCACCGTGCCTCCTAGAGGACGGCGACTTGGGTTCTTACTGCACTTTAAGTACTGTTCCTTCTGCGGCACTGCAGGCAGCCCCAGGCCCAGAGGAGCAGCTACAGCGTTCCCCGGTTGAGACAGTTCGCCGGATGCGGGACTCCCTACTTCGATAAGTTGATTCAGGGAAGGAAACGCAGGGTAACCGGTGTCTATTGGGACTCCTTAGAAGCCACAGGGATGTATGCTGAGTGTGCCCATGAATAGGGGGGCCTGCTGGAACTAGCCCTGCTTTCCCATTTTGCGGGCGGCATTCATGCCTGCCTTGAAGCTACCTGACATTCCCGGCTCCTGACAGGCCAGTGAGCCCTGGAAGAATGCTTCGTGTAAAATTATGAGTTTGCTCTCTCTAAACCAGGGGCTTCCGTGGCCGCAGGTCGGTCCGCATGACAGGCTCTAGAGCAAAAGGGAACCTCGAAGTGAGAACTCGCCTCCATGTTAGGCCCTGAGTAGCCGTGCAGAAAGGGAGGCATGCAGCTGTTTCCACAAGTTCTCAGTCGCTTATGTGCTTTATTTTAAAGGAAGTACGCGTCCCGGGACTCCTAGGCCCCACGGGTGTGCATCGTTCTCCCTCCGAGGTCACTGAGTGCCTCCAGACACCTGTGGGCCGGCGGAGCAACGTCAAGGTCCATTGGTTGATCCCCCGGAGGACCTCTGTGCCTGCCGTGTGCTGGGCAGCAACACACTGCGCATTCCTTGAGGAGCGCTACATCTCCAGTGCCCTCGAATGCCCTCGGGACAACATGGCTAGTGAGTGCGAAGTGCCCAGGAAGACTCTGTCATGGCCCTTGTGTGAGCTGCCATGAGAGAACACTGTGCTTGGAACACTGCGAGGCCCGCCCCGTATCTGAAGTCACTCTGCTCGAGGAGAAAGTCAGCATCTTAGCATGCTGTGTCGCTACCGGCACACCCAGCATGAACCCATTCCTGGAAGTAAGGCCCTGATTCGCCGTGCAGAAGCGGAGGCATGCTGCAGCTTCCAGAAGGCGGTGGCCTCTGCTCTGCATGCCTTTAACGGCAGCACAGCTTTCTGGACACCTGGGAGGCTAGCCGGGGCACCCTGCTCCCGGCAGGAACACTGAGTACCCCCAGGTGCACCTGGGTCTGCTAAGCAACATCCAGGCCCGTAGCCCTTCAGAGCCCCCTGTGTGCAGGCCGAGCGTAGGGAAACGCACTGCCCTCTCCTTCGGAGCAGCTTAGTCTCCTCCGCACTCGCACACGTTCGCGAACACCGTTCTGGCACGTCCCACGTGGCGTGGAGTTCTTACGCGGTGCCCTAATCGGAGCTGCCCTCAGAGGAGCCCTCGTCTTCGCGTTTCATCCAGGACCTCCTGACTGAAGTCACTGGGCCTCCTAGAGGACGGCGGCTTGGGTTCCTACTGCACTTCAAGTCCTGTTCCTTCTGCGGCACTGCAGGCAGCCCCAGGCCCAGAGGAGCAGCTACGGCGTTCCTCGGTTGAGACAGTTCGCCGGATGCGGGACTCCCTACTTCGATAAGTTAATTCAGGGAAGGAAACACAGGGTAACCGGTGTCTCTTGGGACTCCTTAGAAGCCACAGGGATGTACGCTGAGTGTGCCCATGAAAACGGGGACCTGCTGGAACAAGCCCTGCTTTCCCATTTTGAGGGCAGCATTCATGCCTGCCTTGAAGCTACCTGACATTCCCGGCTCCCGACAGGCCAGTGAGCCCTGGAAGAATGCTTCGGGGAAAATTATGAGTTTGCTCTCTCTAAACCAGGGGCTTCCGTGGTCGCAGCTCGGTCCGCATGACAGGCTCTAGAGCGAAAGGGAACCTCGACGTGAGAACTCGCCTCCAGGTTAGGCCTTGAGTAGCCATGCAGAAAGGGAGGAATGCAGCTGTTTCCACGAGTTCTCAGTCGCTTATGTCCTTTAGTTTAAAGGAAGTACGCGTCCAGGGACTCCTAGGCCCCACGGGTGTGCATCGTTTTCCCTCCGAGGACACTGAGTGCCTCCAGACACCTGTGGGCCGGCGGAGCAACGTCGAGGTCCATTGGTTGATCCCCCGGAGGACCTCTGTGCCTGCCGAGTGCTGGGCAGCAACACACTGCGCGTTCCTTGAGGAGCGCTACATCTCCAGAGCCCTCGAACGCCCTCGGGACAACATGGCTGGTGAGTGCGAAGTACCCAGGAAGACTCAGTCATGGCCCTTGTGTGAGCTGCCATGAGAGAACACTGTGCTTGGAACACTGCGAGGCCCACCCTCGTACCTGAAGTCACTCTGCTCGAGGAGAAAGTCAGCATCTTAGCACGCTGTGTCGCTACCGGCACACCCAACATGAACCCATGCCTGGAAGTAAGGCCCTGATTCGCCGTGCAGAAGCGGAGGCGTGCTGCAGCTTCCAGGAGGCAGTGGCCTCTGCTCTGCATGCCTTTAACGGCAGCACAGCTTTCTGGACACCTGGGAGGCTAGCCGGGGCACCCTGCTCCCGGCAGGAACACTGAGTACCCCCAGGTGCACCTGGGTCTGCTAAGCAACATCCAGGCCCGTAGCCCTTCAGAGCCCCCTGTGTGCAGGCCGAGCGTAGGGAAACGCACTGCCCTCTCCTTCGGAGCAGCTTAGTTTCCTCCGCACTCGCACACGTTCGCGAACACCGTTCTGGCACGTCCCACGTGGCGTGGAGTTCTTACGCGGTGCCCTAATCGGAGCTGCCCTCAGAGGAGCCCTCGTCTTCGCGTTCCATCCAGGACCTCCTGACTGAAGTCACCGGGCCTCCTAGAGGACGGCGGCTTGGGTTCTTACTGCACTTCAAGTCCTGTTCCTTCTGCGGCACTGCAGGCAGCCACAGGCCCAGAGGAGCAGCTACGGCGTTCCTCGGTTGAGACAGTTCGCCGGATGCGGGACTCCCTACTTCGATAAGTTGATTCAGGGTAGGAAACACAGGGTAACCGGTGTCTCTTGGGACTCCTTAGAAGCCACAGGGATGTACGCTGAGTGTGCCCATGAAAACGGGGGCCTGTTGGAACTAGCCCTGCTTTTCCATTTTGAGGGCGGCATTCATGCCTGCCTTGAAGCTACCTGACATTCCCGGCTCCCGACAGGCCAGTGAGCCCGGGAAGAATGCTTCGGGGAAAATTATGAATTTGCTCTCTCTAAACCAGGGGCTTCCGTGGGCGCGGCGGCGGTCCGCATGACAGACTCTAGAGCAAAAGGGAACCTCGACGTGAGAACTCGCCTCCAGGTTAGGCCCTGAGTAGCCGTGCAGAAAGGGAGGCATGCAGCTGTTTCCACAAGTTCTCAGTCGCTTATGTGCTTTATTTTAAAGGAAGTACGCGTCCCGGGACTCCTAGGCCCCACGGGTGTGCATCGTTCTCCCTCCGAGGTCACTGAGTGCCTCCAGACACCTGTGGGCCGGCGGAGCAACGTCGAGGTCCATTGGTTGATCCCCCGGAGGACCTCTGTGCCTGCCGTGTGCTGGGCAGCAACACACTGCGCATTCCTTGAGGAGCGCTACATCTCCAGTGCCCTCGAATGCCCTCGGGACAACATGGCTAGTGAGTACGAAGTGCCCAGGAAGACTCTGTCATGGCCCTTGTGTGAGCTGCCATGAGAGAACACTGTGCTTGGAACACTGCGAGGCCCGCCCCGTATCTGAAGTCACTCTGCTCGAGGAGAAAGTCAGCATCTTAGCATGCTGTGTCGCTACCGGCACACCCAGCATGAACCCATTCCTGGAAGTAAGGCCCTGATTCGCCGTGCAGAAGCGGAGGCATGCTGCAGCTTCCAGAAGGCGGTGGCCTCTGCTCTGCATGCCTTTAACGGCAGCACAGCTTTCTGGACACCTGGGAGGCTAGCCGGGGCACCCTGCTCCCGGCAGGAACACTGAGTACCCCCAGGTGCACCTGGGTCTGCTAAGCAACATCCAGGCCCGTAGCCCTTCAGAGCCCCCTGTGTGCAGGCCGAGCGTAGGGAAACGCACTGCCCTCTCCTTCGGAGCAGCTTAGTCTCCTCCGCACTCGCACACGTTCGCGAACACCGTTCTGGCACGTCCCACGTGGCGTGGAGTTCTTACGCGGTGCCCTAATCGGAGCTGCCCTCAGAGGAGCCCTCGTCTTCGCGTTTCATCCAGGACCTCCTGACTGAAGTCACTGGGCCTCCTAGAGGACGGCGGCTTGGGTTCCTACTGCACTTCAAGTCCTGTTCCTTCTGCGGCACTGCAGGCAGCCCCAGGCCCAGAGGAGCAGCTACGGCGTTCCTCGGTTGAGACAGTTCGCCGGATGCGGGACTCCCTACTTCGATAAGTTAATTCAGGGAAGGAAACACAGGGTAACCGGTGTCTCTTGGGACTCCTTAGAAGCCACAGGGATGTACGCTGAGTGTGCCCATGAAAACGGGGACCTGCTGGAACAAGCCCTGCTTTCCCATTTTGAGGGCAGCATTCATGCCTGCCTTGAAGCTACCTGACATTCCCGGCTCCCGACAGGCCAGTGAGCCCTGGAAGAATGCTTCGGGGAAAATTATGAGTTTGCTCTCTCTAAACCAGGGGCTTCCGTGGTCGCAGCTCGGTCCGCATGACAGGCTCTAGAGCGAAAGGGAACCTCGACGTGAGAACTCGCCTCTAGGTTAGGCCCTGAGTAGCCATGCAGAAAGGGAGGCATGCAGCTGTTTCCACGAGTTCTCAGTCGCTTATGTCCTTTAGTTTAAAGGAAGTACGCGTCCGGGGACTCCTAGGCCCCACGGGTGTGCATCGTTTTCCCTCCGAGGTCACTGAGTGCCTCCAGACACCTGTGGGCCGGCGGAGCAACGTCGAGGTCCATTGGTTGATCCCCCGGAGGACCTCTGTGCCTGCCGAGTGCTGGGCAGCAACACACTGCGCGTTCCTTGAGGAGCGCTACATCTCCAGAGCCCTCGAACGCCCTCGGGACAACATGGCTGGTGAGTGCGAAGTACCCAGGAAGACTCAGTCATGGCCCTTGTGTGAGCTGCCATGAGAGAACACTGTGCTTGGAACACTGCGAGGCCCACCCTCGTACCTGAAGTCACTCTGCTCGAGGAGAAAGTCAGCATCTTAGCACGCTGTGTCGCTACCGGCACACCCAACATGAACCCATGCCTGGAAGTAAGGCCCTGATTCGCCGTGCAGAAGCGGAGGCGTGCTGCAGCTTCCAGGAGGCGGTGGCCTCTGCTCTGCATGCCTTTAACGGCAGCACAGCTTTCTGGACACCTGGGAGGCTAGCCGGGGCACCCTGCTCCCAGCAGGAACACTGAGTACCCCCAGGTGCACCTGGGTCTGCTAAGCAACATCCAGTCCCGTAGCCCCTCAGAGACCCTGTGTGCAGGCCGAGCGTAGGAAACGCACTGCCCTCTCCTTCGGAGCAGCTTAGTTTCCTCGGCACTCGCACACGTTCGCGAACGCCGTTCTGGCACGTCCCACGGGGCGCGGAGGTCTTACGGGGTGCCCTAATCAGAGCTGCCCTCAGAGGAGCCCTCGTCTTCGCGTTCCATCCAGGACCTCCTGACTAAAGTCACCGTGACTCCTAGAGGACGGCGGCTTGGGTTCTTACTGCACTTCAAGTCCTGTTCCTTCTGCGGCACTGCAGGCACGCCCAGGCCCGGAGGAGCAGCTACGGCGTTCCTCGGTTGAGACAGTTCGCCGGATGCGGGACTCCCTACTTCGATAAGTTGATTCAGGGAAGGAAACGCAGGGTAACCGGTGTCTCTTGGGACTCATTAGAAGCCACAGGGATGTACGCTGATTGTGCCCATGAAAACGGGGGCCTACTGGAACTAGCCCTGCTTTTCCATTTTGAGGGTGGCATTCATGCCTGCCTTCAAGCTACCTGACATTCCCGGCTCCCGACAGGCCAGTGAGCCCTGGAAGAATGCTTCGGGGAAAATTATGAATTTGCTCTCTCTAAACCAGGGGCTTCCGTGGGCGCGGCGGCAGTCCGCATGACAGGCTCTAGAGCGAAAGGGAAACTTGAAGTGAGAACTCGCCTCCAGGTTAGGCCCTGAGTAGCCGTGCAGAAAGGAAGGCATGCAGCTGTTTCCACAAGTTCTCAGTCACTTATGTGCTTTATTTTAAAGGAAGTACGCGTCCGGGGACTCCTAGGCCCCACGGGTGTGCATCGTTTTCCCTCCGAGGTCACTGAGTGCCTCCAGACACCTGTGGGCCGGCGGAGCAACGTCGAGGTCCATTGGTTGATCCCCCGGAGGACCTCTGTGCCTGCCGAGTGCTGGGCAGCAACACACTGCGCGTTCCTTGAGGAGCGCTACATATCCAGAGCCCTCGAACGCCCTCGGGACAACATGGCTGGTGAGTGCGAAGTACCCAGGAAGACTCAGTCATGGCCCTTGTGTGAGCTGCCATGAGAGAACACTGTGCTTGGAACACTGCGAGGCCCACCCTCGTACCTGAAGTCACTCTGCTCGTGGAGAAAGTCAGCATCTTAGCACGCTGTGTCGCTACCGGCACACCCAACATGAACCCATGCCTGGAAGTAAGGCCCTGATTTGCCGTGCAGAAGCGGAGGCGTGCTGCAGCTTCCAGGAGGCGGTGGCCTCTGCTCTGCATGCCTTTAACGGCAGCACAGCTTTCTGGACACCTGGGAGGCTAGCCGGGGCACCATGCTCCCAGCAGGAACACTGAGTACCCCCAGGTGCACCTGGGTCTGCTAAGCAACATCCAGGCTCGTAGCCCTTCAGAGCCCCCTGTGTGCAGGCCGAGCGTAGGGAAACGCACTGCCCTCTCCTTCGGAGCAGCTTAGTTTCCTCCGCACTCGCACACGTTCGCGAACACCGTTCTGGCACGTCCCACGTGGCCCGGTGTTCTTACGCGGTGCCGTAATCTGAGCTGCCCTCAGAGGAGCCCTCGTCTTCGCATTTCATTCAGAACCTCATGACTGAAGTCACCGTGCCTCCTAGAGGACGGCGGCTTGGGTTCTTACTGCACTTTAAGTACTGTTCCTTCTGCGGCACTGCAGGCAGCCCCAGGCCCAGAGGAGCAGCTACGGCGTTCCTCGGTTGAGACAGTTCGCCGGATGCGGGACTCCCTACTTCGATAAGTTAATTCAGGGAAGGAAACGCAGGGTAACCGGTGTCTGTTGGGACTCGTTAGAAGTCACAGGGATGTACGCAGAGTGTGCCCATGAAAACGGGGGCCTGCTGGAACTAGCCCTGCTTTCCCATTTTGAGGGCGGCATTCATGCCTGCCTTGAAGCTACCTGACATTCCCGGCTCCCGACAGGCCAGTGAGCCCTGGAAGAATGCTTCGGGGAAAATTATGAGTTTGCTCTCTCTAAACCAGGGGCTTCCGTGGTCGCAGCTCGGTCCGCATGACAGGCTCTAGAGCGAAAGGGAACCTCGACGTGAGAACTCGCCTCTAGGTTAGGCCCTGAGTAGCCATGCAGAAAGGGAGGCATGCAGCTGTTTCCATGAGTTCTCAGTCACTTATGACCTTTAGTTTAAAGAAAGTACGCGTCCGGGGACTCCTAGGCCCCACGGGTGTGCATCGTTTTCCCTCCGAGGTCACTGAGTGCCTCCAGACACCTGTGGGCCGGCGGAGCAACGTCGAGGTCCATTGGTTGATCCCCCGGAGGACCTCTGTGCCTGCCGAGTGCTGGGCAGCAACACACTGCGCGTTCCTTGAGGAGCGCTACATTTCCAGAGCCCTCGAACGCCCTCGGGACAACATGGCTGGTGAGTGCGAAGTGCCCAGGAAGACTCTGTCATGGCCCTTGTGTGAGCTGCCATGAGAGAACACTGTGCTTGGAACACTGCGAGGCCCGCCCTCGCACCTGAAGTCACTCTGCTTGAGGAGAAAGTCAGCATCTTAGCACGCTGTGTCGCTACCGGCACACCCAGCATGAACCCATTCCTGGAAGTAAGGCCCTGATTCGCCGTGCAGAAGCGGAGGCGTGCTGCAGCTTCCAGGAGGTGGTGGCCTCTGCTCTGCATGCGTTTAACGGCAGCACAGCTTTCTGGACACCTGGGAGGCTAGCCGGGGCACCCTGCTCCCAGCAGGAACACTGAGTACCCCCAGGTGCACCTGGGTCTGCTAAGCAACATCCAGGCCCGAAGCCCTTCAGAGCCCCCTGTGTGCAGGCCGTGCGTAGGGAAACGCACTGCCCTCTCCTTCGGAGCAGCTTAGTTTCCTCCGCACACGCACACGTTCGCGAACGCCGTTCTGGCACGTCCCACGTGGCGCGGAGGTCTTACGCAGTGCCCTAGTCGGAGCTGCCCTCAGAGGAGCCCTCGTCTTCGCGTTCCATCCAGGACCTCATGACTGAAGTCACCGTGCCTCCTAGAGGACGGCGACTTGGGTTCTTACTGCACTTTAAGTACTGTTCCTTCTGCGGCACTGCAGGCAGCCCCAGGCCCAGAGGAGCAGCTACGGCGTTCCTCGGTTGAGACAGTTCGCCGGATGCGGGACTCCCTACTTCGATAAGTTGATTCAGGGAAGGAAACGCAGGGTAACTGGTGTCTATTGGGACTCCTTAGAAGCCACAGGGATGTATGCTGAGTGTGCACATGAAAATGGGGGCCTGCTGGAACTAGCCCTGCTTTCCAATTTTGCGGCGGCATTCATGCCTGCCTTGAAGCTACCTAACATTCCCGGCTCCTGACAGGCCAGTGAGCCCTGGAAGAATGCTTCGGGTAAAATTATGAGTTTGCTCTCTCTAAACCAGGGGCTTCCGTGGCCGCAGCTCGGTCCGCATGACAGGCTCTAGAGCGAAAGGGAACCTCGAAGTGAGAACGCGCCTACAGGTTAGGCCCTGAGTAGCCGTGCAGAAAGGGAGGCATGCAGCTGTTTCAGGAGTTCTCAGTCGCTTATGTCCTTTATTTTAAAGGAAGTACGCGTCCGGGGACTCCTAGGCCCCACGGGTGTGCATCGTTTTCCCTCCGAGGTCACTGAGTGCCTCCAGACACCTGTGGGCCGGCCGAGCAATGTCGAGGTCCATTGGTTGATCCCCCGGAGGACCTCTGTGCCTGCCAAGTGCTGGGCAGCAACACACTGTGCGTTCCTTGAGGAGCGCTACATATTCAGAGCCCTCGAACGCCCTCGGGACAACATGGCTGGTGAGTGCGAAGTACCCAGGAAGACTCAGTCATGGCCCTTGTGTGAGCTGCCATGAGAGAAAACTGTGCTTGGAACACTGCGAGGCCCGCCCTCGTACCTGAAGTCACTCTGCTTGAGGAGAAAGTCAGCATCTTAGCACGCTATGTCGCTACCGGCACACCCAGCATGAACCCATGCCTGGAAGGAAGGCCCTGATTTGCCGTGCAGAAGCGGAGGCGTGCTGCAGCTTCCAGGAGGCGGTGGCCTCTGCTCTGCATGCCTTTAACGGCAGCACAGGTTTCTGGACACCTGGGAGGCTAGCCGGGGCACCCTGCTCCCAGCAGGAACACTGAGTACCCCCAGGTGCACCTGGGTCTGCTAAGCAACATCCAGGCCCGTAGCCCTTCAGAGCCCCCTGTGTGCAGGCCGTGCGTAGGGAAACGCACTGCCCTCTCCTTCGGAGCAGCTTAGTTTCCTCGGCACTCGCACACGTTCGCGAACGCCGTTCTGGCATGTCCCACGTGGCGCGGAGGTCTTACGCGGTGCCCTAGTCGGAGCTGCCCTCAGAGGAGCCCTCGTCTTCGCGTTCCATCCAGGACCTCATGACTGAAGTCACCGTGCCTCCTAGAGGACGGCGACTTGGGTTCTTACTGCACTTTAAGTACTGTTCCTTCTGCGGCACTGCAGGCAGCCCCAGGCCCAGAGGAGCAGCTACAGCGTTCCCCGGTTGAGACAGTTCGCCGGATGCGGGACTCCCTACTTCGATAAGTTGATTCAGGGAAGGAAACGCAGGGTAACCGGTGTCTATTGGGACTCCTTAGAAGCCACAGGGATGTATGCTGAGTGTGCCCATGAATAGGGGGGCCTGCTGGAACTAGCCCTGCTTTCCCATTTTGCGGGCGGCATTCATGCCTGCCTTGAAGCTACCTGACATTCCCGGCTCCTGACAGGCCAGTGAGCCCTGGAAGAATGCTTCGTGTAAAATTATGAGTTTGCTCTCTCTAAACCAGGGGCTTCCGTGGCCGCAGGTCGGTCCGCATGACAGGCTCTAGAGCAAAAGGGAACCTCGAAGTGAGAACTCGCCTCCATGTTAGGCCCTGAGTAGCCGTGCAGAAAGGGAGGCATGCAGCTGTTTCACGAGTTCTCAGTCGCTTATGTCCTTTAGTTTAAAGGAAGTACGCGTCCAGGGACTCCTAGGGCCCACGGGTGTGCATCGTTTTCCCTCCGAGGTCACTGAGTGCCTCCAGACACCTGTGGGCCGGTGGAGCAACGTCGAGGTCCATTGGTTGATCCCCCGGAGGACCTCTGTGCCTGCCGAGTGCTGGGCAGCAACACACTGCGCATTCCTTGAGGAGCGCTACATCTCCAGAGCCCTCGAACGCCCTCGGGACAACATGGCTGGTTTGTGCGAAGTACCCAGGAAGACTCAGTCATGGCCCTTGTGTGAGCTGCCATGAGAGAACACTGTGCTTGGAACACTGCGAGGCCCGCCCTGGTACCTGAAGTCACTCTGCTCGAGGAGAAAGTCAGCATCTTAGCACGCTGTGTCGCTACCGGCACACCCAGCATGAACCCATGCCTGGAAGTAAGGCCCTGATTCGCCGTGCAGAAGCGGAGGCATGGTGCAGCTTCCAGGAGGTGGTGGCCTCTGCTCTGCATGCCTTTAACGGCAGCACAGGTTTCTGGACACCTGGGAGGCTAGCCGGGGCACCCTGCTCCCAGCAGGAACACTGAGTACCCCCAGGTGCACCTGGGTCTGCTAAGCAACATCCAGGCCCGAAGCCCTTCAGAGCCCCCTGTGTGCAGGCCGTGCGTAGGGAAACGCACTGCCCTCTCCTTCGGAGCAGCTTAGTTTCCTCCGCACGCGCACACGTTCGCGAACGCCGTTCTGGCACGTCCCACGTGGCGCGGAGGTCTTACGCAGTGCCCTAGTCGGAGCTGCCCTCAGAGGAGCCCTCGTCTTCGCGTTCCATCCAGGACCTCATGACTGAAGTCACCATGCCTCCTAGAGGACGGCGACTTGGGTTCTTACTGCACTTTAAGTACTGTTCCTTCTGCGGCACTGCAGGCAGCCCCAGGCCCAGAGGAGCAGCTACGGCGTTCCTCGGTTGAGACAGTTCGCCGGATGCGGGACTCCCTACTTCGATAAGTTGATTCAGGGAAGGAAACGCAGGGTAACTGGTGTCTATTGGGACTCCTTAGAAGCCACAGGGATGTATGCTGAGTGTGCACATGAAAATGGGGGCCTGCTGGAACTAGCCCTGCTTTCCAATTTTGCGGCGGCATTCATGCCTGCCTTGAAGCTACCTAACATTCCCGGCTCCTGACAGGCCAGTGAGCCCTGGAAGAATGCTTCGGGTAAAATTATGAGTTTGCTCTCTCTAAACCAGGGGCTTCCGTGGCCGCAGCTCGGTCCGCATGACAGGCTCTAGAGCGAAAGGGAACCTCGAAGTGAGAACGCGCCTCCAGGTTAGGCCCTGAGTAGCCGTGCAGAAAGGGAGGCATGCAGCTGTTTCAGGAGTTCTCAGTCGCTTATGTCCTTTATTTTAAAGGAAGTACGCGTCCGGGGACTCCTAGGCCCCACGGGTGTGCATCGTTTTCCCTCCGAGGTCACTGAGTGCCTCCAGACACCTGTGGGCCGGCCGAGCAATGTCGAGGTCCATTGGTTGATCCCCCGGAGGACCTCTGTGCCTGCCAAGTGCTGGGCAGCAACACACTGCGCGTTCCTTGAGGAGCGCTACATATTCAGAGCCCTCGAACGCCCTCGGGACAACATGGCTGGTGAGTGCGAAGTACCCAGGAAGACTCAGTCATGGCCCTTGTGTGAGCTGCCATGAGAGAAAACTGTGCTTGGAACACTGCGAGGCCCGCCCTCGTACCTGAAGTCACTCTGCTTGAGGAGAAAGTCAGCATCTTAGCACGCTATGTCGCTACCGGCACACCCAGCATGAACCCATGCCTGGAAGTAAGGCCCTGATTTGCCGTGCAGAAGCGGAGGCGTGCTGCAGCTTCCAGGAGGCGGTGGCCTCTGCTCTGCATGCCTTTAACGGCAGCACAGGTTTCTGGACACCTGGGAGGCTAGCCGGGGCACCCTGCTCCCAGCAGGAACACTGAGTACCCCCAGGAGCACCTGGGTCTGCTAAGCAACATCCAGGCCCGTAGCCCTTCAGAGCCCCCTGTGTGCAGGCCGTGCGTAGGGAAACGCACTGCCCTCTCCTTCGGAGCAGCTTAGTTTCCTCGGCACTCGCACACGTTCGCGAACGCCGTTCTGGCATGTCCCACGTGGCGCGGAGGTCTTACGCGGTGCCCTAGTCGGAGCTGCCCTCAGAGGAGTCCTCGTCTTCGCGTTCCATCCAGGACCTCATGACTGAAGTCACCGTGCCTCCTAGAGGACGGCGACTTGGGTTCTTACTGCACTTTAAGTACTGTTCCTTCTGCGGCACTGCAGGCAGCCCCAGGCCCAGAGGAGCAGCTACAGCGTTCCCCGGTTGAGACAGTTCGCCGGATGCGGGACTCCCTACTTCGATAAGTTGATTCAGGGAAGGAAACGCAGGGTAACCGGTGTCTATTGGGACTCCTTAGAAGCCACAGGGATGTATGCTGAGTGTGCCCATGAATAGGGGGGCCTGCTGGAACTAGCCCTGCTTTCCCATTTTGCGGGCGGCATTCATGCCTGCCTTGAAGCTACCTGACATTCCCGGCTCCTGACAGGCCAGTGAGCCCTGGAAGAATGCTTCGTGTAAAATTATGAGTTTGCTCTCTCTAAACCAGGGGCTTCCGTGGCCGCAGGTCGGTCCGCATGACAGGCTCTAGAGCAAAAGGGAACCTCGAAGTGAGAACTCGCCTCCATGTTAGGCCCTGAGTAGCCGTGCAGAAAGGGAGGCATGCAGCTGTTTCACGAGTTCTCAGTCGCTTATGTCCTTTAGTTTAAAGGAAGTACGCGTCCAGGGACTCCTAGGGCCCACGGGTGTGCATCGTTTTCCCTCCGAGGTCACTGAGTGCCTCCAGACACCTGTGGGCCGGTGGAGCAACGTCGAGGTCCCTTGGTTGATCCCCCGGAGGACCTCTGTGCCTGCCGAGTGCTGGGCAGCAACACACTGCGCATTCCTTGAGGAGCGCTACATCTCCAGAGCCCTCGAACGCCCTCGGGACAACATGGCTGGTTTGTGCGAAGTACCCAGGAAGACTCAGTCATGGCCCTTGTGTGAGCTGCCATGAGAGAACACTGTGCTTGGAACACTGCGAGGCCCGCCCTGGTACCTGAAGTCACTCTGCTCGAGGAGAAAGTCAGCATCTTAGCACGCTGTGTCGCTACCGGCACACCCAGCATGAACCCATGCCTGGAAGTAAGGCCCTGATTCGCCGTGCAGAAGCGGAGGCATGGTGCAGCTTCCAGGAGGTGGTGGACTCTGCTCTGCATGCCTTTAACGGCAGCACAGCTTTCTGGACACCTGGGAGGCTAGCCGGGGCACCCTGCTCTCAGCAGGAACACTGAGTACCCCCAGGTGCACCTGGGTCTGCTAAGCAACATCCAGGCCCGTAGCCCTTCAGAGCCCCCTGTGTGCAGGCCGAGCGAAGGGAAATGCACTGCCCTCTCCTTCGGAGCAGCTTAGTTTCCTCCGCACTCGCACACGTTCGCGAACACCGTTCTGGCACGTCCCACGTGGCGCGGAGGTCTTACGCGGGGCCCTAATCGGAGCTGCCCCCAGAGGAGCCCTCGTCTTCGCGTTCCATCCAGGACCTCCTGACTGAAGTCACCGGGCCTCCTAGAAGACGGCGGCTTGGGTTCTTATTGCACTTCAAGTCCTGTTCCTTCTGCGGCACTGCAGGCAGCCCCAGGCCCAGAGGAGCAGCTACGGCGTTCCTCGGTTGAGACAGTTCGCCTGATGCGGGATTCCCTACTTCGATAAGTTAATTCAGGGAAGGAAACGCAGGGTAACCGGTGTCTGTTGGGACTCGTTAGAAGCCACAGGGATGTACGCTGAGTGTGCCCATGAAAACGGGGTCCTGCTGGAACTAGCCCTGCTTTCCCATTTTGAGGGCGGCATTCATGCCTGCCTTGAAGCTACCTGACATTCCCGGCTCTCCACAGGCCAGTGAGCCCTGGAAGAATGCTTCGGGGAAAATTATGAGTTTGCTCTCTCTAAACCAGGAGCTTCCGTGGTCGCAGCTCGGTCCGCATGACAGGCTCTAGAGCGAAAGGGAACCTCGACGTGAGAACTCGCCTCCAGGTTAGGCCCTGAGTAGCCGTGCAGAAAGGGAGGCATGCAGCTGTTTCACGAGTTCTCAGTCGCTTATGTCCTTTATTTTAAAGGAAGTACGTGTCCGGGGACTCCTAGGCCCCACGGGTGTGCATCGTTTTCCTTCCGAGGTCACTGAGTGCCTCCAGACACCTGTGGGCCGGCGGAGCAACGTCGAGGTCCATTGGTTGATCCCCCGGAGGACCTCTGTGCCTGCCGAGTGCTGGGCAGCAACACACTGCGCGTTCCTTGAGGAGCGCTACATCTCCAGAGCCCTCGAACGCCCTCGAGACAACATGGCTGGTGAGTGCGAAGTGCCCAGGAAGTCTCTGTCATGGCCCTTGTGTGAGCTGCCATGAGAGAACACTGTGCTTGGAACACTGCGAGGCCCACCCTCGTACCTGAAGTCACTATGCTCGAGGAGAAAGTCAGCATCTTAGCATGCTGTGTCGCTACCGGCACACCCAGCATGAACCCCTGCCAGGAAGTAAGGCCCTGATTCGCCGTGCAGAAGCGGAGGCGTGCTGCAGCTTCCAGGAGGCGGTGGCCTCTGCTCTGCATGCCTTTAACGGCAGCACAGCTTTCTGGACACCTGGGAGGCTAGCCGGGGCACCCTGCTCCCAGCAGGAACACTGAGTACCCCCAGGTGCACCTGGGTCTGCTAAGCAACATCCAGTCCCATAGCCCTTCAGAGCCCCTCGTGTGCAGGTCGAGCATAGGGAAACGCACTGCCCTCTCCTTCGGAGCAGCTTAGTTTCCTCGGCACTCGCACACGTTCGCGAACGTCGTTCTGGCACGTCCCACGGGGCGCGGAGGTCTTACGCGGTGCCCTAGTCGGAGCTGCCCTCAGAGGAGCCCTCGTCTTCGCGTTCCATCCAGGACCTACTGACTTAAGTCACCGTGCCTCCTAGAGGACGGCGGCTTGGGTTCTTACTGCACTTTAAGTCCTGTTCCTTCTGTGGCACTGCAGGCAGCCCCAGGCCCAGAGGAGCAGCTACGGCGTTCCTCGGTTGAGACAGTTCGCCGGATGCGGGACTCCCTACTTCGATAAGTTGATTCAGGGAAGGAAACGCAGGGTAACCGGTGTCTCTTGGGACTCGTTAGAAGCCACAGGGATGTACGCTGAGTGTGCCCATGAAAACGGGGGCCTGCTGGAACTAGCCTGCTTTCCCATTTTGAGGGCGGCATTCATGCCTGCCTTGAAGCTACCTGACATTCCCGGCTCCCGACAGGCCAGTGAGCCCTGGAAGAATGCTTCGGGTAAAATTATGAGTTTGCTCTCTCTAAACCAGGGGCTTCCGTGGCCGCAGCTCGGTCCGCATGACAGGCTGTAGAGCAAAAGGGAACCGCGACGTGAGAACTCGCCTCCAGGTTAGGCCCTGAGTAGCCGTGCAGAAAGGGAGGCATGCAGCTGATTCCATGAGTTCTCAGTCGCTTATGTGCTTTATTTTAAAGGAAGTACGCGTCCGGGGACTCCTAGGCCCCACGGGTGTGCATCGTTTTCCCTCCGAGGTCACTGAGTGCCTCCAGACACCTGTGGGCCGGCGGAGCAACGTCGAGGTCCATTGGTTGATCCCCCGGAGGACCTCTGTGCCTGCCGAGTGCTGGGCAGCAACACACTGCGTGTTCCTTGAGGAGCGCTACATCTCCAGAGCCCTCGAACGCCCTCGGGACAACATGGCTGGTGAGTGCGAAGTACACAGGAAGACTCAGTCATGGCCCTTGTGTGAGCTGCCATGAGAGAACACTGTGCTTGGAACACTGCGAGGCCCGCCCTGGTACCTGAAGTCACTCTGCGTGAGGAGAAAGACAGCATCTTAGCACGCTGTGTCGCTACCGGCACACCCAGCATGAACCCATGCCTGGAAGTAAGGCCCTGATTCGCCGTGCAGAAGCGGAGGCATGCTGCAGCTTCCAGGAGGTGGTGGCCTCTGCTCTGCATGCCTTTAACGGCAGCACAGCTTTCTGGACACCTGGGAGGCTAGCCGGGGCACCCTGCTCTCAGCAGGAACACTGAGTACCCCCAGGTGCACCTGGGTCTGCTAAGCAACATCCAGGCCCGTAGTCCTTCAGAGCCCCCTGTGTGCAGGCCGAGCGTAGGGAAACGCACTGCCCTCTCCTTCGGAGCAGCTTAGTTTCCTCCGCACTTGCACACGTTCGCGAACACCGTTCTGGCACGTCCCACGTGGCGCGGAGGTCTTACGGGGTGCCCTATTCGGACCTGCCCCCAGAGGAGCCCTCGTCTTCGTGTTCCATCCAGGACCTCCTGACTGAAGTCACCGGGCCTCCTAGAGGACGGCAGCTTGGGTTCTTACTGCACTTCAAGTCCTGTTCCTTCTGCGGCACTGCAGGCAGCCCCAGGCCCAGAGGAGCAGCTACGGCGTTCCTCGGTTGAGACAGCTCACCGGATGCGGGACTCCCTACTTCGATAAGTTGATTCAGGGAAGGAAACGCAGGGTAACTGGTGTCTATTGGGACTCCTTAGAAGCCACAGGGATGTATGCTGAGTGTGCCCATGAAAATGGGGCCCTGCTGGAACAAGCCCTGCTTTCCCATTTTGCGAGCGGCATTCATGCCTGCCTTGAAGCTACCTGACATTCCCGGCTCCCGACAGGCCAGTGAGCCCTGGAAGAATGCTTCGGGTAAAATTATGAGTTTGCTCTCTCTAAACCAGGGGCTTCCGTGGTCACAGCTCGGTCCGCATGACAGGCTCTAGAGCGAAAGGGAACCTCGAAGTGAGAACTCGCCTCCAGGTTAGGCCCTGAGTAGCCGTGCAGAAAGGGAGGCATGCAGCTGTTTCACGAGTTCTCAGTCACTTATGTCCTTTATTTGAAAGGAAGTACGCGTCCGGGGACTCCTAGGCCCCACGGGTGTGCATCGTTTTCCCTCCGAGGTCACTGAGTGCCTCCAGACACCTGTGGGCCGGCGGAGCAACGTCGAGGTCCATTGGTTGATCCCCCGGAGGACCTCTGTGCCTGCCGAGTGCTGGGCAGCAACACACTGCGCGTTCCTTGAGGAGCGCTACATCTCCAGAGCCCTCGAACGCCCTCGGGACAACATGGCTGGTGAGTGCGAAGTACCCAGGAAGACTCAGTCATGGCCCTTGTGTGAGCTGCCATGAGAGAACACTGTGCTTGGAACACTGCGAGGCCCACCCTCGTACCTGAAGTCACTCTGCTCGAGGAGAAAGTCAGCATCTTAGCACGCTGTGTCGCTACCGGCACACCCAACATGAACCCATGCCTGGAAGTAAGGCCCTGATTTGCCGTGCAGAAGCGGAGGCGTGCTGCAGCTTCCAGGAGGCGGTGGCCTCTGCTCTGCATGCCTTTAACGGCAGCACAGCTTTCTGGACACCTGGGAGGCTAGCCGGGGCACCATGCTCCCAGCAGGAACACTGAGTACCCCCAGGTGCACCTGGGTCTGCTAAGCAACATCCAGGCTCGTAGCCCTTCAGAGCCCCCTGTGTGCAGGCCGAGCGTAGGGAAACGCACTGCCCTCTCCTTCGGAGCAGCTTAGTTTCCTCCGCACTCGCACACGTTCGCGAACACCGTTCTGGCACGTCCCACGTGGCCCGGTGTTCTTACGCGGTGCCGTAATCTGAGCTGCCCTCAGAGGAGCCCTCGTCTTCGCATTTCATTCAGAACCTCATGACTGAAGTCACCGTGCCTCCTAGAGGACGGCGGCTTGGGTTCTTACTGCACTTTAAGTACTGTTCCTTCTGCGGCACTGCAGGCAGCCCCAGGCCCAGAGGAGCAGCTACGGCGTTCCTCGGTTGAGACAGTTCGCCGGATGCGGGACTCCCTACTTCGATAAGTTAATTCAGGGAAGGAAACGCAGGGTAACCGGTGTCTGTTGGGACTCGTTAGAAGTCACAGGGATGTACGCAGAGTGTGCCCATGAAAACGGGGGCCTGCTGGAACTAGCCCTGCTTTCCCATTTTGAGGGCGGCATTCATGCCTGCCTTGAAGCTACCTGACATTCCCGGCTCCCGACAGGCCAGTGAGCCCTGGAAGAATGCTTCGGGGAAAATTATGAGTTTGCTCTCTCTAAACCAGGGGCTTCCGTGGTCGCAGCTCGGTCCGCATGACAGGCTCTAGAGCGAAAGGGAACCTCGACGTGAGAACTCGCCTCTAGGTTAGGCCCTGAGTAGCCATGCAGAAAGGGAGGCATGCAGCTGTTTCCATGAGTTCTCAGTCACTTATGACCTTTAGTTTAAAGGAAGTACGCGTCCGGGGACTCCTAGGCCCCACGGGTGTGCATCGTTTTCCCTCCGAGGTCACTGAGTGCCTCCAGACACCTGTGGGCCGGCGGAGCAACGTCGAGGTCCATTGGTTGATCCCCCGGAGGACCTCTGTGCCTGCCGAGTGCTGGGCAGCAACACACTGCGCGTTCCTTGAGGAGCGCTACATCTCCAGAGCCCTCGAACGCCCTCGGGACAACATGGCTGGTGAGTGCGAAGTGCCCAGGAAGACTCTGTCATGGCCCTTGTGTGAGCTGCCATGAGAGAACACTGTGCTTGGAACACTGCGAGGCCCGCCCTCGCACCTGAAGTCACTCTGCTTGAGGAGAAAGTCAGCATCTTAGCACGCTGTGTCGCTACCGGCACACCCAGCATGAACCCATTCCTGGAAGTAAGGCCCTGATTCGCCGTGCAGAAGCGGAGGCGTGCTGCAGCTTCCAGGAGGCGGTGGCCTCTGCTCTGCATGCGTTTAACGGCAGCACAGCTTTCTGGACACCTGGGAGGCTAGCCGGGGCACCCTGCTCCCAGCAGGAACACTGAGTACCCCCAGGTGCACCTGGGTCTGCTAAGCAACATCCAGGCCCGAAGCCCTTCAGAGCCCCCTGTGTGCAGGCCGTGCGTAGGGAAACGCACTGCCCTCTCCTTCGGAGCAGCTTAGTTTCCTCCGCACGCGCACACGTTCGCGAACGCCGTTCTGGCACGTCCCACGTGGCGCGGAGGTCTTACGCAGTGCCCTAGTCGGAGCTGCCCTCAGAGGAGCCCTCGTCTTCGCGTTCCATCCAGGACCTCATGACTGAAGTCACCGTGCCTCCTAGAGGACGGCGACTTGGGTTCTTACTGCACTTTAAGTACTGTTCCTTCTGCGGCACTGCAGGCAGCCCCAGGCCCAGAGGAGCAGCTACGGCGTTCCTCGGTTGAGACAGTTCGCCGGATGCGGGACTCCCTACTTCGATAAGTTGATTCAGGGAAGGAAACGCAGGGTAACTGGTGTCTATTGGGACTCCTTAGAAGCCACAGGGATGTATGCTGAGTGTGCACATGAAAATGGGGGCCTGCTGGAACTAGCCCTGCTTTCCAATTTTGCGGCGGCATTCATGCCTGCCTTGAAGCTACCTAACATTCCCGGCTCCTGACAGGCCAGTGAGCCCTGGAAGAATGCTTCGGGTAAAATTATGAGTTTGCTCTCTCTAAACCAGGGGCTTCCGTGGCCGCAGCTCGGTCCGCATGACAGGCTCTAGAGCGAAAGGGAACCTCGAAGTGAGAACGCGCCTCCAGGTTAGGCCCTGAGTAGCCGTGCAGAAAGGGAGGCATGCAGCTGTTTCAGGAGTTCTCAGTCGCTTATGTCCTTTATTTTAAAGAAAGTACGCGTCCGGGGACTCCTAGGCCCCACGGGTGTGCATCGTTTTCCCTCCGAGGTCACTGAGTGCCTCCAGACACCTGTGGGCCGGCCGAGCAATGTCGAGGTCCATTGGTTGATCCCCCGGAGGACCTCTGTGCCTGCCAAGTGCTGGGCAGCAACACACTGCGCGTTCCTTGAGGAGCGCTACATATTCAGAGCCCTCGAACGCCCTCGGGACAACATGGCTGGTGAGTGCGAAGTACCCAGGAAGACTCAGTCATGGCCCTTGTGTGAGCTGCCATGAGAGAAAACTGTGCTTGGAACACTGCGAGGCCCGCCCTCGTACCTGAAGTCACTCTGCTTGAGGAGAAAGTCAGCATCTTAGCACGCTATGTCGCTACCGGCACACCCAGCATGAACCCATGCCTGGAAGGAAGGCCCTGATTTGCCGTGCAGAAGCGGAGGCGTGCTGCAGCTTCCAGGAGGCGGTGGCCTCTGCTCTGCATGCCTTTAACGGCAGCACAGGTTTCTGGACACCTGGGAGGCTAGCCGGGGCACCCTGCTCCCAGCAGGAACACTGAGTACCCCCAGGTGCACCTGGGTCTGCTAAGCAACATCCAGGCCCGTAGCCCTTCAGAGCCCCCTGTGTGCAGGCCGTGCGTAGGGAAACGCACTGCCCTCTCCTTCGGAGCAGCTTAGTTTCCTCGGCACTCGCACACGTTCGCGAACGCCGTTCTGGCATGTCCCACGTGGCGCGGAGGTCTTACGCGGTGCCCTAGTCGGAGCTGCCCTCAGAGGAGCCCTCGTCTTCGCGTTCCATCCAGGACCTCATGACTGAAGTCACCGTGCCTCCTAGAGGACGGCGACTTGGGTTCTTACTGCACTTTAAGTACTGTTCCTTCTGCGGCACTGCAGGCAGCCCCAGGCCCAGAGGAGCAGCTACAGCGTTCCCCGGTTGAGACAGTTCGCCGGATGCGGGACTCCCTACTTCGATAAGTTGATTCAGGGAAGGAAACGCAGGGTAACCGGTGTCTATTGGGACTCCTTAGAAGCCACAGGGATGTATGCTGAGTGTGCCCATGAATATGGGGGCCTGCTGGAACTAGCCCTGCTTTCCCATTTTGCGGGCGGCATTCATGCCTGCCTTGAAGCTACCTGACATTCCCGGCTCCTGACAGGCCAGTGAGCCCTGGAAGAATGCTTCGTGTAAAATTATGAGTTTGCTCTCTCTAAACCAGGGGCTTCCGTGGCCGCAGGTCGGTCCGCATGACAGGCTCTAGAGCAAAAGGGAACCTCGACGTGAGAACTCGCTTCCAGGTTAGGCCCTGAGTAGCCGTGCAGAAAGGGAGGCATGCAGCTGTTTCACGAGTTCTCAGTCGCTTATGTCCTTTATTTTAAAGGAAGTACGTGTCCGGGGACTCCTAGGCCCCACGGGTGTGCATCGTTTTCCTTCCGAGGTCACTGAGTGCCTCCAGACACCTGTGGGCCGGCGGAGCAACGTCGAGGTCCATTGGTTGATCCCCCGGAGGACCTCTGTGCCTGCCGAGTGCTGGGCAGCAACACACTGCGCGTTCCTTGAGGAGCGCTACATCTCCAGAGCCCTCGAACGCCCTCGAGACAACATGGCTGGTGAGTGCGAAGTGCCCAGGAAGTCTCTGTCATGGCCCTTGTGTGAGCTGCCATGAGAGAACACTGTGCTTGGAACACTGCGAGGCCCACCCTCGTACCTGAAGTCACTATGCTCGAGGAGAAAGTCAGCATCTTAGCATGCTGTGTCGCTACCGGCACACCCAGCATGAACCCCTGCCAGGAAGTAAGGCCCTGATTCGCCGTGCAGAAGCGGTGGCGTGCTGCAGCTTCCAGGAGGCGGTGGCCTCTGCTCTGCATGCCTTTAACGGCAGCACAGCTTTCTGGACACCTGGGAGGCTAGCCGGGGCACCCTGCTCCCAGCAGGAACACTGAGTACCCCCAGGTGCACCTGGGTCTGCTAAGCAACATCCAGTCCCATAGCCCTTCAGAGCCCCTCGTGTGCAGGCCGAGCATAGGGAAACGCACTGCCCTCTCCTTCGGAGCAGCTTAGTTTCCTCGGCACTCGCACACGTTCGCGAACGTCGTTCTGGCACGTCCCACGGGGCGCGGAGGTCTTACGCGGTGCCCTAGTCGGAGCTGCCCTCAGAGGAGCCCTCGTCTTCGCGTTCCATCCAGGACCTACTGACTTAAGTCACCGTGCCTCCTAGAGGACGGCGGCTTGGGTTCTTACTGCACTTTAAGTCCTGTTCCTTCTGTGGCACTGCAGGCAGCCCCAGGCCCAGAGGAGCAGCTACGGCGTTCCTCGGTTGAGACAGTTCGCCGGATGCGGGACTCCCTACTTCGATAAGTTGATTCAGGGAAGGAAACGCAGGGTAACCGGTGTCTCTTGGGACTCGTTAGAAGCCACAGGGATGTACGCTGAGTGTGCCCATGAAAACGGGGGCCTGCTGGAACTAGCCTGCTTTCCCATTTTGAGGGCGGCATTCATGCCTGCCTTGAAGCTACCTGACATTCCCGGCTCCCGACAGGCCAGTGAGCCCTGGAAGAATGCTTCGGGTAAAATTATGAGTTTGCTCTCTCTAAACCAGGGGCTTCTGTGGCCGCAGCTCGGTCCGCATGACAGGCTCTAGAGCGAAAGGGAACCTCGAAGTGAGAACTCGCCTCCAGGTTAGGCCCTGAGTAGCCGTGCAGAAAGGGAGGCATGCAGCTGTTTCACGAGTTCTCAGTCACTTATGTCCTTTATTTGAAAGGAAGTACGCGTCCGGGGACTCCTAGGCCCCACGGGTGTGCATCGTTTTCCCTCCGAGGTCACTGAGTGCCTCCAGACACCTGTGGGCCGGCGGAGCAACGTCGAGGTCCATTGGTTGATCCCCCGGAGGACCTCTGTGCCTGCCGAGTGCTGGGCAGCAACA
The DNA here is from genome assembly GCF_039906515.1 of Pseudorca crassidens. Taxonomy (NCBI): domain Eukaryota; kingdom Metazoa; phylum Chordata; class Mammalia; order Artiodactyla; family Delphinidae; genus Pseudorca; species Pseudorca crassidens. Next base: position 91,632,176 of record NC_090308.1, on the reverse strand, counting down.
CACTGCGCGTTCCTTGAGGAGCGCTACATCTCCAGAGCCCTCGAACGCCCTCGGGACAACATGGCTGGTGAGTGCGAAGTACCCAGGAAGACTCAGTCATGGCCCTTGTGTGAGCTGCCATGAGAGAACACTGTGCTTGGAACACTGCGAGGCCCACCCTCGTACCTGAAGTCACTCTGCTCGAGGAGAAAGTCAGCATCTTAGCACGCTGTGTCGCTACCGGCACACCCAGCATGAACCCATGCCTGGAAGTAAGGCCCTGATTCGCCGTGCAGAAGCGGAGGCATGCTGCAGCTTCCAGGAGGTGGTGGCCTCTGCTCTGCATGCCTTTAATGGCAGCACAGCTTTCTGGACACCTGGGAGGCTAGCCGGGGCACCCTGCTCCCAGCAGGAACACTGAGTACCCCCAGGTGCACCTGGGTCTGCTAAGCAACATCCAGGCCCGTAGCCCTTCAGAGCCCCCTGTGTGCAGGCCGTGCGTAGGGAAACGCACTGCCCTCTCCTTCGGAGCAGCTTAGTTTCCTCCGCACTCGCACACGTTCGCGAACACCGTTCTGGCACGTCCCATGTGGTGCGGATGTCTTACGCGGTGCCCTAATCGCAGCTGCGCTCAGAGGAGCCTTCGTCTTCGCGTTCCATCCAGGACCTCCTGACTGAAGTCACCATGCCTCCTATAGGACGGCGGCTTGGGTTCTTACTGCACTTCAAGTCCTGTTCCTTCTGCGGCACTGCAGGCAGCCCCAGGCCCAGAGGAGCAGCTACGGCGTTCCTCGGTTGAGACAGTTCGCCGGATGCGGGACTCCCTACTTCGATATGTTAATTCAGGGAAGGAAACGCAGGGTAACCCGTGTCTCTTGGGACTCGTTAGAAGCCACAGGGATGTACGCTGAGTGTGCCCATGAAATCGGGGGCCTGCTGGAACTAGCCCTGCTTTCCCATTTTGAGGGCGGCATTCATGCCTGCCTTGAAGCTACCTGACATTCCCGGCTCCCGACAGGCCAGTGAGCCCTGGAAGAATGCTTCGGGGAAAATTATGAATTTGCTCTCTCTAAACCAGGGGCTTCCGTGGTCGCAGCTCGGTCCGCATGACAGGCTCTAGAGCGAAAGGGAACCTCGACGTGAGAACTCGCCTCCAGGTTAGGCCCTGAGTAGCCATGCAGAAAGGGAGGCATGCAGCTGTTTCCACGAGTTCTCAGTCGCTTATGTCCTTTAGTTTAAAGGAAGTACGTGTCCGGGGACTCCTAGGCCCCACGGGTGTGCATCGTTTTCCTTCCGAGGTCACTGAGTGCCTCCAGACACCTGTGGGCCGGCGGAGCAACGTCGAGGTCCATTGGTTGATCCCCCGGAGGACCTCTGTGCCTGCCGAGTGCTGGGCAGCAACACACTGCGCGTTCCTTGAGGAGCGCTACATCTCCAGAGCCCTCGAACGCCCTCGGGACAACATGGCTGGTGAGTGCGAAGTACCCAGGAAGACTCAGTCATGGCCCTTGTGTGAGCTGCCATGAGAGAACACTGTGCTTGGAACACTGCGAGGCCCGCTCCGTATCTGAAGTCACTCTGCTCGAGGAGAAAGTCAGCATCTTAGCACGCTGTGTCGCTACCGGCACACCCAGCATGAACCCATTCCTGGAAGTAAGGCCCTGATTCGCCGTGCAGAAGCGGAGGCATGCTGCAGCTTCCAGGAGGCGGTGGCCTCTGCTCTGCATGCCTTTAACGGCAGCACAGCTTTCTGGACACCTGGGAGGCTAGCCGGGGCACCCTGCTCCCGGCAGGAACACTGAGTACCCCCAGGTGCACCTGGGTCTGCTTAGCAACATCCAGGCCCGTAGCCCTTCAGAGCCCCCTGTGTGCAGGCCGAGCGTAGGGAAACGCACTGCCCTCTCCTTCGGAGCAGCTTAGTTTCCTCCGCACTCGCACACGTTCGCGAACACCGTTCTGGCACGTCCCACGTGGCGTGGAGTTCTTACGCGGTGCCCTAATCGGAGCTGCCCTCAGAGGAGCCCTCGTCTTCGCGTTCCATCCAGGACCTCCTGACTGAAGTCACCGGGCCTCCTAGAGGACGGCGGCTTGGGTTCTTACTGCACTTCAAGTCCTGTTCCTTCTGCGGCACTGCAGGCAGCCACAGGCCCAGAGGAGCAGCTACGGCGTTCCTCGGTTGAGACAGTTCGCCGGATGCGGGACTCCCTACTTCGATAAGTTGATTCAGGGTAGGAAACACAGGGTAACCGGTGTCTCTTGGGACTCCTTAGAAGCCACAGGGATGTACGCTGAGTGTGCCCATGAAAACGGGGGCCTGCTGCAACTAGCCCTGCTTTTCCATTTTGAGGGCGGCATTCATGCCTGCCTTGAAGCTACCTGACATTCCCGGCTCCCGACAGGCCAGTGAGCCCTGGAAGAAGGCTTCGGGGTAAAATATGAATTTGCTCTCTCTAAACCAGGGGCTTCCGTGGCCGCCGCGGCGGTCCGCATGACAGGCTCTAGAGCGAAAGTGAACCTCGACGTGAGAACTCGCCTCCAGGTTAGGCCCTGAGTAGCCGTGCAGAAAGGGAGGCATGCAGCTGTTTCCACAAGTTCTCAGTCGCTTATGTGCTTTATTTTAAAGGAAGTACGTGTCCCGGGACTCCTAGGCCCCACGGGTGTGCATCGTTCTCCCTCCGAGGTCACTGAGTGCCTCCAGACACCTGTGGGCCGGCGGAGCAACGTCGAGGTCCATTGGTTGATCCCCCGGAGGACCTCTGTGCCTGCCGTGTGCTGGGCAGCAACACACTGCGCATTCCTTGAGGAGCGCTACATCTCCAGTGCCCTCGAATGCCCTCGGGACAACATGGCTAGTGAGTGCGAAGTGCCCAGGAAGACTCTGTCATGGCCCTTGTGTGAGCTGCCATGAGAGAACACTGTGCATGGAACACTGCGAGGCCCGCCCCGTATCTGAAGTCACTCTGCTCGAGGAGAAAGTCAGCATCTTAGCATGCTGTGTCGCTACCGGCACACCCAGCATGAACCCATCCCTGGAAGTAAGGCCCTGATTCGCCGTGCAGAAGCGGAGGCATGCTGCAGCTTCCAGAAGGCGGTGGCCTCTGCTCTGCATGCCTTTAACGGCAGCACAGCTTTCTGGACACCTGGGAGGCTAGCCGGGGCACCCTGCTCCCGGCAGGAACACTGAGTACCCCCAGGAGCACCTGGGTCTGCTAAGCAACATCCAGGCCCGTAGCCCTTCAGAGCCCCCTGTGTGCAGGCCGAGCGTAGGGAAACGCACTGCCCTCTCCTTCGGAGCAGCTTAGTCTCCTCCGCACTCGCACACGTTCGCGAACACCGTTCTGGCACGTCCCACGTGGCGTGGAGTTCTTACGCGGTGCCCTAATCGGAGCTGCCCTCAGAGGAGCCCTCGTCTTCGCGTTTCATCCAGGACCTCCTGACTGAAGTCACTGGGCCTCCTAGAGGACGGCGGCTTGGGTTCCTACTGCACTTCAAGTCCTGTTCCTTCTGCGGCACTGCAGGCAGCACCAGGCCCAGAGGAGCAGCTACGGGGTTCCTCGGTTGAGACAGTTCGCCGGATGCGGGACTCCCTACTTCGATAAGTTAATTCAGGGAAGGAAACACAGGGTAACCGGTGTCTCTTGGGACTCCTTAGAAGCCACAGGGATGTACGCTGAGTGTGCCCATGAAAACGGGGACCTGCTGGAACAAGCCCTGCTTTCCCATTTTGAGGGCAGCATTCATGCCTGCCTTGAAGCTACCTGACATTCCCGGCTCCCGACAGGCCAGTGAGCCCTGGAAGAATGCTTCGGGGAAAATTATGAGTTTGCTCTCTCTAAACCAGGGGCTTCCGTGGTCACAGCTCGGTCCGCATGACAGGCTCTAGAGCGAAAGGGAACCTCGACGTGAGAACTCGCCTCCAGGTTAGGCCCTGAGTAGCCATGCAGAAAGGGAGGCATGCAGCTGTTTCCACGAGTTCTCAGTCGCTTATGTCCTTTAGTTTAAAGGAAGTACGCGTCCGGGGACTCCTAGGCCCCACGGGTGTGCATCGTTTTCCCTCCGAGGTCACTGAGTGCCTCCAGACACCTGTGGGCCGGCGGAGCAACGTCGAGGTCCATTGGTTGATCCCCTGGAGGACCTCTGTGCCTGCCGAGTGCTGGGCAGCAACACACTGCGCGTTCCTTGAGGAGCGCTACATCTCCAGAGCCCTCGAACGCCCTCGGGACAACATGGCTGGTGAGTGCGAAGTACCCAGGAAGACTCAGTCATGGCCCTTGTGTGAGCTGCCATGAGAGAACACTGTGCTTGGAACACTGCGAGGCCCACCCTCGTACCTGAAGTCACTCTGCTCGAGGAGAAAGTCAGCATCTTAGCACGCTGTGTCGCTACCGGCACACCCAACATGAACCCATGCCTGGAAGTAAGGCCCTGATTCGCCGTGCAGAAGCGGAGGCGTGCTGCAGCTTCCAGGAGGCGGTGGCCTCTGCTCTGCATGCCTTTAACGGCAGCACAGCTTTCTGGACACCTGGGAGGCTAGCCGGGGCACCCTGCTCCCGGCAGGAACACTGAGTACCCCCAGGTGCACCTGGGTCTGCTAAGCAACATCCAGGCCCGTAGCCCTTCAGAGCCCCCTGTGTGCAGGCCGAGCGTAGGGAAACGCACTGCCCTCTCCTTCGGAGCAGCTTAGTTTCCTCCGCACTCGCACACGTTCGCGAACACCGTTCTGGCACGTCCCACGTGGCGCGGAGGTCTTACGGGGTGCCCTAATCGGACCTGCCCTCAGAGGAGCCCTCGTCTTCGCGTTCCATCCAGGACCTCCTGACTGAAGTCACCGTGCCTCCTAGAGGACGGCGGCTTGGGTTCTTACTGCACTTCAAGTCCTGTTCCTTCTGCGGCACTGCAGGCAGCACCAGGCCCAGAGGAGCAGCTACGGTGTTCCTCGGTTGAGACAGTTCGCCGGATGCGGGACTCCCTACTTCGATGTTAATTCAGGGAAGGAAACACAGGGTAACCGGTGTCCCTTGGGACTCCTTAGAAGCCACAGGGATGTACGCTGAGTGTGCCCATGAAAACGGGGGCCTGCTGCAACTAGCCCTGCTTTTCCATTTTGAGGGCGGCATTCATGCCTGCCTTGAAGCTACCTGACATTCCCGGCTCCCGACAGGCCAGTGAGCCCTGGAAGAAGGCTTCAGGATAAAATATGAATTTGCTCTCTCTAAACCAGGGGCTTCCGTGGCCGCCGCGGTGGTCCGCATGACAGGCTCTAGAGCGAAAGTGAACCTCGACGTTAGAACTCGCCTCCAGGTTAGGCCCTGAGTAGCCATGCAGAAAGGGAGGCATGCAGCTGTTTCCACAAGTTCTCAGTCGCTTATGTGCTTTATTTTAAAGGAAGTACGCGTCCGGGGACTCCTAGGCCCCACGGGTGTGCATCGTTCTCCCTCCGAGGTCACTGAGTGCCTCCAGACACCTGTGGGCCAGCGGAGCAACGTCGAGGTCCATTGGTTGATCCCCCGGAGGACCTCTGTGCCTGCCGAGTGCTGGGCAGCAACACACTGCGCATTCCTTGAGGAGCGCTACATCTCCAGAGCCCTCGAATGCCCTCGGGACAACATGGCTAGTGAGTGCGAAGTGCCCAGGAAGACTCTGTCATGGCCCTTGTGTGAGCTGCCATGAGAGAACACTGTGCTTGGAACACTGCGAGGCCCGCTCCGTATCTGAAGTCACTCTGCTCGAGGAGAAAGTCAGCATCTTAGCACGCTGTGTCGCTACCGGCACACCCAGCATGAACCCATTCCTGGAAGTAAGGCCCTGATTCGCCGTGCAGAAGCGGAGGCATGCTGCAGCTTCCAGGAGGCGGTGGCCTCTGCTCTGCATGCCTTTAACGGCAGCACAGCTTTCTGGACACCTGGGAGGCTAGCCGGGGCACCCTGCTCCCGGCAGGAACACTGAGTACCCCCAGGTGCACCTGGGTCTGCTAAGCAACATCCAGGCCCGTAGCCCTTCAGAGCCCCCTGTGTGCAGGCCGAGCGTAGGGAAACGCACTGCCCTCTCCTTCGGAGCAGCTTAGTTTCCTCCGCACTCGCACACGTTCGCGAACACCGTTCTGGCACGTCCCACGTGGCGTGGAGTTCTTACGCGGTGCCCTAATCGGAGCTGCCCTCAGAGGAGCCCTCGTCTTCGCGTTCCATCCAGGACCTCCTGACTGAAGTCACCGGGCCTCCTAGAGGACGGCGGCTTGGGTTCTTACTGCACTTCAAGTCCTGTTCCTTCTGCGGCACTGCAGGCAGCCCCAGGCCCAGAGGAGCAGCTACGGCGTTCCTCGGTTGAGACAGTTCGCCGGATGCGGGACTCCCTACTTCGATAAGTTAATTCAGGGAAGGAAACACAGGGTAACCGGTGTCTCTTGGGACTCCTTAGAAGCCACAGGGATGTACGCTGAGTGTGCCCATGAAAACGGGGACCTGCTGGAACAAGCCCTGCTTTCCCATTTTGAGGGCAGCATTCATGCCTGCCTTGAAGCTACCTGACATTCCCGGCTCCCGACAGGCCAGTGAGCCCTGGAAGAATGCTTCGGGGAAAATTATGAGTTTGCTCTCTCTAAACCAGGGGCTTCCATGGTCGCAGCTCGGTCCGCATGACAGGCTCTAGAGCGAAAGGGAACCTCGACGTGAGAACTCGCCTCCAGGTTAGGCCCTGAGTAGCCATGCAGAAAGGGAGGCATGCAGCTGTTTCCACGAGTTCTCAGTCGCTTATGTCCTTTAGTTTAAAGGAAGTACGCGTCTGGGGACTCCTAGGCCCCACGGGTGTGCATCGTTTTCCCTCCGAGGTCACTGAGTGCCTCCAGACACCTGTGGGCCGGCGGAGCAACGTCGAGGTCCATTGGTTGATCCCCCGGAGTACCTCTGTGCCTGCCGAGTGCTGGGCAGCAACACACTGCGCGTTCCTTGAGGAGCGCTACATCTCCAGAGCCCTCGAACGCCCTCGGGACAACATGGCTGGTGAGTGCGAAGTACCCAGGAAGACTCAGTCATGGCCCTTGTGTGAGCTGCCATGAGAGAACACTGTGCTTGGAACACTGCGAGGCCCACCCTCGTACCTGAAGTCACTCTGCTCGAGGAGAAAGTCAGCATCTTAGCACGCTGTGTCGCTACCGGCACACCCAACATGAACCCATGCCTGGAAGTAAGGCCCTGATTCGCCGTGCAGAAGCGGAGGCGTGCTGCTGCTTCCAGGAGGCGGTGGCCTCTGCTCTGCATGCCTTTAACGGCAGCACAGCTTTCTGGACACCTGGGAGGCTAGCCGGGGCACCCTGCTCCCGGCAGGAACACTGAGTACCCCCAGGTGCACCTGGGTCTGCTAAGCAACATCCAGGCCCGTAGCCCTTCAGAGCCCCCTGTGTGCAGGCCGAGCGTAGGGAAACGCACTGCCCTCTCCTTCGGAGCAGCTTAGTCTCCTCCGCACTCGCACACGTTCGCGAACACCGTTCTGGCACGTCCCACGTGGCGTGGAGTTCTTACGCGGTGCCCTAATCGGAGCTGCCCTCAGAGGAGCCCTCGTCTTCGCGTTTCATGCAGGACCTCCTGACTGAAGTCACTGGGCCTCCTAGAGGACGGCGGCTTGGGTTCCTACTGCACTTCAAGTCCTGTTCCTTCTGCGGCACTGCAGGCAGCCCCAGGCCCAGAGGAGAAGCTACGGCGTTCCTCGGTTGAGACAGTTCGCCGGATGCGGGACTCCCTACTTCGATAAGTTAATTCAGGGAAGGAAACACAGGGTAACCGGTGTCTCTTGGGACTCCTTAGAAGCCACAGGGATGTACGCTGAGTGTGCCCATGAAAACGGGGGCCTGCTGCAACTAGCCCTGCTTTTCCATTTTGAGGGCGGCATTCATGCCTGCCTTGAAGCTACCTGACATTCCCGGCTCCCGACAGGCCAGTGAGCCCTGGAAGAATGCTTCGGGGTAAAATATGAATTTGCTCTCTCTAAACCAGGGGCTTCCGTGGCCGCCGCGGCGGTCCGCATGACAGGCTCTAGAGCGAAAGTGAACCTCGACGTGAGAACTCGCCTCCAGGTTAGGCCCTGAGTAGCCGTGCAGAAAGGGAGGCATGCAGCTGTTTCCACAAGTTCTCAGTCGCTTATGTGCTTTATTTTAAAGGAAGTACGTGTCCCGGGACTCCTAGGCCCCACGGGTGTGCATCGTTCTCCCTCCGAGGTCACTGAGTGCCTCCAGACACCTGTGGGCCGGCGGAGCAACGTCGAGGTCCATTGGTTGATCCCCCGGAGGACCTCTGTGCCTGCCGTGTGCTGGGCAGCAACACACTGCGCATTCCTTGAGGAGCGCTACATCTCCAGTGCCCTCGAATGCCCTCGGGACAACATGGCTAGTGAGTGCGAAGTGCCCAGGAAGACTCTGTCATGGCCCTTGTGTGAGCTGCCATGAGAGAACACTGTGCTTGGAACACTGCGAGGCCCGCTCCGTATCTGAAGTCACTCTGCTCGAGGAGAAAGTCAGCATCTTAGCACGCTGTGTCGCTACCGGCACACCCAGCATGAACCCATTCCTGGAAGTAAGGCCCTGATTCGCCGTGCAGAAGCGGAGGCATGCTGCAGCTTCCAGGAGGCGGTGGCCTCTGCTCTGCATGCCTTTAACGGCAGCACAGCTTTCTGGACACCTGGGAGGCTAGCCGGGGCACCCTGCTCCCGGCAGGAACACTGAGTACCCCCAGGTGCACCTGGGTCTGCTTAGCAACATCCAGGCCCGTAGCCCTTCAGAGCCCCCTGTGTGCAGGCCGAGCGTAGGGAAACGCACTGCCCTCTCCTTCGGAGCAGCTTAGTTTCCTCCGCACTCGCACACGTTCGCGAACACCGTTCTGGCACGTCCCACGTGGCGTGGAGTTCTTACGCGGTGCCCTAATCGGAGCTGCCCTCAGAGGAGCCCTCGTCTTCGCGTTCCATCCAGGACCTCCTGACTGAAGTCACCGGGCCTCCTAGAGGACGGCGGCTTGGGTTCTTACTGCACTTCAAGTCCTGTTCCTTCTGCGGCACTGCAGGCAGCCACAGGCCCAGAGGAGCAGCTACGGCGTTCCTCGGTTGAGACAGTTCGCCGGATGCGGGACTCCCTACTTCGATAAGTTGATTCAGGGAAGGAAACACAGGGTAACCGGTGTCTCTTGGGACTCCTTAGAAGCCACAGGGATGTACGCTGAGTGTGCCCATGAAAACGGGGACCTGCTGGAACAAGCCCTGCTTTCCCATTTTGAGGGCAGCATTCATGCCTGCCTTGAAGCTACCTGACATTCCCGGCTCCCGACAGGCCAGTGAGCCCTGGAAGAATGCTTCGGGGAAAATTATGAGTTTGCTCTCTCTAAACCAGGGGCTTCCGTGGTCACAGCTCGGTCCGCATGACAGGCTCTAGAGCGAAAGGGAACCTCGACGTGAGAACTCGCCTCCAGGTTAGGCCCTGAGTAGCCATGCAGAAAGGGAGGCATGCAGCTGTTTCCACGAGTTCTCAGTCGCTTATGTCCTTTAGTTTAAAGGAAGTACGCGTCCGGGGACTCCTAGGCCCCACGGGTGTGCATCGTTTTCCCTCCGAGGTCACTGAGTGCCTCCAGACACCTGTGGGCCGGCGGAGCAACGTCGAGGTCCATTGGTTGATCCCCTGGAGGACCTCTGTGCCTGCCGAGTGCTGGGCAGCAACACACTGCGCGTTCCTTGAGGAGCGCTACATCTCCAGAGCCCTCGAACGCCCTCGGGACAACATGGCTGGTGAGTGCGAAGTACCCAGGAAGACTCAGTCATGGCCCTTGTGTGAGCTGCCATGAGAGAACACTGTGCTTGGAACACTGCGAGGCCCACCCTCGTACCTGAAGTCACTCTGCTCGAGGAGAAAGTCAGCATCTTAGCACGCTGTGTCGCTACCGGCACACCCAACATGAACCCATGCCTGGAAGTAAGGCCCTGATTCGCCGTGCAGAAGCGGAGGCGTGCTGCAGCTTCCAGGAGGCGGTGGCCTCTGCTCTGCATGCCTTTAACGGCAGCACAGCTTTCTGGACACCTGGGAGGCTAGCCGGGGCACCCTGCTCCCGGCAGGAACACTGAGTACCCCCAGGTGCACCTGGGTCTGCTAAGCAACATCCAGGCCCGTAGCCCTTCAGAGCCCCCTGTGTGCAGGCCGAGCGTAGGGAAACGCACTGCCCTCTCCTTCGGAGCAGCTTAGTTTCCTCCGCACTCGCACACGTTCGCGAACACCGTTCTGGCACGTCCCACGTGGCGCGGAGGTCTTACGGGGTGCCCTAATCGGACCTGCCCTCAGAGGAGCCCTCGTCTTCGCGTTCCATCCAGGACCTCCTGACTGAAGTCACCGTGCCTCCTAGAGGACGGCGGCTTGGGTTCTTACTGCACTTCAAGTCCTGTTCCTTCTGCGGCACTGCAGGCAGCACCAGGCCCAGAGGAGCAGCTACGGTGTTCCTCGGTTGAGACAGTTCGCCGGATGCGGGACTCCCTACTTCGATGTTAATTCAGGGAAGGAAACACAGGGTAACCGGTGTCCCTTGGGACTCCTTAGAAGCCACAGGGATGTACGCTGAGTGTGCCCATGAAAACGGGGGCCTGCTGCAACTAGCCCTGCTTTTCCATTTTGAGGGCGGCATTCATGCCTGCCTTGAAGCTACCTGACATTCCCGGCTCCCGACAGGCCAGTGAGCCCTGGAAGAAGGCTTCAGGATAAAATATGAATTTGCTCTCTCTAAACCAGGGGCTTCCGTGGCCGCCGCGGTGGTCCGCATGACAGGCTCTAGAGCGAAAGTGAACCTCGACGTTAGAACTCGCCTCCAGGTTAGGCCCTGAGTAGCCATGCAGAAAGGGAGGCATGCAGCTGTTTCCACAAGTTCTCAGTCGCTTATGTGCTTTATTTTAAAGGAAGTACGCGTCCGGGGACTCCTAGGCCCCACGGGTGTGCATCGTTCTCCCTCCGAGGTCACTGAGTGCCTCCAGACACCTGTGGGCCAGCGGAGCAACGTCGAGGTCCATTGGTTGATCCCCCGGAGGACCTCTGTGCCTGCCGAGTGCTGGGCAGCAACACACTGCGCATTCCTTGAGGAGCGCTACATCTCCAGAGCCCTCGAATGCCCTCGGGACAACATGGCTAGTGAGTGCGAAGTGCCCAGGAAGACTCTGTCATGGCCCTTGTGTGAGCTGCCATGAGAGAACACTGTGCTTGGAACACTGCGAGGCCCGCTCCGTATCTGAAGTCACTCTGCTCGAGGAGAAAGTCAGCATCTTAGCACGCTGTGTCGCTACCGGCACACCCAGCATGAACCCATTCCTGGAAGTAAGGCCCTGATTCGCCGTGCAGAAGCGGAGGCATGCTGCAGCTTCCAGGAGGCGGTGGCCTCTGCTCTGCATGCCTTTAACGGCAGCACAGCTTTCTGGACACCTGGGAGGCTAGCCGGGGCACCCTGCTCCCGGCAGGAACACTGAGTACCCCCAGGTGCACCTGGGTCTGCTAAGCAACATCCAGGCCCGTAGCCCTTCAGAGCCCCCTGTGTGCAGGCCGAGCGTAGGGAAACGCACTGCCCTCTCCTTCGGAGCAGCTTAGTTTCCTCCGCACTCGCACACGTTCGCGAACACCGTTCTGGCACGTCCCACGTGGCGTGGAGTTCTTACGCGGTGCCCTAATCGGAGCTGCCCTCAGAGGAGCCCTCGTCTTCGCGTTCCATCCAGGACCTCCTGACTGAAGTCACCGGGCCTCCTAGAGGACGGCGGCTTGGGTTCTTACTGCACTTCAAGTCCTGTTCCTTCTGCGGCACTGCAGGCAGCCCCAGGCCCAGAGGAGCAGCTACGGCGTTCCTCGGTTGAGACAGTTCGCCGGATGCGGGACTCCCTACTTCGATAAGTTAATTCAGGGAAGGAAACACAGGGTAACCGGTGTCTCTTGGGACTCCTTAGAAGCCACAGGGATGTACGCTGAGTGTGCCCATGAAAACGGGGACCTGCTGGAACAAGCCCTGCTTTCCCATTTTGAGGGCAGCATTCATGCCTGCCTTGAAGCTACCTGACATTCCCGGCTCCCGACAGGCCAGTGAGCCCTGGAAGAATGCTTCGGGGAAAATTATGAGTTTGCTCTCTCTAAACCAGGGGCTTCCATGGTCGCAGCTCGGTCCGCATGACAGGCTCTAGAGCGAAAGGGAACCTCGACGTGAGAACTCGCCTCCAGGTTAGGCCCTGAGTAGCCATGCAGAAAGGGAGGCATGCAGCTGTTTCCACGAGTTCTCAGTCGCTTATGTCCTTTAGTTTAAAGGAAGTACGCGTCTGGGGACTCCTAGGCCCCACGGGTGTGCATCGTTTTCCCTCCGAGGTCACTGAGTGCCTCCAGACACCTGTGGGCCGGCGGAGCAACGTCGAGGTCCATTGGTTGATCCCCCGGAGTACCTCTGTGCCTGCCGAGTGCTGGGCAGCAACACACTGCGCGTTCCTTGAGGAGCGCTACATCTCCAGAGCCCTCGAACGCCCTCGGGACAACATGGCTGGTGAGTGCGAAGTACCCAGGAAGACTCAGTCATGGCCCTTGTGTGAGCTGCCATGAGAGAACACTGTGCTTGGAACACTGCGAGGCCCACCCTCGTACCTGAAGTCACTCTGCTCGAGGAGAAAGTCAGCATCTTAGCACGCTGTGTCGCTACCGGCACACCCAACATGAACCCATGCCTGGAAGTAAGGCCCTGATTCGCCGTGCAGAAGCGGAGGCGTGCTGCTGCTTCCAGGAGGCGGTGGCCTCTGCTCTGCATGCCTTTAACGGCAGCACAGCTTTCTGGACACCTGGGAGGCTAGCCGGGGCACCCTGCTCCCGGCAGGAACACTGAGTACCCCCAGGTGCACCTGGGTCTGCTAAGCAACATCCAGGCCCGTAGCCCTTCAGAGCCCCCTGTGTGCAGGCCGAGCGTAGGGAAACGCACTGCCCTCTCCTTCGGAGCAGCTTAGTCTCCTCCGCACTCGCACACGTTCGCGAACACCGTTCTGGCACGTCCCACGTGGCGTGGAGTTCTTACGCGGTGCCCTAATCGGAGCTGCCCTCAGAGGAGCCCTCGTCTTCGCGTTTCATGCAGGACCTCCTGACTGAAGTCACTGGGCCTCCTAGAGGACGGCGGCTTGGGTTCCTACTGCACTTCAAGTCCTGTTCCTTCTGCGGCACTGCAGGCAGCCCCAGGCCCAGAGGAGAAGCTACGGCGTTCCTCGGTTGAGACAGTTCGCCGGATGCGGGACTCCCTACTTCGATAAGTTAATTCAGGGAAGGAAACACAGGGTAACCGGTGTCTCTTGGGACTCCTTAGAAGCCACAGGGATGTACGCTGAGTGTGCCCATGAAAACGGGGGCCTGCTGCAACTAGCCCTGCTTTTCCATTTTGAGGGCGGCATTCATGCCTGCCTTGAAGCTACCTGACATTCCCGGCTCCCGACAGGCCAGTGAGCCCTGGAAGAATGCTTCGGGGTAAAATATGAATTTGCTCTCTCTAAACCAGGGGCTTCCGTGGCCGCCGCGGCGGTCCGCATGACAGGCTCTAGAGCGAAAGTGAACCTCGACGTGAGAACTCGCCTCCAGGTTAGGCCCTGAGTAGCCGTGCAGAAAGGGAGGCATGCAGCTGTTTCCACAAGTTCTCAGTCGCTTATGTGCTTTATTTTAAAGGAAGTACGTGTCCCGGGACTCCTAGGCCCCACGGGTGTGCATCGTTCTCCCTCCGAGGTCACTGAGTGCCTCCAGACACCTGTGGGCCGGCGGAGCAACGTCGAGGTCCATTGGTTGATCCCCCGGAGGACCTCTGTGCCTGCCGTGTGCTGGGCAGCAACACACTGCGCATTCCTTGAGGAGCGCTACATCTCCAGTGCCCTCGAATGCCCTCGGGACAACATGGCTAGTGAGTGCGAAGTGCCCAGGAAGACTCTGTCATGGCCCTTGTGTGAGCTGCCATGAGAGAACACTGTGCTTGGAACACTGCGAGGCCCGCTCCGTATCTGAAGTCACTCTGCTCGAGGAGAAAGTCAGCATCTTAGCACGCTGTGTCGCTACCGGCACACCCAGCATGAACCCATTCCTGGAAGTAAGGCCCTGATTCGCCGTGCAGAAGCGGAGGCATGCTGCAGCTTCCAGGAGGCGGTGGCCTCTGCTCTGCATGCCTTTAACGGCAGCACAGCTTTCTGGACACCTGGGAGGCTAGCCGGGGCACCCTGCTCCCGGCAGGAACACTGAGTACCCCCAGGTGCACCTGGGTCTGCTTAGCAACATCCAGGCCCGTAGCCCTTCAGAGCCCCCTGTGTGCAGGCCGAGCGTAGGGAAACGCACTGCCCTCTCCTTCGGAGCAGCTTAGTTTCCTCCGCACTCGCACACGTTCGCGAACACCGTTCTGGCACGTCCCACGTGGCGTGGAGTTCTTACGCGGTGCCCTAATCGGAGCTGCCCTCAGAGGAGCCCTCGTCTTCGCGTTCCATCCAGGACCTCCTGACTGAAGTCACCGGGCCTCCTAGAGGACGGCGGCTTGGGTTCTTACTGCACTTCAAGTCCTGTTCCTTCTGCGGCACTGCAGGCAGCCACAGGCCCAGAGGAGCAGCTACGGCGTTCCTCGGTTGAGACAGTTCGCCGGATGCGGGACTCCCTACTTCGATAAGTTGATTCAGGGTAGGAAACACAGGGTAACCGGTGTCTCTTGGGACTCCTTAGAAGCCACAGGGATGTACGCTGAGTGTGCCCATGAAAACGGGGGCCTGTTGGAACTAGCCCTGCTTTTCCATTTTGAGCGCGGCATTCATGCCTGCCTTGAAGCTACCTGACATTCCCGGCTCCCGACAGGCCAGTGAGCCCTGGAAGAATGCTTCGGGGAAAATTATGAATTTGCTCTCTCTAAACCAGGGGCTTCCGTGGGCGCGGCGGCGGTCCGCATGACAGACTCTAGAGCAAAAGGGAACCTCGACGTGAGAACTCGCCTCCAGGTTAGGCCCTGAGTAGCCGTGCAGAAAGGGAGGCATGCAGCTGTTTCCACAAGTTCTCAGTCGCTTATGTGCTTTATTTTAAAGGAAGTACGTGTCCCGGGACTCCTAGGCCCCACGGGTGTGCATCGTTCTCCCTCCGAGGTCACTGAGTGACTCCAGACACCTGTGGGCCGGCGGAGCAACGTCGAGGTCCATTGGTTGATCCCCCGGAGGACCTCTGTGCCTGCCGTGTGCTGGGCAGCAACACACTGCGCATTCCTTGAGGAGCGCTACATCTCCAGTGCCCTCGAATGCCCTCGGGACAACATGGCTAGTGAGTGCGAAGTGCCCAGGAAGACTCTGTCATGGCCCTTGTGTGAGCTGCCATGAGAGAACACTGTGCTTGGAACACTGCGAGGCCCGCCCCGTATCTGAAGTCACTCTGCTCGAGGAGAAAGTCAGCATCTTAGCATGCTGTGTCGCTACCGGCACACCCAGCATGAACCCATCCCTGGAAGTAAGGCCCTGATTCGCCGTGCAGAAGCGGAGGCATGCTGCAGCTTCCAGAAGGCGGTGGCCTCTGCTCTGCATGCCTTTAACGGCAGCACAGCTTTCTGGACACCTGGGAGGCTAGCCGGGGCACCCTGCTCCCGGCAGGAACACTGAGTACCCCCAGGAGCACCTGGGTCTGCTAAGCAACATCCAGGCCCGTAGCCCTTCAGAGCCCCCTGTGTGCAGGCCGAGCGTAGGGAAACGCACTGCCCTCTCCTTCGGAGCAGCTTAGTCTCCTCCGCACTCGCACACGTTCGCGAACACCGTTCTGGCACGTCCCACGTGGCGTGGAGTTCTTACGCGGTGCCCTAATCGGAGCTGCCCTCAGAGGAGCCCTCGTCTTCGCGTTTCATCCAGGACCTCCTGACTGAAGTCACTGGGCCTCCTAGAGGACGGCGGCTTGGGTTCCTACTGCACTTCAAGTCCTGTTCCTTCTGCGGCACTGCAGGCAGCACCAGGCCCAGAGGAGCAGCTACGGGGTTCCTCGGTTGAGACAGTTCGCCGGATGCGGGACTCCCTACTTCGATAAGTTAATTCAGGGAAGGAAACACAGGGTAACCGGTGTCTCTTGGGACTCCTTAGAAGCCACAGGGATGTACGCTGAGTGTGCCCATGAAAACGGGGACCTGCTGGAACAAGCCCTGCTTTCCCATTTTGAGGGCAGCATTCATGCCTGCCTTGAAGCTACCTGACATTCCCGGCTCCCGACAGGCCAGTGAGCCCTGGAAGAATGCTTCGGGGAAAATTATGAGTTTGCTCTCTCTAAACCAGGGGCTTCCGTGGTCACAGCTCGGTCCGCATGACAGGCTCTAGAGCGAAAGGGAACCTCGACGTGAGAACTCGCCTCCAGGTTAGGCCCTGAGTAGCCATGCAGAAAGGGAGGCATGCAGCTGTTTCCACGAGTTCTCAGTCGCTTATGTCCTTTAGTTTAAAGGAAGTACGCGTCCGGGGACTCCTAGGCCCCACGGGTGTGCATCGTTTTCCCTCCGAGGTCACTGAGTGCCTCCAGACACCTGTGGGCCGGCGGAGCAACGTCGAGGTCCATTGGTTGATCCCCTGGAGGACCTCTGTGCCTGCCGAGTGCTGGGCAGCAACACACTGCGCGTTCCTTGAGGAGCGCTACATCTCCAGAGCCCTCGAACGCCCTCGGGACAACATGGCTGGTGAGTGCGAAGTACCCAGGAAGACTCAGTCATGGCCCTTGTGTGAGCTGCCATGAGAGAACACTGTGCTTGGAACACTGCGAGGCCCACCCTCGTACCTGAAGTCACTCTGCTCGAGGAGAAAGTCAGCATCTTAGCACGCTGTGTCGCTACCGGCACACCCAACATGAACCCATGCCTGGAAGTAAGGCCCTGATTCGCCGTGCAGAAGCGGAGGCGTGCTGCAGCTTCCAGGAGGCGGTGGCCTCTGCTCTGCATGCCTTTAACGGCAGCACAGCTTTCTGGACACCTGGGAGGCTAGCCGGGGCACCCTGCTCCCGGCAGGAACACTGAGTACCCCCAGGTGCACCTGGGTCTGCTAAGCAACATCCAGGCCCGTAGCCCTTCAGAGCCCCCTGTGTGCAGGCCGAGCGTAGGGAAACGCACTGCCCTCTCCTTCGGAGCAGCTTAGTTTCCTCCGCACTCGCACACGTTCGCGAACACCGTTCTGGCACGTCCCACGTGGCGCGGAGGTCTTACGGGGTGCCCTAATCGGACCTGCCCTCAGAGGAGCCCTCGTCTTCGCGTTCCATCCAGGACCTCCTGACTGAAGTCACCGTGCCTCCTAGAGGACGGCGGCTTGGGTTCTTACTGCACTTCAAGTCCTGTTCCTTCTGCGGCACTGCAGGCAGCACCAGGCCCAGAGGAGCAGCTACGGTGTTCCTCGGTTGAGACAGTTCGCCGGATGCGGGACTCCCTACTTCGATGTTAATTCAGGGAAGGAAACACAGGGTAACCGGTGTCCCTTGGGACTCCTTAGAAGCCACAGGGATGTACGCTGAGTGTGCCCATGAAAACGGGGGCCTGCTGCAACTAGCCCTGCTTTTCCATTTTGAGGGCGGCATTCATGCCTGCCTTGAAGCTACCTGACATTCCCGGCTCCCGACAGGCCAGTGAGCCCTGGAAGAAGGCTTCAGGATAAAATATGAATTTGCTCTCTCTAAACCAGGGGCTTCCGTGGCCGCCGCGGTGGTCCGCATGACAGGCTCTAGAGCGAAAGTGAACCTCGACGTTAGAACTCGCCTCCAGGTTAGGCCCTGAGTAGCCATGCAGAAAGGGAGGCATGCAGCTGTTTCCACAAGTTCTCAGTCGCTTATGTGCTTTATTTTAAAGGAAGTACGCGTCCGGGGACTCCTAGGCCCCACGGGTGTGCATCGTTCTCCCTCCGAGGTCACTGAGTGCCTCCAGACACCTGTGGGCCAGCGGAGCAACGTCGAGGTCCATTGGTTGATCCCCCGGAGGACCTCTGTGCCTGCCGAGTGCTGGGCAGCAACACACTGCGCATTCCTTGAGGAGCGCTACATCTCCAGAGCCCTCGAATGCCCTCGGGACAACATGGCTAGTGAGTGCGAAGTGCCCAGGAAGACTCTGTCATGGCCCTTGTGTGAGCTGCCATGAGAGAACACTGTTCTTGGAACACTGCGAGGCCCGCCCCGTATCTGAAGTCACTCTGCTCGAGGAGAAAGTCAGCATCTTAGCACGCTGTGTCGCTACCGGCACACCCAGCATGAACCCATTCCTGGAAGTAAGGCCCTGATTCGCCGTGCAGAAGCGGAGGCATGCTGCAGCTTCCAGAAGGTGGTGGCCTCTGCTCTGCATGCCTTTAACGGCAGCACAGCTTTCTGGACACCTGGGAGGCTAGCCGGGGCACCCTGCTCCCGGCAGGAACACTGAGTACCCCCAGGTGCACCTGGGTCTGCTAAGCAACATCCAGGCCCGTAGCCCTTCAGAGCCCCCTGTGTGCAGGCCGAGCGTAGGGAAACGCACTGCCCTATCCTTCGGAGCAGCTTAGTCTCCTCCGCACTCGCACACGTTCGCGAACACCGTTCTGGCACGTCCCACGTGGCGTGGAGTTCTTACGCGGTGCCCTAATCGGAGCTGCCCTCAGAGGAGCCCTCGTCTTCGCGTTTCATCCAGGACCTCCTGACTGAAGTCACTGGGCCTCCTAGAGGACGGCGGCTTGGGTTCCTACTGCACTTCAAGTCCTGTTCCTTCTGCGGCACTGCAGGCAGCCCCAGGCCCAGAGGAGCAGCTACGGCGTTCCTCGGTTGAGACAGTTCGCCGGATGCGGGACTCCCTACTTCGATAAGTTAATTCAGGGAAGGAAACACAGGGTAACCGGTGTCTCTTGGGACTCCTTAGAAGCCACAGGGATGTACGCTGAGTGTGCCCATGAAAACGGGGACCTGCTGGAACAAGCCCTGCTTTCCCATTTTGAGGGCAGCATTCATGCCTGCCTTGAAGCTACCTGACATTCCCGGCTCCCGACAGGCCAGTGAGCCCTGGAAGAATGCTTCGGGGAAAATTATGAGTTTGCTCTCTCTAAACCAGGGGCTTCCGTGGCCGCCGCGGTGGTCCGCATGACAGGCTCTAGAGCGAAAGGGAACCTCGACGTGAGAACTCGCCTCCAGGTTAGGCCCTGAGTAGCCATGCAGAAAGGGAGGCATGCAGCTGTTTCCACAAGTTCTCAGTCGCTTATGTGCTTTATTTTAAAGGAAGTACGCGTCCGGGGACTCCTAGGCCCCACGGGTGTGCATCATTCTCCCTCCGAGGTCACTGAGTGCCTCCAGACACCTGTGGGCCAGCGGAGCAACGTCGAGGTCCATTGGTTGATCCCCCGGAGGACCTCTGTGCCTGCCGAGTGCTGGGCAGCAACACACTGCGCATTCCTTGAGGAGCGCTACATCTCCAGAGCCCTCGAATGCCCTCGGGACAACATGGCTAGTGAGTGCGAAGTGCCCAGGAAGACTCTGTCATGGCCCTTGTGTGAGCTGCCATGAGAGAACACTGTTCTTGCAACACTGCGAGGCCCGCCCCGTATCTGAATTCACTCTGCTCGAGGAGAAAGTCAGCATCTTAGCACGCTGTGTCGCTACCGGCACACCCAGCATGAACCCATTCCTGGAAGTAAGGCCCTGATTCGCCGTGCAGAAGCGGAGGCATGCTGCAGCTTCCAGGAGGCGGTGGCCTCTGCTCTGCATGCCTTTAATGGCAGCACAGCTTTCTGGACACCTGGGAGGCTAGCCGGGGCACCCTGCTCCCGGCAGGAACACTGAGTACCCCCAGGTGCACCTGGGTCTGCTAAGCAACATCCAGGCCCGTAGCCCTTCAGAGCCCCCTGTGTGCAGGCCGAGCGTAGGGAAACGCACTGCCCTCTCCTTCGGAGCAGCTTAGTTTCCTCCGCACTCGCACACGTTCGCGAACACCGTTCTGGCACGTCCCACGTGGCGTGGAGTTCTTACGTGGTGCCCTAATCGGAGCTGCCCTCAGAGGAGCCCTCGTCTTCGCGTTCCATCCAGGACCTCCTGACTGAAGTCACCGGGCCTCCTAGAGGACGGCGGCTTGGGTTCTTACTGCACTTCAAGTCCTGTTCCTTCTGCGGCACTGCAGGCAGCCACAGGCCCAGAGGAGCAGCTACGGCGTTCCTCGGTTGAGACAGTTCGCCGGATGCGGGACTCCCTACTTCGATAAGTTGATTCAGGGTAGGAAACACAGGGTAACCGGTGTCTCTTGGGACTCCTTAGAAGCCACAGGGATGTACGCTGAGTGTGCCCATGAAAACGGGGGCCTGTTGGAACTAGCCCTGCTTTTCCATTTTGAGGGCGGCATTCATGCCTGCCTTGAAGCTACCTGACATTCCCGGCTCCCGACAGGCCAGTGAGCCCTGGAAGAATGCTTCGGGGAAAATTATGAATTTGCTCTCTCTAAACCAGGGGCTTCTGTGGGCGCGGCGGCGGTCCGCATGACAGACTCTAGAGCAAAATGGAACCTCGACGTGAGAACTCGCCTCCAGGTTAGGCCCTGAGTAGCCGTGCAGAAAGGGAGGCATGCAGCTGTTTCCACAAGTTCTCAGTCGCTTATGTGCTTTATTTTAAAGGAAGTACGCGTCCCGGGACTCCTAGGCCCCACGGGTGTGCATCGTTCTCCCTCCGAGGTCACTGAGTGCCTCCAGACACCTGTGGGCCGGCGGAGCAACGTCGAGGTCCATTGGTTGATCCCCCGGAGGACCTCTGTGCCTGCCGTGTGCTGGGCAGCAACACACTGCGCATTCCTTGAGGAGCGCTACATCTCCAGTGCCCTCGAATGCCCTCGGGACAACATGGCTAGTGAGTGCGAAGTGCCCAGGAAGACTCTGTCATGGCCCTTGTGTGAGCTGCCATGAGAGAACACTGTGCTTGGAACACTGCGAGGCCCGCCCCGTATCTGAAGTCACTCTGCTCGAGGAGAAAGTCAGCATCTTAGCATGCTGTGTTGCTACCGGCACACCCAGCATGAACCCATTCCTGGAAGTAAGGCCCTGATTCGCCGTGCAGAAGCGGAGGCATGCTGCAGCTTCCAGAAGGCGGTGGCCTCTGCTCTGCATGCCTTTAACGGCAGCACAGCTTTCTGGACACCTGGGAGGCTAGCCGGGGCACCCTGCTCCCGGCAGGAACACTGAGTACCCCCAGGTGCACCTGGGTCTGCTAAGCAACATCCAGGCCCGTAGCCCTTCAGAGCCCCCTGTGTGCAGGCCGAGCGTAGGGAAACGCACTGCCCTCTCCTTCGGAGCAGCTTAGTCTCCTCCGCACTCGCACACGTTCGCGAACACCGTTCTGGCACGTCCCACGTGGCGTGGAGTTCTTACGCGGTGCCCTAATCGGAGCTGCCCTCAGAGGAGCCCTCGTCTTCGCGTTTCATCCAGGACCTCCTGACTGAAGTCACTGGGCCTCCTAGAGGACGGCGGCTTGGGTTCCTACTGCACTTCAAGTCCTGTTCCTTCTGCGGCACTGCAGGCAGCCCCAGGCCCAGAGGAGCAGCTACGGCGTTCCTCGGTTGAGACAGTTCGCCGGATGCGGGACTCCCTACTTCGATAAGTTAATTCAGGGAAGGAAACACAGGGTAACCGGTGTCTCTTGGGACTCCTTAGAAGCCACAGGGATGTACGCTGAGTGTGCCCATGAAAACGGGGACCTGCTGGAACAAGCCCTGCTTTCCCATTTTGAGGGCGGCATTCATGCCTGCCTTGAAGCTACCTGACATTCCCGGCTCCCGACAGGCCAGTGAGCCCTGGAAGAATGCTTCGGGGAAAATTATGAGTTTGCTCTCTCTAAACCAGGGGCTTCCGTGGTCGCAGCTCGGTCCGCATGACAGGCTCTAGAGCGAAAGGGAACCTCGACGTGAGAACTCGCCTCCAGGTTAGGCCCTGAGTAGCCATGCAGAAAGGGAGGCATGCAGCTGTTTCCACGAGTTCTCAGTCGCTTATGTCCTTTAGTTTAAAGGAAGTACGCGTCCGGGGACTCCTAGGCCCCACGGGTGTGCATCGTTTTCCCTCCGAGGACACTGAGTGCCTCCAGACACCTGTGGGCCGGCGGAGCAACGTCGAGGTCCATTGGTTGATCCCCCGGAGGACCTCTGTGCCTGCCGAGTGCTGGGCAGCAACACACTGCGCGTTCCTTGAGGAGCGCTACATCTCCAGAGCCCTCGAACGTCCTCGGGACAACATGGCTGGTGAGTGCGAAGTACCCAGGAAGACTCAGTCATGGCCCTTGTGTGAGCTGCCATGAGAGAACACTGTGCTTGGAACACTGCGAGGCACACCCTCGTACCTGAAGTCACTCTGCTCGAGGAGAAAGTCAGCATCTTAGCACGCTGTGTCGCTACCGGCACACCCAACATGAACCCATGCCTGGAAGTAAGGCCCTGATTCGCCGTGCAGAAGCGGAGGCGTGCTGCAGCTTCCAGGAGGCGGTGGCCTCTGCTCTGCATGCCTTTAACGGCAGCACAGCTTTCTGGACACCTGGGAGGCTAGCCGGGGCACCCTGCTCCCGGCAGGAACACTGAGTACCCCCAGGTGCACCTGGGTCTGCTAAGCAACATCCAGGCCCGTAGCCCTTCAGAGCCCCCTGTGTGCAGGCCGAGCGTAGGGAAACGCACTGCCCTCTCCTTCGGAGCAGCTTAGTTTCCTCCGCACTCGCACACGTTCGCGAACACCGTTCTGGCACGTCCCACGTGGCGTGGAGTTCTTACGCGGTGCCCTAATCGGAGCTGCCCTCAGAGGAGCCCTCGTCTTCGCGTTCCATCCAGGACCTCCTGACTGAAGTCACCGGGCCTCCTAGAGGACGGCGGCTTGGGTTCTTACTGCACTTCAAGTCCTGTTCCTTCTGCGGCACTGCAGGCAGCCACAGGCCCAGAGGAGCAGCTACGGCGTTCCTCGGTTGAGACAGTTCGCCGGATGCGGGACTCCCTACTTCGATAAGTTGATTCAGGGTAGGAAACACAGGGTAACCGGTGTCTCTTGGGACTCCTTAGAAGCCACAGGGATGTACGCTGAGTGTGCCCATGAAAACGGGGGCCTGTTGGAACTAGCCCTGCTTTTCCATTTTGAGGGCGGCATTCATGCCTGCCTTGAAGCTACCTGACATTCCCGGCTCCCGACAGGCCAGTGAGCCCGGGAAGAATGCTTCGGGGAAAATTATGAATTTGCTCTCTCTAAACCAGGGGCTTCCGTGGGCGCGGCGGCGGTCCGCATGACAGACTCTAGAGCAAAAGGGAACCTCGACGTGAGAACTCGCCTCCAGGTTAGGCCCTGAGTAGCCGTGCAGAAAGGGAGGCATGCAGCTGTTTCCACAAGTTCTCAGTCGCTTATGTGCTTTATTTTAAAGGAAGTACGCGTCCCGGGACTCCTAGGCCCCACGGGTGTGCATCGTTCTCCCTCCGAGGTCACTGAGTGCCTCCAGACACCTGTGGGCCGGCGGAGCAACGTCAAGGTCCATTGGTTGATCCCCCGGAGGACCTCTGTGCCTGCCGTGTGCTGGGCAGCAACACACTGCGCATTCCTTGAGGAGCGCTACATCTCCAGTGCCCTCGAATGCCCTCGGGACAACATGGCTAGTGAGTGCGAAGTGCCCAGGAAGACTCTGTCATGGCCCTTGTGTGAGCTGCCATGAGAGAACACTGTGCTTGGAACACTGCGAGGCCCGCCCCGTATCTGAAGTCACTCTGCTCGAGGAGAAAGTCAGCATCTTAGCATGCTGTGTCGCTACCGGCACACCCAGCATGAACCCATTCCTGGAAGTAAGGCCCTGATTCGCCGTGCAGAAGCGGAGGCATGCTGCAGCTTCCAGAAGGCGGTGGCCTCTGCTCTGCATGCCTTTAACGGCAGCACAGCTTTCTGGACACCTGGGAGGCTAGCCGGGGCACCCTGCTCCCGGCAGGAACACTGAGTACCCCCAGGTGCACCTGGGTCTGCTAAGCAACATCCAGGCCCGTAGCCCTTCAGAGCCCCCTGTGTGCAGGCCGAGCGTAGGGAAACGCACTGCCCTCTCCTTCGGAGCAGCTTAGTCTCCTCCGCACTCGCACACGTTCGCGAACACCGTTCTGGCACGTCCCACGTGGCGTGGAGTTCTTACGCGGTGCCCTAATCGGAGCTGCCCTCAGAGGAGCCCTCGTCTTCGCGTTTCATCCAGGACCTCCTGACTGAAGTCACTGGGCCTCCTAGAGGACGGCGGCTTGGGTTCCTACTGCACTTCAAGTCCTGTTCCTTCTGCGGCACTGCAGGCAGCCCCAGGCCCAGAGGAGCAGCTACGGCGTTCCTCGGTTGAGACAGTTCGCCGGATGCGGGACTCCCTACTTCGATAAGTTAATTCAGGGAAGGAAACACAGGGTAACCGGTGTCTCTTGGGACTCCTTAGAAGCCACAGGGATGTACGCTGAGTGTGCCCATGAAAACGGGGACCTGCTGGAACAAGCCCTGCTTTCCCATTTTGAGGGCAGCATTCATGCCTGCCTTGAAGCTACCTGACATTCCCGGCTCCCGACAGGCCAGTGAGCCCTGGAAGAATGCTTCGGGGAAAATTATGAGTTTGCTCTCTCTAAACCAGGGGCTTCCGTGGTCGCAGCTCGGTCCGCATGACAGGCTCTAGAGCGAAAGGGAACCTCGACGTGAGAACTCGCCTCCAGGTTAGGCCCTGAGTAGCCATGCAGAAAGGGAGGCATGCAGCTGTTTCCACGAGTTCTCAGTCGCTTATGTCCTTTAGTTTAAAGGAAGTACGCGTCCAGGGACTCCTAGGCCCCACGGGTGTGCATCGTTTTCCCTCCGAGGACACTGAGTGCCTCCAGACACCTGTGGGCCGGCGGAGCAACGTCGAGGTCCATTGGTTGATCCCCCGGAGGACCTCTGTGCCTGCCGAGTGCTGGGCAGCAACACACTGCGCGTTCCTTGAGGAGCGCTACATCTCCAGAGCCCTCGAACGCCCTCGGGACAACATGGCTGGTGAGTGCGAAGTACCCAGGAAGACTCAGTCATGGCCCTTGTGTGAGCTGCCATGAGAGAACACTGTGCTTGGAACACTGCGAGGCCCACCCTCGTACCTGAAGTCACTCTGCTCGAGGAGAAAGTCAGCATCTTAGCACGCTGTGTCGCTACCGGCACACCCAACATGAACCCATGCCTGGACGTAAGGCCCTGATTCGCCGTGCAGAAGCGGAGGCGTGCTGCAGCTTCCAGGAGGCGGTGGCCTCTGCTCTGCATGCCTTTAACGGCAGCACAGCTTTCTGGACACCTGGGAGGCTAGCCGGGGCACCCTGCTCCCGGCAGGAACACTGAGTACCCCCAGGTGCACCTGGGTCTGCTAAGCAACATCCAGGCCCGTAGCCCTTCAGAGCCCCCTGTGTGCAGGCCGAGCGTAGGGAAACGCACTGCCCTCTCCTTCGGAGCAGCTTAGTTTCCTCCGCACTCGCACACGTTCGCGAACACCGTTCTGGCACGTCCCACGTGGCGTGGAGTTCTTACGCGGTGCCCTAATCGGAGCTGCCCTCAGAGGAGCCCTCGTCTTCGCGTTCCATCCAGGACCTCCTGACTGAAGTCACCGGGCCTCCTAGAGGACGGCGGCTTGGGTTCTTACTGCACTTCAAGTCCTGTTCCTTCTGCGGCACTGCAGGCAGCCACAGGCCCAGAGGAGCAGCTACGGCGTTCCTCGGTTGAGACAGTTCGCCGGATGCGGGACTCCCTACTTCGATAAGTTGATTCAGGGTAGGAAACACAGGGTAACCGGTGTCTCTTGGGACTCCTTAGAAGCCACAGGGATGTACGCTGAGTGTGCCCATGAAAACGGGGGCCTGTTGGAACTAGCCCTGCTTTTCCATTTTGAGGGCGGCATTCATGCCTGCCTTGAAGCTACCTGACATTCCCGGCTCCCGACAGGCCAGTGAGCCCGGGAAGAATGCTTCGGGGAAAATTATGAGTTTGCTCTCTCTAAACCAGGGGCTTCCGTGGTCGCAGCTCGGTCCGCATGACAGGCTCTAGAGCGAAAGGGAACCTCGACGTGAGAACTCGCCTCTAGGTTAGGCCCTGAGTAGCCATGCAGAAAGGGAGGCATGCAGCTGTTTCCACGAGTTCTCAGTCGCTTATGTCCTTTAGTTTAAAGGAAGTACGCGTCCGGGGACTCCTAGGCCCCACGGGTGTGCATCGTTTTCCCTCCGAGGTCACTGAGTGCCTCCAGACACCTGTGGGCCGGCGGAGCAACGTCGAGGTCCATTGGTTGATCCCCCGGAGGACCTCTGTGCCTGCCGAGTGCTGGGCAGCAACACACTGCGCGTTCCTTGAGGAGCGCTACATCTCCAGAGCCCTCGAACGCCCTCGGGACAACATGGCTGGTGAGTGCGAAGTACCCAGGAAGACTCAGTCATGGCCCTTGTGTGAGCTGCCATGAGAGAACACTGTGCTTGGAACACTGCGAGGCCCACCCTCGTACCTGAAGTCACTCTGCTCGAGGAGAAAGTCAGCATCTTAGCACGCTGTGTCGCTACCGGCACACCCAACATGAACCCATGCCTGGAAGTAAGGCCCTGATTTGCCGTGCAGAAGCGGAGGCGTGCTGCAGCTTCCAGGAGGCGGTGGCCTCTGCTCTGCATGCCTTTAACGGCAGCACAGCTTTCTGGACACCTGGGAGGCTAGCCGGGGCACCCTGCTCCCGGCAGGAACACTGAGTACCCCCAGGTGCACCTGGGTCTGCTAAGCAACATCCAGGCCCGTAGCCCTTCAGAGCCCCCTGTGTGCAGGCCGAGCGTAGGGAAACGCACTGCCCTCTCCTTCAGAGCAGCTTAGTTTCCTCCGCACTCGCACACGTTCGCGAACACCGTTCTGGCACGTCCCACGTGGCGTGGAGTTCTTACGCGGTGCCCTAATCGTAGCTGCCCTCAGAGGAGCCCTCGTCTTCGCGTTCCATCCAGGACCTCCTGACTGAAGTCACCGGGACTCCTAGAGGACGGCGGCTTGGGTTCTTACTGCACTTCAAGTCCTGTTCCTTCTGCGGCACTGCAGGCAGCCACAGGCCCAGAGGAGCAGCTACGGCGTTCCTCGGTTGAGACAGTTCGCCGGATGCGGGACTCCCTACTTCGATAAGTTGATTCAGGGTAGGAAACACAGGGTAACCGGTGTCTCTTGGGACTCCTTAGAAGCCACAGGGATGTACGCAGAGTGTGCCCATGAAAACGGGGGCCTGTTGGAACTAGCCCTGCTTTTCCATTTTGAGGGCGGCATTCATGCCTGCCTTGAAGCTACCTGACATTCCCGGCTCCCGACAGGCCAGTGAGCCCTGGAAGAATGCTTCGGGGAAAATTATGAATTTGCTCTCTCTAAACCAGGGGCTTCCGTGGGCGCGGCGGCGGTCCGCATGACAGACTCTAGAGCAAAAGGGAACCTCGACGTGAGAACTCGCCTCCAGGTTAGGCCCTGAGTAGCCGTGCAGAAAGGGAGGCATGCAGCTGTTTCCACAAGTTCTCAGTCGCTTATGTGCTTTATTTTAAAGGAAGTACGCGTCCCGGGACTCCTAGGCCCCACGGGTGTGCATCGTTCTCCCTCCGAGGTCACTGAGTGCCTCCAGACACCTGTGGGCCGGCGGAGCAACGTCGAGGTCCATTGGTTGATCCCCCGGAGGACCTCTGTGCCTGCCGTGTGCTGGGCAGCAACACACTGCGCATTCCTTGAGGAGCGCTACATCTCCAGTGCCCTCGAATGCCCTCGGGACAACATGGCTAGTGAGTGCGAAGTGCCCAGGAAGACTCTGTCATGGCCCTTGTGTGAGCTGCCATGAGAGAATACTGTGCTTGGAACACTGCGAGGCCCGCCCCGTATCTGAAGTCACTCTGCTCGAGGAGAAAGTCAGCATCTTAGCATGCTGTGTCGCTACCGGCACACCCAGCATGAACCCATTCCTGGAAGTAAGGCCCTGATTCGCCGTGCAGAAGCGGAGGCATGCTGCAGCTTCCAGAAGGCGGTGGCCTCTGCTCTGCATGCCTTTAACGGCAGCACAGCTTTCTGGACACCTGGGAGGCTAGCCGGGGCACCCTGCTCCCGGCAGGAACACTGAGTACCCCCAGGTGCACCTGGGTCTGCTAAGCAACATCCAGGCCCGTAGCCCTTCAGAGCCCCCTGTGTGCAGGCCGAGCGTAGGGAAACGCACTGCCCTCTCCTTCGGAGCAGCTTAGTCTCCTCCGCACTCGCACACGTTCGCGAACACCGTTCTGGCACGTCCCACGTGGCGTGGAGTTCTTACGCGGTGCCCTAATCGGAGCTGCCCTCAGAGGAGCCCTCGTCTTCGCGTTCCATCCAGGACCTCCTGACTGAAGTCACTGGGCCTCCTAGAGGACGGCGGCTTGGGTTCCTACTGCACTTCAAGTCCTGTTCCTTCTGCGGCACTGCAGGCAGCCCCAGGCCCAGAGGAGCAGCTACGGCGTTCCTCGGTTGAGACAGTTCGCCGGATGCGGGACTCCCTACTTCGATAAGTTAATTCAGGGAAGGAAACACAGGGTAACCGGTGTCTCTTGGGACTCCTTAGAAGCCACAGGGATGTACGCTGAGTGTGCCCATGAAAACGGGGACCTGCTGGAACAAGCCCTGCTTTCCCATTTTGAGGGCAGCATTCATGCCTGCCTTGAAGCTACCTGACATTCCCGGCTCCTGACAGGCCAGTGAGCCCTGGAAGAATGCTTCGGGGAAAATTATGAGTTTGCTCTCTCTAAACCAGGGGCTTCCGTGGTCGCAGCTCGGTCCGCATGACAGGCTCTAGAGCGAAAGGGAACCTCGACGTGAGAACTCGCCTCCAGGTTAGGCCCTGAGTAGCCATGCAGAAAGGGAGGCATGCAGCTGTTTCCACGAGTTCTCAGTCGCTTATGTCCTTTAGTTTAAAGGAAGTACGCGTCCGGGGACTCCTAGGCCCCACGGGTGTGCATCGTTTTCCCTCCGAGGTCACTGAGTGCCTCCAGACACCTGTGGGCCGGCGGAGCAACGTCGAGGTCCATTGGTTGATCCCCCGGAGGACCTCTGTGCCTGCCGAGTGCTGGGCAGCAACACACTGCGCGTTCCTTGAGGAGCGCTACATCTCCAGAGCCCTCGAACGCCCTCGGGACAACATGGCTGGTGAGTGCGAAGTACCCAGGAAGACTCAGTCATGGCCCTTGTGTGAGCTGCCATGAGAGAACACTGTGCTTGGAACACTGCGAGGCCCGCCCCGTATCTGAAGTCACTCTGCTCGAGGAGAAAGTCAGCATCTTAGCATGCTGTGTCGCTACCGGCACACCCAGCATGAACCCATTCCTGGAAGTAAGGCCCTGATTCGCCGTGCAGAAGCGGAGGCATGCTGCAGCTTCCAGAAGGCGGTGGCCTCTGCTCTGCATGCCTTTAACGGCAGCACAGCTTTCTGGACACCTGGGAGGCTAGCCGGGGCACCCTGCTCCCGGCAGGAACACTGAGTACCCCCAGGTGCACCTGGGTCTGCTAAGCAACATCCAGGCCCGTAGCCCTTCAGAGCCCCCTGTGTGCAGGCCGAGCGTAGGGAAACGCACTGCCCTCTCCTTCGGAGCAGCTTAGTCTCCTCCGCACTCGCACACGTTCGCGAACACCGTTCTGGCACGTCCCACGTGGCGTGGAGTTCTTACGCGGTGCCCTAATCGGAGCTGCCCTCAGAGGAGCCCTCGTCTTCGCGTTCCATCCAGGACCTCCTGACTGAAGTCACTGGGCCTCCTAGAGGACGGCGGCTTGGGTTCCTACTGCACTTCAAGTCCTGTTCCTTCTGCGGCACTGCAGGCAGCCCCAGGCCCAGAGGAGCAGCTACGGCGTTCCTCGGTTGAGACAGTTCGCCGGATGCGGGACTCCCTACTTCGATAAGTTAATTCAGGGAAGGAAACACAGGGTAACCGGTGTCTCTTGGGACTCCTTAGAAGCCACAGGGATGTACGCTGAGTGTGCCCATGAAAACGGGGACCTGCTGGAACAAGCCCTGCTTTCCCATTTTGAGGGCAGCATTCATGCCTGCCTTGAAGCTACCTGACATTCCCGGCTCCTGACAGGCCAGTGAGCCCTGGAAGAATGCTTCGGGGAAAATTATGAGTTTGCTCTCTCTAAACCAGGGGCTTCCGTGGTCGCAGCTCGGTCCGCATGACAGGCTCTAGAGCGAAAGGGAACCTCGACGTGAGAACTCGCCTCCAGGTTAGGCCCTGAGTAGCCATGCAGAAAGGGAGGCATGCAGCTGTTTCCACGAGTTCTCAGTCGCTTATGTCCTTTAGTTTAAAGGAAGTACGCGTCCGGGGACTCCTAGGCCCCACGGGTGTGCATCGTTTTCCCTCCGAGGTCACTGAGTGCCTCCAGACACCTGTGGGCCGGCGGAGCAACGTCGAGGTCCATTGGTTGATCCCCCGGAGGACCTCTGTGCCTGCCG
Source organism: Pseudorca crassidens (assembly GCF_039906515.1). Classification (NCBI taxonomy): domain Eukaryota; kingdom Metazoa; phylum Chordata; class Mammalia; order Artiodactyla; family Delphinidae; genus Pseudorca; species Pseudorca crassidens. The sequence continues at coordinate 91,601,797 of NC_090308.1, read as the reverse complement.
AGTGCTGGGCAGCAACACACTGCGCGTTCCTTGAGGAGCGCTACATCTCCAGAGCCCTCGAACGCCCTCGGGACAACATGGCTGGTGAGTGCGAAGTACCCAGGAAGACTCAGTCATGGCCCTTGTGTGAGCTGCCATGAGAGAACACTGTGCTTGGAACACTGCGAGGCCCGCCCCGTATCTGAAGTCACTCTGCTCGAGGAGAAAGTCAGCATCTTAGCATGCTGTGTCGCTACCGGCACACCCAGCATGAACCCATTCCTGGAAGTAAGGCCCTGATTCGCCGTGCAGAAGCGGAGGCATGCTGCAGCTTCCAGAAGGCGGTGGCCTCTGCTCTGCATGCCTTTAACGGCAGCACAGCTTTCTGGACACCTGGGAGGCTAGCCGGGGCACCCTGCTCCCGGCAGGAACACTGAGTACCCCCAGGTGCACCTGGGTCTGCTAAGCAACATCCAGGCCCGTAGCCCTTCAGAGCCCCCTGTGTGCAGGCCGAGCGTAGGGAAACGCACTGCCCTCTCCTTCGGAGCAGCTTAGTCTCCTCCGCACTCGCACACGTTCGCGAACACCGTTCTGGCACGTCCCACGTGGCGTGGAGTTCTTACGCGGTGCCCTAATCGGAGCTGCCCTCAGAGGGGCCCTCGTCTTCGCGTTTCATCCAGGACCTCCTGACTGAAGTCACTGGGCCTCCTAGAGGACGGCGGCTTGGGTTCCTACTGCACTTCAAGTCCTGTTCCTTCTGCGGCACTGCAGGCAGCCCCAGGCCCAGAGGAGCAGCTACGGCGTTCCTCGGTTGAGACAGTTCGCCGGATGCGGGACTCCCTACTTCGATAACTTAATTCAGGGAAGGAAACACAGGGTAACCGGTGTCTCTTGGGACTCCTTAGAAGCCACAGGGATGTACGCTGAGTGTGCCCATGAAAACGGGGACCTGCTGGAACAAGCCCTGCTTTCCCATTTTGAGGGCAGCATTCATGCCTGCCTTGAAGCTACCTGACATTCCCGGCTCCCGACAGGCCAGTGAGCCCTGGAAGAATGCTTCGGGGAAAATTATGAATTTGCTCTCTCTAAACCAGGGGCTTCCGTGGTCGCAGCTCGGTCCGCATGACAGGCTCTAGAGCGAAAGGGAACCTCGACGTGAGAACTCGCCTCCAGGTTAGGCCCTGAGTAGCCATGCAGAAAGGGAGGCATGCAGCTGTTTCCACGAGTTCTCAGTCGCTTATGTCCTTTAGTTTAAAGGAAGTACGCGTCCGGGGACTCCTAGGCCCCACGGGTGTGCATCGTTTTCCCTCCGAGGTCACTGAGTGCCTCCAGACACCTGTGGGCCGGCGGAGCAACGTCGAGGTCCATTGGTTGATCCCCCGGAGGACTTCTGTGCCTGCCGAGTGCTGGGCAGCAACACACTGCGCGTTCCTTGAGGAGCGCTACATCTCCAGAGCCCTCGAACGCCCTCGGGACAACATGGCTGGTGAGTGCGAAGTACCCAGGAAGACTCAGTCATGGCCCTTGTGTGAGCTGCCATGAGAGAACACTGTGCTTGGAACACTGCGAGGCCCACCCTCGTACCTGAAGTCACTCTGCTCGAGGAGAAAGTCAGCATCTTAGCACGCTGTGTCGCTACCGGCACACCCAACATGAACCCATGCCTGGAAGTAAGGCCCTGATTCGCCGTGCAGAAGCGGAGGCGTGCTGCAGCTTCCAGGAGGCGGTGGCCTCTGCTCTGCATGCCTTTAACGGCAGCACAGCTTTCTGGACACCTGGGAGGCTAGCCGGGGCACCCTGCTCCCGGCAGGAACACTGAGTACCCCCAGGTGCACCTGGGTCTGCTAAGCAACATCCAGGCCCGTAGCCCTTCAGAGCCCCCTGTGTGCAGGCCGAGCGTAGGGAAACGCACTGCCCTCTCCTTCGGAGCAGCTTAGTTTCCTCCGCACTCGCACACGTTCGCGAACACCATTCTGGCACGTCCCACGTGGCGCGGAGGTCTTACGGGGTGCCCTAATCGGACCTGCCCTCAGAGGAGCCCTCGTCTTCGCGTTCCATCCAGGACCTCCTGACTGAAGTCACCGTGCCTCCTAGAGGACGGCAGCTTGGGTTCTTACTGCACTTCAAGTCCTGTTCCTTCTGCGGCACTGCAGGCAGCACCAGGCCCAGAGGAGCAGCTACGGCGTTCCTCGGTTGAGACAGTTCGCCGGATGCGGGACTCCCTACTTCGATGTTAATTCAGGGAAGGAAACACAGGGTAACCGGTGTCTCTTGGGACTCCTTAGAAGCCACAGGGATGTACGCTGAGTGTGCCCATGAAAACGGGGGCCTGCTGGAACTAGCCCTGCTTTTCCATTTTGAGGGCGGCATTCATGCCTGCCTTGAAGCTACCTGACATTCCGGCTCCCGACAGGCCAGTGAGCCCTGGAAGAAGGCTTCGGGGTAAAATATGAATTTGCTCTCTCTAAACCAGGGGCTTCCGTGGCCGCCGCGGTGGTCCGCATGACAGGCTCTAGAGCGAAAGTGAACCTCGACGTGAGAACTCGCCTCCAGGTTAGGCCCTGAGTAGCCATGCAGAAAGGGAGGCATGCAGCTGTTTCCACAAGTTCTCAGTCGCTTATGTGCTTTATTTTAAAGGAAGTACGCGTCCGGGGACTCCTAGGCCCCACGGGTGTGCATCGTTCTCCCTCCGAGGTCACTGAGTGCCTCCAGACACCTGTGGGCCAGCGGAGCAACGTCGAGGTCCATTGGTTGATCCCCCGGAGGACCTCTGTGCCTGCCAAGTGCTGGGCAGCAACACACTGCGCATTCCTTGAGGAGCGCTACATCTCCAGAGCCCTCGAATGCCCTCGGGACAACATGGCTAGTGAGTGCGAAGTGCCCAGGAAGACTCTGTCATGGCCCTTGTGTGAGCTGCCATGAGAGAACACTGTGCTTGGAACACTGCGAGGCCCGCCCCGTATCTGAAGTCACTCTGCTCGAGGAGAAAGTCAGCATCTTAGCACGCTGTGTCGCTACCGGCACACCCAGCATGAACCCATTCCTGGAAGTAATGCCCTGATTCACCGTGCAGAAGCGGAGGCATGCTGCAGCTTCCAGGAGGCGGTGGCCTCTGCTCTGCATGCCTTTAACGGCAGCACAGCTTTCTGGACACCTGGGAGGCTAGCCGGGGCACCCTGCTCCCGGCAGGAACACTGAGTACCCCCAGGTGCACCTGGGTCTGCTAAGCAACATCCAGGCCCGTAGCCCTTCAGAGCCCCCTGTGTGCAGGCCGAGCGTAGGGAAACGCACTGCCCTCTCCTTCGGAGCAGCTTAGTTTCCTCCGCACTCGCACACGTTCGCGAACACCGTTCTGGCACGTCCCACGTGGCGTGGAGTTCTTACGCGGTGCCCTAATCGGAGCTGCCCTCAGAGGAGCCCTCGTCTTCGCGTTCCATCCAGGACCTCCTGACTGAAGTCACCGTGCCTCCTAGAGGACGGCGGCTTGGGTTCTTACTGCACTTCAAGTCCTGTTCCTTCTGCGGCACTGCAGGCAGCCACAGGCCCAGAGGAGCAGCTACGGCGTTCCTCGGTTGAGACAGTTCGCCGGATGCGGGACTCCCTACTTCGATGTTAATTCAGGGAAGGAAACACAGGGTAACCGGTGTCTCTTGGGACTCCTTAGAAGCCACAGGGATGTACGCTGAGTGTGCCCATGAAAATGGGGGCCTGCTGGAACTAGCCCTGCTTTTCCATTTTGAGGGCGGCATTCATGCCTGCCTTGAAGCTACCTGACATTCCCGGCTCCCGACAGGCCAGTGAGCCCTGGAAGAAGGCTTCGGGGAAAATTATGAATTTGCTCTCTCTAAACCAGGGGCTTCCGTGGGCGCGGCGGCGGTCCGCATGACAGACTCTAGAGCAAAAGGGAACCTCGACGTGAGAACTCGCCTCCAGGTTAGGCCCTGAGTAGCCGTGCAGAAAGGGAGGCATGCAGCTGTTTCCACAAGTTCTCAGTCGCTTATGTGCTTTATTTTAAAGGAAGTACGCGTCGCGGGACTCCTAGGCTCCACGGGTGTGCATCGTTTTCCCTCCGAGGTCACTGAGTGCCTCCAGACACCTGTGGGCCGGCGGAGCAACGTCAAGGTCCATTGGTTGATCCCCCGGAGGACCTCTGTGCCTGCCGAGTGCAGGGCAGCAACACACTGCGCATTCCTTGAGGAGCGCTACATCTCCAGAGCCCTGGAATGCCCTCGGGACAACATGGCTAGTGAGTGCGAAGTGCCCAGGAAGACTCTGTCATGGCCCTTGTGTGAGCTGCCATGAGAGAACACTGTGCTTGGAACACTGCGAGGCCCGCCCCGTATCTGAAGTCACTCTGCTCGAGGAGAAAGTCAGCATCTTAGCACGCTGTGTCGCTACCGGCACACCCAGCATGAACCCATGCCTGGAAGATAGGCCCTGATTCGCCGTGCAGAAGCGGAGGCATGCTGCAGCTTCCAGGAGGCGGTGGCCTCTGCTCTGCATGCCTTTAACGGTAGCACAGCTTTCTGGACACCTGGGAGGCTAGCCGGGGCCCCCTGCTCCCAGCAGGAACACTGAGTACCCCCAGGTGCACCTGGGTCTGCTAAGCAACATCCAGGCCCGTAGCCCTTCAGAGCCCCCTGTGTGCAGGCCGAGCGTAGGGAAACGCACTGCCCTCTCCTTCGGAGCAGCTTAGTTTCCTCCGCACTCGCACACGTTCGCGAACACCGTTCTGGCACGTCCCACGTGGTGCGGAGGTCTTACGCAGTGCCCTAATCGGACCTGCCCTCAGAGGAGCCCTCGTCTTCGCATTTCATTCAGGACCTCATGACTGAAGTCACCGTGCCTCCTAGAGGACGGCGGCTTGAGTTCTTACTGCAATTTAAGTACTGTTCCTTCTGCGGCACTGCAGGCAGCCCCAGGCCCAGAGGAGCAGCTACGGCGTTCCTCGGTTGAGACAGTTCGCCGGATGCGGGACTCCCTACTTCGATGTTAATTCAGGGAAGGAAACACAGGGTAACCGGTGTCTCTTGGGACTCCTTAGAAGCCACAGGGATGTACGCTGAGTGTGCCCATGAAAACGGGGGCCTGCTGGAACTAGCCCTGCTTTTCCATTTTGAGGGCGGCATTCATGCCTGCCTTGAAGCTACCTGACATTCCGGCTCCCGACAGGCCAGTGAGCCCTGGAAGAAGGCTTCGGGGTAAAATATGAATTTGCTCTCTCTAAACCAGGGGCTTCCGTGGCCGCCGCGGTGGTCCGCATGACAGGCTCTAGAGCGAAAGTGAACCTCGACGTGAGAACTCGCCTCCAGGTTAGGCCCTGAGTAGCCATGCAGAAAGGGAGGCATGCAGCTGTTTCCACAAGTTCTCAGTCGCTTATGTGCTTTATTTTAAAGGAAGTACGCGTCCGGGGACTCCTAGGCCCCACGGGTGTGCATCGTTCTCCCTCCGAGGTCACTGAGTGCCTCCAGACACCTGTGGGCCAGCGGAGCAACGTCGAGGTCCATTGGTTGATCCCCCGGAGGACCTCTGTGCCTGCCAAGTGCTGGGCAGCAACACACTGCGCATTCCTTGAGGAGCGCTACATCTCCAGAGCCCTCGAATGCCCTCGGGACAACATGGCTAGTGAGTGCGAAGTGCCCAGGAAGACTCTGTCATGGCCCTTGTGTGAGCTGCCATGAGAGAACACTGTGCTTGGAACACTGCGAGGCCCGCCCCGTATCTGAAGTCACTCTGCTCGAGGAGAAAGTCAGCATCTTAGCACGCTGTGTCGCTACCGGCACACCCAGCATGAACCCATTCCTGGAAGTAATGCCCTGATTCACCGTGCAGAAGCGGAGGCATGCTGCAGCTTCCAGGAGGCGGTGGCCTCTGCTCTGCATGCCTTTAACGGCAGCACAGCTTTCTGGACACCTGGGAGGCTAGCCGGGGCACCCTGCTCCCGGCAGGAACACTGAGTACCCCCAGGTGCACCTGGGTCTGCTAAGCAACATCCAGGCCCGTAGCCCTTCAGAGCCCCCTGTGTGCAGGCCGAGCGTAGGGAAACGCACTGCCCTCTCCTTCGGAGCAGCTTAGTTTCCTCCGCACTCGCACACGTTCGCGAACACCGTTCTGGCACGTCCCACGTGGCGTGGAGTTCTTACGCGGTGCCCTAATCGGAGCTGCCCTCAGAGGAGCCCTCGTCTTCGCGTTCCATCCAGGACCTCCTGACTGAAGTCACCGTGCCTCCTAGAGGACGGCGGCTTGGGTTCTTACTGCACTTCAAGTCCTGTTCCTTCTGCGGCACTGCAGGCAGCCACAGGCCCAGAGGAGCAGCTACGGCGTTCCTCGGTTGAGACAGTTCGCCGGATGCGGGACTCCCTACTTCGATAAGTTGATTCAGGGTAGGAAACACAGGGTAACCGGTGTCTCTTGGGACTCCTTAGAAGCCACAGGGATGTACGCTGAGTGTGCCCATGAAAATGGGGGCCTGCTGGAACTAGCCCTGCTTTTCCATTTTGAGGGCGGCATTCATGCCTGCCTTGAAGCTACCTGACATTCCCGGCTCCCGACAGGCCAGTGAGCCCTGGAAGAAGGCTTCGGGGAAAATTATGAATTTGCTCTCTCTAAACCAGGGGCTTCCGTGGGCGCGGCGGCGGTCCGCATGACAGACTCTAGAGCAAAAGGGAACCTCGACGTGAGAACTCGCCTCCAGGTTAGGCCCTGAGTAGCCGTGCAGAAAGGGAGGCATGCAGCTGTTTCCACAAGTTCTCAGTCGCTTATGTGCTTTATTTTAAAGGAAGTACGCGTCGCGGGACTCCTAGGCTCCACGGGTGTGCATCGTTTTCCCTCCGAGGTCACTGAGTGCCTCCAGACACCTGTGGGCCGGCGGAGCAACGTCAAGGTCCATTGGTTGATCCCCCGGAGGACCTCTGTGCCTGCCGAGTGCAGGGCAGCAACACACTGCGCATTCCTTGAGGAGCGCTACATCTCCAGAGCCCTGGAATGCCCTCGGGACAACATGGCTAGTGAGTGCGAAGTGCCCAGGAAGACTCTGTCATGGCCCTTGTGTGAGCTGCCATGAGAGAACACTGTGCTTGGAACACTGCGAGGCCCGCCCCGTATCTGAAGTCACTCTGCTCGAGGAGAAAGTCAGCATCTTAGCACGCTGTGTCGCTACCGGCACACCCAGCATGAACCCATGCCTGGAAGATAGGCCCTGATTCGCCGTGCAGAAGCGGAGGCATGCTGCAGCTTCCAGGAGGCGGTGGCCTCTGCTCTGCATGCCTTTAACGGTAGCACAGCTTTCTGGACACCTGGGAGGCTAGCCGGGGCCCCCTGCTCCCAGCAGGAACACTGAGTACCCCCAGGTGCACCTGGGTCTGCTAAGCAACATCCAGGCCCGTAGCCCTTCAGAGCCCCCTGTGTGCAGGCCGAGCGTAGGGAAACGCACTGCCCTCTCCTTCGGAGCAGCTTAGTTTCCTCCGCACTCGCACACGTTCGCGAACACCGTTCTGGCACGTCCCACGTGGTGCGGAGGTCTTACGCGGTGCCCTAATCGGACCTGCCCTCAGAGGAGCCCTCGTCTTCGCATTTCATTCAGGACCTCATGACTGAAGTCACCGTGCCTCCTAGAGGACGGCGGCTTGAGTTCTTACTGCAATTTAAGTACTGTTCCTTCTGCGGCACTGCAGGCAGCCCCAGGCCCAGAGGACCAGCTACGGCGTTCCTCGGTTGAGACAGTTCGCCGGATACGGGACTCCCTACTTCGATAATTAATTCAGGGAAGGAAACGCAGGGTAACCGGTGTCTCTTGGGACTCGTTAGAAGCCACAGGGATGTACGCTGAGTGTGCCCATGAAAACGGTGGCCTGCTGGAACTAGCCCTACTTTCCCATTTTGAGGGCGGCATTCATGCCTGCCTTGAAGCTACCTGACCTTCCCAGCTCCCGACAGGCCAGTGAGCCCTGGAAGAATGCTTCGGGGAAAATTATGAGTTTGCTCTCTCTAAACCACGGGCTTTCGTGGCCGCAGCTCGGTCCGCATGACAGGCTCTAGTGCGAAAGGGAACCTCGAAGTGAGAACTCGCCTCCAGGTTAGGCCCTGAGTAGCCATGCAGAAAGGGAAGCATGCAGATGTTTCCACGAGTTCTCAGTCGCTTATGTCCTTTAGTTTAAAGGAAGTACGCGTCCGGGGACTCCTAGGCCCCACGGGTGTGCATCGTTTTCCCTCCGAGGTCACTGAGTGCCTCCAGACACCTGTGGGCCGGCGGAGCAACGTCGAGGTCCATTGGTTGATCCCCCGGAGGACCTCTGTGCCTGCCGAGTGCTGGGCAGCAACACACTGCGTGTTCCTTGAGGAGCGCTACATCTCCAGAGCCCTCGAACGCCCTCGGGACAACATGGCTGGTGAGTGCGAAGTAACCAGGAAGACTCAGTCATGGCCCTTGTGTGAGCTGCCATGAGAGAACACTGTGCTTGGAACACTGTGAGGCCCACCCTCGTACCTGAAGTCACTCTGCTCGAGGAGAAAGTCAGCATCTTAGCACGCTGTGTCGCACCCGGCACACCCAAAATGAACCCATGCCTGGAAATAAGGCCCTGATTTGCCGTGCAGAAGCGGAGGCGTGCTGCAGCTTCCAGGAGGCGGTGGCCTCTGCTCTGCATGCCTTTAACGGCAGCTCAGCTTTCTGGACACCTGGGAGGCTAGCCGGGGCACCCTGCTCCCAGCAGGAACACTGAGTACCCCCAGGTGCACCTGGGTCTGCTAAGCAACATCCAGGCCCGTAGCCCTTCAGAGACCCCTGTGTGCAGGCCGAGCGTAGGGAAACGCACTGCCCTCTCCTTCGGAGCAGCTTAGTTTCCTCCGCACGCGCACACGTTCGCGAACACCGTTCTGGCACGTCCCACGTGGCCCGGTGGTCTTACGCGGTGCCCTAATCGGAGCTGCCCTCAGAGGAGCCCTCGTCTTCACGTTTCATTCAGGACCTCATGACTGAAGTCACCGTGCCTCCTAGAGGACGGCGGCTTGGGTTCTTACTGCACTTCAAGTCCTGTTCCTTCTGCGGCACTGCAGGCAGCCCCAGGCCCAGAGGAGCAGCTACGGCGTTCCTCGGTTGAGACAGTTCGCCGGATGCGGGACTCCCTACTTCGATAAGTTAATTCATGGAAGGAAACGCAGGGTAACCGGTGTCTGTTGGGACTCTTTAGAAGCCACAAGGATGTACGCTGAGTGTGCCCATGAAAACGGGGGCCTGCTGGAACTAGCCCTTCTTTCCCATTTTGAGGGCGGCATTCATGCCTGCCTTGAAGCTACCTGACATTCCCGGCTCCCGACAGGCCAGTGAGCCCTGGAAGAATGCTTCGGGGAAAATTATGAGTTTGCTCTCTCTAAACCACGGGCTTCCGTGGCTGCAGCTCGGTCCGCATGACAGGCTCTAGTGCGAAAGGGAACCTCGACGTGAGAACTCGCTTCCAGGTTAGGCCCTGAGTAGCCATGCAGAAAGGGAGGCATGCAGCTGTTTCCACGAGTTCTCAGTCGCTTATGTCCTTTAGTTTAAAGGAAGTACGCGTCCGGGGACTCCTAGGCCCCACGGGTGTGCATCGTTTTCCCTCCGAGGTCACTGAGTGCCTCCAGACACCTGTGGGCCGGCGGAGCAATGTCGAGGTCCATTGGTTGATCCCCCGGAGGACCTCTGTGCCTGCCGAGTGCTGGGCAGCAACACTGCGCGTTCCTTGAGGAGCGCTACATCTCCAGAGCCCTCGAACGCCCTCGGGACAACATGGCTGGTGAGTGCGAAGTACCCAGGAAGACTCAGTCATGGCCCTTGTGTGAGCTGCCATGAGAGAACACTGTGCTTGGAACACTGCGAGGCCCACCCTCGTACCTGAAGTCACTCTGCTCGAGGAGAAAGTCAGCATCTTAGCACGCTGTGTCGCTACCGGCACACCCAACATGAACCCATGCCTGGAAGTAAGGCCCTGATTTGCCGTGCAGAAGCGGAGGCGTGCTACAGCTTCCAGGAGGCGGTGGCCACTGCTCTGCATGCCTTTAACGGCAGCACAGCTTTCTGGACACCTGGGAGGCTAGCCGGGGCACCCTGCTCCCAGCAGGAACACTGAGTACCCCCAGGTGCACCTGGGTCTGCTAAGCAACATCCAGGCCCGTAGCCCTTCAGAGACCCCTGTGTGCAGGCCGAGCGTAGGGAAACGCACTGCCCTCTCCTTCGGAGCAGCTTAGTTTCCTCCACACGCGCACACGTTTGCGAACACCGTTCTGGCACGTCCCACGTGGCCCGGTGGTCTTACGCGGTGCCCTAATCGGAGCTGCCCTCAGAGGAGCCCTCGTCTTCACGTTTCATTCAGGACCTCATGACTGAAGTCACCGTGCCTCCTAGAGGACGGCGGCTTGGGTTCTTACTGCACTTCAAGTCCTGTTCCTTCTGCGGCACTGCAGGCAGCCCCAGGCCCAGAGGAGCAGCTACGGCGTTCCTCGGTTGAGACAGTTTGCCGGATGCGGGACTCCCTACTTCGATAAGTTAATTCATGGAAGGAAACGCAGGGTAACCGGTGTCTGTTGGGACTCTTTAGAAGCCACAAGGATGTACGCTGAGTGTGCCCATGAAAACGGGGGCCTGCTGGAACTAGCCCTTCTTTCCCATTTTGAGGGCGGCATTCATGCCTGCCTTGAAGCTACCTGACATTCCCGGCTCCCGACAGGCCAGTGAGCCCTGGAAGAAGGCTTCGGGGAAAATTATGACTTTGCTCTCTCTAAACCACGGGCTTCCGTGGCTGCAGCTCGGTCCGCATGACAGGCTCTAGTGCGAAAGGGAACCTCGACGTGAGAACTCGCCTCCAGGTTAGGCCCTGAGTAGCCATGCAGAAAGGGAGGCATGCAGCTGTTTCCACGAGTTCTCAGTCGCTTATGTCCTTTAGTTTAAAGGAAGTACGCGTCCGGGGACTCCTAGGCCCCACGGGTGTGCATCGTTTTCCCTCCGAGGTCACTGAGTGCCTCCAGACACCTGTGGGCCGGCGGAGCAACGTCGAGGTCCATTGGTTGATCCCCCGGAGGACCTCTGTGCCTGCCGAGTGCTGGGCAGCAACACTGCGCGTTCCTTGAGGAGCGCTACATCTCCAGAGCCCTCGAACGCCCTCGGGACAACATGGCTGGTGAGTGCGAAGTACCCAGGAAGACTCAGTCATGGCCCTTGTGTGAGCTGCCATGAGAGAACACTGTGCTTGGAACACTGCGAGGCCCACCCTCGTACCTGAAGTCACTCTGCTCGAGGATAAAGTCAGCATCTTAGCACGCTGTGTCGCTACCGGCACACCCAACATGAACCCATGCCTGGAAGTAAGGCCCTGATTTGCCGTGCAGAAGCGGAGGCGTGCTACAGCTTCCAGGAGGCGGTGGCCACTGCTCTGCATGCCTTTAACGGCAGCACAGCTTTCTGGACACCTGGGAGGCTAGCCGGGGCACCCTGCTCCCAGCAGGAACACTGAGTACCCCCAGGTGCACCTGGGTCTGCTAAGCAACATCCAGGCCCGTAGCCCTTCAGAGACCCCTGTGTGCAGGCCGAGCGTAGGGAAACGCACTGCCCTCTCCTTCGGAGCAGCTTAGTTTCCTCCGCACGCGCACACGTTTGCGAACACCGTTCTGGCACGTCCCACGTGGCCCGGTGGTCTTACGCGGTGCCCTAATCGGAGCTGCCCTCAGAGGAGCCCTCGTCTTCACGTTTCATTCAGGACCTCATGACTGAAGTCACCGTGCCTCCTAGAGGACGGCGGCTTGGGTTCTTACTGCACTTCAAGTCCTGTTCCTTCTGCGGCACTGCAGGCAGCCCCAGGCCCAGAGGAGCAGCAACGGCGTTCCTCGGTTGAGACAGTTCGCCGGATGCGGGACTCCCTACTTCGTTAAATTGATTCAGGGAAGGAAACGCAGGGTAACCGGTGTCTCTTGGGACTCGTTAGAAGCCAGAGGGATGTACGCTGAGTGTGCCCATGAAAACGGGGGCCTGCTGGAACTAGCCCTGCTTTCCCATTTTGCGGGCGGCATTCATGCCTGCCTTGAAGCTACCTGACATTCCCGGCTCCCGACAGGCCAGTGAGCCCTGGAAGAATGCTTCGGGTAAAATTATGAGTTTGCTCTCTCTAAACCAGGGGCTTCCGTGGTCGCAGCTCGGTCCGCATGACAGGCTCTAGAGCGAAAGGGAACCTCGAAGTGAGAACTCGCCTCCAGGTTAGGCCCTGAGTAGCCGTGCAGAAAGGGAGGCATGCAGTTGTTTCACGAGTTCTCAGTCGCTTATGTCCTTTATTTTAAAGGAAGTACGCGTCCGGGGACTCCTAGGCCCCACGGGTGTGCATCGTTTTCCCTCCGAGGTCACTGAGTGCCTCCAGACACCTGTGGGCCGGCGGAGCAACGTCGAGGTCCATTGGTTGATCCCCCGGAGGACCTCTGTGCCTGCCGAGTGCTGGGCAGCAACACACTGCGCGTTCCTTGAGGAGCGCTACATATCCAGAGCCCTCAAACGCCCTCGGGACAACATGGCTGGTGAGTGCGAAGTAACCAGGAAGACTCAGTCATGGCCCTTGTGTGAGCTGCCATGAGAGAACACTGTGCTTGGAACACTGCGAGGCCTGCCCTCGCACCTGAAGTCACTCTGCTCGAGGAGAAAGTCAGCATCTTAGCACGCTGTGTCGCTACCGGCACACCCAACATGAACCCATGCCTGGAAGTAAGGCCCTGATTCGCCGTGCAGAAGCGGAGGCGTGCTGCAGCTTCCAGGAGGCAGTGGCCTCTGCTCTGCATGCCTTTAACGGCAGCACAGCTTTCTGGCCACCTGGGAGGCTAGCCGGGGCACCCTCCTCCCAGCAGGTACACTGAGTACCCACAGGTGCACTTGGGTCTTCTAAGCAACATCCAGGCCCGTAACCCTTCAGAGACCCCTGTGTGCAGGCTGAGCATAGGGAAACGCACTGCCCTCTCCATCGGAGCAGCTTAGTTTCCTCCGCACTCGCACACGTTTGCGAACACCGTTCTGGCACGTCCCACGTGGCATGGAGTTCTTACGCGGTGCCCTAATCGGAGCTGCCCTCAGAGGAGCCCTCGTCTTCGCGTTCCATCCAGGACCTCCTGACTGAAGTCACCGGGCCTCCTAGAGGACGGCGGCTTGGGTTCTTACTGCACTTCAAGTCCTGTTCCTTCTGCGGCACTGCAGGCAGCCCCAGGCCCAGAGGAGCAGCTACGGCGTTCCTCGGTTGAGACAGTTCGCCGGATGCGGGACTCCCTTCTTCGATAAGTTAATTCAGGGAAGGAAACACAGGGTAACCGGTGTCTCTTGGGACTCCTTAGAAGCCACAGGGATGTACGCTGAGTGTGCCCATGAAAACGGGGGCCTGCTGGAACTAGCCCTGCTTTTCCATTTTGAGGGCGGCATTCATGCCTGCCTTGAAGTTACCTGACATTCCCGGCTCCCGACAGGCCAGTGAGCCCTGGAAGAAGGCTTCGGGGTAAAATATGAATTTGCTCTCTCTAAACCAGGGGCTTCCGTGGCCGCCGCGGCGGTCCGCATGACAGGCTCTAGAGCGAAAGTGAACCTCGACGTGAGAACTCGCCTCCAGGTTAGGCCCTGAGTAGCCGTGCAGAAAGGGAGTCATGCAGCTGTTTCCACAAGTTCTCAGTCGCTTATGTGCTTTATTTTAAAGGAAGTACGCGTCCGGGGACTCCTAGGCCCCACGGGTGTGCATCGTTCTCCCTCCGAGGTCACTGAGTGCCTCCAGACACCTGTGGGCCGGCGGAGCAACGTCGAGGTCCATTGGTTGATCCCCCGGAGGACCTCTGTGCCTGCCGAGTGCTGGGCAGCAACACACTGCGCGTTCCTTGAGGAGCGCTACATCTCCAGAGCCCTCGAACGCCCTCGGGACAACATGGCTGGTGAGTGCGAAGTGCCCAGGAAGACTCTGTCATGGCCCTTGTGTGAGCTGCCATGAGAGAACACTGCTTGGAACACTGCGAGGCACGCCCCGTATCTAAAGTCACTCTGCTTGAGGAGAAAGTCAGCATCTTAGCACGCTGTGTCGCTACCGGCACACCCAGCATGAACCCATTCCTGGAAGTAAGGCCCTGATTCGCCGTGCAGAAGCGGAGGCGTGCTGCAGCTTCCAGGAGGCGGTGGCCTCTGCTCTGCATGTCTTTAACGGCAGCACAGCTTTCTGGACACCTGGGAGGCTAGCCGGGGCACCCTGCTCCCAGCAGGAACACTGAGTACCCCCAGGTGCACCTGGGTCTGCTAAGCAACATCCAGGCCCGTAGCCCTTCAGAGCCCCCTGTGTGCAGGCCGAGCGTAGGGAAACGCACTGCCCTCTCCTTCGGAGCAGCTTAGTGTCCTGCGCACTCGCACACGTTCGCGAACACTGTTCTGGCACGTCCCACGTGGCGTGGAGTTCTTACGCGATGCCCTAATCGGAGCTGCCCTCAGAGGAGTCCTCGTCTTCGTGTTCCATCCAGGACCTCCTGACTGAAGTCACCGGGCCTCCTAGAGGACGGCGGCTTGGGTTCTTACTGCACTTCAAGTCCTGTTCCTTCTGCGGCACTGCAGGCAGCCCCAGGCCCAGAGGAGCAGCTACGGCGTTCCTCGGTTGAGACAGTTCGCCGGATGCGGGACTCCCTACTTCGATAAGTTAATTCAGGGAAGGAAACGCAGGGTAACCGGTGTCTCTTGGGACTCGTTAGAAGCCACAGGGATGTACGCTGAGTGTGCCCATGAAAACGGGGGCCTGCTGGAACTAGCCCTGCTTTTCCATTTTGAGGGCGGCATTCATGCCTTCCTTGAAGCTACCTGACATTCCCGGCTCCCGACAGGCCAGTGAGCCCTGGAAGAATGCTTCGGGGAAAATTATGAGTTTGCTCTCTCTAAAGCAGGGTCTTCCGTGGCCGCAGCTCGGTCCGCATGACAGGCTCTAGAGCGAAAGGGAACCTTGACGTGAGAACTCGCCTCCAGGTTAGGCCCTGAGTAGCCGTGCAGAAAGGGAGGCATGCAGCTGTTTCCACGAGTTCTCAGTCGCTTATGTCCTTTATTTGAAAGGAAGTACGCGTCCGGGGACTCCTAGGCCCCACGGGTGTGCATCGTTTTCCCTCCGAGGTCACTGAGTGACTCCAGACACCTGTGGGCCGGCGGAGCAATGTCGAGGTCCATTGGTTGATCCCCCGGAGGACCTCTGTGCCTGCCGAGTGCTGGGCAGCAACACACTGCGCATTCCTTGAGGAGCGCTACATCTCCATAGCCCTCGAATGCCCTCGGGACAACATGGCTGGTGAGTGCGAAGTGCCCAGGAAGACTCTGTCATGGCCCTTGTGTGAGTTGCCATGAGAGAACACTGCGCTTGGAACACTGCGAGGCCCACGCTCGTACCTGAAATCACTCTGCTCGAAGAGAAAGTCAGCATCTCAGCATGCTGTGTCGCTACCGGCACACCCAGCATGAACCCCTGCCAGGAAGTAAGGCCCTGATTCGCCGTGCAGAAGCGGAGGCATGCTGCAGCTTCCAGGAGGCGGTGGCCTCTGCTCTGCATGCCTTTAACGGCAGCACAGCATTCTGGACACCTGGGAGGCTACCCGGGGCACCCTGCTCCCGGCAGGAACACTGAGTACCCCCAGGTGCACCTGGGTCTGCTAAGCAACATCCAGGCCCGTAGCCCTTCAGAACCTCCTGTGTGCAGGCCGAGCGTAGGGAAACGCACTGCCCTCTCCTTCGGAGCAGCTTAGTTTCCTCGGCACTCGCACACGTTCGCGTACGCCGTTCTGGCACGTCCCACGGGGTGCGGAGGTCTTACGCGGTGCCCTAATCGGAGCTGCCCTCAGAGGAGTCCTCGTCTTCGCGTTCCATCCAGGACCTCCTGACTGAAGTCACCGGGCCTCCTAGAGGACGGCGGCTTGGGTTCTTACTGCACTTCAAGTCCTGTTCCTTCTGCGGCACTGCAGGCAGCCACAGGCCCAGAGGTGCAGCTACGGCGTTCCTCGGTTGAGACAGTTCGCCGGATGCGGGACTCCCTACTTCGATAAGTTGATTCAGGGAAGGAAACGCAGGGTAACCGGTGTCTCTTGGGACTCGTTAGAAGCCACAGGGATGTACGCTGAGTGTGCCCATGAAAACGGAGGCCTGCTGGAACTAGCCCTGCTTTTCCATTTTGAGGGCGGCATTCATGCCTGCCTTGAAGCTACCTGACATTCCCGGCTTCCGACAGGCCAGTGAGCCCTGGAAGAATGCTTCGGGGTAAAATATGAATTTGCTCTCTCTAAACCAGGGGCTTCTGTGGCCGCAGCTCGGTCCGCATGACAGGCTCTAGAGCGAAAGGGAACCTCGACGTGAGAACTCGCCTCCAGGTTAGGCCCTGAGTAGCCGTGCAGAAAGGGAGGCATGCAGCTGTTTCCACAAGTTCTCAGTCGCTTATGTGCTTTATTTGAAAGGAAGTACGCGTCCGGGGACTCCTAGGCCCCACGGGTGTGCATCGTTTTCCCTCCGAGGTCACTGAGTGCCTCCAGACACCTGTGGGCCGGCGGAGCAACGTCGAGGTCCATTGGTTGATCCCCCGGAGGACCTCTGTGCCTGCCGAGTGCTGGGTAGCAACACACTGCGCATTCCTTGAGGAGCGCTACATCTCCAGAGCCCTCGAACGCCCTCGGGACAACATGGCTGGTGAGTGCGAAGTACCCAGGAAGACTCAGTCATGGCCCTTGTGTGAGCTGCCATGAGAGAACACTGTGCTTGGAACACTGCGAGGCCCACCCTCGTACCTGAAGTCACTCTGCTCGTGGAGAAAGTCAGCATCTTAGCACGCTGTGTCGCTACCGGCATACCCAACATGAACCCATGCCTGGATGTAAGGCCCTGATTTGCCGTGCAGAAGCGGAGGCGTGCTGCAGCTTCCAGGAGGCGGTGGCCTCTGCTCTGCATGCCTTTAATGGTAGCACAACTTTCTGGACACCTGGGAGGCTAGCCGGGGCACCCTGCTCCCGGCAGGAACACTGAGTACCCCCAGGTGCACCTGGGTCTGCTAAGCAACATCCAGGCCCGTAGCCCTTCAGAGACCCCTGTGTGCAGGCCGTGCATAGGGAAACGCAATGCCCTCTCCTTCGGAGCAGCTTAATTTCCTCCGCACGTGCACACATTCGCGAACACCGTTCTGGCATGTCCCACGTGGCCCGGTGGTCTTACGCGGTGCCCTAATCGGACATGCCCTCAGAGGAGCCCTCGTCTTCGCATTTCATTCAGGACCTCATGACTGAAGTCACCGTGCCTCCTAGAGGACGGCGGGTTGAGTTCTTACTGCAGTTTAAGTCCTGTTCCTTCTGTGGCACTGCAGACAGCCCCAGGCCCAGAGGAGCAGCTACGGCGTTCCTCGGTTGAGACAGTTCGCCGGATGCGGGACTCCCTACTTCGATAAGTTGATTCAGGGAAGGAAACGCAGGGCAACCGGTGTCTCTTGGGGCTCGTTAGAAGCAACAAGGATGTACGCTGAGTGTGCCCATGAAAACGGGGGCCTGCTGGAACTAGCCCTGCTTTTCCATTTTGAGGGCGGCATTCATGCCTGCCTTGAAGCTACCTGACATTCCCGGCTCCCGACAGGCCAGTGAGCCCTGGAAGAATGCTTCGGGGAAAATTATGAGTTTGCTCTCTCTAAACCAGGGGCTTCCGTGGCCGCAGCTCGGTCCGCATGACAGGCTCTAGAGCGAAAGGGAACCTTGACGTGAGAACTCGCCTCCAGGTTAGGCCCTGAGTAGCCGTGCAGAAAGGGAGGCATGCAGCTGTTTCCACGAGTTCTCAGTCGCTTATGTCCTTTATTTGAAAGGAAGTACGCGTCCGGGGACTCCTAGGCCCCACGGGTGTGCATCGTTTTCCCTCCGAGGTCACTGAGTGCCTCCAGACACCTGTGGGCCGGCGGACCAACATCGAGGTCCATTGGTTGATCCCCCGGAGGACCTCTGTGCCTGCCGAGTGCTGGGCAGCAACACACTGCGCGTTCCTTGAGGAGCGCTGCATCTCCAGAGCCCCCGAACGCCCTCTGGAAAGCATGGCTGGTGAGTGCGAAGTGCCCAGGAAGACTCTGTCATGGCCCTTGTGTGAGCTGCCATGAGAGAACACTGTGCTTGGAACACTGCGAGGCCCGCCCCGTACCTGAAGTCACTCTGCTCGAGGAGAAAGTCAG
Source organism: Pseudorca crassidens (assembly GCF_039906515.1). Lineage (NCBI taxonomy): Eukaryota > Metazoa > Chordata > Mammalia > Artiodactyla > Delphinidae > Pseudorca > Pseudorca crassidens. The sequence goes on along the minus strand of NC_090308.1, from coordinate 91,583,636 downwards.
CATCTTAGCACGCTGTGTCGCTACCGGCACACCCAACATGAACCCATGCCTGGAAGTAAGGCCCTGATTCGCCGTGCAGAAGCGGAGGCACGCTGCAGCTTCCAGGAGGTGGTGGCCTCTACTCTGCATGCCTTTAACGGCAGCACAGCTTTCTGGACACCTGGGAGGCTAGCCGGGGCACCCTGCTCCCAGCAGGAACACTGAGTACCCCCAGGTGCACCTTGGTCTGCTAAGCAACATCCAGGCCCGTAGCCCTTCAGAGCCCCCTGTGTGCAGGCCGTGCATAGGGAAACGCACTGCCCTCTCCTTCGGAGCAGCTTAGTTTCCTCCGCACTCGCACACGTTCGCGAACACCGTTCTGGCACGTCCCACGTGGCCCGGAGGTCTTACGCGGTGCCCTAATCGGAGCTGCCCTCAGAGGAGCCCTCGTCTTCGCGTTCCATCCAGGACTTCCTGACTGAAGTCACCGTGCCTCCTAGAGGACGGCGGCTTGGGATTTTCCTGCACTTCAAGTCCTGTTCCTTCTGCGGCACTGCAGGCAGCCCCAGGCCCAGAGGAGCAGCTACGGCGTTCCTCGGTTGAGACAGTTCGCCGGATGCGGGACTCCCTACTTCGATAAGTTAATTCAGGGAAGGAAACACAGGGTAACCGGTGTCTCTTGGGACTCCTTAGAAGCCACAGGGATGTACGCTGAGTGTGCCCATGAAAACGGGGGCCTGCTGGAACTAGCCCTGCTTTTCCATTTTGAGGGCGGCATTCATGCCTGCCTTGAAGCTACCTGACATTCCCGGCTCCCGACAGGCCAGTGAGCCCGGGAAGAATGCTTCGGGGAAAATTATGAATTTGCTCTCTCTAAACCAGGGGCTTCCGTGGGCGCGGCGGCGGTCCGCATGACAGACTCTAGAGCGAAAGGGAACCTCGAAGTGAGAAGTCGCCTCCAGGTTAGGTCGTGAGCAGCCGTGCAGAAAGGGAGGCATGCAGCTGTTTCCACAAGTTCTCAGTCGCTTATGTCCTTTAGTTTAAAGGAAGTACGCGTCCGGGGACTCCTAGGCCCCACGGGTGTGCATCGTTTTCCCTCCGAGGTCACTGAGTGCCTCCAGACACCTGTGGGCCGGCGGAGCAATGTCGAGGTCCATTGGTTGATCCCCCGGAGGACCTCTGTGCCTGCCGAGTGCTGGGCAGCAACACACTGCGCATTCCTTGAGGAGCGCTACATCTGCATAGCCCTCGAATGCCCTCGGGACAACATGGCTGGTGAGTGCGAAGTGCCCAGGAAGACTCTGTCATGGCCCTTGTGTGAGTTGCCATGAGAGAACACTGCGCTTGGAACACTGCGAGGCCCACGCTCGTACCTGAAGTCACTCTGCTCGAAGAGAAAGTCAGCATCTCAGCATGCTGTGTCGCTACCGGCACACCCAGCATGAACCCCTGCCAGGAAGTAAGGCCCTGATTCGCCGTTCAGAAGCGGAGGTGTGCTGCAGCTTCCAGGAGGCGGTGGCCTCTGCTCTGCATGCCTTTAACGGCAGCACAGCATTCTGGACACCTGGGAGGCTACCCGGGGCACCCTGCTCCCGGCAGGAACACTGAGTACCCCCAGGTGCACCTGGGTCTGCTAAGCAACATCCAGGCCCGTAGCCCTTCAGAGACCCTGTGTGCAGGCCGAGCGTAGGGAAACGCACTGCCCTCTCCTTCGGAGCAGCTTAGTTTCCTCGGCACTCACACACGTTCGCGTACGCCGTTCTGGCACGTCCCACGGGGCGCGGAGGTCTTACGCGGTGCCCTAATCGGAGCTGCCCTCAGAGGAGCCCTCGTCTTCGCGTTCCATCCAGGACCTCCTGACTGAAGTCACCGGGCCTCCTAGAGGACGGCGGCTTGGGTTCTTACTGCAGTTTAAGTACTGTTCCTTCTGCGGCACTGCAGGCAGCCCCAGGCCCAGAGGAGCAGCAACGGCGTTCCTCGGTTGAGACAGTTCGCCGGATGCGGGACTCCCTACTTCGATAAGTTGATTCAGGGAAGGAAACGCAGGGTAACCGGTGTCTCTTGGGGCTCGTTAGAAGCAACAGGGATGTACGCTGAGTGTGCCCATGAAAACGGGGGCCTGCTGGAACTAGCCCTGCTTTTCCATTTTGAGGGCGGCATTCATGCCTGCCTTGAAGCTACCTGACATTCCCGGCTCCCGACAGGCCAGTGAGCCCTGGAAGAATGCTTCGGGGAAAATTATGAGTTTGCTCTCTCTAAACCAGGGGCTTCCGTGGCCGCAGCTCGGTCCGCATGACAGGCTCTAGAGCGAAAGGGAACCTTGACGTGAGAACTCGCCTCCAGGTTAGGCCCTGAGTAGCCGTGCAGAAAGGGAGGCATGCAGCTGTTTCCACGAGTTCTCAGTCGCTTATGTCCTTTATTTTAAAGGAAGTACGCGTCCGGGGACTCCTAGGCCCCACGGGTGTGCATCGTTTTCCCTCCGAGGTCACTGAGTGCCTCCAGACACCTGTGGGCCGGCGGAGCAACGTCGAGGTCCATTGGTTGATCCCCCGGAGGACCTCTGTGCCTGCCGAGTGCTGGGCAGCAACACACTGCGCGTTCCTTGAGGAGCGCTGCATCTCCAGAGCCCCCGAACGCCCTCTGGAAAGCATGGCTGGTGAGTGCGAAGTGCCCAGGAAGACTCTGTCATGGCCCTTGTGTGAGCTGCCATGAGAGAACACTGTGCTTGGAACACTGCGAGGCCCGCCCCGTACCTGAAGTCACTCTGCTCGAGGAGAAAGTCAGCATCTTAGCATGCTGTGTCACTACCGGCAAAACCAGCATGAACCCATGCCTGGAACGAAGGCCCTGATTCGCCGTGCAGAAGCGGAGGCACGCTGCAGCTTCCAGGAGGCGGTGGCCTCTGCTCTGCATGCCTTTAACGGCAGCACAGCTTTCTGGACACCTGGGAGGCTAGCCGGGGCACCCTGCTCCCAGCAGGAACACTGAGTACCCCCAGGTGCACCTGGGTCTGCTAAGCAACATCCAGGCCCGTAGCCCTTCAGAGCCCCCTGTGTGCAGGCCGTGCGTAGGGAAACGCACTGCCCTCTCCTTCGGAGGAGCTTAGTTTCCTCCGCACTCGCACACGTTCGCGAACACCGTTCTGGCACGTCCCACGTGGCCCGGAGGTCTTACGCGGTGCCCTAATCGGAGCTGCCCTCAGAGGAGCCCTCGTCTTCGCGTTCCATCCAGGACTTCCTGACTGAAGTCACCGTGCCTCCTAGAGGACGGCGGCTTGGGATTTTCCTGCACTTCAAGTCCTGTTCCTTCTGCGGCACTGCAGGCAGCCCCAGGCCCAGAGGAGCAGCTACGGCGTTCCTCGGTTGAGACAGTTCGCCGGATGCGGGACTCCCTACTTCGATAAGTTAATTCAGGGAAGGAAACACAGGGTAACCGGTGTCTCTTGGGACTCCTTAGAAGCCACAGGGATGTACGCTGAGTGTGCCCATGAAAACGGGGGCCTGCTGGAACTAGCCCTGCTTTTCCATTTTGAGGGCGGCATTCATGCCTGCCTTGAAGCTACCTGACATTCCCGGCTCCCGACAGGCCAGTGAGCCCTGGAAGAATGCTTCGGGGAAAATTATGAGTTTGCTCTCTCTAAACCAGGGGCTTCCGTGGTCGCAGCTCGGTCCGCATGACAGGCTCTAGAGCGAAAGGGAACCTTGACGTGAGTACTCGCCTCCAGGTTAGGCCCTGAGTAGCCATGCAGAAAGGGAGGCATGCAGCTGTTTCCACGAGTTCTCAGTCGCTTATGTCCTTTAGTTTAAAGGAAGTACGTGTCCGGGGACTCCTAGGCCCCACGGGTGTGCATCGTTTTCCTTCCGAGGTCACTGAGTGCCTCCAGACACCTGTGGGCCGGCGGAGCAACGTCGAGGTCCATTGGTTGATCCCCCGGAGGACCTCTGTGCCTGCCGAGTGCTGGGCAGCAACACACTGCGCATTCCTTGAGGAGCGCTACATCTCCAGAGCCCTCGAACGCCCTCGGGACAACATGGCTGGTGAGTGCGAAGTACCCAGGAAGACTCAGTCATGGCCCTTGTGTGAGCTGCCATGAGAGAACACTGTGCTTTGAACACTGCGAGGCCCGCCCTGGTACCTGAAGTCACTCTGCTCGAGGAGAAAGTCAGCATCTTAACACGCTGTGTTGCTACCGGCACACCCAACATGAACCCATGCCTGGAAGTAAGGCCCTGATTCGCCGTGCAGAAGCGGAGGCATGCTGCAGCTTCCAGGAGGTGGTGGCCTCTGCTCTGCATGCCTTTAACAGCAGCACAGCTTTCTGGACACTTGGGAGGCTAGCCGGGGCACCCTGCTCCCAGCAGGAACACTGAGTACCCCCAGGTGCACCTGGGTCTGCTAAGCAACATCCAGGCCCGTAGCCCTTCAGAGCCCCCTGTGTGCAGGCCGTGCGTAGGGAAACGCACTGCCCTCTCCTTCGGAGCAGCTTAGTTTCCTCGGCACTCGCACACGTTCGCGAACGCCGTTCTGGCACTTCCCACGTGGCGCGGAGGTCTTACGCGGTGCCCTAGTCGGAGCTGCCCTCAGAGGAGCCCTCGTCTTCGCGTTCCATCCAGGACCTCATGGCTGAAGTCACCGTGCCTCCTAGAGGACGGCGTCTTGGGTTCTTACTGCACTTTAAGTACTGTTCCTTCTGCGGCACTGCAGGCAGCCCCAGGCCCAGAGGAGCAGCTACGGCGTTCCTCGGTTGAGACAGCTCACCGGATGCGGGACACCCTACTTCGATAAGTTGATTCAGGGAAGGAAACGCAGGGTAACCGGTGTCTATTTGGACTCCTTAGAAGCCACAGGGATGTATGCTGAGTGTGCCCATGAAAATGGGGCCCTGCTGGAACAAGCCCTGCTTTCCCATTTTGCGAGCGGCATTCATGCCTGCCTTGAAGCTACCTGACATTCCCGGCTCCCGACAGGCCAGTGAGCCCTGGAAGAATGCTTCGGGTAAAATTATGAGTTTGCTCTCTCTAAACCAGGGGCTTCTGTGGCCGCAGCTCGGTCCGCATGACAGGCTCTAGAGCGAAAGGGAACCTCGACGTGAGAACTCGCCTCCAGGTTAGGCCCTGAGTAGCCGTGCAGAAACGGAGGCATGCAGCTGTTTCACGAGTTCTCAGTCACTTATGTCCTTTATTTGAAAGGAAGTACGCGTCCGGGGACTCCTAGGCCCCACGGGTGTGCATCGTTTTCCCTCCGAGGTCACTGAGTGCCTCCAGACACCTGTGGGCCGGTGGAGCAACGTCGAGGTCCATTGGTTGATCCCCCGGAGGACATCTGTGCCTGCCGAGTGCTGGGCAGCAACACACTGCGCATTCCTTGAGGAGCGCTACATCTCCAGAGCCCTCGAACGCCCTCGGGACAACATGGCTGGTGAGTGCGAAGTACCCAGGAAGACTCAGTCATGGCCCTTGTGTGAGCTGCCATGAGAGAACACTGTGCTTGGAACACTGCGAGGCCCACCCTCGTACCTGAAGTCACTCTGCTCGTGGAGAAAGTCAGCATCTTAGCACGCTGTGTCGCTACCGGCATACCCAACATGAACCCATGCCTGGAAGTAAGGCCCTGATTCGCCGTGCAGAAGCGGAGGCACGCTGCAGCTTCCAGGAGGCGGTGGCCTCTGCTCTGCATGCCTTTAACGGCAGCACAGCTTTCTGGACACCTGGGAGGCTAGCCGGGGCACCCTGCTCCCAGCAGGAACACTGAGTACCCCCAGGTGCACCTGGGTCTGCTAAGCAACATCCAGGCCCGTAGCCCTTCAGAGCCCCCTGTGTGCAGGCCGTGCGTAGGGAAACGCACTGCCCTCTCCTTCGGAGCAGCTTAGTTTCCTCCGCACTCGCACACGTTCGCGAACACCGTTCTGGCACGTCCCACGTGGCCCGGAGGTCTTACGCGGTGCCCTAATCGGAGCTGCCCTCAGAGGAGCCCTCGTCTTCGCGTTCCATCCAGGACTTCCTGACTGAAGTCACCGTGCCTCCTAGAGGACGGCGGCTTGGGATTTTCCTGCACTTCAAGTCCTGTTCCTTCTGCGGCACTGCAGGCAGCCCCAGGCCCAGAGGAGCAGCTACGGCGTTCCTCGGTTGAGACAGTTCGCCGGATGCGGGACTCCCTACTTCGATAAGTTAATTCAGGGAAGGAAACACAGGGTAACCGGTGTCTCTTGGGACTCCTTAGAAGCCACAGGGATGTACGCTGAGTGTGCCCATGAAAACGGGGGCCTGCTGGAACTAGCCCTGCTTTTCCATTTTGAGGGCGGCATTCATGCCTGCCTTGAAGCTACCTGACATTCCCGGCTCCCGACAGGCCAGTGAGCCCTGGAAGAATGCTTCGGGGAAAATTATGAATTTGCTCTCTCTAAACCAGGGGCTTCCGTGGGCGCGGCGGCGGTCCGCATGACAGACTCTAGAGCGAAAGGGAACCTCGAAGTGAGAACTCGCCTCCAGGTTAGGTCGTGAGCAGCCGTGCAGAAAGGGAGGCATGCAGCTGTTTCCACAAGTTCTCAGTCGCTTATGTCCTTTAGTTTAAAGGAAGTACGCGTCCGGGGACTCCTAGGCCCCACGGGTGTGCATCGTTTTCCCTCCGAGGTCACTGAGTGCCTCCAGACACCTGTGGGCCGGCGGAGCAATGTCGAGGTCCATTGGTTGATCCCCCGGAGGACCTCTGTGCCTGCCGAGTGCTGGGCAGCAACACACTGCGCATTCCTTGAGGAGCGCTACATCTCCAGAGCCCTCGAATGCCCTCGAGACAACATGGCTGGTGAGTGCGAAGTGCCCAGGAAGACTCTGTCATGGCCCTTGTGTGAGTTGCCATGAGAGAACACTGCGCTTGGAACACTGCGAGGCCCACGCTCGTACCTGAAGTCACTCTGCTCGAAGAGAAAGTCAGCATCTCAGCATGCTGTGTCGCTACCGGCACACCCAGCATGAACCCCTGCCAGGAAGTAAGGCCCTGATTCGCCGTGCAGAAGCGGAGGCGTGCTGCAGCTTCCAGGAGGCGGTGGCCTCTGCTCTGCATGCCTTTAACGGCAGCACAGCATTCTGGACACCTGGGAGGCTACCCGGGGCACCCTGCTCCCGGCAGGAACACTGAGTACCCCCAGGTGCACCTGGGTCTGCTAAGCAACATCCAGGCCCGTAGCCCTTCAGAGACCCTGTGTGCAGGCCGAGCGTAGGGAAACGCACTGCCCTCTCCTTCGGAGCAGCTTAGTTTCCTCGGCACTCGCACACGTTCGCGTACGCCGTTCTGGCACGTCCCACGGGGCGCGGAGGTCTTACGCGGTGCCCTAATCGGAGCTGCCCTCAGAGGAGTCCTCGTCTTCGCGTTCCATCCAGGACCTCCTCACTGAAGTCACCGGGCCTCCTAGAGGACGGCGGCTTGGGTTCTTACTGCACTTCAAGTCCTGTTCCTTCTGCGGCACTGCAGGCAGCCACAGGCCCAGAGGTGCAGCTACGGCGTTCCTCGGTTGAGACAGTTCGCCGGATGCGGGACTCCCTACTTCGATAAGTTGATTCAGGGAAGGAAACGCAGGGTAACCGGTGTCTCTTGGGACTCGTTAGAAGCCACAGGGATGTACGCTGAGTGTGCCCATGAAAACGGAGGCCTGCTGGAACTAGCCCTGCTTTTCCATTTTGAGGGCGGCATTCATGCCTGCCTTGAAGCTACCTGACATTCCCGGCTCCCGACAGGCCAGTGAGCCCTGGAAGAATGCTTCGGGGTAAAATATGAATTTGCTCTCTCTAAACCAGGGGCTTCTGTGGCCGCCGCGGCGGTCCGCATGACAGGCTCTAGAGCGAAAGTGAACCTCGACGTGAGAACTCGCCTCCAGGTTAGGCCCTGAGTAGCCGTGCAGAAAGGGAGGCATGCAGCTGTTTCCACAAGTTCTCAGTCGCTTATGTGCTTTATTTTAAAGGAAGTACGCGTCCGGGGACTCCTAGGCCCCACGGGTGTGCATCGTTTTCCCTCCGAGGTCACTGAGTGCCTCCAGACACCTGTGGGCCGGCGGAGCAACGTCGAGGTCCATTGGTTGATCCCCCGGAGGACCTCTGTGCCTGCCGAGTGCTGGGCAGCAACACACTGCGCGTTCCTTGAGGAGCGCTACATCTCCAGAGCCCTCGAACGCCCTCGGGACAACATGGCTGGTGAGTGCGAAGTGCCCAGGAAGACTCTGTCATGGCCCTTGTGTGAGCTGCCATTAGAGAACACTGTGCTTGGAACACTGCGAGGCCCGCCCCGTACCTGAAGTCACTCTGCTCGAGGAGAAAGTCAGCATCTTAGCATGCTGTGTCGCTACCGGCACAACCAGCATGAACCCATGCCTGGAACGAAGGCCCTGATTCGCCGTGCAGAAGCGGAGGCATGCTGCAGCTTCCAGGAGGTGGTGGCCTCTGCTCTGCATGCCTTTAACGGCAGCACAGCTTTCTGGACACCTGGGAGGCTAGCCGGGGCACCCTGCTCCCGGCAGGAACACTGAGTACCCCCAGGTGCACCTGGGTCTGCTAAGCAACATCCAGGCCCGTAGCCCTTCAGAGCCCCCTGTGTGCAGGCCGAGCGTAGGGAAACGCACTGCCCTCTCCTTCGGAGCAGCTTAGTTTCCTCCACACGCGCACACGTTTGCGAACACCGTTCTGGCACGTCCCACGTGGCCCGGTGGTCTTACGCGGTGCCCTAATCGGAGCTGCCCTCAGAGGAGCCCTCGTCTTCACGTTTCATTCAGGACCTCATGACTGAATTCACCGTGCCTCCTAGAGGACGGCGGCTTGGGTTCTTACTGCACTTCAAGTCCTGTTCCTTCTGCGGCACTGCAGGCAGCCCCAGGCCCAGAGGAGCAGCTACGGCGTTCCTCGGTTGAGACAGTTTGCCGGATGCGGGACTCCCTACTTCGATAAGTTAATTCATGGAAGGAAACGCAGGGTAACCGGTGTCTGTTGGGACTCTTTAGAAGCCACAAGGATGTACGCTGAGTGTGCCCATGAAAACGGGGGCCTGCTGGAACTAGCCCTTCTTTCCCATTTTGAGGGCGGCATTCATGCCTGCCTTGAAGCTACCTGACATTCCCGGCTCCCGACAGGCCAGTGAGCCCTGGAAGAAGGCTTCGGGGAAAATTATGACTTTGCTCTCTCTAAACCACGGGCTTCCGTGGCTGCAGCTCGGTCCGCATGACAGGCTCTAGTGCGAAAGGGAACCTCGACGTGAGAACTCGCCTCCAGGTTAGGCCCTGAGTAGCCATGCAGAAAGGGAGGCATGCAGCTGTTTCCACGAGTTCTCAGTCGCTTATGTCCTTTAGTTTAAAGGAAGTACGCGTCCGGGGACTCCTAGGCCCCACGGGTGTGCATCGTTTTCCCTCCGAGGTCACTGAGTGCCTCCAGACACCTGTGGGCCGGCGGAGCAACGTCGAGGTCCATTGGTTGATCCCCCGGAGGACCTCTGTGCCTGCCGAGTGCTGGGCAGCAACACTGCGCGTTCCTTGAGGAGCGCTACATCTCCAGAGCCCTCGAACGCCCTCGGGACAACATGGCTGGTGAGTGCGAAGTACCCAGGAAGACTCAGTCATGGCCCTTGTGTGAACTGCCATGAGAGAACACTGTGCTTGGAACACTGCGAGGCCCACCCTCGTACCTGAAGTCACTCTGCTCGAGGAGAAAGTCAGCATCTTAGCACGCTGTGTCGCTACCGGCACACCCAACATGAACCCATGCCTGGAAGTAAGGCCCTGATTTGCCGTGCAGAAGCGGAGGCGTGCTACAGCTTCCAGGAGGCGGTGGCCACTGCTCTGCATGCCTTTAACGGCAGCACAGCTTTCTGGACACCTGGGAGGCTAGCCGGGGCACCCTGCTCCCAGCAGGAACACTGAGTACCCCCAGGTGCACCTGGGTCTGCTAAGCAACATCCAGGCCCGTAGCCCTTCAGAGACCCCTGTGTGCAGGCCGAGCGTAGGGAAACGCACTGCCCTCTCCTTCGGAGCAGCTTAGTTTCCTCCGCACGCGCACACGTTTGCGAACACCGTTCTGGCACGTCCCACGTGGCCCGGTGGTCTTACGCGGTGCCCTAATCGGAGCTGCCCTCAGAGGAGCCCTCGTCTTCACGTTTCATTCAGGACCTCATGACTGAAGTCACCGTGCCTCCTAGAGGATGGCGGCTTGGGTTCTTACTGCACTTCAAGTCCTGTTCCTTCTGCGGCACTGCAGGCAGCCCCAGGCCCAGAGGAGCAGCTACGGCGTTCCTCGGTTGAGACAGTTCGCCGGATGCGGGACTCCCTACTTCGTTAAATTGATTCAGGGAAGGAAACGCAGGGTAACCGGTGTCTCTTGGGACTCGTTAGAAGCCAGAGGGATGTACGCTGAGTGTGCCCATGAAAACGGGGGCCTGCTGGAACTAGCCCTGCTTTCCCATTTTGCGGGCGGCATTCATGCCTGCCTTGAAGCTACCTGACATTCCCGGCTCCCGACAGGCCAGTGAGCCCTGGAAGAATGCTTCGGGTAAAATTATGAGTTTGCTCTCTCTAAACCAGGGGCTTCCGTGGTCGCAGCTCGGTCCGCATGACAGGCTCTAGAGCGAAAGGGAACCTCGAAGTGAGAACTCGCCTCCAGGTTAGGCCCTGAGTAGCCGTGCAGAAAGGGAGGCATGCAGTTGTTTCACGAGTTCTCAGTCGCTTATGTCCTTTATTTTAAAGGAAGTACGCGTCCGGAGACTCCTAGGCCCCACGGGTGTGCATCGTTTTCCCTCCGAGGTCACTGAGTGCCTCCAGACACCTGTGGGCCGGCGGAGCAACGTCGAGGTCCATTGGTTGATCCCCCGGAGGACCTCTGTGCCTGCCGAGTGCTGGGCAGCAACACACTGCGCGTTCCTTGAGGAGCGCTACATATCCAGAGCCCTCAAACGCCCTCGGGACAACATGGCTGGTGAGTGCGAAGTAACCAGGAAGACTCAGTCATGGCCCTTGTGTGAGCTGCCATGAGAGAACACTGTGCTTGGAACACTGCGAGGCCTGCCCTCGCACCTGAAGTCACTCTGCTCGAGGAGAAAGTCAGCATCTTAGCACGCTGTGTCGCTACCGGCACACCCAACATGAACCCATGCCTGGAAGTAAGGCCCTGATTCGCCGTGCAGAAGCGGAGGCGTGCTGCAGCTTCCAGGAGGCAGTGGCCTCTGCTCTGCATGCCTTTAACGGCAGCACAGCTTTCTGGCCACCTGGGAGGCTAGCCGGGGCACCCTCCTCCCAGCAGGTACACTGAGTACCCACAGGTGCACTTGGGTCTTCTAAGCAACATCCAGGCCCGTAACCCTTCAGAGACCCCTGTGTGCAGGCTGAGCATAGGGAAACGCACTGCCCTCTCCATCGGAGCAGCTTAGTTTCCTCCGCACTCGCACACGTTTGTGAACACCGTTCTGGCACGTCCCACGTGGCATGGAGTTCTTACGCGGTGCCCTAATCGGAGCTGCCCTCAGAGGAGCCCTCGTCTTCGCGTTCCATCCAGGACCTCCTGACTGAAGTCACCGGGCCTCCTAGAGGACGGCGGCTTGGGTTCTTACTGCACTTCAAGTCCTGTTCCTTCTGCGGCACTGCAGGCAGCCCCAGGCCCAGAGGAGCAGCTACGGCGTTCCTCGGTTGAGACAGTTCGCCGGATGCGGGACTCCCTTCTTCGATAAGTTAATTCAGGGAAGGAAACACAGGGTAACCGGTGTCTCTTGGGACTCCTTAGAAGCCACAGGGATGTACGCTGAGTGTGCCCATGAAAACGGGGGCCTGCTGGAACTAGCCCTGCTTTTCCATTTTGAGGGCGGCATTCATGCCTGCCTTGAAGTTACCTGACATTCCCGGCTCCCGACAGGCCAGTGAGCCCTGGAAGAAGGCTTCGGGGTAAAATATGAATTTGCTCTCTCTAAACCAGGGGCTTCCGTGGCCGCCGCGGCGGTCCGCATGACAGGCTCTAGAGCGAAAGTGAACCTCGACGTGAGAACTCGCCTCCAGGTTAGGCCCTGAGTAGCCGTGCAGAAAGGGAGTCATGCAGCTGTTTCCACAAGTTCTCAGTCGCTTATGTGCTTTATTTTAAAGGAAGTACGCGTCCGGGGACTCCTAGGCCCCACGGGTGTGCATCGTTCTCCCTCCGAGGTCACTGAGTGCCTCCAGACACCTGTGGGCCGGCGGAGCAACGTCGAGGTCCATTGGTTGATCCCCCGGAGGACCTCTGTGCCTGCCGAGTGCTGGGCAGCAACACACTGCGCGTTCCTTGAGGAGCGCTACATCTCCAGAGCCCTCGAACGCCCTCGGGACAACATGGCTGGTGAGTGCGAAGTGCCCAGGAAGACTCTGTCATGGCCCTTGTGTGAGCTGCCATGAGAGAACACTGCTTGGAACACTGCGAGGCACGCCCCGTATCTGAAGTCACTCTGCTTGAGGAGAAAGTCAGCATCTTAGCACGCTGTGTCGCTACCGGCACACCCAGCATGAACCCATTCCTGGAAGTAAGGCCCTGATTCGCCGTGCAGAAGCGGAGGCGTGCTGCAGCTTCCAGGAGGCGGTGGCCTCTGCTCTGCATGTCTTTAACGGCAGCACAGCTTTCTGGACACCTGGGAGGCTAGCCGGGGCACCCTGCTCCCAGCAGGAACACTGAGTACCCCCAGGTGCACCTGGGTCTGCTAAGCAACATCCAGGCCCGTAGCCCTTCAGAGCCCCCTGTGTGCAGGCCGAGCGTAGGGAAACGCACTGCCCTCTCCTTCGGAGCAGCTTAGTGTCCTGCGCACTCGCACACGTTCGCGAACACTGTTCTGGCACGTCCCACGTGGCGTGGAGTTCTTACGCGATGCCCTAATCGGAGCTGCCCTCAGAGGAGCCCTCGTCTTCGTGTTCCATCCAGGACCTCCTGACTGAAGTCACCGGGCCTCCTAGAGGACGGCGGCTTGGGTTCTTACTGCACTTCAAGTCCTGTTCCTTCTGCGGCACTGCAGGCAGCCCCAGGCCCAGAGGAGCAGCTACGGCGTTCCTCGGTTGAGACAGTTCGCCGGATGCGGGACTCCCTACTTCGATAAGTTAATTCAGGGAAGGAAACGCAGGGTAACCGGTGTCTCTTGGGACTCGTTAGAAGCCACAGGGATGTACGCTGAGTGTGCCCATGAAAACGGGGGCCTGCTGGAACTAGCCCTGCTTTTCCATTTTGAGGGCGGCATTCATGCCTTCCTTGAAGCTACCTGACATTCCCGGCTCCCGACAGGCCAGTGAGCCCTGGAAGAATGCTTCGGGGAAAATTATGAGTTTGCTCTCTCTAAAGCAGGGTCTTCCGTGGCCGCAGCTCGGTCCGCATGACAGGCTCTAGAGCGAAAGGGAACCTTGACGTGAGAACTCGCCTCCAGGTTAGGCCCTGAGTAGCCGTGCAGAAAGGGAGGCATGCAGCTGTTTCCACGAGTTCTCAGTCGCTTATGTCCTTTATTTGAAAGGAAGTACGCGTCCGGGGACTCCTAGGCCCCACGGGTGTGCATCGTTTTCCCTCCGAGGTCACTGAGTGACTCCAGACACCTGTGGGCCGGCGGAGCAATGTCGAGGTCCATTGGTTGATCCCCCGGAGGACCTCTGTGCCTGCCGAGTGCTGGGCAGCAACACACTGCGCATTCCTTGAGGAGCGCTACATCTCCATAGCCCTCGAATGCCCTCGGGACAACATGGCTGGTGAGTGCGAAGTGCCCAGGAAGACTCTGTCATGGCCCTTGTGTGAGTTGCCATGAGAGAACACTGCGCTTGGAACACTGCGAGGCCCACGCTCGTACCTGAAATCACTCTGCTCGAAGAGAAAGTCAGCATCTCAGCATGCTGTGTCGCTACCGGCACACCCAGCATGAACCCCTGCCAGGAAGTAAGGCCCTGATTCGCCGTGCAGAAGCGGAGGCATGCTGCAGCTTCCAGGAGGCGGTGGCCTCTGCTCTGCATGCCTTTAACGGCAGCACAGCATTCTGGACACCTGGGAGGCTACCCGGGGCACCCTGCTCCCGGCAGGAACACTGAGTACCCCCAGGTGCACCTGGGTCTGCTAAGCAACATCCAGGCCCGTAGCCCTTCAGAACCTCCTGTGTGCAGGCCGAGCGTAGGGAAACGCACTGCCCTCTCCTTCGGAGCAGCTTAGTTTCCTCGGCACTCGCACACGTTCGCGTACGCCGTTCTGGCACGTCCCACGGGGTGCGGAGGTCTTACGCGGTGCCCTAATCGGAGCTGCCCTCAGAGGAGTCCTCGTCTTCGCGTTCCATCCAGGACCTCCTGACTGAAGTCACCGGGCCTCCTAGAGGACGGCGGCTTGGGTTCTTACTGCACTTCAAGTCCTGTTCCTTCTGCGGCACTGCAGGCAGCCACAGGCCCAGAGGTGCAGCTACGGCGTTCCTCGGTTGAGACAGTTCGCCGGATGCGGGACTCCCTACTTCGATAAGTTGATTCAGGGAAGGAAACGCAGGGTAACCGGTGTCTCTTGGGACTCGTTAGAAGCCACAGGGATGTACGCTGAGTGTGCCCATGAAAACGGAGGCCTGCTGGAACTAGCCCTGCTTTTCCATTTTGAGGGCGGCATTCATGCCTGCCTTGAAGCTACCTGACATTCCCGGCTTCCGACAGGCCAGTGAGCCCTGGAAGAATGCTTCGGGGTAAAATATGAATTTGCTCTCTCTAAACCAGGGGCTTCTGTGGCCGCAGCTCGGTCCGCATGACAGGCTCTAGAGCGAAAGGGAACCTCGACGTGAGAACTCGCCTCCAGGTTAGGCCCTGAGTAGCCGTGCAGAAAGGGAGGCATGCAGCTGTTTCCACAAGTTCTCAGTCGCTTATGTGCTTTATTTGAAAGGAAGTACGCGTCCGGGGACTCCTAGGCCCCACGGGTGTGCATCGTTTTCCCTCCGAGGTCACTGAGTGCCTCCAGACACCTGTGGGCCGGCGGAGCAACGTCGAGGTCCATTGGTTGATCCCCCGGAGGACCTCTGTGCCTGCCGAGTGCTGGGTAGCAACACACTGCGCATTCCTTGAGGAGCGCTACATCTCCAGAGCCCTCGAACGCCCTCGGGACAACATGGCTGGTGAGTGCGAAGTACCCAGGAAGACTCAGTCATGGCCCTTGTGTGAGCTGCCATGAGAGAACACTGTGCTTGGAACACTGCGAGGCCCACCCTCGTACCTGAAGTCACTCTGCTCGTGGAGAAAGTCAGCATCTTAGCACGCTGTGTCGCTACCGGCATACCCAACATGAACCCATGCCTGGATGTAAGGCCCTGATTTGCCGTGCAGAAGCGGAGGCGTGCTGCAGCTTCCAGGAGGCGGTGGCCTCTGCTCTGCATGCCTTTAATGGTAGCACAACTTTCTGGACACCTGGGAGGCTAGCCGGGGCACCCTGCTCCCGGCAGGAACACTGAGTACCCCCAGGTGCACCTGGGTCTGCTAAGCAACATCCAGGCCCGTAGCCCTTCAGAGACCCCTGTGTGCAGGCCGTGCATAGGGAAACGCAATGCCCTCTCCTTCGGAGCAGCTTAATTTCCTCCGCACGTGCACACATTCGCGAACACCGTTCTGGCATGTCCCACGTGGCCCGGTGGTCTTACGCGGTGCCCTAATCGGACATGCCCTCAGAGGAGCCCTCGTCTTCGCATTTCATTCAGGACCTCATGACTGAAGTCACCGTGCCTCCTAGAGGACGGCGGGTTGAGTTCTTACTGCAGTTTAAGTCCTGTTCCTTCTGTGGCACTGCAGACAGCCCCAGGCCCAGAGGAGCAGCTACGGCGTTCCTCGGTTGAGACAGTTCGCCGGATGCGGGACTCCCTACTTCGATAAGTTGATTCAGGGAAGGAAACGCAGGGCAACCGGTGTCTCTTGGGGCTCGTTAGAAGCAACAAGGATGTACGCTGAGTGTGCCCATGAAAACGGGGGCCTGCTGGAACTAGCCCTGCTTTTCCATTTTGAGGGCGGCATTCATGCCTGCCTTGAAGCTACCTGACATTCCCGGCTCCCGACAGGCCAGTGAGCCCTGGAAGAATGCTTCGGGGAAAATTATGAGTTTGCTCTCTCTAAACCAGGGGCTTCCGTGGCCGCAGCTCGGTCCGCATGACAGGCTCTAGAGCGAAAGGGAACCTTGACGTGAGAACTCGCCTCCAGGTTAGGCCCTGAGTAGCCGTGCAGAAAGGGAGGCATGCAGCTGTTTCCACGAGTTCTCAGTCGCTTATGTCCTTTATTTGAAAGGAAGTACGCGTCCGGGGACTCCTAGGCCCCACGGGTGTGCATCGTTTTCCCTCCGAGGTCACTGAGTGCCTCCAGACACCTGTGGGCCGGCGGACCAACATCGAGGTCCATTGGTTGATCCCCCGGAGGACCTCTGTGCCTGCCGAGTGCTGGGCAGCAACACACTGCGCGTTCCTTGAGGAGCGCTGCATCTCCAGAGCCCCCGAACGCCCTCTGGAAAGCATGGCTGGTGAGTGCGAAGTGCCCAGGAAGACTCTGTCATGGCCCTTGTGTGAGCTGCCATGAGAGAACACTGTGCTTGGAACACTGCGAGGCCCGCCCCGTACCTGAAGTCACTCTGCTCGAGGAGAAAGTCAGCATCTTAGCACGCTGTGTCGCTACCGGCACACCCAACATGAACCCATGCCTGGAAGTAAGGCCTTGATTCGCCGTGCAGAAGCGGAGGCATGCTGCAGCTTCCAGGAGGTGGTGGCCTCTACTCTGCATGCCTTTAACGGCAGCACAGCTTTCTGGACACCTGGGAGGCTAGCCGGGGCACCCTGCTCCCAGCAGGAACACTGAGTACCCCCAGGTGCACCTTGGTCTGCTAAGCAACATCCAGGCCCGTAGCCCTTCAGAGCCCCCTGTGTGCAGGCCGTGCATAGGGAAACGCACTGCCCTCTCCTTCGGAGCAGCTTAGTTTCCTCCGCACTCGCACACGTTCGCGAACACCGTTCTGGCACGTCCCACGTGGCCCGGAGGTCTTACGCGGTGCCCTAATCGGAGCTGCCCTCAGAGGAGCCCTCGTCTTCGCGTTCCATCCAGGACTTCCTGACTGAAGTCACCGTGCCTCCTAGAGGACGGCGGCTTGGGATTTTCCTGCACTTCAAGTCCTGTTCCTTCTGCGGCACTGCAGGCAGCCCCAGGCCCAGAGGAGCAGCTACGGCGTTCCTCGGTTGAGACAGTTCGCCGGATGCGGGACTCCCTACTTCGATAAGTTAATTCAGGGAAGGAAACACAGGGTAACCGGTGTCTCTTGGGACTCCTTAGAAGCCACAGGGATGTACGCTGAGTGTGCCCATGAAAACGGGGGCCTGCTGGAACTAGCCCTGCTTTTCCATTTTGAGGGCGGCATTCATGCCTGCCTTGAAGCTACCTGACATTCCCGGCTCCCGACAGGCCAGTGAGCCCGGGAAGAATGCTTCGGGGAAAATTATGAATTTGCTCTCTCTAAACCAGGGGCTTCCGTGGGCGCGGCGGCGGTCCGCATGACAGACTCTAGAGCGAAAGGGAACCTCGAAGTGAGAACTCGCCTCCAGGTTAGGTCGTGAGCAGCCGTGCAGAAAGGGAGGCATGCAGCTGTTTCCACAAGTTCTCAGTCGCTTATGTCCTTTAGTTTAAAGGAAGTACGCGTCCGGGGACTCCTAGGCCCCACGGGTGTGCATCGTTTTCCCTCCGAGGTCACTGAGTGCCTCCAGACACCTGTGGGCCGGCGGAGCAATGTCGAGGTCCATTGGTTGATCCCCCGGAGGACCTCTGTGCCTGCCGAGTGCTGGGCAGCAACACACTGCGCATTCCTTGAGGAGCGCTACATCTGCATAGCCCTCGAATGCCCTCGGGACAACATGGCTGGTGAGTGCGAAGTGCCCAGGAAGACTCTGTCATGGCCCTTGTGTGAGTTGCCATGAGAGAACACTGCGCTTGGAACACTGCGAGGCCCACGCTCGTACCTGAAGTCACTCTGCTCGAAGAGAAAGTCAGCATCTCAGCATGCTGTGTCGCTACCGGCACACCCAGCATGAACCCCTGCCAGGAAGTAAGGCCCTGATTCGCCGTTCAGAAGCGGAGGTGTGCTGCAGCTTCCAGGAGGCGGTGGCCTCTGCTCTGCATGCCTTTAACGGCAGCACAGCATTCTGGACACCTGGGAGGCTACCCGGGGCACCCTGCTCCCGGCAGGAACACTGAGTACCCCCAGGTGCACCTGGGTCTGCTAAGCAACATCCAGGCCCGTAGCCCTTCAGAGACCCTGTGTGCAGGCCGAGCGTAGGGAAACGCACTGCCCTCTCCTTCGGAGCAGCTTAGTTTCCTCGGCACTCACACACGTTCGCGTACGCCGTTCTGGCACGTCCCACGGGGCGCGGAGGTCTTACGCGGTGCCCTAATCGGAGCTGCCCTCAGAGGAGTCCTCGTCTTCGCGTTCCATCCAGGACCTCCTGACTGAAGTCACCGGGCCTCCTAGAGGACGGCGGCTTGGGTTCTTACTGCAGTTTAAGTACTGTTCCTTCTGCGGCACTGCAGGCAGCCCCAGGCCCAGAGGAGCAGCAACGGCGTTCCTCGGTTGAGACAGTTCGCCGGATGCGGGACTCCCTACTTCGATAAGTTGATTCAGGGAAGGAAACGCAGGGTAACCGGTGTCTCTTGGGGCTCGTTAGAAGCAACAGGGATGTACGCTGAGTGTGCCCATGAAAACGGGGGCCTGCTGGAACTAGCCCTGCTTTTCCATTTTGAGGGCGGCATTCATGCCTGCCTTGAAGCTACCTGACATTCCCGGCTCCCGACAGGCCAGTGAGCCCTGGAAGAATGCTTCGGGGAAAATTATGAGTTTGCTCTCTCTAAACCAGGGGCTTCCGTGGCCGCAGCTCGGTCCGCATGACAGGCTCTAGAGCGAAAGGGAACCTTGACGTGAGAACTCGCCTCCAGGTTAGGCCCTGAGTAGCCGTGCAGAAAGGGAGGCATGCAGCTGTTTCCACGAGTTCTCAGTCGCTTATGTCCTTTATTTTAAAGGAAGTACGCGTCCGGGGACTCCTAGGCCCCACGGGTGTGCATCGTTTTCCCTCCGAGGTCACTGAGTGCCTCCAGACACCTGTGGGCCGGCGGAGCAACGTCGAGGTCCATTGGTTGATCCCCCGGAGGACCTCTGTGCCTGCCGAGTGCTGGGCAGCAACACACTGCGCGTTCCTTGAGGAGCGCTGCATCTCCAGAGCCCCCGAACGCCCTCTGGAAAGCATGGCTGGTGAGTGCGAAGTGCCCAGGAAGACTCTGTCATGGCCCTTGTGTGAGCTGCCATGAGAGAACACTGTGCTTGGAACACTGCGAGGCCCGCCCCGTACCTGAAGTCACTCTGCTCGAGGAGAAAGTCAGCATCTTAGCATGCTGTGTCACTACCGGCAAAACCAGCATGAACCCATGCCTGGAACGAAGGCCCTGATTCGCCGTGCAGAAGCGGAGGCACGCTGCAGCTTCCAGGAGGCGGTGGCCTCTGCTCTGCATGCCTTTAACGGCAGCACAGCTTTCTGGACACCTGGGAGGCTAGCCGGGGCACCCTGCTCCCAGCAGGAACACTGAGTACCCCCAGGTGCACCTGGGTCTGCTAAGCAACATCCAGGCCCGTAGCCCTTCAGAGCCCCCTGTGTGCAGGCCGTGCGTAGGGAAACGCACTGCCCTCTCCTTCGGAGCAGCTTAGTTTCCTCCGCACTCGCACACGTTCGCGAACACCGTTCTGGCACGTCCCACGTGGCCCGGAGGTCTTACGCGGTGCCCTAATCGGAGCTGCCCTCAGAGGAGCCCTCGTCTTAGCGTTCCATCCAGGACTTCCTGACTGAAGTCACCGTGCCTCCTAGAGGACGGCGGCTTGGGATTTTCCTGCACTTCAAGTCCTGTTCCTTCTGCGGCACTGCAGGCAGCCCCAGGCCCAGAGGAGCAGCTACGGCGTTCCTCGGTTGAGACAGTTCGCCGGATGCGGGACTCCCTACTTCGATAAGTTAATTCAGGGAAGGAAACACAGGGTAACCGGTGTCTCTTGGGACTCCTTAGAAGCCACAGGGATGTACGCTGAGTGTGCCCATGAAAACGGGGGCCTGCTGGAACTAGCCCTGCTTTTCCATTTTGAGGGCGGCATTCATGCCTGCCTTGAAGCTACCTGACATTCCCGGCTCCCGACAGGCCAGTGAGCCCTGGAAGAATGCTTCGGGGAAAATTATGAGTTTGCTCTCTCTAAACCAGGGGCTTCCGTGGTCGCAGCTCGGTCCGCATGACAGGCTCTAGAGCGAAAGGGAACCTTGACGTGAGTACTCGCCTCCAGGTTAGGCCCTGAGTAGCCATGCAGAAAGGGAGGCATGCAGCTGTTTCCACGAGTTCTCAGTCGCTTATGTCCTTTAGTTTAAAGGAAGTACGTGTCCGGGGACTCCTAGGCCCCACGGGTGTGCATCGTTTTCCTTCCGAGGTCACTGAGTGCCTCCAGACACCTGTGGGCCGGCGGAGCAACGTCGAGGTCCATTGGTTGATCCCCCGGAGGACCTCTGTGCCTGCCGAGTGCTGGGCAGCAACACACTGCGCATTCCTTGAGGAGCGCTACATCTCCAGAGCCCTCGAACGCCCTCGGGACAACATGGCTGGTGAGTGCGAAGTACCCAGGAAGACTCAGTCATGGCCCTTGTGTGAGCTGCCATGAGAGAACACTGTGCTTTGAACACTGCGAGGCCCGCCCTGGTACCTGAAGTCACTCTGCTCGAGGAGAAAGTCAGCATCTTAAGACGCTGTGTTGCTACCGGCACACCCAACATGAACCCATGCCTGGAAGTAAGGCCCTGATTCGCCGTGCAGAAGCGGAGGCATGCTGCAGCTTCCAGGAGGTGGTGGCCTCTGCTCTGCATGCCTTTAACAGCAGCACAGCTTTCTGGACACTTGGGAGGCTAGCCGGGGCACCCTGCTCCCAGCAGGAACACTGAGTACCCCCAGGTGCACCTGGGTCTGCTAAGCAACATCCAGGCCCGTAGCCCTTCAGAGCCCCCTGTGTGCAGGCCGTGCGTAGGGAAACGCAGTGCCCTCTCCTTCGGAGCAGCTTAGTTTCCTCGGCACTCGCACACGTTCGCGAACGCCGTTCTGGCACTTCCCACGTGGCGCGGAGGTCTTACGCGGTGCCCTAGTCGGAGCTGCCCTCAGAGGAGCCCTCGTCTTCGCGTTCCATCCAGGACCTCATGGCTGAAGTCACCGTGCCTCCTAGAGGACGGCGTCTTGGGTTCTTACTGCACTTTAAGTACTGTTCCTTCTGCGGCACTGCAGGCAGCCCCAGGCCCAGAGGAGCAGCTACGGCGTTCCTCGGTTGAGACAGCTCACCGGATGCGGGACACCCTACTTCGATAAGTTGATTCAGGGAAGGAAACGCAGGGTAACCGGTGTCTATTTGGACTCCTTAGAAGCCACAGGGATGTATGCTGAGTGTGCCCATGAAAATGGGGCCCTGCTGGAACAAGCCCTGCTTTCCCATTTTGCGAGCGGCATTCATGCCTGCCTTGAAGCTACCTGACATTCCCGGCTCCCGACAGGCCAGTGAGCCCTGGAAGAATGCTTCGGGTAAAATTATGAGTTTGCTCTCTCTAAACCAGGGGCTTCTGTGGCCGCAGCTCGGTCCGCATGACAGGCTCTAGAGCGAAAGGGAACCTCGACGTGAGAACTCGCCTCCAGGTTAGGCCCTGAGTAGCCGTGCAGAAACGGAGGCATGCAGCTGTTTCACGAGTTCTCAGTCACTTATGTCCTTTATTTGAAAGGAAGTACGCGTCCGGGGACTCCTAGGCCCCACGGGTGTGCATCGTTTTCCCTCCGAGGTCACTGAGTGCCTCCAGACACCTGTGGGCCGGTGGAGCAACGTCGAGGTCCATTGGTTGATCCCCCGGAGGACATCTGTGCCTGCCGAGTGCTGGGCAGCAACACACTGCGCATTCCTTGAGGAGCGCTACATCTCCAGAGCCCTCGAACGCCCTCGGGACAACATGGCTGGTGAGTGCGAAGTACCCAGGAAGACTCAGTCATGGCCCTTGTGTGAGCTGCCATGAGAGAACACTGTGCTTGGAACACTGCGAGGCCCACCCTCGTACCTGAAGTCACTCTGCTCGTGGAGAAAGTCAGCATCTTAGCACGCTGTGTCGCTACCGGCATACCCAACATGAACCCATGCCTGGAAGTAAGGCCCTGATTCGCCGTGCAGAAGCGGAGGCACGCTGCAGCTTCCAGGAGGCGGTGGCCTCTGCTCTGCATGCCTTTAACGGCAGCACAGCTTTCTGGACACCTGGGAGGCTACCCGGGGCACCCTGCTCCCAGCAGGAACACTGAGTACCCCCAGGTGCACCTGGGTCTGCTAAGCAACATCCAGGCCCGTAGCCCTTCAGAGCCCCCTGTGTGCAGGCCGTGCGTAGGGAAACGCACTGCCCTCTCCTTCGGAGCAGCTTAGTTTCCTCCGCACTCGCACACGTTCGCGAACACCGTTCTGGCACGTCCCACGTGGCCCGGAGGTCTTACGCGGTGCCCTAATCGGAGCTGCCCTCAGAGGAGCCCTCGTCTTCGCGTTCCATCCAGGACTTCCTGACTGAAGTCACCGTGCCTCCTAGAGGACGGCGGCTTGGGATTTTCCTGCACTTCAAGTCCTGTTCCTTCTGCGGCACTGCAGGCAGCCCCAGGCCCAGAGGAGCAGCTACGGCGTTCCTCGGTTGAGACAGTTCGCCGGATGCGGGACTCCCTACTTCGATAAGTTAATTCAGGGAAGGAAACACAGGGTAACCGGTGTCTCTTGGGACTCCTTAGAAGCCACAGGGATGTACGCTGAGTGTGCCCATGAAAACGGGGGCCTGCTGGAACTAGCCCTGCTTTTCCATTTTGAGGGCGGCATTCATGCCTGCCTTGAAGCTACCTGACATTCCCGGCTCCCGACAGGCCAGTGAGCCCTGGAAGAATGCTTCGGGGTAAAATATGAATTTGCTCTCTCTAAACCAGGGGCTTCTGTGGCCGCCGCGGCGGTCCGCATGACAGGCTCTAGAGCGAAAGTGAACCTCGACGTGAGAACTCGCCTCCAGGTTAGGCCCTGAGTAGCCGTGCAGAAAGGGAGGCATGCAGCTGTTTCCACAAGTTCTCAGTTGCTTATGTGCTTTATTTTAAAGGAAGTACGCGTCCGGGGACTCCTAGGCCCCACGGGTGTGCATCGTTTTCCCTCCGAGGTCACTGAGTGCCTCCAGACACCTGTGGGCCGGCGGAGCAACGTCGAGGTCCATTGGTTGATCCCCCGGAGGACCTCTGTGCCTGCCGAGTGCTGGGCAGCAACACACTGCGCGTTCCTTGAGGAGCGCTACATCTCCAGAGCCCTCGAACGCCCTCGGGACAACATGGCTGGTGAGTGCGAAGTGCCCAGGAAGACTCTGTCATGGCCCTTGTGTGAGCTGCCATTAGAGAACACTGTGCTTGGAACACTGCGAGGCCCGCCCCGTACCTGAAGTCACTCTGCTCGAGGAGAAAGTCAGCATCTTAGCATGCTGTGTCGCTACCGGCACAACCAGCATGAACCCATGCCTGGAACGAAGGCCCTGATTCGCCGTGCAGAAGCGGAGGCATGCTGCAGCTTCCAGGAGGTGGTGGCCTCTGCTCTGCATGCCTTTAACGGCAGCACAGCTTTCTGGACACCTGGGAGGCTAGCCGGGGCACCCTGCTCCCGGCAGGAACACTGAGTACCCCCAGGTGCACCTGGGTCTGCTAAGCAACATCCAGGCCCGTAGCTCTTCAGAGCCCCCTGTGTGCAGGCCGAGCGTAGGGAAACGCAGTGCCCTCTCCTTTGAAGCAGCTTAGTTTCCTCCGCACGCACACACGTTCGCGAACACCGTTCTGGCATGTCCCACGTGGCGCGGAGGTCTTACGCGGTGCCCTAATCGGAGCTGCCCTCAGAGGTGCCCTCGTCTTCGCATTCCATCCAGGACCTCCTGACTGAAGTCACCTTGCCTCCTAGAGGACGGCGGCTTGGGTTCTTACTGCACTTCAAGTCCTGTTCCTTCTGCGGCACTGCAGGCAGCCCCAGGCCCAGAGGAGCAGCTACGGCGTTCCTCGGTTGAGACAGTTCTCCGGATGCGGGACTCCCTACTTCGCAAAGTTGATTCAGGGAAGGAAACGCAGCGTAACCGGTGTCTCTTGGGACTCGTTAGAAGCCACAGGGATGTACGCTGAGTGTGCCCATGAAAACGGGGGCCTGCTGGAACTAGCCCTGCTTTCCCATTTTGAGGGCGGCATTCATGTCTGCCTTGAAGCTACCTGACATTCCCGGCTCCCGACAGACCAGTGAGCCCTGGAAGAATGCTTCGGGGAAAATTATGAGTTTGCTATCTCTAAACCAGGGGCTTCCGTGGTCGCAGCTCGGTCCGCATGACAGGCTCTAGAGCGAAAGGGAACCTTGACGTGAGAACTCGCCTCCAGGTTAGGCCCTGAGTAGCCATGCAGAAAGGGAGGCATGCAGCTGTTTCCACGAGTTCTCAGTCGCTTATGTCCTTTAGTTTAAAGGAAGTACGTGTCCGGGGACTCCTAGGCCCCACGGGTGTGCATCGTTTTCCTTCCGAGGTCACTGAGTGCCTCCAGACACCTGTGGGGCGGCGGAGCAACGTCGAGGTCCATTGGTTGATCCCCCGGAGGACCTCTGTGCCTGCCGAGTGCTGGGCAGCAACACACTGCGCATTCCTTGAGGAGCGCTACATTTCCAGAGCCCTCGAACGCCCTCGGGACAACATGGCTGGTGAGTGCGAAGTACCCAGGAAGACTCAGTCATGGCCCTTGTGTGAGCTGCCATGAGAGAACACTGTGCTTTGAACACTGCGAGGCCCGCCCTGGTACCTGAAGTCACTCTGCTCGAGGAGAAAGTCAGCATCTTAGCACGCTCTGTTGCTACCGGCACACCCAACATGAACCCATGCCTGGAAGGAAGGCCCTGATTCGCCGTGCAGAAGCGGAGGCGTGCTGCAGCTTCCAGGAGGTGGTGGCTCTGCTCTGCATGCCTTTAACGGCAGCACAGCTTTCTGGACACCTGGGAGGCTAGCCGGGGCACCCTGCTCCCAGCAGGAACACTGAGTACCCCCAGGTGCACCTGGGTCTGCTAAGCAACATCCAGGCCCGTAGCCCTTCAGAGCCCCCTGTTTGCAGGCCGTGCGTAGGGAAACGCACTGCACTCTCCTTCGGAGCAGCTTAGTTTCCTCCGCACTCGTACACGTTCGCGAACGCCGTTCTGGCACGTCCCACGTGGCGCGGAGGTCTTACGCGGTGCCCTAGTCGGAGCTGCCCTCAGAGGAGCCCTCGTCTTCGCGTTCCATCCAGGACCTCATGGCTGAAGTCACCGTGCCTCCTAGAGGACGGCGTCTTGGGTTCTTACTGCACTTTAAGTACTGTTCCTTCTGCGGCACTGCAGGCAGCCCCAGGCCCAGAGGAGCAGCTACGGCGTTCCTCGGTTGAGACAGCTCACCGGATGCGGGACTCCCTACTTCGATAAGTTGATTCAGGGAAGGAAACGCAGGGTAACCGGTGTCTATTTGGACTCCTTAGAAGCCACAGGGATGTATGCTGAGTGTGCCCATGAAAATGGGGCCCTGCTGGAACAAGCCCTGCTTTCCCATTTTGCGAGCGGCATTCATGCCTGCCTTGAAGCTACCTGACATTCCCGGCTCCCGACAGGCCAGTGAGCCCTGGAAGAATGCTTCGGGTAAAATTATGAGTTTGCTCTCTCTAAACCAGGGGCTTCTCTGGCCGCAGCTCGGTCCGCATGACAGGCTCTAGAGCGAAAGGGAACCTCGACGTGAGAACTCGCCTCCAGGTTAGGCCCTGAGTAGCCGTGCAGAAAGGGAGGCATGCAGCTGTTTCACGAGTTCTCAGTCACTTATGTCCTTTATTTGAAAGGAAGTACGCGTCCGGGGACTCCTAGGCCCCACGGGTGTGCATCGTTTTCCCTCCGAGGTCACTGAGTGCCTCCAGACACCTGTGGGCCGGCGGAGCAACGTCGAGGTCCATTGGTTGATCCCCCGGAGGACCTCTGTGCCTGCCGAGTGCTGGGCAGCAACACACTGCGCATTCCTTGAGGAGCGCTACATCTCCAGAGCCCTCGAACGCCCTCGGGACAACATGGCTGGTGAGTGCGAAGTACCCAGGAAGACTCAGTCATGGCCCTTGTGTGAGCTGCCATGAGAGAACACTGTGCTTGGAACACTGCGAGGCCCACCCTCGTACCTGAAGTCACTCTGCTCGTGGAGAAAGTCAGCATCTTAGCACGCTGTGTCGCTACCGGCATACCCAACATGAACCCATGCCTGGAAGTAAGGCCCTGATTTGCCGTGCAGAAGCGGAGGCGTGCTGC
This sequence comes from Pseudorca crassidens, assembly GCF_039906515.1. Taxonomy (NCBI): domain Eukaryota; kingdom Metazoa; phylum Chordata; class Mammalia; order Artiodactyla; family Delphinidae; genus Pseudorca; species Pseudorca crassidens. The sequence goes on along the minus strand of NC_090308.1, from coordinate 91,557,294 downwards.
AGCTTCCAGGAGGCGGTGGCCTCTGCTCTGCATGCCTTTAATGGTAGCACAGCTTTCTGGACACCTGGGAGGCTAGCCGGGGCACCCTGCTCCCGGCAGGAACACTGAGTACCCCCAGGTGCACCTGGGTCTGCTAAGCAACATCCAGGCCCGTAGCCCTTCAGAGACCCCTGTGTGCAGGCCGTGCGTAGGGAAACGCACTGCCCTCTCCTTCGGAGCAGCTTAATTTCCTCCGCACGTGCACACATTCGCGAACACCGTTCTGGCATGTCCCACGTGGCCCGGTGGTCTTACGCGGTGCCCTAATCGGACATGCCCTCAGAGTAGCCCTCGTCTTCGCATTTCATTCAGGACCTCATGACTGAAGTCACCGTGCCTCCTAGAGGACGGCGGCTTGAGTTCTTACTGCAGTTTAAGTACTGTTCCTTCTGCGGCACTGCAGGCAGCCCCAGGCCCAGAGGAGCAGCTACGGTGTTCCTCGGTTGAGACAGTTCGCCGGATGCGGGACTCCCTACTTCGATAATTAATTCAGTGAAGGAAACGCAGTGTAACCGGTGTCTGTTGGGACTCGTTAGAAACCACAGGGATGTACGTTGAGTGTGCCCATGAAAACGGGGGCCTGCTGGAACTAGCCCTGCTTTCCCATTTTGAGGGCGGCATTCATGCCTGCCTTGAAGCTACCTGACATTCCCGGCTCCCGACAGGCCAGTGAGCCCTGGAATAATGCTTCGGGGAAAATTATGAGTTTGCTCTCTCTAAACCACGGGCTTCCGTGGCCGCAGCTCGGTCCGCATGACAGGCTCTAGTGCGAAAGTGAACCTCGACGTGAGAACTCGCCTCCAGGTTAGGCCATGAGTAGCCATGCAGAAAGGGAGGCATGCAGCTGTTTCCACGAGTTCTCAGTCGCTTATGTCCTTTAGTTTAAAGGAAGTACGCGTCCGGGGACTCCTAGGCCCCACGGGTGTGCATCGTTTTCCCTCCGAGGTCACTGAGTGCCTCCAGACACCTGTGGGCCGGCGGAGCAACGTCGAGGTCCATTGGTTGATCCCCCGGAGGACCTCTGTGCCTGCCGAGTGCTGGGCAGCAACACACTGCGCGTTCCTTGAGGAGCGCTACATCTCCAGAGCCCTCGAACGCCCTCGGGACAACATGGCTGGTGAGTGCGAAGTACCCAGGAAGACTCAGTCATGGCCCTTGTGTGAGCTGCCATGAGAGAACACTGTGCTTGGAACACTGCGAGGCCCACCCTCGTACCTGAAGTCACTCTGCTCGTGGAGAAAGTCAGCATCTTAGCACGCTGTGTCGCTACCGGCATACCCAACATGAACCCATGCCTGGAAGGAAGGCCCTGATTTGCCGTGCAGAAGCGGAGGCGTGCTGCAGCTTCCAGGAGGTGGTGGCCTCTGCTCTGCATGCCTTTAATGGTAGCACAGCTTTCTGGACACCTGGGAGGCTAGCCGGGGCACCCTGCTCCCGGCAGGAACACTGAGTACCCCCAGGTGCACCTGGGTCTGCTAAGCAACATCCAGGCCCGTAGCCCTTCAGAGACCCCTGTGTGCAGGCCGTGCGTAGGGAAACGCACTGCCCTCTCCTTCGGAGCAGCTTAATTTCCTCCGCACGTGCACACATTCGCGAACACCGTTCTGGCATGTCCCACGTGGCCCGGTGGTCTTACGCGGTGCCCTAATCGGACATGCCCTCAGAGTAGCCCTCGTCTTCGCATTTCATTCAGGACCTCATGACTGAAGTCACCGTGCCTCCTAGAGGACGGCGGCTTGAGTTCTTACTGCAGTTTAAGTACTGTTCCTTCTGCGGCACTGCAGGCAGCCCCAGGCCCGGAGGAGCAGCTACGGTGTTCCTCGGTTGAGACAGTTCGCCGGATGCGGGACTCCCTACTTCGATAATTAATTCAGTGAAGGAAACGCAGTGTAACCGGTGTCTGTTGGGACTCGTTAGAAACCACAGGGATGTACGTTGAGTGTGCCCATGAAAACGGGGGCCTGCTGGAACTAGCCCTGCTTTCCCATTTTGAGGGCGGCATTCATGCCTGCCTTGAAGCTACCTGACATTCCCGGCTCCCGACAGGCCAGTGAGCCCTGGAATAATGCTTCGGGGAAAATTATGAGTTTGCTCTCTCTAAACCACGGGCTTCCGTGGCCGCAGCTCGGTCCGCATGACAGGCTCTAGTGCGAAAGGGAACCTCGACGTGAGAACTCGCCTCCAGGTTAGGCCATGAGTAGCCATGCAGAAAGGGAGGCATGCAGCTGTTTCCACGAGTTCTCAGTCGCTTATGTCCTTTAGTTTAAAGGAAGTACGCGTCCGGGGACTCCTAGGCCCCACGGGTGTGCATCGTTTTCCCTCCGAGGTCACTGAGTGCCTCCAGACACCTGTGGGCCGGCGGAGCAACGTCGAGGTCCATTGGTTGATCCCCCGGAGGACCTCTGTGCCTGCTGAGTGCTGGGCAGCAACACACTGCGCGTTCCTTGAGGAGCGCTACATCTCCAGAGCCCTCGAACGCCCTCGGGACAACATGGCTGGTGAGTGCGAAGTACCCAGGAAGACTCAGTCATGGCCCTTGTGTGAGCTGCCATAAGAGAACACTGTGCTTGGAACACTGCGAGGCCCGCCCTCGTACCTGAAGTCACTCTGCTCGAGGAGAAAGTCAGCATCTTAGCACGCTGTGTCGCTACCGGCACACCCAACATGAACCCATGCCTGGAAGGAAAGCCCTGATTTGCCGTGCAGAAGCGGAGGCGTGCTGCAGCTTCCAGGAGGCGGTGGCCTCTGCTCTGCATGCCTTTCATGGCAGCACAGCTTTCTGGACACCTGGGAGGCTAGCCGGGGCACCCTCCTCCCAGCAGGAACACTGAGTACCCCCAGGTGCACCTGGGTCTGCTAAGCAACATCCAGGCCCGTAGCCCTTCAGAGCCCCCTGTGTGCAGGCCAAGCGTAGGGAAACGCACTGCCCTCTCCTTCGGAGCAGCTTAGTTTCCTCCGCACGCGCACACGTTCGTGAACACCGTTCTGGCACGTCCCACGTGGCGCGGAGGTCTTACTGGGTGCCCTAATCGGACCTGCCCTCAGAGGAGCCCTCGTCTTCGCGTTTCATTCAGGACCTCATGACTGAAGTCACCGTGCCTCCTAGAGGACGGCGGCTTGGGTTCTTACTGCACTTTAAGTACTGTTCCTTCTGCGGCACTGCAGGCAGCCCCAGGCCCAGAGGAGCTGCTACAGCGTTCCTCGGTTGAGACAGTTCGCCGGATGCGGGACTCCCTACTTCGATAAGTTGATTCAGGGAAGGAAACGCAGGGTAACTGGTGTCTATTGGGACTCCTTAGAAGCCACAGGGATGTACGCTGAGTGTGCCCATGAAAACGGGGGCCTGCTGGAACTAGCCCTGCTTTCCCATTTTGAGGGCGGCATTCGTGCCTGCCTTGAAGCTACCTGACATTCCCGGCTCCCGACAGGCCAGTGAGCCCTGGAAGAATGCTTCGGGGAAAATTATGAGTTTGCTCTCTCTAAACCAGGGGCTTCCGTGGTCGCAGCTCGGTCCGCATGACAGGCTCTAGAGCGAAAGGGAACCGCGACGTGAGAACTCGCCTCCAGGTTAGGCCCTGAGTAGCCGTGCAGAAAGGGAGGCATGCAGCTGTTTCACGAGTTCTCAGTCGCTTATGTCCTTTATTTTAAAGGAAGTACGCGTCCGGGGAGTCCTAGGCCCCACGGCTGTGCATCGTTTTCCCTCCGAGGTCACTGAGTGCCTCCAGACTCCTGTGGGCCGGCGGAGCAACGTCGAGGTCCATTGGTTGAACCCCGGAGGACCTCTGTGCCTGCCGAGTGCTGGGCTACAACACACTGCGCGTTCCTTGAGGAGCGCTACATATCCAGAGCCCTCGAACGCCCTCGGGACAACATGACTGGTGAGTGCGAAGTACCCAGGAAGACTCAGTCATGGCCCTTGTGTGAGCTGCCATGAGAGAACACTGTGCTTGGAACACTGCGAGGCCCACCCTCGTACCTGAAGTCACTCTGCTCGAGGAGAAAGTCAGCATCTTAGCACGCTGTGTCGCTACCGGCACACCCAGCATGAACCCATGCCTGGAATTAAGGCCCTGATTCGCCGTGCAGAAGCGGAGGCATGCTGCAGCTTCCAGGAGGTGGTGGCCTCTGCTCCGCATGCCTTTAACGGCAGCACAGCTTTCTGGCCACCTGGGAGGCTAGCCGGGGCACCCTGCTCTCAGCAGGAACACTGAGTACCCCCAGGTGCACCTGGGTCTGCTAAGCAACATCCAGGCCCGTAGCCCTTCAGAGCCCCCTGTGTGCAGGCCGAGCGTAGGGAAACGCACTGCCCTCTCCTTCGGAGCAGCTTAGTTTCCTCCTCACGCGCACACTTTCGCGAACACCGTTCTGGCACGTCCCACGTGGCCCGGTGGTCTTACGCGGTGCCCTAATCGGAGCTGCCCTCAGAGGAGCCCTCGTCTTCGCGTTTCATTCAGGACCTCATGACTGAAGTCACCGTGCCTCCTAGAGGACGGCGGCTTGGGTTCTTACTGCACTTCAAGTCCTGTTCCTTCTGCGGCACTGCAGGCAGCCCCAGGCCCAGAGGAGCAGCTACGGCGTTCCTCGGTTGAGACAGTTCGCCAGATGCGGGACTCCCTACTTCGATAAGTTGATTCAGGGAAGGAAACGCCGGGTAACCGTTGTCTCTTGGGACTCGTTAGAAGCCACAGGGATGTACGCTGAGTGTGCCCATGAAAACGGGGTCCTGCTGGAACTAGCCCTGCTTTCCCATTTTGAGGGCGGCATTCATGCCTGCCTTGAAGCTACCTGACATTCCCGGCTCCCGACAGGCCAGTGAGCCCTGGAAGAATGCTTCGGGGAAAATTATGAGTTTGCTCTCTCTAAACCAGGGGCTTCCGTGGTCGCAGCTCGGTCCGCATGACAGGCTCTAGAGCGAAAGGGAACCGCGACGTGAGAACTCGCCTCCAGGTTAGGCCTTGAGTAGCCATGCAGAAAGGGAGGCATGCAGCTGTTTCCTCGAGTTCTCAGTCGCTTATGTCCTTTAGTTTAAAGGAAGTACGCGTCCGGGGACTCCTAGGCCCCACGGGTGTGCATCGTTTTCCCTCCGAGGTCACTGAGTGCCTCCAGACACCTGTGGGCCGGCGGAGCAACGTCGAGGTCCATTGGTTGATCCCCCGGAGGACCTCTGTGCCTGCCGAGTGCTGGGCAGCAACACACTGCGCGTTTCTTGAGGAGCGCTACATATCCAGAGCCCTCGAATGCCCTCGGGACAACATGGCTGGTGAGTGCGAAGTACCCAGGAAGACTCAGTCATGGCCCTTCTGTGAGCTGCCATGAGAGAAAACTGTGCTTGGAACACTGCGAGGCCCGCCCTGGTACCTGAAATCACTCTGCTCGAGGAGAAAGTCAGCATCTTAGCACGCTCTGTCGCTACCGGCACACCCAGCATGAACCCATGCCTGGAAGTAAGGCCCTGATTCGCCGTGCAGAAGCGGAGGCATGCTGCAGCTTCCAGGAGGTGGTGGCCTCTGCTCTGCATGCCTTTAACGGCAGCACAGCTTTCTGGACACCTGGGAGGCTAGCCGGGGCACCCTGCTCTCAGCAGGAACACTGAGTACCCCCAGGTGCACCTGGGTCTGCTAAGCAACATCCAGGCCCGTAGCCCTTCAGAGCCCCCTGTGTGCAGGCCGAGCGTAGGGAAACGCACTGCCCTCTCCTTCGGAGCAGCTTAGATTCCTCCGCACTCGCACACGTTCGCGAACACCGTTCTGGCACGTCCCACGTGGCGCGGAGGTCTTACGCGGTGCCCTAATCGGACCTGCCCTCAGAGGAGCCCTCGTCTTCGCATTTCATTCAGGACCTCATGACTGAAGTCACCGTGCCTCCTAGAGGACGGCGGCTTGAGTTTTTACTGCAGGTTAAGTACTGTTCCTTCTGCGGCACTGCAGGCAGCCCCAGGCCCAGAGGAGTAGCTACGGCGTTCCTAGGTTGAGACAGTTCGCCGGATGCGGGACTCCCTACTTCGATAAGTTAATTCAGGGAAGGAAACGCAGGGTAACCGGTGTCTGTTTGGACTCGTTAGAAGCCACAGGGATGTACGCTGAGTGTGCCCATGAAAACGGGGGCCTGCTGGAACTAGCCCTGCTTTCCCATTTTGAGGGCGGCATTCATGCCTGCCTTGAAGCTACCTGACCTTCCCAGCTCCCGACAGGCCAGTGAGCCCTGGAAGAATGCTTCGGGGAAAATTATGAGTTTGCTCTCTCTAAACCAGGGTCTTCCGTGGTCGCAGCTCGGTCCGCATGACAGGCTCTAGAGCGAAAGGGAACCGCGACATGAGAACTCGCCTCCAGGTTAGGCCTTGAGTAGCCATGCAGAAAGGGAGGCATGCAGCTCTTTCCACGAGTTCTCAGTCGCTTATGTCCTTTAGTTTAAAGGAAGTACGCGTCCGGGGACAACTAGGCCCAACGGGTGTGCATCGTTTTCCCTCCGAGGTAACTGAGTGCCTCCAGACACCTGTGGGCCGGCGGAGCAACGTCGAGGTCCATTGGTTGATCCCCCGGAAGACCTCTGTGCCTGCCGAGTGCTGGGCAGCAACACACTGCGTGTTCCTTGAGGAGCGCTACATCTCCAGAGCCCTCGAACGCCCTCGGGACAACATGGCTGGTGAGTGCGAAGTACCCAGGAAGACTCAGTCATGGCCCTTGTGTGAGCTGCCATGAGAGAACACTGTGCTTGGAACACTGTGAGACCCACCCTCGTACCTGAAGTCACTCTGCTCGAGGAGAAAGTCAGCATCTTAGCACGCTGTGTCGCTACCGGCACACCCAACATGAACCCATGCCTGGAAGTAAGGCCCTGATTTGCCGTGCAGAAGCGGAGGCGTGCTGCAGCTACCAGGAGGCGGTGGCCTCTGCTCTGCATGCCTTTAACGGCAGCACAGCTTTCTGGACACCTGGGAGGCTAGCCGGGGCCCCCTGCTCCCAGCAGGAACACTGAGTACCCCCAGGTGCACCTGGGTCTGCTAAGCAACATCCAGGCCCGTAGCCCTTCAGAGCCCCCTGTGTGCAGGCCGAGCGTAGGGAAACGCACTGCCCTCTCCTTCGGAGCAGCTTAGTTTCCTCCGCACGTGCACACATTCGCGAACACCGTTCTGGCACGTCCAACGTGTCCCGGTGGTCTTACGCGGTGCCCTAATCGGACCTGCCCTCAGAGGAGCCCTCGTCTTCGCATTTCATTCAGGACCTCATGACTGAAGTCACCGTGCCTCCTAGTGGACGGCGGCTTGAGTTCTTACTGCAATTTAAGTACTGTTCCTTCTGCGGCACTGCAGGCAGCCCCAGGCCCAGAGGAGCAGCTACGGCGTTCCTCGGTTGAGACAGTTCGCCGGATGCGGGACTCCCTACTTCGATAATTAATTCAGGGAAGGAAACTCTGGGTAACCGGTGTCTGTTGGGACTCGTTAGAAGCCACAGGGATGTACGCTGAGTGTGCCCATGAAAACGGTGGCCTGCTGGAACTAGCCCTACTTTCCCATTTTGAGGGCGGCATTCATGCCTGCCTTGAAGCTACCTGACATTCCCGGCTCCCGACAGGCCAGTGAGCCCTGGAAGAATGCTTCGGGGAAAATTATGAGTTTGCTCTCTCTAAACCACGGGCTTCCGTGGTCGCAGCTCGGTCCGCATGACAGGCTCTAGTGCGAAAGGGAACCTCGAAGTGAGAACTCACCTCCAGGTTAGGCCCTGAGTAGCCATGCAGAAAGGGAGGCATGCAGCTGTTTCCATGAGTTCTCAGTCGCTTATGTCCTTTAGTTTAAAGGAAGTACGCGTCCGGGGACTCCTAGGCCCCACGGGTGTGCATCGTTTTCCCTCCGAGGTCACTGAGTGCCTCCAGACACCTGTGGGCCGGCGGAGCAACGTCGAGGTCCATTGGTTGATCCCCCGGAGGACCTCTGTGCCTGCTGAGTGCTGGGCAGCAACACACTGCGCGTTCCTTGAGGAGCGCTACATCTCCAGAGCCCTCGAACGCCCTCGGGACAACATGGCTGGTGAGTGCGAAGTACCCAGGAAGACTCAGTCATGGCCCTTGTGTGAGCTGCCATGAGAGAACACTGTGCTTGGAACACTGCGAGGCCCACCCTCGTACCTGAAGTCACTCTGCTCGAGGATAAAGTCAGCATCTTAGCACGCTGTGTCGCTACCGGCACACCCAACATGAACCCATGCCTGGAAGGAAAGCCCTGATTTGCCGTGCAGAAGCGGAGGCGTGCTGCAGCTTCCAGGAGGCGGTGGCCTCTGCTCTGCATGCCTTTCATGGCAGCACAGCTTTCTGGACACCTGGGAGGCTAGCCGGGGCACCCTGCTCCCAGCAGGAACACTGAGTACCCCCAGGTGCACCTGGGTCTGCTAAGCAACATCCAGGCCCGTAGCCCTTCAGAGCCCCCTGTGTGCAGGCCGAGCGTAGGGAAACGCACTGCCCTCTCCTTCGGAGCAGCTTAGTTTCCTCCGCACACGCACACGTTCGTGAACACCGTTCTGGCACGTCCCACGTGGCGCGGAGGTCTTACTGGGTGCCCTAATCGGACCTGCCCTCAGAGGAGCCCTCGTCTTCGCGTTTCATTCAGGACCTCATGACTGAAGTCACCGTGCCTCCTAGAGGACGGCGGCTTGGGTTCTTACTGCACTTCAAGTACTGTTCCTTCTGCGGCACTGCAGGCAGCCCCAGGCCCAGAGGAGCTGCTACAGCGTTCCTCGGTTGAGACAGTTCGCCGGATGCGGGACTCCCTACTTCGATAAGTTGATTCAGGGAAGGAAACGCAGGGTAACTGGTGTCTATTGGGACTCCTTAGAAGCCACAGGGATGTACGCTGAGTGTGCCCATGAAAACGGGGGCCTGCTGGAACTAGCCCTGCTTTCCCATTTTGAGGGCGGCATTCGTGCCTGCCTTGAAGCTACCTGACATTCCCGGCTCCCGACAGGCCAGTGAGCCCTGGAAGAATGCTTCGGGGAAAATTATGAGTTTGCTCTCTCTAAACCAGGGGCTTCCGTGGTCGCAGCTCGGTCCGCATGACAGGCTCTAGAGCGAAAGGGAACCGCGACGTGAGAACTCGCCTCCAGGTTAGGCCCTGAGTAGCCGTGCAGAAAGGGAGGCATGCAGCTGTTTCACGAGTTCTCAGTCGCTTATGTCCTTTATTTTAAAGGAAGTACGCGTCCGGGGACTCCTAGGCCCCACGGCTGTGCATCGTTTTCCCTCCGAGGTCACTGAGTGCCTCCAGACTCCTGTGGGCCGGCGGAGCAACGTCGAGGTCCATTGGTTGAACCCCGGAGGACCTCTGTGCCTGCCGAGTGCTGGGCTACAACACACTGCGCGTTCCTTGAGGAGCGCTACATATCCAGAGCCCTCGAACGCCCTCGGGACAACATGACTGGTGAGTGCGAAGTACCCAGGAAGACTCAGTCATGGCCCTTGTGTGAGCTGCCATGAGAGAACACTGTGCTTGGAACACTGCGAGGCCCACCCTCGTACCTGAAGTCACTCTGCTCGAGGAGAAAGTCAGCATCTTAGCACGCTGTGTCGCTACCGGCACACCCAGCATGAACCCATGCCTGGAATTAAGGCCCTGATTCGCCGTGCAGAAGCGGAGGCATGCTGCAGCTTCCAGGAGGTGGTGGCCTCTGCTCCGCATGCCTTTAACGGCAGCACAGCTTTCTGGCCACCTGGGAGGCTAGCCGGGGCACCCTGCTCTCAGCAGGAACACTGAGTACCCCCAGGTGCACCTGGGTCTGCTAAGCAACATCCAGGCCCGTAGCCCTTCAGAGCCCCCTGTGTGCAGGCCGAGCGTAGGGAAACGCACTGCCCTCTCCTTCGGAGCAGCTTAGTTTCCTCCTCACGCGCACACTTTCGCGAACACCGTTCTGGCACGTCCCACGTGGCCCGGTGGTCTTACGCGGTGCCCTAATCGGAGCTGCCCTCAGAGGAGCCCTCGTCTTCGCGTTTCATTCAGGACCTCATGACTGAAGTCACCGTGCCTCCTAGAGGACGGCGGCTTGGGTTCTTACTGCACTTCAAGTCCTGTTCCTTCTGCGGCACTGCAGGCAGCCCCAGGCCCAGAGGAGCAGCTACGGCGTTCCTCGGTTGAGACAGTTCGCCAGATGCGGGACTCCCTACTTCGATAAGTTGATTCAGGGAAGGAAACGCCGGGTAACCGTTGTCTCTTGGGACTCGTTAGAAGCCACAGGGATGTACGCTGAGTGTGCCCATGAAAACGGGGTCCTGCTGGAACTAGCCCTGCTTTCCCATTTTGAGGGCGGCATTCATGCCTGCCTTGAAGCTACCTGACATTCCCGGCTCCCGACAGGCCAGTGAGCCCTGGAAGAATGCTTCGGGGAAAATTATGAGTTTGCTCTCTCTAAACCAGGGGCTTCCGTGGTCGCAGCTCGGTCCGCATGACAGGCTCTAGAGCGAAAGGGAACCGCGACGTGAGAACTCGCCTCCAGGTTAGGCCTTGAGTAGCCATGCAGAAAGGGAGGCATGCAGCTGTTTCCTCGAGTTCTCAGTCGCTTATGTCCTTTAGTTTAAAGGAAGTACGCGTCCGGGGACTCCTAGGCCCCACGGGTGTGCATCGTTTTCCCTCCGAGGTCACTGAGTGCCTCCAGACACCTGTGGGCCGGCGGAGCAACGTCGAGGTCCATTGGTTGATCCCCCGGAGGACCTCTGTGCCTGCCGAGTGCTGGGCAGCAACACACTGCGCGTTTCTTGAGGAGCGCTACATATCCAGAGCCCTCGAATGCCCTCGGGACAACATGGCTGGTGAGTGCGAAGTACCCAGGAAGACTCAGTCATGGCCCTTCTGTGAGCTGCCATGAGAGAAAACTGTGCTTGGAACACTGCGAGGCCCGCCCTGGTACCTGAAGTCACTCTGCTCGAGGAGAAAGTCAGCATCTTAGCACGCTCTGTCGCTACCGGCACACCCAACATGAACCCATGCCTGGAAGTAAGGCCCTGATTCGCCGTGCAGAAGCGGAGGCATGCTGCAGCTTCCAGGAGGTGGTGGCCTCTGCTCTGCATGCCTTTAACGGCAGCACAGCTTTCTGGACACCTGGGAGGCTAGCCGGGGCACCCTGCTCTCAGCAGGAACACTGAGTACCCCCAGGTGCACCTGGGTCTGCTAAGCAACATCCAGGCCCGTAGCCCTTCAGAGCCCCCTGTGTGCAGGCCGAGCGTAGGGAAACGCACTGCCCTCTCCTTCGGAGCAGCTTAGATTCCTCCGCACTCGCACACGTTCGCGAAAACCGTTCTGGCACGTCCCACGTGGCGCGGAGGTCTTACGCGGTGCCCTAATCGGACCTGCCCTCAGAGGAGCCCTCGTCTTCGCATTTCATTCAGGACCTCATGACTGAAGTCACCGTGCCTCCTAGAGGACGGCGGCTTGAGTTTTTACTGCAGGTTAAGTACTGTTCCTTCTGCGGCACTGCAGGCAGCCCCAGGCCCAGAGGAGTAGCTACGGCGTTCCTAGGTTGAGACAGTTCGCCGGATGCGGGACTCCCTACTTCGATAAGTTAATTCAGGGAAGGAAACGCAGGGTAACCGGTGTCTGTTTGGACTCGTTAGAAGCCACAGGGATGTACGCTGAGTGTGCCCATGAAAACGGGGGCCTGCTGGAACTAGCCCTGCTTTCCCATTTTGAGGGCGGCATTCATGCCTGCCTTGAAGCTACCTGACCTTCCCAGCTCCCGACAGGCCAGTGAGCCCTGGAAGAATGCTTCGGGGAAAATTATGAGTTTGCTCTCTCTAAACCAGGGTCTTCCGTGGTCGCAGCTCGGTCCGCATGACAGGCTCTAGAGCGAAAGGGAACCTTGACGTGAGAACTCGCCTCCAGGTTAGGCCTTGAGTAGCCATGCAGAAAGGGAGGCATGCAGCTCTTTCCACGAGTTCTCAGTCGCTTATGTCCTTTAGTTTAAAGGAAGTACGCGTCCGGGGACAACTAGGCCCAACGGGTGTGCATCGTTTTCCCTCCGAGGTAACTGAGTGCCTCCAGACACCTGTGGGCCGGCGGAGCAACGTCGAGGTCCATTGGTTGATCCCCCGGAAGACCTCTGTGCCTGCCGAGTGCTGGGCAGCAACACACTGCGTGTTCCTTGAGGAGCGCTACATCTCCAGAGCCCTCGAACGCCCTCGGGACAACATGGCTGGTGAGTGCGAAGTACCCAGGAAGACTCAGTCATGGCCCTTGTGTGAGCTGCCATGAGAGAACACTGTGCTTGGAACACTGTGAGACCCACCCTCGTACCTGAAGTCACTCTGCTCGAGGAGAAAGTCAGCATCTTAGCACGCTGTGTCGCTACCGGCACACCCAACATGAACCCATGCCTGGAAGTAAGGCCCTGATTTGCCGTGCAGAAGCGGAGGCGTGCTGCAGCTACCAGGAGGCGGTGGCCTCTGCTCTGCATGCCTTTAACGGCAGCACAGCTTTCTGGACACCTGGGAGGCTAGCCGGGGCCCCCTGCTCCCAGCAGGAACACTGAGTACCCCCAGGTGCACCTGGGTCTGCTAAGCAACATCCAGGCCCGTAGCCCTTCAGAGCCCCCTGTGTGCAGGCCGAGCGTAGGGAAACGCACTGCCCTCTCCTTCGGAGCAGCTTAGTTTCCTCCGCACGTGCACACATTCGCGAACACCGTTCTGGCACGTCCAACGTGTCCCGGTGGTCTTACGCGGTGCCCTAATCGGACCTGCCCTCAGAGGAGTCCTCGTCTTCGCATTTCATTCAGGACCTCATGACTGAAGTCACCGTGCCTCCTAGTGGACGGCGGCTTGAGTTCTTACTGCAATTTAAGTACTGTTCCTTCTGCGGCACTGCAGGCAGCCCCAGGCCCAGAGGAGCAGCTACGGCGTTCCTCGGTTGAGACAGTTCGCCGGATGCGGGACTCCCTACTTCGATAATTAATTCAGGGAAGGAAACTCAGGGTAACCGGTGTCTGTTGGGACTCGTTAGAAGCCACAGGGATGTACGCTGAGTGTGCCCATGAAAACGGTGGCCTGCTGGAACTAGCCCTACTTTCCCATTTTGAGGGCGGCATTCATGCCTGCCTTGAAGCTACCTGACATTCCCGGCTCCCGACAGGCCAGTGAGCCCTGGAAGAATGCTTCGGGGAAAATTATGAGTTTGCTCTCTCTAAACCACGGGCTTCCGTGGTCGCAGCTCGGTCCGCATGACAGGCTCTAGTGCGAAAGGGAACCTCGAAGTGAGAACTCACCTCCAGGTTAGGCCCTGAGTAGCCATGCAGAAAGGGAGGCATGCAGCTGTTTCCATGAGTTCTCAGTCGCTTATGTCCTTTAGTTTAAAGGAAGTACGCGTCCGGGGACTCCTAGGCCCCACGGGTGTGCATCGTTTTCCCTCCGAGGTCACTGAGTGCCTCCAGACACCTGTGGGCCGGCGGAGCAACGTCGAGGTCCATTGGTTGATCCCCCGGAGGACCTCTGTGCCTGCTGAGTGCTGGGCAGCAACACACTGCGCGTTCCTTGAGGAGCGCTACATCTCCAGAGCCCTCGAACGCCCTCGGGACAACATGGCTGGTGAGTGCGAAGTACCCAGGAAGACTCAGTCATGGCCCTTGTGTGAGCTGCCATGAGAGAACACTGTGCTTGGAACACTGCGAGGCCCACCCTCGTACCTGAAGTCACTCTGCTCGAGGATAAAGTCAGCATCTTAGCACGCTGTGTCGCTACCGGCACACCCAACATGAACCCATGCCTGGAAGTAAGGCCCTGATTTGCCGTGCAGAAGCGGAGGCGTGCTGCAGCTTCCAGGAGGCGGTGGCCTCTGCTCTGCATGCCTTTAATGGCAGCACAGCTTTCTGGACACCTGGGAGGCTAGCCGGGGCACCCTGCTCCCAGCAGGAACACTGAGTACCCCCAGGTGCACCTGGGTCTGCTAAGCAACATCCAGGCCCGTAGCCCTTCAGAGCCCCCTGTGTGCAGGCCGAGCGTAGGGAAACGCACTGCCCTCTCCTTCGGAGCAGCTTAGTTTCCTCGGCACTCGCACACGTTCGCGAACGCCGTTCTGGCACATCCAACGTGGCGCGGAGGTCTTACGCGGTGCCCTAGTCGGAGCTGCCCTCAGAGGAGCCCTCGTCTTCGCGTTCCATCCAGGACCTCATGACTGAAGTCACCGTGCCTCCTAGAGGACGGCGACTTGGGTTCTTACTGCACTTTAAGTACTGTTCCTTCTGCGGCACTGCAGGCAGCCCCAGGCCCAGAGGAGGAGCTACAGCGTTCCTCGGTTGAGACAGTTCGCCGGATGCGGGACTCCCTACTTCGATAAGTTGATTCAGGGAAGGAAACGCAGGGTAACCGGTGTCTACTGGGACTCCTTAGAAGCCACAGGGATGTATGCTGAGTGTGCCCATGAAAACGGGGGCCTGCTGGAACTAGCCCTGCTTTCCCATTTTGCGGGCGGCATTCATGCCTGCCTTGAAGCTACCTGACATTCCCGGCTCCTGACACGCCAGTGAGCCCTGGAAGAATGCTTCGGGGAAAATTATGAGTTTGCTCTCTCTAAACCAGTGGCTTCGGTGGCCGCAGCTCGGTCCGCATGACAGGCTCTAGAGCGAAAGGGAACCTCGAAGTGAGAACTCGCCTCCAGGTTAGGCCCTGAGTAGCCGTGCAGAAAGGGAGGCATGCAGCTGTTTCCACGAGTTCTCAGTCGCTTATGTCCTTTAGTTTAAAGGAAGTACGCGTCCGGGGACTCCTAGGCCCCACGGGTGTGCATCGTTTTCCCTCCGAGGTCACTGAGTGCCTCCAGACACCTGTGGGCCAGCGGAGCAACGTCGAGGTCCATTGGTTGATCCCCCGGAGGACCTCTGTGCCTGCCGAGTGCTGGGCAGCAACACACTGCGCGTTCCTTGAGGAGCGCTACATCTCCAGAGCCCTCGAACGCCCTCGGGACAACATGGCTGTTGAGTGCAAAGTACCCAGGATGACTCAGTCATGGCCCTTGTGTGAGGTGCCATGAGAGAACACTGTGCTTGGAACACTGCGAGGCCCACCCTCGTACCTGAAGTCACTCTGCTCGAGGAGAAAGTCAGCATCTTAGCACGCTGTGTCGCTACCGGCACACCCAACATGAACCCATGCCTGGAAGGAAGGCCCTGATTTGCCGTGCAGAAGCGGAGGCGTGCTGCAGCTTCCAGGAGGCGGTGGCCTCTGCTCTGCATGCCTTTAACGGCAGCACAGCTTTCTGGACACCTGGGAGGCTAGCCGGGGCACCCTGCTCCCAGCAGGAACACTGAGTACCCCCAGGTGCACCTGGGTCTGCTAAGCAACATCCAGGCCCGTAGCCCTTCAGAGGCCCCTGTGTGCAGGCCGAGCATAGGGAAACGCACTGCCCTCTCCTTCGGAGCAGCGTAGTTTCCTCCGCACGCGCACACGTTCGCGAACACCATTCTGGCACGTCCCACGTGGCGCGGAGGTCTTACGCGGTGCCCTAATCGGACCTGCCCTCAGAGGAGCCCTCGTCTTCGCGTTTCATTCAGGACCTCATGACTGAAGTCACCGTGCCTCCTAGAGGACGGCGGCTTGGCTTCTTACTGCACTTTAAGTACTGTTCCTTCTGCGGCACTGCAGGCAGCCCGAGGCCCAGAGGAGCAGCTACAGCATTCCTCGGTTGAGACAGTTTGCCGGATGCGGGACTCCCTACTTCGATAAGTTGATTCAGGGAAGGAAACGCAGGGTAACCGGTGTCTATTGGGACTCCTTAGAAGCCACAGAGATGTATGCTGAGTGTGCCCATGAAAATGGGGGCCTGTTGGAACTAGCCCTGCTTTCCCATTTTGCGGGCGGCATTCATGCCTGCCTTGAAGCTACCTGACATTCCCGGCTCCTGACAGGCCAGTGAGCCCTGGAAGAATGCTTCGGGGAAAATTATGAGTTTGTTCTCTCTAAACCAGGGGCTTCCATGGCCGCAGCTCGGTCCGCATGACAGGCTCTAGAGCGAAAGGGAACCTCGAAGTGAGAACTCGCCTCCAGGTTAGGCCCTGAGTAGCCGTGCAGAAAGGGAGGCATGCAGCTGTTTCCATGAGTTCTCAGTCACTTATGTCCTTTATTTTAAAGGAAGTACGCGTCCGGGGACTCCTAGGCCCCACGGGTGTGCATCGTTTTCCCTCCGAGGTCACTGAGTGCCTCCAGACACCTGTGGGCCGGCGGAGCAACGTCGAGGTCCATTGGTTGATCCCCCGGAGGACCTCTGTGCCTGCCGAGTGCTGGGCAACAACACACTGCGCGTTCCTTGAGGAGCGCTACATATCCAGAGCCCTCGAATGCCCTCGGGACAACATGGCTGGTGAGTGCGAAGTACCCAGGAAGACTCAGTCATGGCCCTTCTGTGAGCTGCCATGAGAGAAAACTGTGCTTGGAACACTGCGAGGCCCGCCCTGGTACCTGAAGTCACTCTGCTCGAGGAGAAAGTCAGCATCTTAGCACGCTGTGTCGCTACCGGCACACCCAGCATGAACCCATGCCTGGAAGTAAGGCCCTGATTCGCCGTGCAGAAGCGGAGGCATGCTGCAGCTTCCAGGAGGTGGTGGCCTCTGCTCTGCATGCCTTTAACGGCAGCACAGCTTTCTGGACACCTGGGAGGCTAGCCGGGGCACCCTGCTGTCAGCAGGAACACTGAGTACCCCCAGGTGCACCTGGGTCTGCTAAGCAACATCCAGGCCCGTAGCCCTTCAGAGCCCCCTGTGTGCAGGCCGAGCGTAGGGAAACACACTGCCCTCTCCTTCGGAGCAGCTTAGTTTCCTCCGCACTCGCACACGTTCGCGAACACCGTTCTGGCACGTCCCACGTGGCGCGGAGGTCTTACGCGGTGCCCTAATCGGAGCTGCCCTCAGAGGAGCCCTCGTCTTCGCGTTCCATCCAGGACCTCCTGACTGAAGTCACCGTGCCTCCTAGAGGACGGCGACTTGGGTTCTTACTGCACTTTAAGTACTGTTCCTTCTGCGGCACTGCAGGCAGCCCCAGGCCCAGAGGAGCAGCTACAGCGTTCCTCGGTTGAGACAGTTCGCCGGATGCGGGACTCCCTACTTCGATAAGTTGATTCAGGGAAGGAAACGCAGGGTAACCGGTGTCTATTGGGACTCCTTAGAAGCCACAGAGATGTATGCTGAGTGTGCCCATGAAAATGGGGGCCTGCTGGAACTAGCCCTGCTTTCCCATTTTGAGGGCGGCATTCATGCCTGCCTTGAAGCTACCTGACATTCCCGGCTCCCGACAGGCCAGTGAGCCCTGGAAGAATGCTTCGGGGAAAATTATGAGTTTGCTCTCTCTAAACCAACGGCTTCGGTGGCCGCAGCTCGGTCCGCATGACAGGCTCTAGAGCGAAAGGGAACCTCGAAGTGAGAACTCGCCTCCAGGTTAGGCCCTGAGTAGCCGTGCAGAAAGGGAGGCATGCAGCTGTTTCCACGAGTTCTCAGTCGCTTATGTCCTTTAGTTTAAAGGAAGTACACGTCCGGGGACTCCTAGGCCCCACGGGTGTGCATCGTTTTCCCTCCGAGGTCACTGAGTGCCTCCAGACACCTGTGGGCCAGCGGAGCAACGTCGAGGTCCATTGGTTGATCCCCCGGAGGACCTCTGTGCCTGCCGAGTGCTGGGCAGCAACACACTGCGCGTTCCTTGAGGAGCGCTACATCTCCAGAGCCCTCGAACGCCCTCGGGACAACATGGCTGTTGAGTGCGAAGTACCCAGGATGACTCAGTCATGGCCCTTGTGTGAGGTGCCATGAGAGAACACTGTGCTTGGAACACTGCGAGGCCCACCCTCGTACCTGAAGTCACTCTGCTCGAGGAGAAAGTCAGCATCTTAGCACGCTGTGTCGCTACCGGCACACCCAACATGAACCCATGCCTGGAAGGAAGGCCCTGATTTGCCGTGCAGAAGCGGAGGCGTGCTGCAGCTTCCAGGAGGTGGTGACCTCTGCTCTGCATGCCTTTAACGGCAGCACAGCTTTCTGGACACCTGGGAGGCTAGCCGGGGCACCCTGCTCCCAGCAGGAACACTGAGTACCCCCAGGTGCACCTGGGTCTGCTAAGCAACATCCAGGCCCGTAGCCCTTCAGAGCCCCCTGTGTGCAGGCCGAGCGTAGGGAAACGCACTGCCCTCTCCTTCGGAGCAGCTTAGTTTCCTCCGCACTCGCACACGTTCGCGAACACCGTTCTGGCACGTCCCACGTGGCGCGGAGGTCTTACGCGGTGCCCTAATCGGAGCTGCCCTCAGAGGAGCCCTCGTCTTCGCGTTCCATCCAGGACCTCCTGACTGAAGTCACCGTGCCTCCTAGAGGACGGCGGCTTGTGTTCTTACTGCACTTTAAGTACTGTTCCTTCTGCGGCACTGCAGGCAGCCCCAGGCCCAGAGGAGCAGCTACGGCGTTCCTCGGTTGAGACAGTTCGCCGGATGCGGGACTCCCTACTTCGATAAGTTAATTCAGGGAAGGAAACGCAGGGCAACCGGTGTCTCTTGGGACTCGTTAGAAGCCACAGGGATGTACGCTGAGTGTGCCCATGAAAACGGGGGCCTGCTGGAACTAGCCCTGCTTTCCCATTTTGAGGGCGGCATTCATGCCTGCCTTGAAGCTACCTGACATTCCCGGCTCCCGACAGGCCAGTGAGCCCTGGAAGAATGCTTCGGGGAAAATTATGAGTTTGCTCTCTCTAAACCAGGAGCTTCCGTGGTCGCAGCTCGGTCTGCATGACAGGCTCTAGAGCGAAAGCGAACCTCGAAGTGAGAACTCGCTTCCAGGTTAGGCCCTGAGTAGCCGTGCAGAAAGGGAGGCATGCAGCTGTTTCACGAGTTCTCAGTCGCTTATGTCCTTTATTTTAAAGGAAGTACGCGTCCGGGGACTCCTAGGCCCCACGGGTGTGCATCGTTTTCCCTCCGAGGTCACTGAGTGCCTCCAGACACCTGTGGGCCGGCGGAGCAACGTCGAGGTCCATTGGTTGATCCCCCGGAGGACCTCTGTGCCTGCCGAGTGCTGGGCAACAACACACTGCGCGTTCCTTGAGGAGCGCTACATATCCAGAGCCCTCGAATGCCCTCGGGACAACATGGCTGGTGAGTGCGAAGTACCCAGGAAGACTCAGTCATGGCCCTTCTGTGAGCTGCCATGAGAGAAAACTGTGCTTGGAACACTGTGAGGCCCGCCCTGGTACCTGAAGTCACTCTGCTCGAGGAGAAAGTCAGCATCTTAGCACGCTGTGTCGCTACCGGCACACCCAGCATGAACCCATGCCTGGAAGTAAGGCCCTGATTCGCCGTGCAGAAGCGGAGGCATGCTGCAGCTTCCAGGAGGTGGTGGCCTCTGCTCTGCATGCCTTTAACGGCAGCACAGCTTTCTGGACACCTGGGAGGCTAGCCGGGGCACCCTGCTCTCAGCAGGAACACTGAGTACCCCCAGGTGCACCTGGGTCTGCTAAGCAACATCCAGGCCCGTAGCCCTTCAGAGCCCCCTGTGTGCAGGCCGAGCGTAGGGAAACGCACTGCCCTCTCCTTCGGAGCAGCTTAGTTTCCTCCGCACTCGCACACGTTCGCGAACACCGTTCTGGCACGTCCCACGTGGCGCGGAGGTCTTACGCGGTTCCCTAATCGGAGCTGCCCTCAGAGGAGCCCTCGTCTTCGCGTTCCATCCAGGACCTCCTGACTGAAGTCACCGGGCCTCCTAGAGGACGGCGGCTTGGGTTCTTACTGCACTTCAAGTCCTGTTCCTTCTGCGG
This sequence comes from Pseudorca crassidens, assembly GCF_039906515.1. Lineage (NCBI taxonomy): Eukaryota > Metazoa > Chordata > Mammalia > Artiodactyla > Delphinidae > Pseudorca > Pseudorca crassidens. The sequence goes on along the minus strand of NC_090308.1, from coordinate 91,537,521 downwards.
CACTGCAGGCAGCCCCAGGCCCAGAGGAGCAGATACGGCGTTCCTCGGTTGAGACAGTTCGCCGGATGTGGGACTCCCTACTTCGATAAGTTGATTCAGGGAAGGAAACGCAGGGTAACCGGTGTCTCTTAGGACTCGTTAGAAGCCACAGGGTTGTACGCTGAGTGTGCCCATGAAAACGGGGGCCTGCTGGAACTAGCCCTGCTTTCCCATTCTGAGGGCGGCATTCATGCCTGCCTTGAAGCTACCTGACATTCCCGGCTCCCGACAGGCCAGTGAGCCCTGGAAGAATGCTTCGGGTAAAATTATGAGTTTGCTCTCTCTAAACCAGGGGCTTCCGTGGTCGCAGCTCGGTCCGCATGACAGGCTCTAGAGCGAAAGGGAACCTCGACATGAGAACTCGCCTCCACATTAGGCCCTGAGTAGCCGTGCAGAAAGGGAGGCATGCAGCTGTTTCCACGAGTTCTCAGTCGCTTATGTCCTTTAGTTTAAAGGAAGTACGCGTCGGGGGACTCCTAGGCCCCACGGGTGTGCATCGTTTTCCCTCCGAGGTCACTGAGTGCCTCCAGACACCTGTGAGCCGGCGGAGCAACGTCGAGGTCCATTGGTTGATCCCCCGGAGGACCTCTGTGCCTGCCAAGTGCTGGGCAGCAACACACTGCGCATTCCTTGAGGAGCGCTACATCTCCAGAGCCCTCGAATCCCCTCGGGACAACATGGCTGGTGAGTGCGAAGTGCCCAGGAAGACTCTGTCATGGCTCTTGTGTGAGTTGCCATGAGAGAACACAGCGCTTGGAACACTGCGAGGCCCGCCCTCGTACCTGAAGTCACTCTGCTCGTGGAGAAAGTCAGCATCTTAGCACGCTGTGTCGCTACCGGCACACCCAGCATGAACCCATGCCTGGAAGTAAGGCCCTGATTCGCCGTGCAGAAGCAGAGGCGTTCTGCAGCTTCCAGGAGGCGGTGGCCTCTGCTCTGCATGCCTTTAACGGCAGCACAGCTTTCTGGACACCTGGGAGGCTAGCCGGGGCACCCTGCTCCCAGCAGGAACACTGAGTACCCCCATGTGCACCTGGGTCTGCTAAGCAACATCCAGGCCCGTAGCCCTTCAGAGCCCCCTGTGTGCAGGCCGAGCGTAGGGAAACGCACTGCCCTCTCCTTCGGAGCAGCTTAATTTCCTCCGCACTCACACACGTTCGCGAACACCGTTCTGGCACGTCCCACGTGGCGCGGAGGTCTTACGCGGTGCCCTAATCGGAGCTGCCCTCAGAGGAGCCCTCGTCTTCGCGTTCCATCCAGGACCTCCTGACTGAAGTCACCGGGCCTCCTAGAGGACGGCAGCTTGGGTTCTTACTGCACTTCAAGTCCTGTTCCTTCTGCGGCACTGCAGGCAGCCCCAGGCCCAGAGGAGCAGCTACGGCGTTCCTCGGTTGAGACAGTTCGCCGGATGCGGGACTCCCTACTTCGATAAGTTGATTCAGGGAAGGAAACGCAGGTTAACCGTTGTCTATTGGGACTCCTTAGAAGCCACAGGGATGTATGCTGAGTGTGCCCATGAAAATGGGGGCCTGCTGGAACTAGCCCTGCTTTCCCATTTTGCGGGCGGCATTCATGCCTGCCTTGAAGCTACCTGACATTCCCGGCTCCCGACAGGCCAGTGAGTCCTGGAAGAATGCTTCGGGGAAAGTTATGAGTTTGCTCTCTCTAAACCAGGGGCTTCCGTGGTCGCAGCTCGGTCCGCATGACAGGCTCTAGAGCGAAAGGGAACCGCGACGTGAGAACTCGCCTCCAGGTTAGGCCTTGAGTAGCCATGCAGAAAGGGAGGCATGCAGCTGTTTCCACGAGTTCTCAGTCGCTTATGTCCTTTAGTTTAAAGGAAGTAGGCGTCCGGGGACTCCTAGGCCCCACGGGTGTGCATCGTTTTCCCTCCGAGGTCACTGAGTGCCTCCAGACACCTGTGGGCCGGCGGAGCAACGTCGAGGTCCATTGGTTGATCCCCCGGAGGACCTCTGTGCCTGCCGAGTGCTGCGCAGCAACACACTGCGCATTCCTTGAGGAGCGCTACATCTCCAGAGCCCTCGAACGCCCTCGGGACAACATGGCTGGTGAGTGCGAAGTACCCAGGAAGACTCAGTCATGGCCCTTGTGTGAGCTGCCATGAGAGAACACTGTGCTTGGAACACTGCGAGGCCCGCCCTCGTACCTGAAGTCACACTGCTCGTGGATAAAGTCAGCATCTTAGCACTCTGTGTCGCTACCGGCACACCCAACATGAACCCATGCCTGGAAGTAAGGCCCTGATTCGCCGTGCAGAAGCGGAGGCGTGCTGCAGCTTCCAGGAGGCGGTGGCCTCTGCTCTGCATGCCTTTAACGGCAGCACAGCTTTCTGGACACCTGGGAGGCTAGCCGGGGCACCCTGCTCGCAGCAGGAACACTGAGTACCCCCAGGTACACCTGGGTCTGCTAAGCAACATCCAGGCCCGTAGCCCTTCAGAGCCCCCTGTGTGCAGGCCGAGCATAGGGAAACGCACTGCCCTCTCCTTCGGAGCAGCTTAGTTTCCTCCGCACTCGCACACGTTCGCGAACACCGTTCTAGCACGTCCCACGTGGCGCGGAGGTCTTACGCGGTGCCCTAATCGGACCTGCCCTCAGAGGAGCCCTCGTCTTCGCATTTCATTCAGGACCTCATGACTGAAATCACCGTGCCTCCTAGAGGACGGCGGCTTGAGTTCTTACTGCAGTTTAAGTACTGTTCCTTCTGCGGCACTGCAGGCAGCCCCAGGCCCAGAGGAGCAGCTACGGCGTTCCTCGGTTGAGACAGTTCGACGGATGCGGGACTCCCTACTTCGATAAGTTAATTCAGTGAAGGAAACGCAGGGTAACCGGTGTCTGTTGGGACTCGTTAGAAGCCACAGGGATGTACGCTGAGTGTGCCCATGAAAACGGGGGCCTGCTGGAACTAGCCCTCCTTTCCCATTTTGAGGGCGGCATTCATGCCTGCCTTGAAGCTACCTGACATTCCCGGCTCCCGACAGGCCAGTGAGCCCTGGAAGAATGCTTCGGGGAAAATTATGAGTTTGCTCTCTCTAAACCAGGGGCTTCCGTGGCCGCAGCTCGGTCCGCATGACAGGCTCTAGAGCGAAAGGCAACCTCGAAGTGAGAACTCGCCTCCAGGTTAGGCCCTGAGTAGCCATGCAGAAAGGGAGGCATGCAGCTGTTTCCACGAGTTCTCAGTCGCTTATGTCCTTTATTTTAAAGGAAGTACGCATCCGGGGACAACTAGGCGCCACGGGTGTGCATCGTTTTCCCTCCGAGGTCACTGAGTGCCTCCAGACACCTGTGGGCCGGCGGAACAACGTCGAGGTCCATTGGTTGATCCCCCGGAGGACCTCTGTGCCTGCCGAGTGCTGGTCAGGAACACACTGCGCGTTCCTTGAGGAGCGCTACATCTCCAGAGCCCTCGAACGCCCTCGGGACAACATGGCTGGTGAGTGCGAAGTGCCCAGGAAGACTCTGTCATGGCCCTTGTGTGAGTTGCCATGAAAGAACACTGCGCTTGGAACACTGCGAGGCCTGCCCTCGTACCTGAAGTCACTCTGCTCGTGGAGAAAGTCAGCATCTTAGCACGCTGTGTCGCTACCGGCACACCCAGCATGAACCCATGCCTGGAAGGAAGGCCCTGATTCGCCGTGCAGAAGCGGAGGTGTGCTGCAGCTTCCAGGAGTCGGTGGCCTCTGCTCTGCATGCCTTTAACGGCAGCACAGCTTTCTGGACACCTGGGAGGCTAGCCGGGGCACCCTGCTCCCGGCAGGAACACTGAGTACCCCCAGGTGCACCTGGGTCTGCTAAGCAACATCCAGGCCCGTAGCCCTTCAGAGCCCCCTGTGTGCAGGCCGAGCATAGGGAAACGCACTGCCCTCTCCTTCGGAGCAGCTTAGTTTCCTCCGCACGCGCACACGTTCGCGAACACCGTTCTGGCACGTCCCACGTGGCCCGGTGGTCTTACGCGGTGCCCTAATCGGACCTGCCCTCAGAGGAGCCCTCGTCTTCGCGTTTCATTCAGGACCTCATGACTGAAGTCACCGTTCCTCCTAGAGGACGGTGGCTTGGGTTCTTACTGCACTTCAAGTACTGTTCCTTCTGCGGCACTGCAGGCAGCCCCAGGCCCAGAGGAGCAGCTACGGCGTTCCTCGGTTGAGACAGTTCGCCAGATGCGGGATTCCTTACTTCGATAAGTTGATTCAGGGAAGGAAACACAGGGTAACCGGTGTCTCTTGGGACTCGTTAGAAGCCACAGGGATGTACGCTGAGTGTGCCCATGAAAACGGGGGCCTGCTGGAACTAGCCCTGCTTTCCCATTTTGAGGGCGGCATTCATGCCTGCCTTGAAGCTACCTGACATTCCCGGCTCCCGACAGGCCAGTGAGCCCTGGAAGAATGCTTCGGGGAAAATTATGAGTTTGCTCTCTCTAAACCAGGGGTTTCCGTGGCCGCAGCTCGGTCCGCATGACAGGCTCTAGAGCGAAAGGGAACCTCGACGTGAGAACTCGCCTCCAGGTTTGGCCCTTAGTAGCCATGCAGAAAGGGAGGCATGCAGCTGTTTCCACGAGTTCTCAGTCGCTTATGTCCTTTAGTTTAAAGGAAGTACGCGTCCGGGGACTCCTAGGCCCCACGGGTGTGCATCGTTTTACCTCCGAGGTCACTGAGTGCCTCCAGACACCTGTGGGCCAGCGGAGCAACGTCAAGGTCCATTGGTTGATCCCCTGGAGGACCTCTGTGCCTGCCGAGTGCTGGGCAGCAACACACTGCGCGTTCCTTGAGGAGCGCTACATCTCCAGAACACTCGAACGCCCTCGGGACAACATGGCTGGTGAGTTCGAAGTACCCAGGAAGACTCAGTCATGGCCCTTGTGTGAGCTGCCATGAGAGAACACTGTGCTTGGAACACTGCGAGGCCCACCCTCGTACCTGAAGTCACTCTGCTCGAGGAGAAAGTCAGCATCTTAGCACGCTGTGTCGCTACCGGCACACCCAACATGAACCCATGCCTGGAAGTAAGGCCCTGATTTGCCGTGCAGAAGCGGAGGCGTGCTGCAGCTTCCAGGAGGCGGTGGCCTCTGCTCTGCATGCCTTTAACGGCAGCACAGCTTTCTGGACACCTGGGAGGCTAGCCGGGGCACCCTGCTCCCGGCAGGAACACTGAGTACCCCCAGGTGCACCTGGGTCTGCTAAGCAACATCCAGGCCCGTAGCCCTTCAGAGCCCCCTGTGTGCAGGCCGAGCGTAGGGAAACGCACTGCCCTCTCCTTCGGAGCAGCTTAGTTTCCTCCGCACACGCACACGTTCGCGAACACCGTTCTGGCACGTCCCACGTGGCCCGGTGGTCTTACGTGGTGCCCTAATCGGACCTGCTCTCAGAGGAGCCCTAATCTTCGCGTTTCATTCAGGACATCATGACTGAAGTCACCGTGCCTCCTAGAGGACGGTGGCTTGCTTCTTACTGCACTTCAAGTCCTGTTCCTTCTGCGGCACTGCAGGCAGCCCCAGGCCCAGAGGAGCAGCTACGGCGTTCCTCGGTTGAGACAGTTCGCCGGATGCGGGACTCCCTACTTCGATGTTAATTCAGGGAAGGAAACGCAGGGTAACCGTTGTCTCTTGGGACTCGTTAGAAGCCACAGGGATGTACGCTGAGTGTGCCCATGAAAACGGGGGCCTGCTGGAACTAGCCCTGCTTTCCCATTTTGAGGGCGGCATTCATGCCTGCCTTGAAGCTACCTGACATTCCCGGCTCCCGACAGGCCAGTGAGCCCTGGAAGAATGCTTCGGGGAAAATTATGAGTTTGCTCTCTCTAAACCACGGGCTTCCGTGGCCGCAGCTCGGTCCGCATGACAGGCTCTAGTGCGAAAGGGAACCTCGACGTGAGAACTCGCCTACAGGTTAGGCCCTGAGTAGCCATGAAGAAAGGGAGGCATGCAGCTGTTTCCTCGAGTTCTCAGTCGCTTATGTCCTTTAGTTTAAAGGAAGTACGCGTCCGGGGACTCCTAGGCCCCACGGGTGTGCATCGTTTTCCCTCCGAGGTCACTGAGTGCCTCCAGACACCTGTGGGCCGGCGGAGCAACGTCGAGGTCCATTGGTTGATCCCCCGGAGGACCTCTGTGCCTGCCGAGTGCTGGGCAGCAACACACTTCGCGTTCCTTGAGGAGCGCTACAACTCCAGAGCCCTCGAACGCCCTCGGGACAACATGGCTGGTGAGTGCGAAGTACCCAGGAAGAATCAGTCATGGCCCTTGTGTGAGCTTCCATGAGAGAACACTGTGCTTGGAACACTTTGAGGCCCACCCTCGTACCTGAAGTCACTCTGCTCGAGGAGAAAGTCAGCATCTTAGCACGCTGTGTCGCTACCGGCACACCCAACATGAACCCATGCCTGGAAGTAAGGCCCTGATTTGCCGTGCAGAAGCGGAGGCGTGCTGCAGCTTCCAGGAGGCGGTGGCCTCTGCTCTGCATGCCTTTAACGGCAGCACAGCTTTCTGGACACCTGGGAGGCAAGCCGGGGCACCCTGCTCCCAGCAGGAACACTGAGTACCCCCATGTGCACCTGGGTCTGGTAAGCAACATCCAGGCCCGTAGCCCTTCAGAGCCCCCTGTGTGCAGGCCGAGCGTAGGGAAACGCACTGCCCTCTCCTTCGGAGCAGCTTAGTTTCCTCCGCACGCGCACACGTTCGCGAACACCGTTCTGGCACGTCCCACGTGGCGCGGAGGTCTTACGCGGTGCCCTAATCAGAGCTGCCCTCAGAGGAGCCCTCGTCTTCGCGTTTCATTCAGGACCTCATGACTGAAGTCACCGTGCCTCCTAGAGGACGGCGGCTTGGGTTCTTACTGCACTTTAAGTACTGTTCCTTCTGCGGCACTGCAGGCAGCCCCAGGCCCAGAGGAGCAGCTACGGCGTTCCTCGGTTGAGACAGTTCGCCGGATGCGGGACACCCTACTTCGATAAGTTGATTCAGGGAAGGAAACGCAGGGTAACCGGTGTCTATTGGGACTCCTTAGAAGCCACAGGGATGTATGCTGAGTGTGCCCATGAAAATGGGGACCTGCTGGAACTAGCCCTGCTTTCCCATTTTGCGGGCGGCATTCATGCCTGCCTTGAAGCTACCTGACATTCCCGGCTCCTGACAGGCCAGTGAGCCCTGGAAGAATGCTTCGGGTAAAATTATGAGTTTGGTCTCTCTAAACCAGGGGCCTCCGTGGCTGCAGCTCGGTCAGCATGACAGGCTCTAGAGCGAAAGGCAACCTCGAAGTGAGAACTCGCCTCCAGGTTAGGCCCTGAGTAGCCGTGCAGAAAGGAGGCATGCAGTTGTTTCACGAGTTCTCAGTCGCTTATGTCCTTTATTTTAAAGGAAGTACTCGTCCGGGGATTCCTAGGCCCCACGGGTGTGCATCGTTTTCCCTCCGAGGTCACTGAGTGCCTCCAGACACCTGTGAGCTGGCGGAGCAACGTCGAGGTCCATTGGTTGATCCCCCGGAGGACCTCTGTGCCTGCCGAGTGCTGGGGAGCAACACACTGCGCGTTCCTTGAGGAGCGCTACATCTCCAGAGACCTCGAATGCCCTCGGGACAACATGGCTGGTGAGTGCGAAGTGCCCAGGAAGACTCTGTCATGGCCCTTGTGTGAGTTGCCATGAGAGAACACTGCGCTTGGAACACTGCGAGGCCCGACCTCGTACCTGAAGTCACTCTGCTCGAGGAGAAAGTCAGCATCTTAGCACGCTGTGTCGCTACCGGCACACCCAGCATGAACCCATGCCTGGAAGTAAGGCCCTGATTTGCCGTGCAGAAGCGGAGGCGTGCTGCAGCTTCCAGGAGGCGGTGGCCTCTGCTCTGCATGCCTTTAACGGCAGCACAGCTTTCTGGACACCTGGGAGGCTAGCCGGGGCACCCTGCTTCCAGCAGGAACACTGAGTACCCTCAGGTGCACCTGGGTCTGCTAAGCAACATCCAGGCCCGTGGCCCTTCAGAGCCCCCTGTGTGCAGGCCGAGCGTAGGGAAACGCACTGCCCTCTCCTTCGGAGCAGCTTAGTTTCCTCCGCACGCGCACACGTTCGCGAACACCGTTCTGGCACGTCCCACGTGGCCCGGTGGTCTTACGCGGTGCCCTAATCGGACCTGCTCTCAGAGGAGCCCTTGTCTTCGCGTTTCATTCAGGACATCATGACTGAAGTCACTGGGCCTCCTAGAGGACGGCGGCTTGGGTTCTTACTGCACTTCAAGTGCTGTTCCTTCTGCGGCACTGCAGGCAGCCCCAGGCCCAGAGGAGCAGCTACGGCGTTCCTCGGTTGAGACAGTTCGCCGGATGCGGGACTCCCTACTTCGATAAGTTAATTCAGGGAAGGAAACGAAGGGTAACCGTTGTCTCTTGGGACTCGTTAGAAGCCACAGGGATGTACGCTGAGTGTGCCCATGAAAACGGGGGCCTGCTGGAACTAGCCCTGCTTTCCCATTTTGAGGGCGGCATTCATGCCTGCCTTGAAGCTACCTGACATTCCCGGCTCCCGACAGGCCAGTGAGCCCTGGAAGAATGCTTCGGGGAAAATTATGAGTTTGCTCTCTCTAAACCAGGGGCTTCCGTGGCCGCAGCTCGGTCCGCATGACAGGCTCTAGTGCGAAAGGGAACCTCGACGTGAGAACTCGCCTCCAGTTTAGACCCTGAGTAGCCATGCAGAAAGGGAGGCATGCAGCTGTTTCCACGAGTTCTCAGTCGCTTATGTCCTTTAGTTTAAAGGAAGTACGCGTCCGGGGACTCCTAGGCCCCACGGGTGTGCATCGTTTTCCCTCCGAGGTCACTGAGTGCCTCCAGACACCTGTGGGCCGGCGGAGCAACGTCGAGGTCCATTGGTTGATCCCCCGGAGGACCTCTGTGCCTGCCGAGTGCTGGGCAGCAACACACTGCGCGTTCCTTGAGGAGCGCTACATCTCCAGAGCCCTCGAACGCCCTCGGGACAACATGGCTGGTGAGTGCGAAGTACCCAGGAAGACTCAGTCATGGCCCTTGTGTGAGCTGCCATGAGAGAACACTGTGCTTGGAACACTGCGAGGCCCACCCTCGTACCTGAAGTCACTCTGCTCGAGGAGAAAGTCAGCATCTTAGCACGCTGTGTCGCTACCGGCACCCATGCCTGGAAGTAAGGCCCTGATTTGCCGTGCAGAAGCGGAGGCGTGCTGCAGCTTCCAGGAGGCGGTGGCCTCTGCTCTGCATGCCTTTAACGGCAGCACAGCTTTCTGGACACCTGGGAGGCTAGCCGGGGCACCCTGCTCCCAGCAGGAACACTGAGTACCCCCAGGTGCAACTGGGTCTGCTAAGCAACATCCAGGCCCGTAGCCCTTCAGAGCCCCCTGTGTGCAGGCCGAGCGTAGGGAAACGCACTGCCCTCTCCTTCAGAGCAGCTTAGTTTCCTCCGCACGCGCACACGTTCGCGAACACCGTTCTGGCACGCCCCACGTGGCCCGGTGGTCTTACGCGGTGCCTTAATCGACCTGCTCTCAGAGGAGCCCTCGTCTTCGCGTTTCATTCAGGACATCATGACTGAAGTCACCGTGCCTCCTAGAGGACGGCGGCTTGGGTTCTTACTGCACTTCAAGTGCTGTTCCTTCTGCGGCACTGCAGGCAGCCCCAGGCCCAGAGGAGCAGCTACGGCGTTCCTCGGTTGAGACAGTTCGCCGGATGCGGGACTCCCTACTTCGATAACTTAATTCAGGGAAGGAAACGCAGGGTAACCGTTGTCACTTGGGACTCGTTAGAAGCCACAGGGATGTACGCTGAGTGTGCCCATGAAAACGGGGGCCTGCTGGAACTAGCCCTGCTATACCATTTTGAGGGCGGCATTCATGCCTGCCTTGAAGCTACCTGACATTCCCGGCTCCCGACAGGCCAGTGAGCCCTGGAAGAATGCTTCGGGGAAAATTATGAGTTTGCTCTCTCTAAACCAGGGGCTTCCGTGGTCGCAGCTCGGTCCGCATGACAGGCTCTAGAGGGAAAGGGAACCGCGACGTGAGAACTCGGCTCCAGGTTAGGCCTTGAGTAGCCATGCAGAAAGGGAGGCATGCAGCTGTTTCCACGAGTTCTCAGTTGCTTATGTCTTTAGTTTAAAGGAAGTACGCGTCCGGGGACTCCTAGGCCCCACGGGTGTGCATCGTTTTCCCTCCGAGGTCACTGAGTGCCTCCAGACACCTGTGGGCCGGCGGAGCAACGTCGAGGTCCATTGGTTGATCCCCCGGAGGACCTCTGTGCCTGCCGAGTGCTGGGCAGCAACACACTGCGCGTTCCTTGAGGAGCGCTACATCTCCAGAGCCCTCGAACGCCCTCGGGACAACATGGCTGGTGAGTGCGAAGTACCCAGGAAGACTCAGTCATGGCCCTTGTGTGAGCTACCATGAGAGAACACTGTGCTTGGAACACTGCGAGGCCCACCCTCGTACCTGAAGTCACTCTGCTCGTGGAGAAAGTCAGCATCTTAGCACGCTGTGTCGCTACCGGCACACCCAGCATGAACCCATGCCTGGAAGTAAGGCCCTTATTCGCCGTGCAGAAGCGGAGGCATGCTGCAGCTTCCAGAAGGCGGTGGCCTCTGCTCTGCATGCCTTTAACGGCAGCACAGCTTTCTGGACACCTGGGAGGCTAGCCGGGGCACCCTGCTCCCGGCAGGATCACTGAGTACCCCCAGGTGCACCTGGGTCTGCTAAGCAACATCCAGGCCCGTAGCCCTTCAGAGCCCCCTGTGTGCAGGCCGAGCGTAGGGAAACGCACTGCCCTCTCCTTCGGAGCAGCTTAGTTTCCTCCGCACTCGCACACGTTCGCGAACACCGTTCTGGCACGTCCCACGTGGCGAGGAGGTCTTACGCGGTGCCCTAATCGGAGCTGCCCTCAGAGGAGCCCTCGTCTTCGCGTTTCATCCAGGACCTCCTGACTGAAGTCACCGTGCCTCCTGGAGGACGGCGGCTTGGGTTCCTACTGCACTTCAAGTCCTATTCCTTCTGCGGCACTGCAGGCAGCCCCAGGCCCAGAGGAGCAGCTACGGCGTTCCTCGGTTGAGACAGTTCGCCGGATGCGGGACTCCCTACTTCGATAAGTTAATTCAGGGAAGGAAACACAGGGTAACCGGTGTCTCTTTGGACTCCTTAGAAGCCACAGGGATGTACGCTGAGTGTGCCCATGAAAACGGGGGCCTGCTGGAACAAGCCCTGCTTTCCCATTTTGAGGGCGGCATTCATGCCTGCCTTGAAGCTACCTGACATTCCCGGCTCCCGACAGGCCAGTGAGCCCTGGAAGAATGCTTCGGGGAAAATTATGAGTTTGCTCTCTCTAAAGCAGGGGCTTCCGTGGCCGCAGCTCGGTCCGCATGACAGGCTCTAGAGCGAAAGGGAACCTTGACGTGAGAACTCGCCTCCAGGTTAGGCCCTGAGTAGCCGTGCAGAAAGGGAGGCATGCAGCTGTTTCCACGAGTTCTCAGTCGCTTATGTCCTTTATTTGAAAGGAAGTACGCGTCCGGGGACTCCTAGGCCCCACGGGTGTGCATCGTTTTCCCTCCGAGGTCACTGAGTGCCTCCAGACACCTGTGGGCCGGTGGAGCAACGTCGAGGTCCATTGGTTGATCCCCTGGAGGACCTCTGTGCCTGCCGAGTGCTGGGCAGCAACACACTGCGCGTTCGTTGAGGAGCGCTGCATCTCCAGACCCTCGAACGACCTCGGGACAGCATGGCTGGTGAGTGCGAAGTACCCAGGAAGACTCTGTCATGGCCCTTGTGTGAGCTGCCATGAGAGAACACTGTGCTTGGAACACTGCGAGGCCCGCCCCGTAACTGAAGTCACTCTGCTCAAGGAGAAAGTCAGCATCTTAGCACGCTGTGTCGCTACCGGCACACCCAGCATGAACCCATGCCTGGAAGATAGGCCATGATTCGCCGTGCAGAAGCGGAGGCGTGCTGCAGCTTCCAGGAGGCGGTGGCCTCTGCTCTGCATGCCTTTAACGGCAGCACAGCTTTCTGGACACCTGGGAGGCTAGCCGGGGCACCCTGCTCCCAGCAGGAACACTGAGTACCCCCAGGTGCACCTGGGTCTGCTAAGCAACATCCAGGCCCGTAGCCCTTCAGAGCCTCCTGTGTGCAGGCCGAGTGTAGAGAAACGCACTGCCCTCTCCTTCGGAGCAGCTTAGTTTCCTCAAACTCGCACACGTTCGCGCACACCGTTCTGGCATGTCCCACGTGGCCCGGAAATCTTACGCGTTGCCCTAATCGGACCTGCCCTCAGAGGAGCCCTCGTCTTCGCGTTTCATCCAGGACCTCCTGACTGAAGTCACCGTGCCTCCTAGAGGACGGCGGCTTGGGTTTTTCCTGCACTTCAAGTCCTGTTACTTCTGCGGCACTGCAGGCAGCACCAGGCCCAGAGGAGCAGCTACGGCGTTCCTCGGTTGAGACAGTTCGCCGGATGCGGGACTCCCTACTTCGATAAGTTGATTCAGGGAAGGAAACACAGGGTAACCGGGGTCTCTTGGGACTCCTTAGAAGCCACAGGGATGTACGCTGAGTGTGCCCATGAAAACGGGGTCCTGTTGGAACTAGCCCTGCTTTTCCATTTTGAGGGCGGCATTCATGCCTTCCTTGAAGCTACCTGACATTCCCGACTCCCGACAGGCCAGTGAGCCCTGGAAGAATGCTTCAGGGAAAATTATGAATTTGCTCTCTCTAAACCAGGGGCTTCCATGGGCGTGGCGGCGGTCCGCATGACAGACTCTAGAGCGAAAGGGAACCTCGACGTGAGAACTCGCCTCCAGGTTAGGCCCTGAGTAGCCATGCAGAAAGGGAGGCATGCAGCTGTTTCCACAAGTTCTCAGTCGCTTATGTGCTTTATTTTAAAGGAAGTACGCGTCCCGGGACTCCTAGGCCCCACGGGTGTGCATCGTTTTCCCTCCGAGGTCACTGAGTGCCTCCAGACACCTGTGGGCTGGCGGAGCAACGTCGAGGTCCATTGGTTGATCCCCCGGAGGACCTCTGTGCCTGCCGAGTGCTGGGCAGCAACACACTGCGCATTCCTTGAGGTGCGCTACATCTCCAGAGCCCTCGAATGCCCTCGGGACAACATGGCTAGTGAGTGCGAAGTGCCCAAGAAGACTCTGTCATGGCCCTTGTGTGAGCTGCCATGAGAGAACACTGTGCTTGGAACACTGCGAGGCCCGCCCCGTATCTGAAGTCACTCTGCTCGAGGAGAAAGTCAGCATCTTAGCATGCTGTGTCGCTACCGGCACACCCAGCATGAACCCATTCCTGGAAGTAAGGCCCTGATTCGCCGTGCAGAAGCGGAGGCATGCTGCAGCTTCCAGGAGGCGGTGGCCTCTGCTCTGCATGCCTTTAACGGCAGCACAGCTTTCTGGACACCTGGGAGGCTAGCCGGGGCACCCTGCTCCCGGCAGGAACACTGAGTACCCCCAGGTGCACCTGGGTCTGCTAAGCAACATCCAGGCCCGTAGCCCTTCAGAGCCCCCTGTGTGCAGGCCGAGCGTAGGGAAACGCACTGCCCTCTCCTTCGGACCAGCTTAGTCTCCTCCGCACTCGCACACGTTCGCGAACACCATTCTGGCACGTCCCACGTGGCGTGGAGTTCTTACGCGGTGCCCTAATCGGAGCTGCCCTCAGAGGAGCCCTCGTCTTCGCGTTTCATCCAGGACCTCCTGACTGAAGTCACTGGGCCTCCTAGAGGACGGCGGCTTGGGTTCTTACTGCACTTCAAGTCCTGTTCCTTCTGCGGCACTGCAGGCAGCCCCAGGCCCAGAGGAGCAGCTACGGCGTTCCTCGGTTGAGACAGTTCGCCGAATGCGGGACTCCCTACTTTGATAAGTTAATTCAGGGAAGGAAACGCAGGGTAACCGGTGTCTCTTGGGACTCGTTAGTAGCCAGAGGGATGTACGCTGAGTGTGCCCATGAAAACGGGGGCCTGCTGGAACAAGCCCTGCTTTCCCATTTTGAGGGCGCCATTCATGCCTGCCTTGAAGCTACCTGACATTCCCGGCTCCCGACAGGCCAGTGAGCCCTGGAAGAATGCTTCGGGGAAAATTATGAGTTTGCTCTCTCTAAAGCAGGGGCTTCCGTGGCCGCAGCTCGGTCCGCATGACAGGCTCTAGAGCGAAAGGGAACCTTGACGTGAGAACTCGCCTCCAGGTTAGGCCCTGAGTAGCCGTGCAGAAAGGGAGGCATGCAGCTGTTTCCACGAGTTCTCAGTCGCTTATGTCCTTTATTTGAAAGGAAGTACGCGTCCGGGGACTCCTAGGCCCCACGGGTGTGCATCGTTTTCCCTCCGAGGTCACTGAGTGCCTCCAGACACCTGTGGGCCGGTGGAGCAACGTCGAGGTCCATTGGTTGATCCCCCGGAGGACCTCTGTGCCTGCCGAGTGCTGGGCAGCAACACACTGCGCGTTCGTTGAGGAGCGCTGCATCTCCAGACCCTCGAACGACCTCGGGACAGCATGGCTGGTGAGTGCGAAGTGCCCAGGAAGTCTCTGTCATGGCCCTTGTGTGAGCTGCCATGAGAGAACACTGTGCTTGGAACACTGCGAGGCCCGCCCCGTAACTGAAGTCACTCTGCTCAAGGAGAAAGTCAGCATCTTAGCACGCTGTGTCGCTACCGGCACACCCAGCATGAACCCATGCCTGGAAGATAGGCCATGATTCGCCGTGCAGAAGCGGAGGCGTGCTGCAGCTTCCAGGAGGCGGTGGCCTCTGCTCTGCATGCCTTTAACGGCAGCACAGCTTTCTGGACACCTGGGAGGCTAGCCGGGGCACCCTGCTCCCAGCAGGAACACTGAGTACCCCCAGGTGCACCTGGGTCTGCTAAGCAACATCCAGGCCCGTAGCCCTTCAGAGCCTCCTGTGTGCAGGCCGAGTGTAGAGAAACGCACTGCCCTCTCCTTCGGAGCAGCTTAGTTTCCTCCGCACTCGCACACGTTCGCGCACACCGTTCTGGCATGTCCCACGTGGCCCGGAAATCTTACGCGTTGCCCTAATCGGACCTGCCCTCAGAGGAGCCCTCGTCTTCGCGTTTCATCCAGGACCTCCTGACTGAAGTCACCGTGCCTCCTAGAGGACGGCGGCTTGGGTTTTTCCTGCACTTCAAGTCCTGTTACTTCTGCGGCACTGAAGGCAGCACCAGGCCCAGAGGAGCAGCTACGGCGTTCCTCGGTTGAGACAGTTCGCCGGATGCGGGACTCCCTACTTCGATAAGTTGATTCAGGGAAGGAAACACAGGGTAACCGGGGTCTCTTGGGACTCCTTAGAAGCCACAGGGATGTACGCTGAGTGTGCCCATGAAAACGGGGTCCTGTTGGAACTAGCCCTGCTTTTCCATTTTGAGGGCGGCATTCATGCCTTCCTTGAAGCTACCTGACATTCCCGACTCCCGACAGGCCAGTGAGCCCTGGAAGAATGCTTCAGGGAAAATTATGAATTTGCTCTCTCTAAACCAGGGGCTTCCATGGGCGTGGCGGCGGTCCGCATGACAGACTCTAGAGCGAAAGGGAACCTCGACGTGAGAACTCGCCTCCAGGTTAGGCCCTGAGTAGCCATGCAGAAAGGGAGGCATGCAGCTGTTTCCACAAGTTCTCAGTCGCTTATGTGCTTTATTTTAAAGGAAGTACGCGTCCCGGGACTCCTAGGCCCCACGGGTGTGCATCGTTTTCCCTCCGAGGTCACTGAGTGCCTCCAGACACCTGTGGGCTGGCGGAGCAACGTCGAGGTCCATTGGTTGATCCCCCGGAGGACCTCTGTGCCTGCCGAGTGCTGGGCAGCAACACACTGCGCATTCCTTGAGGTGCGCTACATCTCCAGAGCCCTCGAATGCCCTCGGGACAACATGGCTAGTGAGTGCGAAGTGCCCAAGAAGACTCTGTCATGGCCCTTGTGTGAGCTGCCATGAGAGAACACTGTGCTTGGAACACTGCGAGGCCCGCCCCGTATCTGAAGTCACTCTGCTCGAGGAGAAAGTCAGCATCTTAGCATGCTGTGTCGCTACCGGCACACCCAGCATGAACCCATTCCTGGAAGTAAGGCCCTGATTCGCCGTGCAGAAGCGGAGGCATGCTGCAGCTTCCAGGAGGCGGTGGCCTCTGCTCTGCATGCCTTTAACGGCAGCACAGCTTTCTGGACACCTGGGAGGCTAGCCGGGGCACCCTGCTCCCGGCAGGAACACTGAGTACCCCCAGGTGCACCTGGGTCTGCTAAGCAACATCCAGGCCCGTAGCCCTTCAGAGCCCCCTGTGTGCAGGCCGAGCGTAGGGAAACGCACTGCCCTCTCCTTCGGACCAGCTTAGTCTCCTCCGCACTCGCACACGTTCGCGAACACCGTTCTGGCACGTCCCACGTGGCGTGGAGTTCTTACGCGGTGCCCTAATCGGAGCTGCCCTCAGAGGAGCCCTCGTCTTCGCGTTTCATCCAGGACCTCCTGACTGAAGTCACTGGGCCTCCTAGAGGACGGCGGCTTGGGTTCTTACTGCACTTCAAGTCCTGTTCCTTCTGCGGCACTGCAGGCAGCCCCAGGCCCAGAGGAGCAGCTACGGCGTTCCTCGGTTGAGACAGTTCGCCGAATGCGGGACTCCCTACTTTGATAAGTTAATTCAGGGAAGGAAACGCAGGGTAACCGGTGTCTCTTGGGACTCGTTAGTAGCCAGAGGGATGTACGCTGAGTGTGCCCATGAAAACGGGGGCCTGCTGGAACAAGCCCTGCTTTCCCATTTTGAGGGCGCCATTCATGCCTGCCTTGAAGCTACCTGACATTCCCGGCTCCCGACAGGCCAGTGAGCCCTGGAAGAATGCTTCGGCGAAAATTATGAGTTTGCTCTCTCTAAAGCAGGGGCTTCCATGGCCGCAGCTCGGTCCGCATGACAGGCTCTAGAGCGAAAGGGAACCTTGACGTGAGAACTCGCCTCCAGGTTAGGCCCTGAGTAGCCGTGCAGAAAGGGAGGCATGCAGCTGTTTCCACAAGTTCTCAGTCGCTTATGTGCTTTATTTTAAAGGAAGTACGCGTCCAGGGACTCCTAGGCCCCACGAGTGTGCATCGTTCTCCCTCCGAGGTCACTGAGTGCCTCCAGACACCTGTGGGCCGGCGGAGCAACGTCGAGGTCCATTGGTTGATCCCCCGGAGGACCTCTGTGCCTGCCGAGTGCTGGGCAGCAACACACTGCGCATTCCTTGAGGAGCGCTACATCTCCAGAGCCCTCGAATGCCCTCGGGACAACATGGCTAGTGAGTGCGAAGTGCCCAGGAAGACACTGTCATGGCCCTTGTGTGAGCTGCCATGAGAGAACACTGTGCTTGGAACACTGCGAGGCCCGCCCTCGTACCTGAAGTCACTCTGCTCGTGGAGAAAGTCAGCATCTTAGCACGCTGTGTCGCTACCGGCACACGCAGCATGAACCCATGCCTGGAAGGAAGGCCCTGATTCGCCGTGCAGAAGCGGAGGTGTGCTGCAGCTTCCAGGAGGCGGTGGCCTCTGCTCTGCATGCCTTTAACGGCAGCACAGCTTTCTGGGCACCTGGGAGGCTAGCCGGGGCACCCTGCTCCCAGCAGGAACACTGAGTACCCACAGGTGCACTTGGGTCTTCTAAGCAACATCCAGGCCCGTAGCCCTTCAGAGCCCCCTGTGTGCAGGCCGAGCGTAGGGAAACGCACTGCCCTCTCCTTCAGAGCAGCTTAGTTTCCTCGGCACTCGCACACGTTTGCGAACGCCGTTCTGGCACGTCCCACGTGGCGTGGAGGTCTTACGCGGTGTCCTAATCGGAGCTGTCCTCAGAGGAGCCCTCGTCTTCGCGTTCCATCCAGGACCTCCTGACTGAAGTAACCGGGCCTCCTAGAGGACGGCGGCTTGGGTTCTTACTGCACTTCAAGTCCTGTTCCTTCTGCGGCACTGCAGGCAGCCACAGGCCCAGAGGAGCAGCTACGGCGTTCCTCGGTTGAGACAGTTCGCCGGATGCGGGACTCCCTACTTCGATAAGTTGATTCAGGGTAGGAAACACAGGGTAACCGGTGTCTCTTGGGACTCCTTAGAAGCCACAGGGATGTACGCTGAGTGTGCCCATGAAAACGGGGGCCTGCTGGAACTAGCACTGCTTTTCCATTTTGAGGGCGGCATTCATGCCTGCCTTGAAGCTACCTGACATTCCCGGCTCCCGACAGGCCAGTGAGCCCTGGAAGAAGGCTTCGGGGTAAAATATGAATTTGCTCTCTCTAAACCAGGGGTTTCCGTGGCCGCCGCGGCGGTCCGCATGACAGGCTCTAGAGCGAAAGTGAACCTCGACGTGAGAACTCGCCTCCAGGTTAGGCCCTGTGTAGCCATGCAGAAAGGGAGGCATGCAGCTGTTTCCACAAGTTCTCAGTTGCTTATGTGCTTTATTTTAAAGGAAGTACGCATCCGGGGACTCCTAGGCCCCACGGGTGTGCATCGTTCTCCCTCCGAGGTCACTGAGTGCCTCCAGACACCTGTGGGCCAGCGGAGCAACGTCGAGGTCCATTGGTTGATCCCCCGGAGGACCTCTGTGCCTGCCGAGTGCTGGGCAGCAACACACTGCGCATTCCTTGAGGAGCGCTACATCTCCAGAGCCCTCAAATGCCCTCGGGACAACATGGCTAGTGAGTGCGAAGTGCCCAGGAAGACTCTGTCATGGCCCTTGTGTGAGCTGCCATGAGAGAACACTGTGCTTGGAACACTGCGAGGCCCGCCCCGTATCTGAAGTCACTCTGCTCGAGGAGAAAGTCAGCATCTTAGCACGCTGTGTCGCTACCGGCACACCCAGCATGAACCCATTCCTGGAAGTAAGGCCCTGATTCGCCGTGCAGAAGCGGAGGCATGCTGCAGCTTCCAGGAGGCGGTGGCCTCTGCTCTGCATGCCTTTAACGGCAGCACAGCTTTCTGGACACCTGGGAGGCTAGCCGGGGCACCCTGCTCCCGGCAGGAACACTGAGTACCCCCAGGTGCACCTGGGTCTGCTAAGCAACATCCAGGCCCGTAGCCCTTCAGAGCCCCCTGTGTGCAGGCCGAGCGTAGGGAAACGCACTGCCCTCTCCTTCGGAACAGCTTAGTTTCCTCCGCACTCGCACACGTTCGCGAACACCGTTCTGGCACGTCCCACGTGGCGTGGAGTTCTTACGCGGTGCCCTAATCGGAGCTGCCCTCAGAGGAGCCCTCGTCTTCGCGTTCCATCCAGGACCTCCTGACTGAAGTCACCGGGCCTCCTAGAGGACGGCGGCTTGGGTTCTTACTGCACTTCAAGTCCTGTTCCTTCTGCGGCACTGCAGGCAGCACCAGGCCCAGAGGAGCAGCTACGGCGTTCCTCGGTTGAGACAGTTCGCCGGATGCGGGACTCCCTACTTCGATAAGTTGATTCAGGGTAGGAAACACAGGGTAACCGGTGTCTCTTGGGACTCCTTAGAAGCCACAGGGATGTACGCTGAGTGTGCCCATGAAAACGGGGGCCTGCTGGAACTAGCACTGCTTTTCCATTTTGAGGGCGGCATTCATGCCTGCCTTGAAGCTACCTGACATTCCCGGCTCCCGACAGGCCAGTGAGCCCTGGAAGAAGGCTTCGGGGTAAAATATGAATTTGCTCTCTCTAAACCAGGGGTTTCCGTGGCCGCCGCGGCGGTCCGCATGACAGGCTCTAGAGCGAAAGTGAACCTCGACGTGAGAACTCGCCTCCAGGTTAGGCCCTGAGTAGACATGCAGAAAGGGAGGCATGCAGCTGTTTCCACAAGTTCTCAGTCGCTTATGTGCTTTATTTTAAAGGAAGTACGCATCCGGGGACTCCTAGGCCCCACGGGTGTGCATCGTTCTCCCTCCGAGGTCACTGAGTGCCTCCAGACACCTGTGGGCCAGCGGAGCAACGTCGAGGTCCATTGGTTGATCCCCCGGAGGACCTCTGTGCCTGCCGAGTGCTGGGCAGCAACACACTGCGCATTCCTTGAGGAGCGCTACATCTCCAGAGCCCTCAAATGCCCTCGGGACAACATGGCTAGTGAGTGCGAAGTGCCCAGGAAGACTCTGTCATGGCCCTTGTGTGAGCTGCCATGAGAGAACACTGTGCTTGGAACACTGCGAGGCCCGCCCCGTATCTGAAGTCACTCTGCTCGAGGAGAAAGTCAGCATCTTAGCACGCTGTGTCGCTACCGGCACACCCAGCATGAACCCATTCCTGGAAGTAAGGCCCTGATTCGCCGTGCAGAAGCGGAGGCATGCTGCAGCTTCCAGGAGGCGGTGGCCTCTGCTCTGCATGCCTTTAACGGCAGCACAGCTTTCTGGACACCTGGGAGGCTAGCCGGGGCACCCTGCTCCCGGCAGGAACACTGAGTACCCCCAGGTGCACCTGGGTCTGCTAAGCAACATCCAGGCCCGTAGCCCTTCAGAGCCCCCTGTGTGCAGGCCGAGCGTAGGGAAACGCACTGCCCTCTCCTTCGGAACAGCTTAGTTTCCTCCGCACTCGCACACGTTCGCGAACACCGTTCTGGCACGTCCCACGTGGCGTGGAGTTCTTACGCGGTGCCCTAATCGGAGCTGCCCTCAGAGGAGCCCTCGTCTTCGCGTTCCATCCAGGACCTCCTGACTGAAGTCACCGGGCCTCCTAGAGGACGGCGGCTTGGGTTCTTACTGCACTTCAAGTCCTGTTCCTTCTGCGGCACTGCAGGCAGCCACAGGCCCAGAGGAGCAGCTACGGCGTTCCTCGGTTGAGACAGTTCGCCGGATGCGGGACTCCCTACTTCGATAAGTTGATTCAGGGTAGGAAACACAGGGTAACCGGTGTCTCTTGGGACTCCTTAGAAGCCACAGGGATGTACGCTGAGTGTGCCCATGAAAACGGGGGCCTGCTGGAACTAGCACTGCTTTTCCATTTTGAGGGCGGCATTCATGCCTGCCTTGAAGCTACCTGACATTCCCGGCTCCCGACAGGCCAGTGAGCCCTGGAAGAAGGCTTCGGGGTAAAATATGAATTTGCTCTCTCTAAACCAGGGGTTTCCGTGGCCGCCGCGGCGGTCCGCATGACAGGCTCTAGAGCGAAAGTGAACCTCGACGTGAGAACTCGCCTCCAGGTTAGGCCCTGAGTAGCCATGCAGAAAGGGAGGCATGCAGCTGTTTCCACAAGTTCTCAGTCGCTTATGTGCTTTATTTTAAAGGAAGTACGCATCCGGGGACTCCTAGGCCCCACGGGTGTGCATCGTTCTCCCTCCGAGGTCACTGAGTGCCTCCAGACACCTGTGGGCCAGCGGAGCAACGTCGAGGTCCATTGGTTGATCCCCCGGAGGACCTCTGTGCCTGCCGAGTGCTGGGCAGCAACACACTGCGCATTCCTTTAGGAGCGCTACATCTCCAGAGCCCTCAAATGCCCTCGGGACAACATGGCTAGTGAGTGCGAAGTGCCCAGGAAGACTCTGTCATGGCCCTTGTGTGAGCTGCCATGAGAGAACACTGTGCTTGGAACACTGCGAGGCCCGCCCCGTATCTGAAGTCACTCTGCTCGAGGAGAAAGTCAGCATCTTAGCACGCTGTGTCGCTACCGGCACACCCAGCATGAACCCATTCCTGGAAGTAAGGCCCTGATTCGCCGTGCAGAAGCGGAGGCATGCTGCAGCTTCCAGGAGGCGGTGGCCTCTGCTCTGCATGCCTTTAACGGCAGCACAGCTTTCTGGACACCTGGGAGGCTAGCCGGGGCACCCTGCTCCCGGCAGGAACACTGAGTACCCCCAGGTGCACCTGGGTCTGCTAAGCAACATCCAGGCCCGTAGCCCTTCAGAGCCCCCTGTGTGCAGGCCGAGCGTAGGGAAACGCACTGCCCTCTCCTTCGGAACAGCTTAGTTTCCTCCGCACTCGCACACGTTCGCGAACACCGTTCTGGCACGTCCCACGTGGCGTGGAGTTCTTACGCGGTGCCCTAATCGGAGCTGCCCTCAGAGGAGCCCTCGTCTTCGCGTTCCATCCAGGACCTCCTGACTGAAGTCACCGGGCCTCCTAGAGGACGGCGGCTTGGGTTCTTACTGCACTTCAAGTCCTGTTCCTTCTGCGGCACTGCAGGCAGCCACAGGCCCAGAGGAGCAGCTACGGCGTTCCTCGGTTGAGACAGTTCGCCGGATGCGGGACTCCCTACTTCGATAAGTTGATTCAGGGTAGGAAACACAGGGTAACCGGTGTCTCTTGGGACTCCTTAGAAGCCACAGGGATGTACGCTGAGTGTGCCCATGAAAACGGGGGCCTGCTGGAACTAGCACTGCTTTTCCATTTTGAGGGCGGCATTCATGCCTGCCTTGAAGCTACCTGACATTCCCGGCTCCCGACAGGCCAGTGAGCCCTGGAAGAAGGCTTCGGGGTAAAATATGAATTTGCTCTCTCTAAACCAGGGGTTTCCGTGGCCGCCGCGGCGGTCCGCATGACAGGCTCTAGAGCGAAAGTGAACCTCGACGTGAGAACTCGCCTCCAGGTTAGGCCCTGAGTAGCCATGCAGAAAGGGAGGCATGCAGCTGTTTCCACAAGTTCTCAGTCGCTTATGTGCTTTATTTTAAAGGAAGTACGCATCCGGGGACTCCTAGGCCCCACGGGTGTGCATCGTTCTCCCTCCGAGGTCACTGAGTGCCTCCAGACACCTGTGGGCCAGCGGAGCAACGTCGAGGTCCATTGGTTGATCCCCCGGAGGACCTCTGTGCCTGCCGAGTGCTGGGCAGCAACACACTGCGCATTCCTTGAGGAGCGCTACATCTCCAGAGCCCTCAAATGCCCTCGGGACAACATGGCTAGTGAGTGCGAAGTGCCCAGGAAGACTCTGTCATGGCCCTTGTGTGAGCTGCCATGAGAGAACACTGTGCTTGGAACACTGCGAGGCCCGCCCCGTATCTGAAGTCACTCTGCTCGAGGAGAAAGTCAGCATCTTAGCACGCTGTGTCGCTACCGGCACACCCAGCATGAACCCATTCCTGGAAGTAAGGCCCTGATTCGCCGTGCAGAAGCGGAGGCATGCTGCAGCTTCCAGGAGGCGGTGGCCTCTGCTCTGCATGCCTTTAACGGCAGCACAGCTTTCTGGACACCTGGGAGGCTAGCCGGGGCACCCTGCTCCCGGCAGGAACACTGAGTACCCCCAGGTGCACCTGGGTCTGCTAAGCAACATCCAGGCCCGTAGCCCTTCAGAGCCCCCTGTGTGCAGGCCGAGCGTAGGGAAACGCACTGCCCTCTCCTTCGGAACAGCTTAGTTTCCTCCGCACTCGCACACGTTCGCGAACACCGTTCTGGCACGTCCCACGTGGCGTGGAGTTCTTACGCGGTGCCCTAATCGGAGCTGCCCTCAGAGGAGCCCTCGTCTTCGCGTTCCATCCAGGACCTCCTGACTGAAGTCACCGGGCCTCCTAGAGGACGGCGGCTTGGGTTCTTACTGCACTTCAAGTCCTGTTCCTTCTGCGGCACTGCAGGCAGCCACAGGCCCAGAGGAGCAGCTACGGCGTTCCTCGGTTGAGACAGTTCGCCGGATGCGGGACTCCCTACTTCGATAAGTTGATTCAGGGTAGGAAACACAGGGTAACCGGTGTCTCTTGGGACTCCTTAGAAGCCACAGGGATGTACGCTGAGTGTGCCCATGAAAACGGGGGCCTGCTGGAACTAGCACTGCTTTTCCATTTTGAGGGCGGCATTCATGCCTGCCTTGAAGCTACCTGACATTCCCGGCTCCCGACAGGCCAGTGAGCCCTGGAAGAATGCTTCGGGGAAAATTATGAGTTTGCTCTCTCTAAACCAGGGGCTTCCGTGGTCGCAGCTCGGTCCGCAGGACAGGCTCTAGAGCGAAAGGGAACCTCGACGTGAGAACTCGCCTCCAGGTTAGGCCTTGAGTAGCCATGCAGAAAGGTAGGCATGCAGCTGTTTCCACCAGTTCTCAGTCGCTTATGTCCTTTAGTTTAAAGGAAGTACGCGTCCGGGGACTCCTAGGCCCCACGGGGGTGCATCATTTTCCCTCCGAGGTCACTGAGTGCCTCCAGACACCTGTGGGCCGGCGGAGCAACGTCGAGGTCCATTGGTTGATCCCCCGGAGGACCTCTGTGCCTGCCGAGTGCTGGGCAGCAACACACTGCACGTTCCTTGAGGAGCGCTACATCTCCAGAGCCCTCGAACGCCCTCGGGACAACATGGCTGGTGAGTGCGAAGTACCCAGGAAGACTCAGTCATGGCCCTTGTGTGAGCTGCCATGAGAGAACACTGTGCTTGGAACACTTCGAGGCCCACCCTCGTACCTGAAGTCACTCTGCTCGAGGAGAAAGTCAGCATCTTAGCATGCTGTGTCGCTACCGGCACACCCAACATGAACCCATGCCTGGAAGTAAGGCCCTGATTTGCCGTGCAGAAGCGGAGGCGTGCTGCAGCTTCCAGGAGGCGGTGGCCTCTGCTCTGCATGCCTTTAACGGCAGCACAGCTTTCTGGACACCTGGGAGGCTAGCCGGGGCACCCTGCTCCCAGCAGGAACACTGAGTACCCCCAGGTGCACCTGGGTCTGCTAAGCAACATCCAGGCCCGTAGCCCTTCAGAGCCTCCTGTGTGCAGGCCGAGCGTAGAGAAACGCACTGCCCTCTCCTTCGGAGCAGCTTAGTTTCCTCCGCACTCGCACACGTTCGCGAACACCGTTCTGGCATGTCCCACGTGGCCCGGAGGTCTTACGCGGTGCCCTAATCGGACCTGCCCTCAGAGGAGCCCTCGTCTTCGCGTTTCATCCAGGACCTCCTGACTGAAGTCACCGTGCCTCCTAGAGGACGGCGGCTTGGGTTTTTCCTGCACTTCAAGTCCTGTTCCTTCTGCGGCACTGCAGGCAGCACCAGGCCCAGAGGAGCAGCTACGGCGTTCCTCGGTTGAGACAGTTCGCCGGATGCGGGACTCCCTACTTCGATGTTAATTCAGGGAAGGAAACACAGGGTAACCGGTGTCTCTTGGGACTCCTTAGAAGCCACAGGGATGTACGCTGAGTGTGCCCATGAAAACGGGGGCCTGCTGGAACTAGCCCTGCTTTCCCATTTTGAGGGCGGCATTCATGCCTGCCTTGAAGCTACCTGACATTCCCGGCTCCCGACAGGCCAGTGAGCCCTGGAAGAAGGCTTCGGGGTAAAATATGAATTTGCTCTCTCTAAACCAGGGGTTTCCGTGGCCGCCGCGGCGGTCCGCATGACAGGCTCTAGAGCGAAAGTGAACCTCGACGTCAGAACTCGCCTCCAGGTTAGGCCCTGAGTAGCCGTGCAGAAAGGGAGTCATGCAGCTGTTTCCACAAGTTCTCAGTCGCTTATGTGCTTTATTTTAAAGGAAGTACGCGTCCGGGGACTCCTAGGCCCCACGGGTGTGCATCGTTCTCCCTCCGAGGTCACTGAGTGCCTCCAGACACCTGTGGGCCGGCGGAGCAACGTCGAGGTCCATTGGTTGATCCCCCGGAGGACCTCTGTGCCTGCCGAGTGCTGGGCAGCAACACACTGCGCATTCCTTGAGGAGCGCTACATCTCCAGAGCCCTCGAATGCCCTCGGGACAACATGGCTAGTGAGTGCGAAGTGCCCAGGAAGACTCTGTCATGGCCCTTGTGTGAGCTGCCATGAGAGAACACTGTGCTTGGAACACTGCGAGGCCCGCCCCGTATCTGAAGTCACTCTGCTCGAGGAGAAAGTCAGCATCTTAGCATGCTGTGTCGCTACCGGCACACCCAGCATGAACCCATTCCTGGAAGTAAGGCCCTGATTCGCCGTGCAGAAGCGGAGGCATGCTGCAGCTTCAAGGAGGCGGTGGCCTCTGCTCTGCATGCCTTTAACGGCAGCACAGCTTTCTGGACACCTGGGAGGCTAGCCGGGGCACCCTGCTCCCGGCAGGAACACTGAGTAACCCCAGGTGCACCTGGGTCTGCTAAGCAACATCCAGGCCCGTAGCCCTTCAGAGCCCCCTGTGTGCAGGCCGAGCGTAGGGAAACGCACTGCCCTCTCCTTCGGAGCAGCTTAGTCTCCTCCGCACTCGCACACGTTCGCGAACACCGTTCTGGCACGTCCCACGTGGCCCGGAGGTCTTACGCGGTGCCCTAATCGGAGCTGCACTCAGAGGAGCCCTCGTCTTCGCGTTTCATCCAGGACCTCCTGACTGAAGTCACTGGGCCTCCTAGAGGACGGCGGCTTGGGTTCCTCCTGCACTTCAAGTCCTGTTCCTTCTGCGGCACTGCAGGCAGCCACAGGCCCAGAGGAGCAGCTACGGCGTTCCTCGGTTGAGACAGTTCGCCGGATGCGGGACTCCCTACTTCGATAAGTTAATTCAGGGAAGGAAACACAGGGTAACCGGTGTCTCTTGGGACTCCTTAGAAGCCACAGGGATGTACGCTGAGTGTGCCCATGAAAACAGGGACCTGCTGGAACAAGCCCTGCTTTCCCATTTTGAGGGTGGCATTCATGCCTGCCTTGAAGCTACCTGACATTCCCGGCTCCCGACAGGCCAGTGAGCCCTGGAAGAATGCTTCGGGGAAAATTATGAGTTTGCTCTCTCTAAACCAGGGGCTTCCGTGGTCGCAGCTCGGTCCGCATGACAGGCTCTAGAGCGAAAGGGAACCTCGACGTGAGAACTCGCCTCCAGGTTAGGCCTTGAGTAGCCATGCAGAAAGGGAGGCATGCAGCTGTTTCCACGAGTTCTCAGTCGCTTATGTCCTTTAGTTTAAAGGAAGTACGCGTCCGGGGACTCCTAGGCCCCACGGGTGTGCATCATTTTCCCTCCGAGGTCACTGAGTGCCTCCAGACACCTGTGGGCCGGCGGAGCAACGTCGAGGTCCATTGGTTGATCCCCCGGAGGACCTCTGTGCCTGCCGAGTGCTGGGCAGCAACACACTGCACGTTCCTTGAGGAGCGCTACATCTCCAGAGCCCTCGAACGCCCTCGGGACAACATGGCTGGTGAGTGCGAAGTACCCAGGAAGACTCAGTCATGGCCCTTGTGTGAGCTGCCATGAGAGAACACTGTGCTTGGAACACTTCGAGGCCCACCCTCGTACCTGAAGTCACTCTGCTCGAGGAGAAAGTCAGCATCTTAGCACGCTGTGTCGCTACCGGCACACACAGCATGAACCCATGCCTGGAAGATAGGCCCTGATTCGCCGTGCAGAAGCGGAGGCATGCTGCAGCTTCCAGGAGGCGGTGGCCTCTGCTCTGCATGCCTTTAACGGCAGCACAGCTTTCTGGACACCTGGGAGGCTAGCCGGGGCACCCTGCTCCCAGGAGGAACACTGAGTACCCCCAGGTGCACCTGGGTCTGCTAAGCAACATCCAGGCCCGTAGCCCTTCAGAGCCTCCTGTGTGCAGGCCGAGCGTAGAGAAACGCACTGCCCTCTCCTTCGGAGCAGCTTAGTTTCCTCCGCACTCGCACACGTTCGCGAACACCGTTCTGGCATGTCCCACATGGCCCGGAGGTCTTACGCGGTGCCCTAATCGGACCTGCCCTCAGAGGAGCCCTCGTCTTCGCGTTTCATCCAGGACCTCCTGACTGAAGTCACCGTGCCTCCTAGAGGACGGCGGCTTGGGTTTTTCCTGCACTTCAAGTCCTGTTCCTTCTGCGGCACTGCAGGCAGCACCAGGCCCAGAGGAGCAGCTACGGCGTTCCTCGGTTGAGACAGTTCGCCGGATGCGGGACTCCCTACTTCGATAAGTTGATTCAGGGAAGGAAACACAGGGTAACCGGTGTCTCTTGGGACTCCTTAGAAGCCACAGGGATGTACGCTGAGTGTGCCCATGAAAACGGGGGCCTGCTGGAACTAGCCCTGCTTTTCCATTTTGAGGGTGGCATTCATGCCTGCCTTGAAGCTACCTGACATTCCCGGCTCCCGACAGGCCAGTGAGCCCTGGAAGAATTTTTCGGGGAAAATTATGAATTTGCTCTCTCTAAACCAGGGGCTTCCGTGGGCGCGGCGGCGGTCCGCATGACAGACTCTAGAGCGAAAGGGAACCTCGACGTGAGAACTCGCCTCCAGGTTAGGCCCTGAGTAGCCGTGCAGAAAGGCAGGCATGCAGCTGTTTCCACAAGTTCTCAGTCGCTTATGTGCTTTATTTTAAAGGAAGTACGCGTCCCGGGACTCCTAGGCCCCACGGGTGTGCATCGTTTTCCCTCCGAGGTCACTGAGTGCCTCCAGACACCTGTGGGCCGGCGGAGCAACGTCGAGGTCCATTGGTTGATCCCCCGGAGGACCTCTGTGCCTGCCGTGTGCTGGGCAGCAACACACTGCGCATTCCTTGAGGAGCGCTACATCTCCAGAGCCCTCGAATGCCCTCGGGACAACATGGCTAGTGAGTGCGAAGTGCCCAGGAAGACTCTGTCATGGCCCTTGTGTGAGCTGCCATGAGAGAACACTGTGCTTGGAACACTGCGAGGCCCGCCCCGTATCTGAAGTCACTCTGCTCGAGGAGAAAGTCAGCATCTTAGCATGCTGTGTCGCTACCGGCACACCCAGCATGAACCCATTCCTGGAAGTAAGGCCCTGATTCGCCGTGCAGAAGCGGAGGCATGCTGCAGCTTCCAGAAGGCGGTGGCCTCTGCTCTGCATGCCTTTAACGGCAGCACAGCTTTCTGGACACCTGGGAGGCTAGCCGGGGCACCCTGCTCCCGGCAGGAACACTGAGTACCCCCAGGTGCACCTGGGTCTGCTAAGCAACATCCAGGCCCGTAGCCCTTCAGAGCCCCCTGTGTGCAGGCCGAGCGTAGGGAAACGCACTGTCCTCTCCTTCGGAGCAGCTTAGTTTCCTCCGCACTCGCACACGTTCGCGAACACCGTTCTGGCACGTCCCACGTGGCGTGGAGTTCTTACGCGGTGCCCTAATCGGAGCTGCCCTCAGAGGAGCCCTCGTCTTCGCGTTCCATCCAGGACCTCCTGACTGAAGTCACCGGGCCTCCTAGAGGACGGCGGCTTGGGTTCTTACTGCACTTCAAGTCCTGTTCCTTCTGCGGCACTGCAGGCAGCCCCAGGCCCAGAGGAGCAGCTACGGCGTTCCTCGGTTGAGACAGTTCGCCGGATGCGGGACTCCCTACTTCGATAAGTTGATTCAGGGAAGGAAACACAGGGTAACCGGTGTCTCTTGGGACTCCTTAGAAGCCACAGGGATGTACGCTGAGTGTGCCCATGAAAACGGGGGCCTGCTGGAACTAGCCCTGCTTTTCCATTTTGAGGGCGGCATTCATGCCTGCCTTGAAGCTACCTGACATTCCCGGCTCCCGACAGGCCAGTGAGCCCTGGAAGAATGCTTCGGGGAAAATTATGAATTTGCTCTCTCTAAACCAGTGGCTTCCGTGGGCGCGGCGGCGGTCCGCATGACAGACTCTAGAGCGAAAGGGAACCTCGACGTGAGAACTCGCCTCCAGGTTAGGCCCTGAGTAGCCGTGCAGAAAGGGAGTCATGCAGCTGTTTCCACAAGTTCTCAGTCGCTTATGTGCTTTATTTTAAAGGAAGTACGCGTCCCGGGACTCCTAGGCCCCACGGGTGTGCATCGTTTTCCCTCCGAGGTCACTGAGTGCCTCCAGACACCTGTGGGCCGGCGGAGCAACGTCGAGGTCCATTGGTTGATCCCCCGGAGGACCTCTGTGCCTGCCGTGTGCTGGGCAGCAACACACTGCACGTTCCTTGAGGAGCGCTACATCTCCAGAGCCCTCGAACGCCCTCGGGACAACATGGCTAGTGAGTGCGAAGTGCCCAGGAAGACTCTGTCATGGCCCTTGTGTGAGCTGCCATGAGAGAACACTGTGCTTGGAACACTGCGAGGCCCGCCCCGTATCTGAAGTCACTCTGCTCGAGGAGAAAGTCAGCATCTTAGCACGCTGTGTCGCTACCGGCACACCCAGCATGAACCCATGCCTGGAAGATAGGCCCTGATTCGCCGTGCAGAAGCGGAGGCGTGCTGCAGCTTCCAGGAGGCGGTGGCCTCTGCTCTGCATGCCTTTAACGGCAGCACAGCTTTCTGGACACCTGGGAGGCTAGCCGGGGCACCCTGCTCCCAGCAGGAACACTGAGTACCCCCAGGTGCACCTGGGTCTGCTAAGCAACATCCAGGCCCGTAGCCCTTCAGAGCCTCCTGTGTGCA
Organism: Pseudorca crassidens; assembly: GCF_039906515.1. Lineage (NCBI taxonomy): Eukaryota > Metazoa > Chordata > Mammalia > Artiodactyla > Delphinidae > Pseudorca > Pseudorca crassidens. The sequence continues at coordinate 91,507,399 of NC_090308.1, read as the reverse complement.
GGCCGAGCGTAGAGAAACGCACTGCCCTCTCCTTCGGAGCAGCTTAGTTTCCTCCGCACTCGCACACGTTCGCGAACACCGTTCTGGCATGTCCCACATGGCCCGGAGGTCTTACGCGGTGCCCTAATCGGACCAGCCCTCAGAGGAGCCCTCGTCTTCGCGTTCCATCCAGGACCTCCTGACTGAAGTCACCGTGCCTCCTAGAGGACGGCGGCTTGGGTTTTTCCTGCACTTCAAGTCCTGTTCCTTCTGCGGCACTGCAGGCAGCACCAGGCCCAGAGGAGCAGCTACGGCGTTCCTCGGTTGAGACAGTTCGCCGGATGCGGGACTCCCTACTTCGATGTTAATTCAGGGAAGGAAACACAGGGTAACCGGTGTCTCTTGGGACTCCTTAGAAGCCACAGGGATGTACGCTGAGTGTGCCCATGAAAACGGGGGCCTGTTGGAACTAGCCCTGCTTTTCCATTTTGAGGGCGGCATTCATGCCTGCCTTGAAGCTACCTGACATTCCCGGCTCCCGACAGGCCAGTGAGCCCTGGAAGAATGCTTCGGGGAAAATTATGAATTTGCTCTCTCTAAACCAGGGGCTTCCGTGGGCGCGGCGGCGGTCCGCATGACAGACTCTAGAGCGAAAGGGAACCTCGACGTGAGAACTCGCCTCCAGGTTAGGCCCTGAGTAGCCGTGCAGAAAGGGAGGCATGCAGCTGTTTCCACAAGTTCTCAGTCGCTTATGTGCTTTATTTTAAAGGAAGTACGCGTCCCGGGACTCCTAGACCCCACGGGTGTGCATCGTTTTCCCTCCGAGGTCACTGAGTGCCTCCAGACACCTGTGGGCCGGCGGAGCAACGTCGAGGTCCATTGGTTGATCCCCCAGAGGACCTCTGTGCCTGCCGTGTGCTGGGCAGCAACACACTGCGCATTCCTTGAGGAGCGCTACATCTCCAGAGCCCTCGAATGCCCTCGGGACAACATGGCTAGTGAGTGCGAAGTGCCCAGGAAGACTCTGTCATGGCCCTTGTGTGAGCTGCCATGAGAGAACACTGTGCTTGGAACACTGCGAGGCCCGCCCCGTATCTGAAGTCACTCTGCTCGAGGAGAAAGTCAGCATCTTAGCATGCTGTGTCGCTACCGGCACACCCAGCATGAACCCATTCCTGGAAGTAAGGCCCTGATTCGCCGTGCAGAAGCGGAGGCATGCTGCAGCTTCCAGGAGGCGGTGGCCTCTGCTCTGCATGCCTTTAACGGCAGCACAGCTTTCTGGACACCTGGGAGGCTAGCCGGGGCACCCTGCTCCCGGCAGGAACACTGAGTACCCCCAGGTGCACCTGGGTCTGCTAAGCAACATCCAGGCCCGTAGCCCTTCAGAGCCCCCTGTGTGCAGGCCGAGCGTAGGGAAACGCACTGCCCTCTCCTTCGGAGCAGCTTAGTCTCCTCCGCACTCGCACACGTTCGCGAACACCGTTCTGGCACGTCCCACGTGGCGTGGAGTTCTTACGCGGTGCCCTAATCGGAGCTGCCCTCAGAGGAGCCCTCGTCTTCGCGTTTCATCCAGGACCTCCTGACTGAAGTCACTGGGCCTCCTAGAGGATGGCGGCTTGGGTTCCTACTGCACTTCAAGTCCTGTTCCTTCTGCGGCACTGCAGGCAGCCCCAGGCCCAGAGGAGCAGCTACGGCGTTCCTCGGTTGAGACAGTTCGCCGGATGCGGGACTCCCTACTTCGATAAGTTAATTCAGGGAAGGAAACACAGGGTAACCGGTGTCTCTTGGGACTCCTTAGAAGCCACAGGAATGTACGCTGAGTGTGCCCATGAAAACGGGGGCCTGCTGGAACTAGACCTGCTTTCCCATTTTGAGGGCGGCATTCATGCCTGCCTTGAAGCTACCTGACATTCCCGGCTCCCGACAGGCCAGTGAGCCCTGGAAGAATGCTTCGGGGAAAATTATGAGTTTGCTCTCTCTAAACCAGGGGCTTCCGTGGTCGCAGCTAGGTCCGCATGACAGGCTCTAGAGCGAAAGGGAACCTCGACGTGAGAACTCGCCTCCAGGTTAGGCCTTGAGTAGCCATGCAGAAAGGGAGGCATGCAGCTGTTTCCACGAGTTCTCAGTCGCTTATGTCCTTTAGTTTAAAGGAAGTACGCGTCCGGAGACTCCTAGGCCCCACGGGTGTGCATCGTTTTCACTCCGAGGTCACTGAGTGCCTCCAGACACCTGTGGGCCGGCGGAGCAACGTCGAGGTCCATTGGTTGATCCCCCGGAGGACCTCTGTGCCTGCCGAGTGCTGGGCAGCAACACACTGCGCATTCCTTGAGGAGCGCTACATCTCCAGAGCCCTCGAATGCCCTCGGGACAACATGGCTAGTGAGTGCGAAGTGCCCAGGAAGACTCTGTCATGGCCCTTGTGTGAGCTGCCATGAGAGAACACTGTGCTTGGAACACTGCGAGGCCCGCCCCGTATCTGAAGTCACTCTGCTCGAGGAGAAAGTCAGCATCTTAGCACGCTGTGTCGCTACCGGCACACCCAGCATGAACCCATGCCTGGAAGATAGGCCCTGATTCGCCGTGCAGAAGCGGAGGTGTGCTGCAGCTTCCAGGAGGCGGTGGCCTCTGCTCTGCATGCCTTTAACGGCAGCACAGCTTTCTGGACACCTGGGAGGCTAGCCGGGGCACCCTGCTCCCGGCAGGAACACTGAGTACCCCCAGGTGCACCTGGGTCTGCTAAGCAACATCCAGGCCCGTAGCCCTTCAGAGCCTCCTGTGTGCAGGCCGAGCGTAGAGAAACGCACTGCCCTCTCCTTCGGAGCAGCTTAGTTTCCTCCGCACTCGCACACGTTCGCGAACACCGTTCTGGCTTGTCTCACATGGCCCGGAGGTCTTACGCGGTGCCCTAATCGGACCTGCCCTCAGAGGAGCCCTCGTCTTCGCGTTTCATCCAGGACCTCCTGACTGAAGTCACCGTGCCTCCTAGAGGACGGCGGCTTGGGTTTTTCCTGCACTTCAAGTCCTGTTCCTTCTGCGGCACTGCAGGCAGCACCAGGCCCAGAGGAGCAGCTACGGCGTTCCTCGGTTGAGACAGTTCGCCGGATGCGGGACTCCCTACTTCGATAAGTTGATTCAGGGAAGGAAACACAGGGTAACCGGTGTCTCTTGGGACTCCTTAGAAGCCACAGGGATGTACGCTGAGTGTGCCCATGAAAACGGGGGCCTGTTGGAACTAGCCCTGCTTTTCCATTTTGAGGGCGGCATTCATGCCTGCCTTGAAGCTACCTGACATTCCCGGCTCCCGACAGGCCAGTGAGCCCTGGAAGAATGCTTCGGGGAAAATTATGAATTTGCTCTCTCTAAACCAGGGGCTTCCGTGGGCGCGGCGGCGGTCCGCATGACAGACTCTAGAGCGAAAGGGAACCTCGACGTGAGAACTCGCCTCCAGGTTAGGCCCTGAGTAGCCGTGCAGAAAGGGAGGCATGCAGCTGTTTCCACAAGTTCTCAGTCGCTTATGTGCTTTATTTTAAAGGAAGTACGCGTCCCGGGACTCCTAGGCCCCACGGGTGTGCATCGTTTTCCCTCCGAGGTCACTGAGTGCCTCCAGACACCTGTGGGCCGGCGGAGCAACGTCGAGGTCCATTGGTTGATCCCCCAGAGGACCTCTGTGCCTGCCGTGTGCTGGGCAGCAACACACTGCGCATTCCTTGAGGAGCGCTACATCTCCAGAGCCCTCGAATGCCCTCGGGACAACATGGCTAGTGAGTGCGAAGTGCCCAGGAAGACTCTGTCATGGCCCTTGTGTGAGCTGCCATGAGAGAACACTGTGCTTGGAACACTGCGAGGCCCGCCCCGTATCTGAAGTCACTCTGCTCGAGGAGAAAGTCAGCATCTTAGCATGCTGTGTCGCTACCGGCACACCCAGCATGAACCCATGCCTGGAAGTAAGGCCCTGATTTGCCGTGCAGAAGCGGAGGCGTGCTGCAGCTTCCAGGAGGCGGTGGCCTCTGCTCTGCATGCCTTTAACGGCAGCACAGCTTTCTGGACACCTGGGAGGCTAGCCGGGGCACCCTGCTCCCGGCAGGAACACTGAGTACCCCCAGGTGCACCTGGGTCTGCTAAGCAACATCCAGGCCCGTAGCCCTTCAGAGCCCCCTGTGTGCAGGCCGAGCGTAGGGAAACGCACTGCCCTCTCCTTCGGAGCAGCTTAGTCTCCTCCGCACTTGCACACGTTCGCGAACACCGTTCTGGCACGTCCCACGTGGCGTGGAGTTCTTACGCGGTGCCCTAATCGGAGCTGCCCTCAGAGGAGCCCTCGTCTTCGCGTTTCATCCAGGACCTCCTGACTGAAGTCACTGGGCCTCCTAGAGGATGGCGGCTTGGGTTCCTACTGCACTTCAAGTCCTGTTCCTTCTGCGGCACTGCAGGCAGCCCCAGGCCCAGAGGAGCAGCTACGGCGTTCCTCGGTTGAGACAGTTCGCCGGATGCGGGACTCCCTACTTCGATAAGTTAATTCAGGGAAGGAAACACAGGGTAACCGGTGTCTCTTGGGACTCCTTAGAAGCCACAGGGATGTACGCTGAGTGTGCCCATGAAAACGGGGGCCTGCTGGAACTAGCCCTGCTTTCCCATTTTGAGGGCGGCATTCATGCCTGCCTTGAAGCTACCTGACATTCCCGGCTCCCGACAGGCCAGTGAGCCCTGGAAGAATGCTTCGGGGAAAATTATGAGTTTGCTCTCTCTAAACCAGGGGCTTCCGTGGTCGCAGCTAGGTCCGCATGACAGGCTCTAGAGCGAAAGGGAACCTCGACGTGAGAACTCGCCTCCAGGTTAGGCCTTGAGTAGCCATGCAGAAAGGGAGGCATGCAGCTGTTTCCACGAGTTCTCAGTCGCTTATGTCCTTTAGTTTAAAGGAAGTACGCGTCCGGAGACTCCTAGGCCCCACGGGTGTGCATCGTTTTCCCTCCGAGGTCACTGAGTGCCTCCAGACACCTGTGGGCCGGCGGAGCAACGTCGAGGTCCATTGGTTGATCCCCCGGAGGACCTCTGTGCCTGCCGAGTGCTGGGCAGCAACACACTGCGCATTCCTTGAGGAGCGCTACATCTCCAGAGCCCTCGAATGCCCTCGGGACAACATGGCTAGTGAGTGCGAAGTGCCCAGGAAGACTCTGTCATGGCCCTTGTGTGAGCTGCCATGAGAGAACACTGTGCTTGGAACACTGCGAGGCCCGCCCCGTATCTGAAGTCACTCTGCTCGAGGAGAAAGTCAGCATCTTAGCACGCTGTGTCGCTACCGGCACACCCAGCATGAACCCATGCCTGGAAGATAGGCCCTGATTCGCCGTGCAGAAGCGGAGGCGTGCTGCAGCTTCCAGGAGGCGGTGGCCTCTGCTCTGCATGCCTTTAACTGCAGCACAGCTTTCTGGACACCTGGGAGGCTAGCCGGGGCACCCTGCTCCCGGCAGGAACACTGAGTACCCCCAGGTGCACCTGGGTCTGCTAAGCAACATCCAGGCCCGTAGCCCTTCAGAGCCTCCTGTGTGCAGGCCGAGCGTAGAGAAACGCACTGCCCTCTCCTTCGGAGCAGCTTAGTTTCCTCCGCACTCGCACACGTTCGCGAACACCGTTCTGGCATGTCTCACATGGCCCGGAGGTCTTACGCGGTGCCCTAATCGGACCTGCCCTCAGAGGAGCCCTCGTCTTCGCGTTTCATCCAGGACCTCCTGACTGAAGTCACCATGCCTCCTAGAGGACGGCGGCTTGGGTTTTTCCTGCACTTCAAGTCCTGTTCCTTCTGCGGCACTGCAGGCAGCACCAGGCCCAGAGGAGCAGCTACGGCGTTCCTCGGTTGAGACAGTTCGCCGGATGCGGGACTCCCTACTTCGATGTTAATTCAGGGAAGGAAACACAGGGTAACCGGTGTCTCTTGGGACTCCTTAGAAGCCACAGGGATGTACGCTGAGTGTGCCCATGAAAACGGGGGCCTGCTGGAACTAGCCCTGCTTTTCCATTTTGAGGGCGGCATTCATGCCTGCCTTGAAGCTACCTGACATTCCCGGCTCCCGACAGGCCAGTGAGCCCTGGAAGAAGGCTTCGGGGTAAAATATGAATTTGCTCTCTCTAAACCAGGGGTTTCCGTGGCCGCCGCGGCGGTCCGCATGACAGGCTCTAGAGCGAAAGTGAACCTCGACGTGAGAACTCGCCTCCAGGTTAGGCCCTGAGTAGCCGTGCAGAAAGGGAGTCATGCAGCTGTTTCCACAAGTTCTCAGTCGCTTATGTGCTTTATTTTAAAGGAAGTACGCGTCCGGGGACTCCTAGGTCCCACGGGTGTGCATCGTTCTCCCTCCGAGGTCACTGAGTGCCTCCAGACACCTGTGGGCCGGCGGAGCAACGTCGAGGTCCATTGGTTGATCCCCCGGAGGACCTCTGTGCCTGCCGAGTGCTGGGCAGCAACACACTGCGCATTCCTTGAGGAGCGCTACATCTCCAGAGCCCTCGAATGCCCTCGGGACAACATGGCTAGTGAGTGCGAAGTGCCCAGGAAGACTCTGTCATGGCCCTTGTGTGAGCTGCCATGAGAGAACACTGTGCTTGGAACACTGCGAGGCCCGCCCCGTATCTGAAGTCACTCTGCTCGAGGAGAAAGTCAGCATCTTAGCATGCTGTGTCGCTACCGGCACACCCAGCATGAACCCATTCCTGGAAGTAAGGCCCTGATTCGCCGTGCAGAAGCGGAGGCATGCTGCAGCTTCCAGGAGGCGGTGGCCTCTGCTCTGCATGCCTTTAACGGCAGCACAGCTTTCTGGACACCTGGGAGGCTAGCCGGGGCACCCTGCTCCCGGCAGGAACACTGAGTACCCCCAGGTGCACCTGGGTCTGCTAAGCAACATCCAGGCCCGTAGCCCTTCAGAGCCCCCTGTGTGCAGGCCGAGCGTAGGGAAACGCACTGCCCTCTCCTTCGGAGCAGCTTAGTTTCCTCCGCACTCGCACACGTTCGCGAACACCGTTCTGGCACGTCCCACGTGGCGTGGAGTTCTTACGCGGTGCCCTAATCGGAGCTGCCCTCAGAGGAGCCCTCGTCTTCGCGTTCCATCCAGGACCTCCTGACTGAAGTCACCGGGCCTCCTAGAGGACGGCGGCTTGGGTTCTTACTGCACTTCAAGTCCTGTTCCTTCTGCGGCACTGCAGGCAGCCCCAGGCCCAGAGGAGCAGCTACGGCGTTCCTCGGTTGAGACAGTTCGCCGGATGCGGGACTCCCTACTTCGATAAGTTGATTCAGGGAAGGAAACACAGGGTAACCGGTGTCTCTTGGGACTCCTTAGAAGCCACAGGGATGTACGCTGAGTGTGCCCATGAAAACGGGGGCCTGTTGGAACTAGCCCTGCTTTTCCATTTTGAGGGCGGCATTCATGCCTGCCTTGAAGCTACCTGACATTCCCGGCTCCCGACAGGCCAGTGAGCCCTGGAAGAATGCTTCGGGGAAAATTATGAATTTGCTCTCTCTAAACCAGGGGCTTCCGTGGGCGCGGCGGCGGTCCGCATGACAGACTCTAGAGCGAAAGGGAACCTCGACGTGAGAACTCGCCTCCAGGTTAGGCCCTGAGTAGCCGTGCAGAAAGGGAGGCATGCAGCTGTTTCCACAAGTTCTCAGTCGCTTATGTGCTTTATTTTAAAGGAAGTACGCGTCCGGGGACTCCTAGGTCCCACGGGTGTGCATCGTTCTCCCTCCGAGGTCACTGAGTGCCTCCAGACACCTGTGGGCCGGCGGAGCAACGTCGAGGTCCATTGGTTGATCCCCCGGAGGACCTCTGTGCCTGCCGAGTGCTGGGCAGCAACACACTGCGCATTCCTTGAGGAGCGCTACATCTCCAGAGCCCTCGAATGCCCTCGGGACAACATGGCTAGTGAGTGCGAAGTGCCCAGGAAGACTCTGTCATGGCCCTTGTGTGAGCTGCCATGAGAGAACACTGTGCTTGGAACACTGCGAGGCCCGCCCCGTATCTGAAGTCACTCTGCTCGAGGAGAAAGTCAGCATCTTAGCATGCTGTGTCGCTACCGGCACACCCAGCATGAACCCATTCCTGGAAGTAAGGCCCTGATTCGCCGTGCAGAAGCGGAGGCATGCTGCAGCTTCCAGGAGGCGGTGGCCTCTGCTCTGCATGCCTTTAACGGCAGCACAGCTTTCTGGACACCTGGGAGGCTAGCCGGGGCACCCTGCTCCCGGCAGGAACACTGAGTACCCCCAGGTGCACCTGGGTCTGCTAAGCAACATCCAGGCCCGTAGCCCTTCAGAGCCCCCTGTGTGCAGGCCGAGCGTAGGGAAACGCACTGCCCTCTCCTTCGGAGCAGCTTAGTTTCCTCCGCACTCGCACACGTTCGCGAACACCGTTCTGGCACGTCCCACGTGGCGTGGAGTTCTTACGCGGTGCCCTAATCGGAGCTGCCCTCAGAGGAGCCCTCGTCTTCGCGTTCCATCCAGGACCTCCTGACTGAAGTCACCGGGCCTCCTAGAGGACGGCGGCTTGGGTTCTTACTGCACTTCAAGTCCTGTTCCTTCTGCGGCACTGCAGGCAGCCCCAGGCCCAGAGGAGCAGCTACGGCGTTCCTCGGTTGAGACAGTTCGCCGGATGCGGGACTCCCTACTTCGATAAGTTGATTCAGGGAAGGAAACACAGGGTAACCGGTGTCTCTTGGGACTCCTTAGAAGCCACAGGGATGTACGCTGAGTGTGCCCATGAAAACGGGGGCCTGTTGGAACTAGCCCTGCTTTTCCATTTTGAGGGCGGCATTCATGCCTGCCTTGAAGCTACCTGACATTCCCGGCTCCCGACAGGCCAGTGAGCCCTGGAAGAATGCTTCGGGGAAAATTATGAATTTGCTCTCTCTAAACCAGGGGCTTCCGTGGGCGCGGCGGCGGTCCGCATGACAGACTCTAGAGCGAAAGGGAACCTCGACGTGAGAACTCGCCTCCAGGTTAGGCCCTGAGTAGCCGTGCAGAAAGGGAGGCATGCAGCTGTTTCCACAAGTTCTCAGTCGCTTATGTGCTTTATTTTAAAGGAAGTACGCGTCCCGGGACTCCTAGGCCCCACGGGTGTGCATCGTTTTCCCTCCGAGGTCACTGAGTGCCTCCAGACACCTGTGGGCCGGCGGAGCAACGTCGAGGTCCATTGGTTGATCCCCCGGAGGACCTCTGTGCCTGCCGTGTGCTGGGCAGCAACACACTGCGCATTCCTTGAGGAGCGCTACATCTCCAGAGCCCTCGAATGCCCTCGGGACAACATGGCTAGTGAGTGCGAAGTGCCCAGGAAGACTCTGTCATGGCCCTTGTGTGAGCTGCCATGAGAGAACACTGTGCTTGGAACACTGCGAGGCCCGCCCCGTATCTGAAGTCACTCTGCTCGAGGAGAAAGTCAGCATCTTAGCATGCTGTGTCGCTACCGGCACACCCAGCATGAACCCATTCCTGGAAGTAAGGCCCTGATTCGCCGTGCAGAAGCGGAGGCATGCTGCAGCTTCCAGGAGGCGGTGGCCTCTGCTCTGCATGCCTTTAACGGCAGCACAGCTTTCTGGACACCTGGGAGGCTAGCCGGGGCACCCTGCTCCCGGCAGGAACACTGAGTACCCCCAGGTGCACCTGGGTCTGCTAAGCAACATCCAGGCCCGTAGCCCTTCAGAGCCCCCTGTGTGCAGGCCGAGCGTAGGGAAACGCACTGCCCTCTCCTTCGGAGCAGCTTAGTCTCCTCCGCACTCGCACACGTTCGCGAACACCATTCTGGCACGTCCCACGTGGCGTGGAGTTCTTACGCGGTGCCCTAATCGGAGCTGCCCTCAGAGGAGCCCTCGTCTTCGCGTTTCATCCAGGACCTCCTGACTGAAGTCACTGGGCCTCCTAGAGGACGGCGGCTTGGGTTCCTACTGCACTTCAAGTCCTGTTCCTTCTGCGGCACTGCAGGCAGCCCCAGGCCCAGAGGAGCAGCTACGGCGTTCCTCGGTTGAGACAGTTCGCCGGATGCGGGACTCCCTACTTCGATAAGTTAATTCAGGGAAGGAAACACAGGGTAACCGGTGTCTCTTGGGACTCCTTAGAAGCCACAGGGATGTACGCTGAGTGTGCCCATGAAAACGGGGGCCTGCTGGAACTAGCCCCGCTTTCCCATTTTGAGGGCGGCATTCATGCCTGCCTTGAAGCTACCTGACATTCCCGGCTCCCGACAGGCCAGTGAGCCCTGGAAGAATGCTTCGGGGAAAATTATGAGTTTGCTCTCTCTAAACCAGGGGCTTCCGTGGTCGCAGCTAGGTCCGCATGACAGGCTCTAGAGCGAAAGGGAACCTCGACGTGAGAACTCGCCTCCAGGTTAGGCCTTGAGTAGCCATGCAGAAAGGGAGGCATGCAGCTGTTTCCACGAGTTCTCAGTCGCTTATGTCCTTTAGTTTAAAGGAAGTACGCGTCCGGAGACTCCTAGGCTCCACGGGTGTGCATCGTTTTCCCTCCGAGGTCACTGAGTGCCTCCAGACACCTGTGGGCCGGCGGAGCAACGTCGAGGTCCATTGGTTGATCCCCCGGAGGACCTCTGTGCCTGCCGAGTGCTGGGCAGCAACACACTGCGCATTCCTTGAGGAGCGCTACATCTCCAGAGCCCTCGAATGCCCTCGGGACAACATGGCTAGTGAGTGCGAAGTGCCCAGGAAGACTCTGTCATGGCCCTTGTGTGAGCTGCCATGAGAGAACACTGTGCTTGGAACACTGCGAGGCCCGCCCCGTATCTGAAGTCACTCTGCTCGAGGAGAAAGTCAGCATCTTAGCACGCTGTGTCGCTACCGGCACACCCAGCATGAACCCATGCCTGGAAGATAGGCCCTGATTCGCCGTGCAGAAGCGGAGGCGTGCTGCAGCTTCCAGGAGGCGGTGGCCTCTGCTCTGCATGCCTTTAACTGCAGCACAGCTTTCTGGACACCTGGGAGGCTAGCCGGGGCACCCTGCTCCCGGCAGGAACACTGAGTACCCCCAGGTGCACCTGGGTCTGCTAAGCAACATCCAGGCCCGTAGCCCTTCAGAGCCTCCTGTGTGCAGGCCGAGCGTAGAGAAACGCACTGCCCTCTCCTTCGGAGCAGCTTAGTTTCCTCCGCACTCGCACACGTTCTCGAACACCGTTCTGGCATGTCCCACATGGCCCGGAGGTCTTACGCGGTGCCCTAATCGGACCTGCCCTCAGAGGAGCCCTCGTCTTCGCGTTTCATCCAGGACCTCCTGACTGAAGTCACCGTGCCTCCTAGAGGACGGCGGCTTGGGTTTTTCCTGCACTTCAAGTCCTGTTCCTTCTGCGGCACTGCAGGCAGCCCCAGGCCCAGAGGAGCAGCTACGGCGTTCCTCGGTTGAGACAGTTCGCCGGATGCGGGACTCCCTACTTCGATGCTAATTCAGGGAAGGAAACACAGGGTAACCGGTGTCTCTTGGGACTCCTTAGAAGCCACAGGGATGTACGCTGAGTGTGCCCATGAAAACGGGGGCCTGCTGGAACTAGCCCTGCTTTTCCATTGTGAGGGCGGCATTCATGCCTGCCTTGAAGCTACCTGACATTCCCGGCTCCCGACAGGCCAGTGAGCCCTGGAAGAAGGCTTCGGGGTAAAATATGAATTTGCTCTCTCTAAACCAGGGGCTTCCGTGGCCGCCGCGGCGGTCCGCATGACAGGCTCTAGAGCGAAAGTGAACCTCGACGTGAGAACTCGCCTCCAGGTTAGGCCCTGAGTAGCCGTGCAGAAAGGGAGTCATGCAGCTGTTTCCACAAGTTCTCAGTCGCTTATGTGCTTTATTTTAAAGGAAGTACGCGTCCGGGGACTCCTAGGCCCCACGGGTGTGCATCGTTCTCCCTCCGAGGTCACTGAGTGCCTCCAGACACCTGTGGGCCGGCGGAGCAACGTCGAGGTCCATTGGTTGATCCCCCGGAGGACCTCTGTGCCTGCCGAGTGCTGGGCAGCAACACACTGCGCATTCCTTGAGGAGCGCTACATCTCCAGAGCCCTCGAATGCCCTCGGGACAACATGGCTAGTGAGTGCGAAGTGCCCAGGAAGACTCTGTCATGGCCCTTGTGTGAGCTGCCATGAGAGAACACTGTGCTTGGAACACTGCGAGGCCCGCCCCGTATCTGAAGTCACTCTGCTCGAGGAGAAAGTCAGCATCTTAGCACGCTGTGTCGCTACCGGCACACCCAGCATGAACCCATTCCTGGAAGTAAGGCCCTGATTCGCCGTGCAGAAGCGGAGGCATGCTGCAGCTTCCAGGAGGCGGTGGCCTCTGCTCTGCATGCCTTTAACGGCAGCACAGCTTTCTGGACACCTGGGAGGCTAGCCGGGGCACCCTGCTCCCGGCAGGAACACTGAGTACCCCCAGGTGCACCTGGGTCTGCTAAGCAACATCCAGGCCCGTAGCCCTTCAGAGCCCCCTGTGTGCAGGCCGAGCGTAGGGAAACGCACTGCCCTCTCCTTCGGAGCAGCTTAGTTTCCTCCGCACTCGCACACGTTCGCGAACACCGTTCTGGCACGTCCCACGTGGCGTGGAGTTCTTACGCGGTACCCTAATCGGAGCTGCCCTCAGAGGAGCCCTCGTCTTCGCGTTCCATCCAGGACCTCCTGACTGAAGTCACCGGGCCTCCTAGAGGACGGCGGCTTGGGTTCTTACTGCACTTCAAGTCCTGTTCCTTCTGCGGCACTGCAGGCAGCCCCAGGCCCAGAGGAGCAGCTACGGCGTTCCTCGGTTGAGACAGTTCGCCGGATGCGGGACTCCCTACTTCGATAAGTTGATTCAGGGAAGGAAACACAGGGTAACCGGTGTCTCTTGGGACTCCTTAGAAGCCACAGGGATGTACGCTGAGTGTGCCCATGAAAACGGGGGCCTGTTGGAACTAGCCCCGCTTTTCCATTTTGAGGGCGGCATTCATGCCTGCCTTGAAGCTACCTGACATTCCCGGCTCCCGACAGGCCAGTGAGCCCTGGAAGAATGCTTCGGGGAAAATTATGAGTTTGCTCTCTCTAAACCAGGGGCTTCCGTGGTCGCAGCTAGGTCCGCATGACAGGCTCTAGAGCGAAAGGGAACCTCGACGTGAGAACTCGCCTCCAGGTTAGGCCTTGAGTAGCCATGCAGAAAGGGAGGCATGCAGCTGTTTCCACGAGTTCTCAGTCGCTTATGTCCTTTAGTTTAAAGGAAGTACGCGTCCGGAGACTCCTAGGTCCCACGGGTGTGCATCGTTTTCCCTCCGAGGTCACTGAGTGCCTCCAGACACCTGTGGGCCGGCGGAGCAACGTCGAGGTCCATTGGTTGATCCCCCGGAGGACCTCTGTGCCTGCCGAGTGCTGGGCAGCAACACACTGCGCATTCCTTGAGGAGCGCTACATCTCCAGAGCCCTCGAATGCCCTCGGGACAACATGGCTAGTGAGTGCGAAGTGCCCAGGAAGACTCTGTCATGGCCCTTGTGTGAGCTGCCATGAGAGAACACTGTGCTTGGAACACTGCGAGGCCCGCCCCGTATCTGAAGTCACTCTGCTCGAGGAGAAAGTCAGCATCTTAGCACGCTGTGTCGCTACCGGCACACCCAGCATGAACCCATGCCTGGAAGATAGGCCCTGATTCGCCGTGCAGAAGCGGAGGCGTGCTGCAGCTTCCAGGAGGCGGTGGCCTCTGCTCTGCATGCCTTTAACTGCAGCACAGCTTTCTGGACACCTGGGAGGCTAGCCGGGGCACCCTGCTCCCGGCAGGAACACTGAGTACCCCCAGGTGCACCTGGGTCTGCTAAGCAACATCCAGGCCCGTAGCCCTTCAGAGCCTCCTGTGTGCAGGCCGAGCGTAGAGAAACGCACTGCCCTCTCCTTCGGAGCAGCTTAGTTTCCTCCGCACTCGCACACGTTCGCGAACACCGTTCTGGCATGTCCCACATGGCCCGGAGGTCTTACGCGGTGCCCTAATCGGACCTGCCCTCAGAGGAGCCCTCGTCTTCGCGTTTCATCCAGGACCTCCTGACTGAAGTCACCGTGCCTCCTAGAGGACGGCGGCTTGGGTTTTTCCTGCACTTCAAGTCCTGTTCCTTCTGCGGCACTGCAGGCAGCCCCAGGCCCAGAGGAGCAGCTACGGCGTTCCTCGGTTGAGACAGTTCGCCGGATGCGGGACTCCCTACTTCGATGTTAATTCAGGGAAGGAAACACAGGGTAACCGGTGTCTCTTGGGACTCCTTAGAAGCCACAGGGATGTACGCTGAGTGTGCCCATGAAAACGGGGGCCTGCTGGAACTAGCCCTGCTTTTCCATTGTGAGGGCGGCATTCATGCCTGCCTTGAAGCTACCTGACATTCCCGGCTCCCGACAGGCCAGTGAGCCCTGGAAGAAGGCTTCGGGGTAAAATATGAATTTGCTCTCTCTAAACCAGGGGCTTCCGTGGCCGCCGCGGCGGTCCGCATGACAGGCTCTAGAGCGAAAGGGAACCTCGACGTGAGAACTCGCCTCCAGGTTAGGCCCTGAGTAGCCGTGCAGAAAGGGAGTCATGCAGCTGTTTCCACAAGTTCTCAGTCGCTTATGTGCTTTATTTTAAAGGAAGTACGCGTCCGGGGACTCCTAGGCCCCACGGGTGTGCATCGTTCTCCCTCCGAGGTCACTGAGTGCCTCCAGACACCTGTGGGCCGGCGGAGCAACGTCGAGGTCCATTGGTTGATCCCCCGGAGGACCTCTGTGCCTGCCGAGTGCTGGGCAGCAACACACTGCGCATTCCTTGAGGAGCGCTACATCTCCAGAGCCCTCGAATGCCCTCGGGACAACATGGCTAGTGAGTGCGAAGTGCCCAGGAAGACTCTGTCATGGCCCTTGTGTGAGCTGCCATGAGAGAACACTGTGCTTGGAACACTGCGAGGCCCGCCCCGTATCTGAAGTCACTCTGCTCGAGGAGAAAGTCAGCATCTTAGCACGCTGTGTCGCTACCGGCACACCCAGCATGAACCCATTCCTGGAAGTAAGGCCCTGATTCGCCGTGCAGAAGCGGAGGCATGCTGCAGCTTCCAGGAGGCGGTGGCCTCTGCTCTGCATGCCTTTAACGGCAGCACAGCTTTCTGGACACCTGGGAGGCTAGCCGGGGCACCCTGCTCCCGGCAGGAACACTGAGTACCCCCAGGTGCACCTGGGTCTGCTAAGCAACATCCAGGCCCGTAGCCCTTCAGAGCCCCCTGTGTGCAGGCCGAGCGTAGGGAAACGCACTGCCCTCTCCTTCGGAGCAGCTTAGTTTCCTCCGCACTCGCACACGTTCGCGAACACCGTTCTGGCACGTCCCACGTGGCGTGGAGTTCTTAGGCGGTGCCCTAATCGGAGCTGCCCTCAGAGGAGCCCTCGTCTTCGCGTTCCATCCAGGACCTCCTGACTGAAGTCACCGGGCCTCCTAGAGGACGGCGGCTTGGGTTCTTACTGCACTTCAAGTCCTGTTCCTTCTGCGGCACTGCAGGCAGCCCCAGGCCCAGAGGAGCAGCTACGGCGTTCCTCGGTTGAGACAGTTCGCCGGATGCGGGACTCCCTACTTCGATAAGTTGATTCAGGGAAGGAAACACAGGGTAACCGGTGTCTCTTGGGACTCCTTAGAAGCCACAGGGATGTACGCTGAGTGTGCCCATGAAAACGGGGGCCTGTTGGAACTAGCCCTGCTTTTCCATTTTGAGGGCGGCATTCATGCCTGCCTTGAAGCTACCTGACATTCCCGGCTCCCGACAGGCCAGTGAGCCCTGGAAGAATGCTTCGGGGAAAATTATGAATTTGCTCTCTCTAAACCAGGGGCTTCCGTGGGCGCGGCGGCGGTCCGCATGACAGACTCTAGAGCGAAAGGGAACCTCGACGTGAGAACTCGCCTCCAGGTTAGGCCCTGAGTAGCCGTGCAGAAAGGGAGGCATGCAGCTGTTTCCACAAGTTCTCAGTCGCTTATGTGCTTTATTTTAAAGGAAGTACGCGTCCCGGGACTCCTAGGCCCCACGGGTGTGCATCGTTTTCCCTCCGAGGTCACTGAGTGCCTCCAGACACCTGTGGGCCGGCGGAGCAACGTCGAGGTCCATTGGTTGATCCCCCGGAGGACCTCTGTGCCTGCCGTGTGCTGGGCAGCAACACACTGCGCATTCCTTGAGGAGCGCTACATCTCCAGAGCCCTCGAATGCCCTCGGGACAACATGGCTAGTGAGTGCGAAGTGCCCAGGAAGACTCTGTCATGGCCCTTGTGTGAGCTGCCATGAGAGAACACTGTGCTTGGAACACTGCGAGGCCCGCCCCGTATCTGAAGTCACTCTGCTCGAGGAGAAAGTCAGCATCTTAGCATGCTGTGTCGCTACCGGCACACCCAGCATGAACCCATTCCTGGAAGTAAGGCCCTGATTCGCCGTGCAGAAGCGGAGGCATGCTGCAGCTTCCAGGAGGCGGTGGCCTCTGCTCTGCATGCCTTTAACGGCAGCACAGCTTTCTGGACACCTGGGAGGCTAGCCGGGGCACCCTGCTCCCGGCAGGAACACTGAGTACCCCCAGGTGCACCTGGGTCTGCTAAGCAACATCCAGGCCCGTAGCCCTTCAGAGCCCCCTGTGTGCAGGCCGAGCGTAGGGAAACGCACTGCCCTCTCCTTCGGAGCAGCTTAGTCTCCTCCGCACTCGCACACGTTCGCGAACACCGTTCTGGCACGTCCCACGTGGCGTGGAGTTCTTACGCGGTGCCCTAATCGGAGCTGCCCTCAGAGGAGCCCTCGTCTTCGCGTTTCATCCAGGACCTCCTGACTGAAGTCACTGGGCCTCCTAGAGGACGGCGGCTTGGGTTCCTACTGCACTTCAAGTCCTGTTCCTTCTGCGGCACTGCAGGCAGCCCCAGGCCCAGAGGAGCAGCTACGGCGTTCCTCGGTTGAGACAGTTCGCCGGATGCGGGACTCCCTACTTCGATAAGTTAATTCAGGGAAGGAAACACAGGGTAACCGGTGTCTCTTGGGACTCCTTAGAAGCCACAGGGATGTACGCTGAGTGTGCCCATGAAAACGGGGGCCTGCTGGAACTAGCCCCGCTTTCCCATTTTGAGGGCGGCATTCATGCCTGCCTTGAAGCTACCTGACATTCCCGGCTCCCGACAGGCCAGTGAGCCCTGGAAGAATGCTTCGGGGAAAATTATGAGTTTGCTCTCTCTAAACCAGGGGCTTCCGTGGTCGCAGCTAGGTCCGCATGACAGGCTCTAGAGCGAAAGGGAACCTCGACGTGAGAACTCGCCTCCAGGTTAGGCCTTGAGTAGCCATGCAGAAAGGGAGGCATGCAGCTGTTTCCACGAGTTCTCAGTCGCTTATGTCCTTTAGTTTAAAGGAAGTACGCGTCCGGAGACTCCTAGGCTCCACGGGTGTGCATCGTTTTCCCTCCGAGGTCACTGAGTGCCTCCAGACACCTGTGGGCCGGCGGAGCAACGTCGAGGTCCATTGGTTGATCCCCCGGAGGACCTCTGTGCCTGCCGAGTGCTGGGCAGCAACACACTGCGCATTCCTTGAGGAGCGCTACATCTCCAGAGCCCTCGAATGCCCTCGGGACAACATGGCTAGTGAGTGCGAAGTGCCCAGGAAGACTCTGTCATGGCCCTTGTGTGAGCTGCCATGAGAGAACACTGTGCTTGGAACACTGCGAGGCCCGCCCCGTATCTGAAGTCACTCTGCTCGAGGAGAAAGTCAGCATCTTAGCACGCTGTGTCGCTACCGGCACACCCAGCATGAACCCATGCCTGGAAGATAGGCCCTGATTCGCCGTGCAGAAGCGGAGGCGTGCTGCAGCTTCCAGGAGGCGGTGGCCTCTGCTCTGCATGCCTTTAACTGCAGCACAGCTTTCTGGACACCTGGGAGGCTAGCCGGGGCACCCTGCTCCCGGCAGGAACACTGAGTACCCCCAGGTGCACCTGGGTCTGCTAAGCAACATCCAGGCCCGTAGCCCTTCAGAGCCTCCTGTGTGCAGGCCGAGCGTAGAGAAACGCACTGCCCTCTCCTTCGGAGCAGCTTAGTTTCCTCCGCACTCGCACACGTTCGCGAACACCGTTCTGGCATGTCCCACATGGCCCGGAGGTCTTACGCGGTGCCCTAATCGGACCTGCCCTCAGAGGAGCCCTCGTCTTCGCGTTTCATCCAGGACCTCCTGACTGAAGTCACCGTGCCTCCTAGAGGACGGCGGCTTGGGTTTTTCCTGCACTTCAAGTCCTGTTCCTTCTGCGGCACTGCAGGCAGCCCCAGGCCCAGAGGAGCAGCTACGGCGTTCCTCGGTTGAGACAGTTCGCCGGATGCGGGACTCCCTACTTCGATGTTAATTCAGGGAAGGAAACACAGGGTAACCGGTGTCTCTTGGGACTCCTTAGAAGCCACAGGGATGTACGCTGAGTGTGCCCATGAAAACGGGGGCCTGCTGGAACTAGCCCTGCTTTTCCATTGTGAGGGCGGCATTCATGCCTGCCTTGAAGCTACCTGACATTCCCGGCTCCCGACAGGCCAGTGAGCCCTGGAAGAAGGCTTCGGGGTAAAATATGAATTTGCTCTCTCTAAACCAGGGGCTTCCGTGGCCGCCGCGGCGGTCCGCATGACAGGCTCTAGAGCGAAAGTGAACCTCGACGTGAGAACTCGCCTCCAGGTTAGGCCCTGAGTAGCCGTGCAGAAAGGGAGTCATGCAGCTGTTTCCACAAGTTCTCAGTCGCTTATGTGCTTTATTTTAAAGGAAGTACGCGTCCGGGGACTCCTAGGCCCCACGGGTGTGCATCGTTCTCCCTCCGAGGTCACTGAGTGCCTCCAGACACCTGTGGGCCGGCGGAGCAACGTCGAGGTCCATTGGTTGATCCCCCGGAGGACCTCTGTGCCTGCCGAGTGCTGGGCAGCAACACACTGCGCATTCCTTGAGGAGCGCTACATCTCCAGAGCCCTCGAATGCCCTCGGGACAACATGGCTAGTGAGTGCGAAGTGCCCAGGAAGACTCTGTCATGGCCCTTGTGTGAGCTGCCATGAGAGAACACTGTGCTTGGAACACTGCGAGGCCCGCCCCGTATCTGAAGTCACTCTGCTTGAGGAGAAAGTCAGCATCTTAGCACGCTGTGTCGCTACCGGCACACCCAGCATGAACCCATTCCTGGAAGTAAGGCCCTGATTCGCCGTGCAGAAGCGGAGGCATGCTGCAGCTTCCAGGAGGCGGTGGCCTCTGCTCTGCATGCCTTTAACGGCAGCACAGCTTTCTGGACACCTGGGAGGCTAGCCGGGGCACCCTGCTCCCGGCAGGAACACTGAGTACCCCCAGGTGCACCTGGGTCTGCTAAGCAACATCCAGGCCCGTAGCCCTTCAGAGCCCCCTGTGTGCAGGCCGAGCGTAGGGAAACGCACTGCCCTCTCCTTCGGAGCAGCTTAGTTTCCTCCGCACTCGCACACGTTCGCGAACACCGTTCTGGCACGTCCCACGTGGCGTGGAGTTCTTACGCGGTACCCTAATCGGAGCTGCCCTCAGAGGAGCCCTCGTCTTCGCGTTCCATCCAGGACCTCCTGACTGAAGTCACCGGGCCTCCTAGAGGACGGCGGCTTGGGTTCTTACTGCACTTCAAGTCCTGTTCCTTCTGCGGCACTGCAGGCAGCCCCAGGCCCAGAGGAGCAGCTACGGCGTTCCTCGGTTGAGACAGTTCGCCGGATGCGGGACTCCCTACTTCGATAAGTTGATTCAGGGAAGGAAACACAGGGTAACCGGTGTCTCTTGGGACTCCTTAGAAGCCACAGGGATGTACGCTGAGTGTGCCCATGAAAACGGGGGCCTGTTGGAACTAGCCCCGCTTTTCCATTTTGAGGGCGGCATTCATGCCTGCCTTGAAGCTACCTGACATTCCCGGCTCCCGACAGGCCAGTGAGCCCTGGAAGAATGCTTCGGGGAAAATTATGAGTTTGCTCTCTCTAAACCAGGGGCTTCCGTGGTCGCAGCTAGGTCCGCATGACAGGCTCTAGAGCGAAAGGGAACCTCGACGTGAGAACTCGCCTCCAGGTTAGGCCTTGAGTAGCCATGCAGAAAGGGAGGCATGCAGCTGTTTCCACGAGTTCTCAGTCGCTTATGTCCTTTAGTTTAAAGGAAGTACGCGTCCGGAGACTCCTAGGCCCCACGGGTGTGCATCGTTTTCCCTCCGAGGTCACTGAGTGCCTCCAGACACCTGTGGGCCGGCGGAGCAACGTCGAGGTCCATTGGTTGATCCCCCGGAGGACCTCTGTGCCTGCCGAGTGCTGGGCAGCAACACACTGCGCATTCCTTGAGGAGCGCTACATCTCCAGAGCCCTCGAATGCCCTCGGGACAACATGGCTAGTGAGTGCGAAGTGCCCAGGAAGACTCTGTCATGGCCCTTGTGTGAGCTGCCATGAGAGAACACTGTGCTTGGAACACTGCGAGGCCCGCCCCGTATCTGAAGTCACTCTGCTCGAGGAGAAAGTCAGCATCTTAGCACGCTGTGTCGCTACCGGCACACCCAGCATGAACCCATGCCTGGAAGATAGGCCCTGATTCGCCGTGCAGAAGCGGAGGCGTGCTGCAGCTTCCAGGAGGCGGTGGCCTCTGCTCTGCATGCCTTTAACTGCAGCACAGCTTTCTGGACACCTGGGAGGCTAGCCGGGGCACCCTGCTCCCGGCAGGAACACTGAGTACCCCCAGGTGCACCTGGGTCTGCTAAGCAACATCCAGGCCCGTAGCCCTTCAGAGCCTCCTGTGTGCAGGCCGAGCGTAGAGAAACGCACTGCCCTCTCCTTCGGAGCAGCTTAGTTTCCTCCGCACTCGCACACGTTCGCGAACACCGTTCTGGCATGTCCCACATGGCCCGGAGGTCTTACGCGGTGCCCTAATCGGACCTGCCCTCAGAGGAGCCCTCGTCTTCGCGTTTCATCCAGGACCTCCTGACTGAAGTCACCGTGCCTCCTAGAGGACGGCGGCTTGGGTTTTTCCTGCACTTCAAGTACTGTTCCTTCTGCGGCACTGCAGGCAGCCCCAGGCCCAGAGGAGCAGCTACGGCGTTCCTCGGTTGAGACAGTTCGCCGGATGCGGGACTCCCTACTTCGATGTTAATTCAGGGAAGGAAACACAGGGTAACCGGTGTCTCTTGGGACTCCTTAGAAGCCACAGGGATGTACGCTGAGTGTGCCCATGAAAACGGGGGCCTGCTGGAACTAGCCCTGCTTTTCCATTGTGAGGGCGGCATTCATGCCTGCCTTGAAGCTACCTGACATTCCCGGCTCCCGACAGGCCAGTGAGCCCTGGAAGAAGGCTTCGGGGTAAAATATGAATTTGCTCTCTCTAAACCAGGGGCTTCCGTGGCCGCCGCGGCGGTCCGCATGACAGGCTCTAGAGCGAAAGTGAACCTCGACGTGAGAACTCGCCTCCAGGTTAGGCCCTGAGTAGCCGTGCAGAAAGGGAGTCATGCAGCTGTTTCCACAAGTTCTCAGTCGCTTATGTGCTTTATTTTAAAGGAAGTACGCGTCCGGGGACTCCTAGGCCCCACGGGTGTGCATCGTTCTCCCTCCGAGGTCACTGAGTGCCTCCAGACACCTGTGGGCCGGCGGAGCAACGTCGAGGTCCATTGGTTGATCCCCCGGAGGACCTCTGTGCCTGCCGAGTGCTGGGCAGCAACACACTGCGCATTCCTTGAGGAGCGCTACATCTCCAGAGCCCTCGAATGCCCTCGGGACAACATGGCTAGTGAGTGCGAAGTGCCCAGGAAGACTCTGTCATGGCCCTTGTGTGAGCTGCCATGAGAGAACACTGTGCTTGGAACACTGCGAGGCCCGCCCCGTATCTGAAGTCACTCTGCTCGAGGAGAAAGTCAGCATCTTAGCACGCTGTGTCGCTACCGGCACACCCAGCATGAACCCATTCCTGGAAGTAAGGCCCTGATTCGCTGTGCAGAAGCGGAGGCATGCTGCAGCTTCCAGGAGGCGGTGGCCTCTGCTCTGCATGCCTTTAACGGCAGCACAGCTTTCTGGACACCTGGGAGGCTAGCCGGGGCACCCTGCTCCCGGCAGGAACACTGAGTACCCCCAGGTGCACCTGGGTCTGCTAAGCAACATCCAGGCCCGTAGCCCTTCAGAGCCCCCTGTGTGCAGGCCGAGCGTAGGGAAACGCACTGCCCTCTCCTTCGGAGCAGCTTAGTTTCCTCCGCACTCGCACACGTTCGCGAACACCGTTCTGGCACGTCCCACGTGGCGTGGAGTTCTTACGCGGTACCCTAATCGGAGCTGCCCTCAGAGGAGCCCTCGTCTTCGCGTTCCATCCAGGACCTCCTGACTGAAGTCACCGGGCCTCCTAGAGGACGGCGGCTTGGGTTCTTACTGCACTTCAAGTCCTGTTCCTTCTGCGGCACTGCAGGCAGCCCCAGGCCCAGAGGAGCAGCTACGGCGTTCCTCGGTTGAGACAGTTCGCCGGATGCGGGACTCCCTACTTCGATAAGTTGATTCAGGGAAGGAAACACAGGGTAACCGGTGTCTCTTGGGACTCCTTAGAAGCCACAGGGATGTACGCTGAGTGTGCCCATGAAAACGGGGGCCTGTTGGAACTAGCCCTGCTTTTCCATTTTGAGGGCGGCATTCATGCCTGCCTTGAAGCTACCTGACATTCCCGGCTCCCGACAGGCCAGTGAGCCCTGGAAGAATGCTTCGGGGAAAATTATGAATTTGCTCTCTCTAAACCAGGGGCTTCCGTGGGCGCGGCGGCGGTCCGCATGACAGACTCTAGAGCGAAAGGGAACCTCGACGTGAGAACTCGCCTCCAGGTTAGGCCCTGAGTAGCCGTGCAGAAAGGGAGGCATGCAGCTGTTTCCACAAGTTCTCAGTCGCTTATGTGCTTTATTTTAAAGGAAGTACGCGTCCCGGGACTCCTAGGCCCCACGGGTGTGCATCGTTTTCCCTCCGAGGTCACTGAGTGCCTCCAGACACCTGTGGGCCGGCGGAGCAACGTCGAGGTCCATTGGTTGATCCCCCGGAGGACCTCTGTGCCTGCCGTGTGCTGGGCAGCAACACACTGCGCATTCCTTGAGGAGCGCTACATCTCCAGAGCCCTCGAATGCCCTCGGGACAACATGGCTAGTGAGTGCGAAGTGCCCAGGAAGACTCTGTCATGGCCCTTGTGTGAGCTGCCATGAGAGAACACTGTGCTTGGAACACTGCGAGGCCCGCCCCGTATCTGAAGTCACTCTGCTCGAGGAGAAAGTCAGCATCTTAGCATGCTGTGTCGCTACCGGCACACCCAGCATGAACCCATTCCTGGAAGTAAGGCCCTGATTCGCCGTGCAGAAGCGGAGGCATGCTGCAGCTTCCAGGAGGCGGTGGCCTCTGCTCTGCATGCCTTTAACGGCAGCACAGCTTTCTGGACACCTGGGAGGCTAGCCGGGGCACCCTGCTCCCGGCAGGAACACTGAGTACCCCCAGGTGCACCTGGGTCTGCTAAGCAACATCCAGGCCCGTAGCCCTTCAGAACCTCCTGTGTGCAGGCCGAGCGTAGAGAAACGCACTGCCCTCTCCTTCGGAGCAGCTTAGTTTCCTCCGCACTCGCACACGTTCGCGAACACCGTTCTGGCATGTCTCACATGGCCCGGAGGTCTTACGCGGTGCCCTAATCGGACCTGCCCTCAGAGGAGCCCTCGTCTTCGCGTTTCATCCAGGACCTCCTGACTGAAGTCACCGTGCCTCCTAGAGGACGGCGGCTTGGGTTTTTCCTGCACTTCAAGTCCTGTTCCTTCTGCGGCACTGCAGGCAGCACCAGGCCCAGAGGAGCAGCTACGGCGTTCCTCGGTTGAGACAGTTCGCCGGATGCGGGACTCCCTACTTCGATAAGTTGATTCAGGGAAGGAAACACAGGGTAACCGGTGTCTCTTGGGACTCCTTAGAAGCCACAGGGATGTACGCTGAGTGTGCCCATGAAAACGGGGGCCTGTTGGAACTAGCCCTGCTTTTCCATTTTGAGGGCGGCATTCATGCCTGCCTTGAAGCTACCTGACATTCCCGGCTCCCGACAGGCCAGTGAGCCCTGGAAGAATGCTTCGGGGAAAATTATGAATTTGCTCTCTCTAAACCAGGGGCTTCCGTGGGCGCGGCGTCGGTCCGCATGACAGACTCTAGAGTGAAAGGGAACCTCGACGTGAGAACTCGCCTCCAGGTTAGGCCCTGAGTAGCCGTGCAGAAAGGGAGGCATGCAGCTGTTTCCACAAGTTCTCAGTCGCTTATGTGCTTTATTTTAAAGGAAGTACGCGTCCCGGGACTCCTAGGCCCCACGGGTGTGCATCGTTTTCCCTCCGAGGTCACTGAGTGCCTCCAGACACCTGTGGGCCGGCGGAGCAACGTCGAGGTCCATTGGTTGATCCCCCAGAGGACCTCTGTGCCTGCCGTGTGCTGGGCAGCAACACACTGCGCATTCCTTGAGGAGCGCTACATCTCCAGAGCCCTCGAATGCCCTCGGGACAACATGGCTAGTGAGTGCGAAGTGCCCAGGAAGACTCTGTCATGGCCCTTGTGTGAGTTGCCATGAGAGAACACTGTGCTTGGAACACTGCGAGGCCCGCCCCGTATCTGAAGTCACTCTGCTCGAGGAGAAAGTCAGCATCTTAGCACGCTGTGTCGCTACCGGCACACCCAGCATGAACCCATGCCTGGAAGTAAGGCCCTGATTTGCCGTGCAGAAGCGGAGGCGTGCTGCAGCTTCCAGGAGGCGGTGGCCTCTGCTCTGCATGCCTTTAACGGCAGCACAGCTTTCTGGACACCTGGGAGGCTAGCCGGGGCACCCTGCTCCCGGCAGGAACACTGAGTACCCCCAGGTGCACCTGGGTCTGCTAAGCAACATCCAGGCCCGTAGCCCTTCAGAGCCCCCTGTGTGCAGGCCGAGCGTAGGGAAACGCACTGCCCTCTCCTTCGGAGCAGCTTAGTCTCCTCCGCACTTGCACACGTTCGCGAACACCGTTCTGGCACGTCCCACGTGGCGTGGAGTTCTTACGCGGTGCCCTAATCGGAGCTGCCCTCAGAGGAGCCCTCGTCTTCGCGTTTCATCCAGGACCTCCTGACTGAAGTCACTGGGCCTCCTAGAGGATGGCGGCTTGGGTTCCTACTGCACTTCAAGTCCTGTTCCTTCTGCGGCACTGCAGGCAGCCCCAGGCCCAGAGGAGCAGCTACGGCGTTCCTCGGTTGAGACAGTTCGCCGGATGCGGGACTCCCTACTTCGATAAGTTAATTCAGGGAAGGAAACACAGGGTAACCGGTGTCTCTTGGGACTCCTTAGAAGCCACAGGGATGTACGCTGAGTGTGCCCATGAAAACGGGGGCCTGCTGGAACTAGCCCTGCTTTCCCATTTTGAGGGCGGCATTCATGCCTGCCTTGAAGCTACCTGACATTCCCGGCTCCCGACAGGCCAGTGAGCCCTGGAAGAATGCTTCGGGGAAAATTATGAGTTTGCTCTCTCTAAACCAGGGGCTTCCGTGGTCGCAGCTAGGTCCGCATGACAGGCTCTAGAGCGAAAGGGAACCTCGACGTGAGAACTCGCCTCCAGGTTAGGCCTTGAGTAGCCATGCAGAAAGGGAGGCATGCAGCTGTTTCCACGAGTTCTCAGTCGCTTATGTCCTTTAGTTTAAAGGAAGTACGCGTCCGGAGACTCCTAGGCCCCACGGGTGTGCATCGTTTTCCCTCCGAGGTCACTGAGTGCCTCCAGACACCTGTGGGCCGGCGGAGCAACGTCGAGGTCCATTGGTTGATCCCCCGGAGGACCTCTGTGCCTGCCGAGTGCTGGGCAGCAACACACTGCGCATTCCTTGAGGAGCGCTACATCTCCAGAGCCCTCGAATGCCCTCGGGACAACATGGCTAGTGAGTGCGAAGTGCCCAGGAAGACTCTGTCATGGCCCTTGTGTGAGCTGCCATGAGAGAACACTGTGCTTGGAACACTGCGAGGCCCGCCCCGTATCTGAAGTCACTCTGCTCGAGGAGAAAGTCAGCATCTTAGCACGCTGTGTCGCTACCGGCACACCCAGCATGAACCCATGCCTGGAAGATAGGCCCTGATTCGCCGTGCAGAAGCGGAGGCGTGCTGCAGCTTCCAGGAGGCGGTGGCCTCTGCTCTGCATGCCTTTAACTGCAGCACAGCTTTCTGGACACCTGGGAGGCTAGCCGGGGCACCCTGCTCCCGGCAGGAACACTGAGTACCCCCAGGTGCACCTGGGTCTGCTAAGCAACATCCAGGCCCGTAGCCCTTCAGAGCCTCCTGTGTGCAGGCCGAGCGTAGAGAAACGCACTGCCCTCTCCTTCGGAGCAGCTTAGTTTCCTCCGCACTCGCACACGTTCGCGAACACCGTTCTGGCATGTCTCACATGGCCCGGAGGTCTTACGCGGTGCCCTAAACGGACCTGCCCTCAGAGGAGCCCTCGTCTTCGCGTTTCATCCAGGACCTCCTGACTGAAGTCACCGTGCCTCCTAGAGGACGGCGGCTTGGGTTTTTCCTGCACTTCAAGTCCTGTTCCTTCTGCGGCACTGCAGGCAGCACCAGGCCCAGAGGAGCAGCTACGGCGTTCCTCGGTTGAGACAGTTCGCCGGATGCGGGACTCCCTACTTCGATGTTAATTCAGGGAAGGAAACACAGGGTAACCGGTGTCTCTTGGGACTCCTTAGAAGCCACAGGGATGTACGCTGAGTGTGCCCATGAAAACGGGGGCCTGCTGGAACTAGCCCTGCTTTTCCATTTTGAGGGCGGCATTCATGCCTGCCTTGAAGCTACCTGACATTCCCGGCTCCCGACAGGCCAGTGAGCCCTGGAAGAAGGCTTCGGGGTAAAATATGAATTTGCTCTCTCTAAACCAGGGGTTTCCGTGGCCGCCGCGGCGGTCCGCATGACAGGCTCTAGAGCGAAAGTGAACCTCGACGTGAGAACTCGCCTCCAGGTTAGGCCCTGAGTAGCCGTGCAGAAAGGGAGTCATGCAGCTGTTTCCACAAGTTCTCAGTCGCTTATGTGCTTTATTTTAAAGGAAGTACGCGTCCGGGGACTCCTAGGTCCCACGGGTGTGCATCGTTCTCCCTCCGAGGTCACTGAGTGCCTCCAGACACCTGTGGGCTGGCGGAGCAACGTCGAGGTCCATTGGTTGATCCCCCGGAGGACCTCTGTGCCTGCCGAGTGCTGGGCAGCAACACACTGCGCATTCCTTGAGGAGCGCTACATCTCCAGAGCCCTCGAATGCCCTCGGGACAACATGGCTAGTGAGTGCGAAGTGCCCAGGAAGACTCTGTCATGGCCCTTGTGTGAGCTGCCATGAGAGAACACTGTGCTTGGAACACTGCGAGGCCCGCCCCGTATCTGAAGTCACTCTGCTCGAGGAGAAAGTCAGCATCTTAGCATGCTGTGTCGCTACCGGCACACCCAGCATGAACCCATTCCTGGAAGTAAGGCCCTGATTCGCCGTGCAGAAGCGGAGGCATGCTGCAGCTTCCAGGAGGCGGTGGCCTCTGCTCTGCATGCCTTTAACGGCAGCACAGCTTTCTGGACACCTGGGAGGCTAGCCGGGGCACCCTGCTCCCGGCAGGAACACTGAGTACCCCCAGGTGCACCTGGGTCTGCTAAGCAACATCCAGGCCCGTAGCCCTTCAGAGCCCCCTGTGTGCAGGCCGAGCGTAGGGAAACGCACTGCCCTCTCCTTCGGAGCAGCTTAGTTTCCTCCGCACTCGCACACGTTCGCGAACACCGTTCTGGCACGTCCCACGTGGCGTGGAGTTCTTACGCGGTGCCCTAATCGGAGCTGCCCTCAGAGGAGCCCTCGTCTTCGCGTTCCATCCAGGACCTCCTGACTGAAGTCACCGGGCCTCCTAGAGGACGGCGGCTTGGGTTCTTACTGCACTTCAAGTCCTGTTCCTTCTGCGGCACTGCAGGCAGCCCCAGGCCCAGAGGAGCAGCTACGGCGTTCCTCGGTTGAGACAGTTCGCCGGATGCGGGACTCCCTACTTCGATAAGTTGATTCAGGGAAGGAAACACAGGGTAACCGGTGTCTCTTGGGACTCCTTAGAAGCCACAGGGATGTACGCTGAGTGTGCCCATGAAAACGGGGGCCTGTTGGAACTAGCCCTGCTTTTCCATTTTGAGGGCGGCATTCATGCCTGCCTTGAAGCTACCTGACATTCCCGGCTCCCGACAGGCCAGTGAGCCCTGGAAGAATGCTTCGGGGAAAATTATGAATTTGCTCTCTCTAAACCAGGGGCTTCCGTGGGCGCGGCGGCGGTCCGCATGACAGACTCTAGAGCGAAAGGGAACCTCGACGTGAGAACTCGCCTCCAGGTTAGGCCCTGAGTAGCCGTGCAGAAAGGGAGGCATGCAGCTGTTTCCACAAGTTCTCAGTCGCTTATGTGCTTTATTTTAAAGGAAGTACGCGTCCCGGGACTCCTAGGCCCCACGGGTGTGCATCGTTTTCCCTCCGAGGTCACTGAGTGCCTCCAGACACCTGTGGGCCGGCGGAGCAACGTCGAGGTCCATTGGTTGATCCCCCGGAGGACCTCTGTGCCTGCCGTGTGCTGGGCAGCAACACACTGCGCATTCCTTGAGGAGCGCTACATCTCCAGAGCCCTCGAATGCCCTCGGGACAACATGGCTAGTGAGTGCGAAGTGCCCAGGAAGACTCTGTCATGGCCCTTGTGTGAGCTGCCATGAGAGAACACTGTGCTTGGAACACTGCGAGGCCCGCCCCGTATCTGAAGTCACTCTGCTCGAGGAGAAAGTCAGCATCTTAGCATGCTGTGTCGCTACCGGCACACCCAGCATGAACCCATTCCTGGAAGTAAGGCCCTGATTCGCCGTGCAGAAGCGGAGGCATGCTGCAGCTTCCAGGAGGCGGTGGCCTCTGCTCTGCATGCCTTTAACGGCAGCACAGCTTTCTGGACACCTGGGAGGCTAGCCGGGGCACCCTGCTCCCGGCAGGAACACTGAGTACCCCCAGGTGCACCTGGGTCTGCTAAGCAACATCCAGGCCCGTAGCCCTTCAGAGCCCCCTGTGTGCAGGCCGAGCGTAGGGAAACGCACTGCCCTCTCCTTCGGAGCAGCTTAGTCTCCTCCGCACTCGCACACGTTCGCGAACACCGTTCTGGCACGTCCCACGTGGCGTGGAGTTCTTACGCGGTGCCCTAATCGGAGCTGCCCTCAGAGGAGCCCTCGTCTTCGCGTTTCATCCAGGACCTCCTGACTGAAGTCACTGGGCCTCCTAGAGGATGGCGGCTTGGGTTCCTACTGCACTTCAAGTCCTGTTCCTTCTGCGGCACTGCAGGCAGCCCCAGGCCCAGAGGAGCAGCTACGGCGTTCCTCGGTTGAGACAGTTCGCCGGATGCGGGACTCCCTACTTCGATAAGTTAATTCAGGGAAGGAAACACAGGGTAACCGGTGTCTCTTGGGACTCCTTAGAAGCCACAGGGATGTACGCTGAGTGTGCCCATGAAAACGGGGGCCTGCTGGAACTAGCCCTGCTTTCCCATTTTGAGGGCGGCATTCATGCCTGCCTTGAAGCTACCTGACATTCCCGGCTCCCGACAGGCCAGTGAGCCCTGGAAGAATGCTTCGGGGAAAATTATGAGTTTGCTCTCTCTAAACCAGGGGCTTCCGTGGTCGCAGCTAGGTCCGCATGACAGGCTCTAGAGCGAAAGGGAACCTCGACGTGAGAACTCGCCTCCAGGTTAGGCCTTGAGTAGCCATGCAGAAAGGGAGGCATGCAGCTGTTTCCACGAGTTCTCAGTCGCTTATGTCCTTTAGTTTAAAGGAAGTACGCGTCCGGAGACTCCTAGGCCCCACGGGTGTGCATCGTTTTCCCTCCGAGGTCACTGAGTGCCTCCAGACACCTGTGGGCCGGCGGAGCAACGTCGAGGTCCATTGGTTGATCTCCCGGAGGACCTCTGTGCCTGCCGAGTGCTGGGCAGCAACACACTGCGCATTCCTTGAGGAGCGCTACATCTCCAGAGCCCTCGAATGCCCTCGGGACAACATGGCTAGTGAGTGCGAAGTGCCCAGGAAGACTCTGTCATGGCCCTTGTGTGAGCTGCCATGAGAGAACACTGTGCTTGGAACACTGCGAGGCCCGCCCCGTATCTGAAGTCACTCTGCTCGAGGAGAAAGTCAGCATCTTAGCACGCTGTGTCGCTACCGGCACACCCAGCATGAACCCATGCCTGGAAGATAGGCCCTGATTCGCCGTGCAGAAGCGGAGGCGTGCTGCAGCTTCCAGGAGGCGGTGGCCTCTGCTCTGCATGCCTTTAACTGCAGCACAGCTTTCTGGACACCTGGGAGGCTAGCCGGGGCACCCTGCTCCCGGCAGGAACACTGAGTACCCCCAGGTGCACCTGGGTCTGCTAAGCAACATCCAGGCCCGTAGCCCTTCAGAGCCCCCTGTGTGCAGGCCGAGCGTAGGGAAACGCACTGCCCTCTCCTTCGGAGCAGCTTAGTTTCCTCCGCACTCGCACACGTTCGCGAACACCGTTCTGGCACGTCCCACGTGGCGTGGAGTTCTTACGCGGTGCCCTAATCGGAGCTGCCCTCAGAGGAGCCCTCGTCTTCGCGTTCCATCCAGGACCTCCTGACTGAAGTCACCGGGCCTCCTAGAGGACGGCGGCTTGGGTTCTTACTGCACTTCAAGTCCTGTTCCTTCTGCGGCACTGCAGGCAGCCCCAGGCCCAGAGGAGCAGCTACGGCGTTCCTCGGTTGAGACAGTTCGCCGGATGCGGGACTCCCTACTTCGATAAGTTGATTCAGGGAAGGAAACACAGGGTAACCGGTGTCTCTTGGGACTCCTTAGAAGCCACAGGGATGTACGCTGAGTGTGCCCATGAAAACGGGGGCCTGTTGGAACTAGCCCTGCTTTTCCATTTTGAGGGCGGCATTCATGCCTGCCTTGAAGCTACCTGACATTCCCGGCTCCCGACAGGCCAGTGAGCCCTGGAAGAATGCTTCGGGGAAAATTATGAATTTGCTCTCTCTAAACCAGGGGCTTCCGTGGGCGCGGCGGCGGTCCGCATGACAGACTCTAGAGCGAAAGGGAACCTCGACGTGAGAACTCGCCTCCAGGTTAGGCCCTGAGTAGCCGTGCAGAAAGGGAGGCATGCAGCTGTTTCCACAAGTTCTCAGTCGCTTATGTGCTTTATTTTAAAGGAAGTACGCGTCCCGGGACTCCTAGGCCCCACGGGTGTGCATCGTTTTCCCTCCGAGGTCACTGAGTGCCTCCAGACACCTGTGGGCCGGCGGAGCAACGTCGAGGTCCATTGGTTGATCCCCCGGAGGACCTCTGTGCCTGCCGTGTGCTGGGCAGCAACACACTGCGCATTCCTTGAGGAGCGCTACATCTCCAGAGCCCTCGAATGCCCTCGGGACAACATGGCTAGTGAGTGCGAAGTGCCCAGGAAGACTCTGTCATGGCCCTTGTGTGAGCTGCCATGAGAGAACACTGTGCTTGGAACACTGCGAGGCCCGCCCCGTATCTGAAGTCACTCTGCTCGAGGAGAAAGTCAGCATCTTAGCATGCTGTGTCGCTACCGGCACACCCAGCATGAACCCATTCCTGGAAGTAAGGCCCTGATTCGCCGTGCAGAAGCGGAGGCATGCTGCAGCTTCCAGGAGGCGGTGGCCTCTGCTCTGCATGCCTTTAACGGCAGCACAGCTTTCTGGACACCTGGGAGGCTAGCCGGGGCACCCTGCTCCCGGCAGGAACACTGAGTACCCCCAGGTGCACCTGGGTCTGCTAAGCAACATCCAGGCCCGTAGCCCTTCAGAGCCCCCTGTGTGCAGGCCGAGCGTAGGGAAACGCACTGCCCTCTCCTTCGGAGCAGCTTAGTCTCCTCCGCACTCGCACACGTTCGCGAACACCGTTCTGGCACGTCCCACGTGGCGTGGAGTTCTTACGCGGTGCCCTAATCGGAGCTGCCCTCAGAGGAGCCCTCGTCTTCGCGTTTCATCCAGGACCTCCTGACTGAAGTCACTGGGCCTCCTAGAGGATGGCGGCTTGGGTTCCTACTGCACTTCAAGTCCTGTTCCTTCTGCGGCACTGCAGGCAGCCCCAGGCCCAGAGGAGCAGCTACGGCGTTCCTCGGTTGAGACAGTTCGCCGGATGCGGGACTCCCTACTTCGATAAGTTAATTCAGGGAAGGAAACACAGGGTAACCGGTGTCTCTTGGGACTCCTTAGAAGCCACAGGGATGTACGCTGAGTGTGCCCATGAAAACGGGGGCCTGCTGGAACTAGCCCTGCTTTCCCATTTTGAGGGCGGCATTCATGCCTGCCTTGAAGCTACCTGACATTCCCGGCTCCCGACAGGCCAGTGAGCCCTGGAAGAATGCTTCGGGGAAAATTATGAGTTTGCTCTCTCTAAACCAGGGGCTTCCGTGGTCGCAGCTAGGTCCGCATGACAGGCTCTAGAGCGAAAGGGAACCTCGACGTGAGAACTCGCCTCCAGGTTAGGCCTTGAGTAGCCATGCAG
The DNA here is from genome assembly GCF_039906515.1 of Pseudorca crassidens. Classification (NCBI taxonomy): domain Eukaryota; kingdom Metazoa; phylum Chordata; class Mammalia; order Artiodactyla; family Delphinidae; genus Pseudorca; species Pseudorca crassidens. Next base: position 91,474,946 of record NC_090308.1, on the reverse strand, counting down.
AAAGGGAGGCATGCAGCTGTTTCCACGAGTTCTCAGTCGCTTATGTCCTTTAGTTTAAAGGAAGTACGCGTCCGGAGACTCCTAGGCCCCACGGGTGTGCATCGTTTTCCCTCCGAGGTCACTGAGTGCCTCCAGACACCTGTGGGCCGGCGGAGCAACGTCGAGGTCCATTGGTTGATCTCCCGGAGGACCTCTGTGCCTGCCGAGTGCTGGGCAGCAACACACTGCGCATTCCTTGAGGAGCGCTACATCTCCAGAGCCCTCGAATGCCCTCGGGACAACATGGCTAGTGAGTGCGAAGTGCCCAGGAAGACTCTGTCATGGCCCTTGTGTGAGCTGCCATGAGAGAACACTGTGCTTGGAACACTGCGAGGCCCGCCCCGTATCTGAAGTCACTCTGCTCGAGGAGAAAGTCAGCATCTTAGCACGCTGTGTCGCTACCGGCACACCCAGCATGAACCCATGCCTGGAAGATAGGCCCTGATTCGCCGTGCAGAAGCGGAGGCGTGCTGCAGCTTCCAGGAGGCGGTGGCCTCTGCTCTGCATGCCTTTAACTGCAGCACAGCTTTCTGGACACCTGGGAGGCTAGCCGGGGCACCCTGCTCCCGGCAGGAACACTGAGTACCCCCAGGTGCACCTGGGTCTGCTAAGCAACATCCAGGCCCGTAGCCCTTCAGAGCCTCCTGTGTGCAGGCCGAGCGTAGGGAAACGCACTGCCCTCTCCTTCGGAGCAGCTTAGTTTCCTCCGCACTCGCACACGTTCGCGAACACCGTTCTGGCATGTCTCACATGGCCCGGAGGTCTTACGCGGTGCCCTAATCGGACCTGCCCTCAGAGGAGCCCTCGTCTTCGCGTTTCATCCAGGACCTCCTGACTGAAGTCACCGTGCCTCCTAGAGGACGGCGGCTTGGGTTTTTCCTGCACTTCAAGTCCTGTTCCTTCTGCGGCACTGCAGGCAGCACCAGGCCCAGAGGAGCAGCTACGGCGTTCCTCGGTTGAGACAGTTCGCCGGATGCGGGACTCCCTACTTCGATAAGTTGATTCAGGGAAGGAAACACAGGGTAACCGGTGTCTCTTGGGACTCCTTAGAAGCCACAGGGATGTACGCTGAGTGTGCCCATGAAAACGGGGGCCTGTTGGAACTAGCCCTGCTTTTCCATTTTGAGGGCGGCATTCATGCCTGCCTTGAAGCTACCTGACATTCCCGGCTCCCGACAGGCCAGTGAGCCCTGGAAGAATGCTTCGGGGAAAATTATGAATTTGCTCTCTCTAAACCAGGGGCTTCCGTGGGCGCGGCGGCGGTCCGCATGACAGACTCTAGAGTGAAAGGGAACCTCGACGTGAGAACTCGCCTCCAGGTTAGGCCCTGAGTAGCCGTGCAGAAAGGGAGGCATGCAGCTGTTTCCACAAGTTCTCAGTCGCTTATGTGCTTTATTTTAAAGGAAGTACGCGTCCCGGGACTCCTAGGCCCCACGGGTGTGCATCGTTTTCCCTCCGAGGTCACTGAGTGCCTCCAGACACCTGTGGGCCGGCGGAGCAACATCGAGGTCCATTGGTTGATCCCCCAGAGGACCTCTGTGCCTGCCGTGTGCTGGGCAGCAACACACTGCGCATTCCTTGAGGAGCGCTACATCTCCAGAGCCCTCGAATGCCCTCGGGACAACATGGCTAGTGAGTGCGAAGTGCCCAGGAAGACTCTGTCATGGCCCTTGTGTGAGTTGCCATGAGAGAACACTGTGCTTGGAACACTGCGAGGCCCGCCCCGTATCTGAAGTCACTCTGCTCGAGGAGAAAGTCAGCATCTTAGCATGCTGTGTCGCTACCGGCACACCCAGCATGAACCCATGCCTGGAAGTAAGGCCCTGATTTGCCGTGCAGAAGCGGAGGCGTGCTGCAGCTTCCAGGAGGCGGTGGCCTCTGCTCTGCATGCCTTTAACGGCAGCACAGCTTTCTGGACACCTGGGAGGCTAGCCGGGGCACCCTGCTCCCGGCAGGAACACTGAGTACCCCCAGGTGCACCTGGGTCTGCTAAGCAACATCCAGGCCCGTAGCCCTTCAGAGCCCCCTGTGTGCAGGCCGAGCGTAGGGAAACGCACTGCCCTCTCCTTCGGAGCAGCTTAGTCTCCTCCGCACTTGCACACGTTCGCGAACACCGTTCTGGCACGTCCCACGTGGCGTGGAGTTCTTACGCGGTGCCCTAATCGGAGCTGCCCTCAGAGGAGCCCTCGTCTTCGCGTTTCATCCAGGACCTCCTGACTGAAGTCACTGGGCCTCCTAGAGGATGGCGGCTTGGGTTCCTACTGCACTTCAAGTCCTGTTCCTTCTGCGGCACTGCAGGCAGCCCCAGGCCCAGAGGAGCAGCTACGGCGTTCCTCGGTTGAGACAGTTCGCCGGATGCGGGACTCCCTACTTCGATAAGTTAATTCAGGGAAGGAAACACAGGGTAACCGGTGTCTCTTGGGACTCCTTAGAAGCCACAGGGATGTACGCTGAGTGTGCCCATGAAAACGGGGGCCTGCTGGAACTAGCCCTGCTTTCCCATTTTGAGGGCGGCATTCATGCCTGCCTTGAAGCTACCTGACATTCCCGGCTCCCGACAGGCCAGTGAGCCCTGGAAGAATGCTTCGGGGAAAATTATGAGTTTGCTCTCTCTAAACCAGGGGCTTCCGTGGTCGCAGCTAGGTCCGCATGACAGGCTCTAGAGCGAAAGGGAACCTCGACGTGAGAACTCGCCTCCAGGTTAGGCCTTGAGTAGCCATGCAGAAAGGGAGGCATGCAGCTGTTTCCACGAGTTCTCAGTCGCTTATGTCCTTTAGTTTAAAGGAAGTACGCGTCCGGAGACTCCTAGGCCCCACGGGTGTGCATCGTTTTCCCTCCGAGGTCACTGAGTGCCTCCAGACACCTGTGGGCCGGCGGAGCAACGTCGAGGTCCATTGGTTGATCCCCCGGAGGACCTCTGTGCCTGCCGAGTGCTGGGCAGCAACACACTGCGCATTCCTTGAGGAGCGCTACATCTCCAGAGCCCTCGAATGCCCTCGGGACAACATGGCTAGTGAGTGCGAAGTGCCCAGGAAGACTCTGTCATGGCCCTTGTGTGAGCTGCCATGAGAGAACACTGTGCTTGGAACACTGCGAGGCCCGCCCCGTATCTGAAGTCACTCTGCTCGAGGAGAAAGTCAGCATCTTAGCACGCTGTGTCGCTACCGGCACACCCAGCATGAACCCATGCCTGGAAGATAGGCCCTGATTCGCCGTGCAGAAGCGGAGGCGTGCTGCAGCTTCCAGGAGGCGGTGGCCTCTGCTCTGCATGCCTTTAACTGCAGCACAGCTTTCTGGACACCTGGGAGGCTAGCCGGGGCACCCTGCTCCCGGCAGGAACACTGAGTACCCCCAGGTGCACCTGGGTCTGCTAAGCAACATCCAGGCCCGTAGCCCTTCAGAGCCTCCTGTGTGCAGGCCGAGCGTAGAGAAACGCACTGCCCTCTCCTTCGGAGCAGCTTAGTTTCCTCCGCACTCGCACACGTTCGCGAACACCGTTCTGGCATGTCTCACATGGCCCGGAGGTCTTACGCGGTGCCCTAATCGGACCTGCCCTCAGAGGAGCCCTCGTCTTCGCGTTTCATCCAGGACCTCCTGACTGAAGTCACCGTGCCTCCTAGAGGACGGCGGCTTGGGTTTTCCTGCACTTCAAGTCCTGTTCCTTCTGCGGCACTGCAGGCAGCCCCAGGCCCAGAGGAGCAGCTACGGCGTTCCTCGGTTGAGACAGTTCGCCGGATGCGGGACTCCCTACTTCGATAAGTTGATTCAGGGAAGGAAACACAGGGTAACCGGTGTCTCTTGGGACTCCTTAGAAGCCACAGGGATGTACGCTGAGTGTGCCCATGAAAACGGGGGCCTGTTGGAACTAGCCCTGCTTTTCCATTTTGAGGGCGGCATTCATGCCTGCCTTGAAGCTACCTGACATTCCCGGCTCCCGACAGGCCAGTGAGCCCTGGAAGAATGCTTCGGGGAAAATTATGAATTTGCTCTCTCTAAACCAGGGGCTTCCGTGGGCGCGGCGGCGGTCCGCATGACAGACTCTAGAGCGAAAGGGAACCTCGACGTGAGAACTCGCCTCCAGGTTAGGCCCTGAGTAGCCGTGCAGAAAGGGAGGCATGCAGCTGTTTCCACAAGTTCTCAGTCGCTTATGTGCTTTATTTTAAAGGAAGTACGCGTCCCGGGACTCCTAGGCCCCACGGGTGTGCATCGTTTTCCCTCCGAGGTCACTGAGTGCCTCCAGACACCTGTGGGCCGGCGGAGCAACGTCGAGGTCCATTGGTTGATCCCCCGGAGGACCTCTGTGCCTGCCGTGTGCTGGGCAGCAACACACTGCGCATTCCTTGAGGAGCGCTACATCTCCAGAGCCCTCGAATGCCCTCGGGACAACATGGCTAGTGAGTGCGAAGTGCCCAGGAAGACTCTGTCATGGCCCTTGTGTGAGCTGCCATGAGAGAACACTGTGCTTGGAACACTGCGAGGCCCGCCCCGTATCTGAAGTCACTCTGCTCGAGGAGAAAGTCAGCATCTTAGCATGCTGTGTCGCTACCGGCACACCCAGCATGAACCCATTCCTGGAAGTAAGGCCCTGATTCGCCGTGCAGAAGCGGAGGCATGCTGCAGCTTCCAGGAGGCGGTGGCCTCTGCTCTGCATGCCTTTAACGGCAGCACAGCTTTCTGGACACCTGGGAGGCTAGCCGGGGCACCCTGCTCCCGGCAGGAACACTGAGTACCCCCAGGTGCACCTGGGTCTGCTAAGCAACATCCAGGCCCGTAGCCCTTCAGAGCCCCCTGTGTGCAGGCCGAGCGTAGGGAAACGCACTGCCCTCTCCTTCGGAGCAGCTTAGTCTCCTCCGCACTCGCACACGTTCGCGAACACCGTTCTGGCACGTCCCACGTGGCGTGGAGTTCTTACGCGGTGCCCTAATCGGAGCTGCCCTCAGAGGAGCCCTCGTCTTCGCGTTTCATCCAGGACCTCCTGACTGAAGTCACTGGGCCTCCTAGAGGACGGCGGCTTGGGTTCCTACTGCACTTCAAGTCCTGTTCCTTCTGCGGCACTGCAGGCAGCCCCAGGCCCAGAGGAGCAGCTACGGCGTTCCTCGGTTGAGACAGTTCGCCGGATGCGGGACTCCCTACTTCGATAAGTTAATTCAGGGAAGGAAACACAGGGTAACCGGTGTCTCTTGGGACTCCTTAGAAGCCACAGGGATGTACGCTGAGTGTGCCCATGAAAACGGGGGCCTGTTGGAACTAGCCCTGCTTTTCCATTTTGAGGGCGGCCTTCATGCCTGCCTTGAAGCTACCTGACATTCCCGGCTCCCGACAGGCCAGTGAGCCCTGGAAGAATGCTTCGGGGAAAATTATGAGTTTGCTCTCTCTAAACCAGGGGCTTCCGTGGTCGCAGCTAGGTCCGCATGACAGGCTCTAGAGCGAAAGGGAACCTCGACGTGAGAACTCGCCTCCAGGTTAGGCCTTGAGTAGCCATGCAGAAAGGGAGGCATGCAGCTGTTTCCACGAGTTCTCAGTCGCTTATGTCCTTTAGTTTAAAGGAAGTACGCGTCCGGAGACTCCTAGGCTCCACGGGTGTGCATCGTTTTCCCTCCGAGGTCACTGAGTGCCTCCAGACACCTGTGGGCCGGCGGAGCAACGTCGAGGTCCATTGGTTGATCCCCCGGAGGACCTCTGTGCCTGCCGAGTGCTGGGCAGCAACACACTGCGCATTCCTTGAGGAGCGCTACATCTCCAGAGCCCTCGAATGCCCTCGGGACAACATGGCTAGTGAGTGCGAAGTGCCCAGGAAGACTCTGTCATGGCCCTTGTGTGAGCTGCCATGAGAGAACACTGTGCTTGGAACACTGCGAGGCCCGCCCCGTATCTGAAGTCACTCTGCTCGAGGAGAAAGTCAGCATCTTAGCACGCTGTGTCGCTACCGGCACACCCAGCATGAACCCATGCCTGGAAGATAGGCCCTGATTCGCCGTGCAGAAGCGGAGGCGTGCTGCAGCTTCCAGGAGGCGGTGGCCTCTGCTCTGCATGCCTTTAACTGCAGCACAGCTTTCTGGACACCTGGGAGGCTAGCCGGGGCACCCTGCTCCCGGCAGGAACACTGAGTACCCCCAGGTGCACCTGGGTCTGCTAAGCAACATCCAGGCCCGTAGCCCTTCAGAGCCCCCTGTGTGCAGGCCGAGCGTAGGGAAACGCACTGCCCTCTCCTTCGGAGCAGCTTAGTTTCCTCCGCACTCGCACACGTTCGCGAACACCGTTCTGGCATGTCCCACATGGCCCGGAGGTCTTACGCGGTGCCCTAATCGGACCTGCCCTCAGAGGAGCCCTCGTCTTCGCGTTTCATCCAGGACCTCCTGACTGAAGTCACCGTGCCTCCTAGAGGACGGCGGCTTGGGTTTTTCCTGCACTTCAAGTCCTGTTCCTTCTGCGGCACTGCAGGCAGCCCCAGGCCCAGAGGAGCAGCTACGGCGTTCCTCGGTTGAGACAGTTCGCCGGATGCGGGACTCCCTACTTCGATGTTAATTCAGGGAAGGAAACACAGGGTAACCGGTGTCTCTTGGGACTCCTTAGAAGCCACAGGGATGTACGCTGAGTGTGCCCATGAAAACGGGGGCCTGCTGGAACTAGCCCTGCTTTTCCATTGTGAGGGCGGCATTCATGCCTGCCTTGAAGCTACCTGACATTCCCGGCTCCCGACAGGCCAGTGAGCCCTGGAAGAAGGCTTCGGGGTAAAATATGAATTTGCTCTCTCTAAACCAGGGGCTTCCGTGGCCGCCGCGGCAGTCCGCATGACAGGCTCTAGAGCGAAAGTGAACCTCGACGTGAGAACTCGCCTCCAGGTTAGGCCCTGAGTAGCCGTGAGAAAGGGAGTCATGCAGCTGTTTCCACAAGTTCTCAGTCGCTTATGTGCTTTATTTTAAAGGAAGTACGCGTCCGGGGACTCCTAGGCCCCACGGGTGTGCATCGTTCTCCCTCCGAGGTCACTGAGTGCCTCCAGACACCTGTGGGCCGGCGGAGCAACGTCGAGGTCCATTGGTTGATCCCCCGGAGGACCTCTGTGCCTGCCGAGTGCTGGGCAGCAACACACTGCGCATTCCTTGAGGAGCGCTACATCTCCAGAGCCCTCGAATGCCCTCGGGACAACATGGCTAGTGAGTGCGAAGTGCCCAGGAAGACTCTGTCATGGCCCTTGTGTGAGCTGCCATGAGAGAACACTGTGCTTGGAACACTGCGAGGCCCGCCCCGTATCTGAAGTCACTCTGCTCGAGGAGAAAGTCAGCATCTTAGCATGCTGTGTCGCTACCGGCACACCCAGCATGAACCCATTCCTGGAAGTAAGGCCCTGATTCGCCGTGCAGAAGCGGAGGCATGCTGCAGCTTCCAGGAGGCGGTGGCCTCTGCTCTGCATGCCTTTAACGGCAGCACAGCTTTCTGGACACCTGGGAGGCTAGCCGGGGCACCCTGCTCCCGGCAGGAACACTGAGTACCCCCAGGTGCACCTGGGTCTGCTAAGCAACATCCAGGCCCGTAGCCCTTCAGAGCCCCCTGTGTGCAGGCCGAGCGTAGGGAAACGCACTGCCCTCTCCTTCGGAGCAGCTTAGTCTCCTCCGCACTCGCACACGTTCGCGAATACCGTTCTGGCACATCCCACGTGGCGTGGAGTTCTTACGCGGTGCCCTAATCGGAGCTGCCCTCAGAGGAGCCCTCGTCTTCGCGTTTCATCCAGGACCTCCTGACTGAAGTCACTGGGCCTCCTAGAGGACGGCGGCTTGGGTTCCTACTGCACTTCAAGTCCTGTTCCTTCTGCGGCACTGCAGGCAGCCCCAGGCCCAGAGGAGCAGCTACGGCGTTCCTCGGTTGAGACAGTTCGCCGGATGCGGGACTCCCTACTTCGATAAGTTAATTCAGGGAAGGAAACACAGGGTAACCGGTGTCTCTTGGGACTCCTTAGAAGCCACAGGGATGTACGCTGAGTGTGCCCATGAAAACGGGGGCCTGCTGGAACTAGCCCTGCTTTCCCATTTTGAGGGCGGCATTCATGCCTGCCTTGAAGCTACCTGACATTCCCGGCTCCCGACAGGCCAGTGAGCCCTGGAAGAATGCTTCGGGGAAAATTATGAATTTGCTCTCTCTAAACCAGGGGCTTCCGTGGTCGCAGCTAGGTCCGCATGACAGGCTCTAGAGCGAAAGGGAACCTCGACGTGAGAACTCGCCTCCAGGTTAGGCCTTGAGTAGCCATGCAGAAAGGGAGGCATGCAGCTGTTTCCACGAGTTCTCAGTCGCTTATGTCCTTTAGTTTAAAGGAAGTACGCGTCCGGAGACTCCTAGGCCCCACGGGTGTGCATCGTTTTCCCTCCGAGGTCACTGAGTGCCTCCAGACACCTGTGGGCCGGCGGAGCAACGTCGAGGTCCATTGGTTGATCCCCCGGAGGACCTCTGTGCCTGCCGAGTGCTGGGCAGCAACACACTGCGCATTCCTAGAGGAGCGCTACATCTCCAGAGCCCTCGAATGCCCTCGGGACAACATGGCTAGTGAGTGCGAAGTGCCCAGGAAGACTCTGTCATGGCCCTTGTGTGAGCTGCCATGAGAGAACACTGTGCTTGGAACACTGCGAGGCCCGCCCCGTATCTGAAGTCACTCTGCTCGAGGAGAAAGTCAGCATCTTAGCACGCTGTGTCGCTACCGGCACACCCAGCATGAACCCATACCTGGAAGATAGGCCCTGATTCGCCGTGCAGAAGCGGAGGCGTGCTGCAGCTTCCAGGAGGCGGTGGCCTCTGCTCTGCATGCCTTTAACTGCAGCACAGCTTTCTGGACACCTGGGAGGCTAGCCGGGGCACCCTGCTCCCGGCAGGAACACTGAGTACCCCCAGGTGCACCTGGGTCTGCTAAGCAACATCCAGGCCCGTAGCCCTTCAGAGCCTCCTGTGTGCAGGCCGAGCGTAGAGAAACGCACTGCCCTCTCCTTCGGAGCAGCTTAGTTTCCTCCGCACTCGCACACGTTCGCGAACACCGTTCTGGCATGTCCCACATGGCCCGGAGGTCTTACGCGGTGCCCTAATCGGACCTGCCCTCAGAGGAGCCCTCGTCTTCGCGTTTCATCCAGGACCTCCTGACTGAAGTCACCGTGCCTCCTAGAGGACGGCGGCTTGGGTTTTTCCTGCACTTCAAGTCCTGTTCCTTCTGCGGCACTGCAGGCAGCCCCAGGCCCAGAGGAGCAGCTACGGCGTTCCTCGGTTGAGACAGTTCGCCGGATGCGGGACTCCCTACTTCGATGTTAATTCAGGGAAGGAAACACAGGGTAACCGGTGTCTCTTGGGACTCCTTAGAAGCCACAGGGATGTACGCTGAGTGTGCCCATGAAAACGGGGGCCTGCTGGAACTAGCCCTGCTTTTCCATTGTGAGGGCGGCATTCATGCCTGCCTTGAAGCTACCTGACATTCCCGGCTCCCGACAGGCCAGTGAGCCCTGGAAGAAGGCTTCGGGGTAAAATATGAATTTGCTCTCTCTAAACCAGGGGCTTCCGTGGCCGCCGCGGCGGTCCGCATGACAGGCTCTAGAGCGAAAGTGAACCTCGACGTGAGAACTCGCCTCCAGGTTAGGCCCTGAGTAGCCGTGCAGAAAGGGAGTCATGCAGCTGTTTCCACAAGTTCTCAGTCGCTTATGTGCTTTATTTTAAAGGAAGTACGCGTCCGGGGACTCCTAGGCCCCACGGGTGTGCATCGTTCTCCCTCCGAGGTCACTGAGTGCCTCCAGACACCTGTGGGCCGGCGGAGCAACGTCGAGGTCCATTGGTTGATCCCCCGGAGGACCTCTGTGCCTGCCGAGTGCTGGGCAGCAACACACTGCGCATTCCTTGAGGAGCGCTACATCTCCAGAGCCCTCGAATGCCCTCGGGACAACATGGCTAGTGAGTGCGAAGTGCCCAGGAAGACTCTGTCATGGCCCTTGTGTGAGCTGCCATGAGAGAACACTGTGCTTGGAACACTGCGAGGCCCGCCCCGTATCTGAAGTCACTCTGCTCGAGGAGAAAGTCAGCATCTTAGCACGCTGTGTCGCTACCGGCACACCCAGCATGAACCCATTCCTGGAAGTAAGGCCCTGATTCGCCGTGCAGAAGCGGAGGCATGCTGCAGCTTCCAGGAGGCGGTGGCCTCTGCTCTGCATGCCTTTAACGGCAGCACAGCTTTCTGGACACCTGGGAGGCTAGCCGGGGCACCCTGCTCCCGGCAGGAACACTGAGTACCCCCAGGTGCACCTGGGTCTGCTAAGCAACATCCAGGCCCGTAGCCCTTCAGAGCCCCCTGTGTGCAGGCCGAGCGTAGGGAAACGCACTGCCCTCTCCTTCGGAGCAGCTTAGTCTCCTCCGCACTCGCACACGTTCGCGAACACCGTTCTGGCACATCCCACGTGGCGTGGAGTTCTTACGCGGTGCCCTAATCGGAGCTGCCCTCAGAGGAGCCCTCGTCTTCGCGTTTCATCCAGGACCTCCTGACTGAAGTCACTGGGCCTCCTAGAGGACGGCGGCTTGGGTTCCTACTGCACTTCAAGTCCTGTTCCTTCTGCGGCACTGCAGGCAGCCCCAGGCCCAGAGGAGCAGCTACGGCGTTCCTCGGTTGAGACAGTTCGCCGGATGCGGGACTCCCTACTTCGATAAGTTAATTCAGGGAAGGAAACACAGGGTAACCGGTGTCTCTTGGGACTCCTTAGAAGCCACAGGGATGTACGCTGAGTGTGCCCATGAAAACGGGGGCCTGCTGGAACTAGCCCTGCTTTCCCATTTTGAGGGCGGCATTCATGCCTGCCTTGAAGCTACCTGACATTCCCGGCTCCCGACAGGCCAGTGAGCCCTGGAAGAATGCTTCGGGGAAAATTATGAATTTGCTCTCTCTAAACCAGGGGCTTCCGTGGTCGCAGCTAGGTCCGCATGACAGGCTCTAGAGCGAAAGGGAACCTCGACGTGAGAACTCGCCTCCAGGTTAGGCCTTGAGTAGCCATGCAGAAAGGGAGGCATGCAGCTGTTTCCACGAGTTCTCAGTCGCTTATGTCCTTTAGTTTAAAGGAAGTACGCGTCCGGAGACTCCTAGGCCCCACGGGTGTGCATCGTTTTCCCTCCGAGGTCACTGAGTGCCTCCAGACACCTGTGGGCCGGCGGAGCAACGTCGAGGTCCATTGGTTGATCCCCCGGAGGACCTCTGTGCCTGCCGAGTGCTGGGCAGCAACACACTGCGTGTTCCTTGAGGAGCGCTACATCTCCAGAGCCCTCGAATGCCCTCGGGACAACATGGCTAGTGAGTGCGAAGTGCCCAGGAAGACTCTGTCATGGCCCTTGTGTGAGCTGCCATGAGAGAACACTGTGCTTGGAACACTGCGAGGCCCGCCCCGTATCTGAAGTCACTCTGCTCGAGGAGAAAGTCAGCATCTTAGCACGCTGTGTCGCTACCGGCACACCCAGCATGAACCCATGCCTGGAAGATAGGCCCTGATTCGCCGTGCAGAAGCGGAGGCGTGCTGCAGCTTCCAGGAGGCGGTGGCCTCTGCTCTGCATGCCTTTAACTGCAGCACAGCTTTCTGGACACCTGGGAGGCTAGCCGGGGCACCCTGCTCCCGGCAGGAACACTGAGTACCCCCAGGTGCACCTGGGTCTGCTAAGCAACATCCAGGCCCGTAGCCCTTCAGAGCCTCCTGTGTGCAGGCCGAGCGTAGAGAAACGCACTGCCCTCTCCTTCGGAGCAGCTTAGTTTCCTCCGCACTCGCACACGTTCGCGAACACCGTTCTGGCATGTCCCACATGGCCCGGAGGTCTTACGCGGTGCCCTAATCGGACCTGCCCTCAGAGGAGCCCTCGTCTTCGCGTTTCATCCAGGACCTCCTGACTGAAGTCACCGTGCCTCCTAGAGGACGGCGGCTTGGGTTTTTCCTGCACTTCAAGTCCTGTTCCTTCTGCGGCACTGCAGGCAGCCCCAGGCCCAGAGGAGCAGCTACGGCGTTCCTCGGTTGAGACAGTTCGCCGGATGCGGGACTCCCTACTTCGATGTTAATTCAGGGAAGGAAACACAGGGTAACCGGTGTCTCTTGGGACTCCTTAGAAGCCACAGGGATGTACGCTGAGTGTGCCCATGAAAACGGGGGCCTGCTGGAACTAGCCCTGCTTTTCCATTGTGAGGGCGGCATTCATGCCTGCCTTGAAGCTACCTGACATTCCCGGCTCCCGACAGGCCAGTGAGCCCTGGAAGAAGGCTTCGGGGTAAAATATGAATTTGCTCTCTCTAAACCAGGGGCTTCCGTGGCCGCCGCGGCGGTCCGCATGACAGGCTCTAGAGCGAAAGTGAACCTCGACGTGAGAACTCGCCTCCAGGTTAGGCCCTGAGTAGCCGTGCAGAAAGGGAGTCATGCAGCTGTTTCCACAAGTTCTCAGTCGCTTATGTGCTTTATTTTAAAGGAAGTACGCGTCCGGGGACTCCTAGGCCCCACGGGTGTGCATCGTTCTCCCTCCGAGGTCACTGAGTGCCTCCAGACACCTGTGGGCCGGCGGAGCAACGTCGAGGTCCATTGGTTGATCCCCCGGAGGACCTCTGTGCCTGCCGAGTGCTGGGCAGCAACACACTGCGCATTCCTTGAGGAGCGCTACATCTCCAGAGCCCTCGAATGCCCTCGGGACAACATGGCTAGTGAGTGCGAAGTGCCCAGGAAGACTCTGTCATGGCCCTTGTGTGAGCTGCCATGAGAGAACACTGTGCTTGGAACACTGCGAGGCCCGCCCCGTATCTGAAGTCACTCTGCTCGAGGAGAAAGTCAGCATCTTAGCACGCTGTGTCGCTACCGGCACACCCAGCATGAACCCATTCCTGGAAGTAAGGCCCTGATTCGCCGTGCAGAAGCGGAGGCATGCTGCAGCTTCCAGGAGGCGGTGGCCTCTGCTCTGCATGCCTTTAACGGCAGCACAGCTTTCTGGACACCTGGGAGGCTAGCCGGGGCACCCTGCTCCCGGCAGGAACACTGAGTACCCCCAGGTGCACCTGGGTCTGCTAAGCAACATCCAGGCCCGTAGCCCTTCAGAGCCTCCTGTGTGCAGGCCGAGCGTAGGGAAACGCACTGCCCTCTCCTTCGGAGCAGCTTAGTTTCCTCCGCACTCGCACACGTTCGCGAACACCGTTCTGGCACGTCCCACGTGGCGCGGAGGTCTTACGGGGTGCCCTAATCGTACCTGCCCTCAGAGGAGCCCTCGTCTTCGCGTTCCATCCAGGACCTCCTGACTGAAGTCACCGTGCCTCCTAGAGGACGGCGGCTTGGGTTCTTACTGCACTTCAAGTCCTGTTCCTTCTGCGGCACTGCAGGCAGCACCAGGCCCAGAGGAGCAGCTACGGCGTTCCTCGGTTGAGACAGTTCGCCGGATGCGGGACTCCCTACTTCGATGTTAATTCAGGGAAGGAAACACAGGGTAACCGGTGTCTCTTGGGACTCCTTAGAAGCCACAGGGATGTACGCTGAGTGTGCCCATGAAAACGGGGGCCTGTTGGAACTAGCCCTGCTTTTCCATTTTGAGGGCGGCATTCATGCCTGCCTTGAAGCTACCTGACATTCCCAGCTCCCGACAGGCCAGTGAGCCCTGGAAGAAGGCTTCGGGGTAAAATATGAATTTGCTCTCTCTAAACCAGGGGCTTCCTTGGCCGCCGCGGTGGTCCGCATGACAGGCTCTAGAGCGAAAGTGAACCTCGACGTGAGAACTCGCCTCCAGGTTAGGCCCTGAATAGCCATGCAGAAAGGGAGGCATGCAGCTGTTTCCACAAGTTCTCAGTCACTTATGTGCTTTATTTTAAAGGAAGTACGCGTCCGGGGACTCCTAGGCCCCACGGGTGTGCATCGTTCTCCCTCCGAGGTCACTGAGTGCCTCCAGACACCTGTGGGCCGGCGGAGCAACGTCGAGGTCCATTGGTTGATCCCCCGGAGGACCTCTGTGCCTGCCGAGTGCTGGGCAGCAACACACTGCGCATTCCTTGAGGAGCGCTACATCTCCAGAGCCCTCAAATGCCCTCGGGACAACATGGCTAGTGAGTGCGAAGTGCCCAGGAAGACTCTGTCATGGCCCTTGTGTGAGCTGCCATGAGAGAACACTGTGCTTGGAACACTGCGAGGCCCGCCCCGTATCTGAAGTCACTCTGCTCGAGGAGAAAGTCAGCATCTTAGCACGCTGTGTCGCTACCGGCACACCCAGCATGAACCCATTCCTGGAAGTAAGGCCCTGATTCGCCGTGCAGAAGCGGAGGCATGCTGCAGCTTCCAGGAGGCGGTGGCCTCTGCTCTGCATGCCTTTAACGGCAGCACAGCTTTCTGGACACCTGGGAGGCTAGCCGGGGCACCCTGCTCCCGGCAGGAACACTGAGTACCCCCAGGTGCACCTGGGTCTGCTAAGCAACATCCAGGCCCGTAGCCCTTCAGAGCCCCCTGTGTGCAGGCCGAGCGTAGGGAAACGCACTGCCCTCTCCTTCGGAGCAGCTTAGTTTCCTCCGCACTCGCACACGTTCGCGAACACCGTTCTGGCACGTCCCACGTGGCGTGGAGTTCTTACGCGGTGCCCTAATCGGAGCTGCCCTCAGAGGAGCCCTCGTCTTCGCGTTCCATCCAGGACCTCCTGACTGAAGTCACCGTGCCTCCTAGAGGACGGCGGCTTGGGTTTTTCCTGCACTTCAAGTCCTGTTCCTTCTGCGGCACTGCAGGCAGCACCAGGCACAGAGGAGCAGCTACGGCGTTCCTCGGTTGAGACAGTTCGCCGGATGCGGGACTCCCTACTTCGATAAGTTGATTCAGGGTAGGAAACACAGGGTAACCGGTGTCTCTTGGGACTCCTTAGAAGCCACAGGGATGTACGCTGAGTGTGCCCATGAAAACGGGGGCCTGTTGGAACTAGCCCTGCTTTTCCATTTTGAGGGCGGCATTCATGCCTGCCTTGAAGCTACCTGACATTCCCGGCTCCCGACAGGCCAGTGAGCCCTGGAAGAATGCTTCGGGGAAAATTATGAATTTGCTCTCTCTAAACCAGGGGCTTCCGTGGGCGCGGCGGCGGTCCGCATGACGGACTCTAGAGCAAAAGGGAACCTCGACGTGAGAACTCGCCTCCAGGTTAGGCCCTGAGTAGCCGTGCAGAAAGGGAGGCATGCAGCTGTTTCCACAAGTTCTCAGTCGCTTATGTGCTTTATTTTAAAGGAAGTACGCGTCGCGGGACTCCTAGGCTCCACGGGTGTGCATCGTTTTCCCTCCGAGGTCACTGAGTGCCTCCAGACACCTGTGGGCCGGCGGAGCAGCGTCAAGGTCCATTGGTTGATCCCCCGGAGGACCTCTGTGCCTGCCGAGTGCAGGGCAGCAACACACTGCGCATTCCTTGAGGAGCGCTACATCTCCAGAGCCCTCGAATGCCCTCGGGACAACATGGCTAGTGAGTGCGAAGTGCCCAGGAAGACTCTGTCATGGCCCTTGTGTGAGCTGCCATGAGAGAACACTGTGCTTGGAACACTGCGAGGCCCGCCCCGTATCTGAAGTCACTCTGCTCGAGGAGAAAGTCAGCATCTTAGCACGCTGTGTCGCTACCGGCACACACAGCATGAACCCATGCCTGGAAGATAGGCCCTGATTCGCCGTGCAGAAGCGGAGGCGTGCTGCAGCTTCCAGGAGGCGGTGGCCTCTGCTCTGCATGCCTTTAACGGCAGCACAGCTTTCTGGACACCTGGGAGGCTAGCCGGGGCACCCTGCTCCCGGCAGGAACACTGAGTACCCCCAGGTGCACCTGGGTCTGCTAAGCAACATCCAGGCCCGTAGCCCTTCAGAGCCCCCTGTGTGCAGGCCGAGCGTAGGGAAACGCACTGCCCTCTCCTTCGGAGCAGCTTAGTCTCCTCCGCACTCGCACACGTTCGCGAACACCGTTCTGGCATGTCCCACATGGCCCGGAGGTCTTACGCGGTGCCCTAATCGGACCTGCCCTCAGAGGAGCCCTCGTCTTCGCGTTTCATCCAGGACCTCCTGACTGAAGTCACCGTGCCTCCTAGAGGACGGCGGCTTGGGTTTTTCCTGCACTTCAAGTCCTGTTCCTTCTGCGGCACTGCAGGCAGCACCAGGCCCAGAGGAGCAGCTACGGCGTTCCTCGGTTGAGACAGTTCGCCGGATGCGGGACTCCCTACTTCGATGTTAATTCAGGGAAGGAAACACAGGGTAACCGGTGTCTCTTGGGACTCCTTAGAAGCCACAGGGATGTACGCTGAGTGTGCCCATGAAAACGGGGGCCTGCTGGAACTAGCCCTGCTTTCCCATTTTGAGGGCGGCATTCATGCCTGCCTTGAAGCTACCTGACATTCCCGGCTCCCGACAGGCCAGTGAGCCCTGGAAGAAGGCTTCGGGGTAAAATATGAATTTGCTCTCTCTAAACCAGGGGCTTCCGTGGCCGCCGCGGCGGTCCGCATGACAGGCTCTAGAGCGAAAGTGAACCTCGACGTCAGAACTCGCCTCCAGGTTAGGCCCTGAGTAGCCGTGCAGAAAGGGAGTCATGCAGCTGTTTCCACAAGTTCTCAGTCGCTTATGTGCTTTATTTTAAAGGAAGTACGCGTCCGGGGACTCCTAGGCCCCACGGGTGTGCATCGTTCTCCCTCCGAGGTCACTGAGTGCCTCCAGACACCTGTGGGCCGGCGGAGCAACGTCGAGGTCCATTGGTTGATCCCCCGGAGGACCTCTGTGCCTGCCGAGTGCTGGGCAGCAACACACTGCGCATTCCTTGAGGAGCGCTACATCTCCAGAGCCCTCGAATGCCCTCGGGACAACATGGCTAGTGAGTGCGAAGTGCCCAGGAAGACTCTGTCATGGCCCTTGTGTGAGCTGCCATGAGAGAACACTGTGCTTGGAACACTGCGAGGCCCGCCCCGTATCTGAAGTCACTCTGCTCGAGGAGAAAGTCAGCATCTTAGCATGCTGTGTCGCTACCGGCACACCCAGCATGAACCCATTCCTGGAAGTAAGGCCCTGATTCGCCGTGCAGAAGCGGAGGCATGCTGCAGCTTCCAGAAGGCGGTGGCCTCTGCTCTGCATGCCTTTAACGGCAGCACAGCTTTCTGGACACCTGGGAGGCTAGCCGGGGCACCCTGCTCCCGGCAGGAACACTGAGTACCCCCAGGTGCACCTGGGTCTGCTAAGCAACATCCAGGCCCGTAGCCCTTCAGAGCCCCCTGTGTGCAGGCCGAGCGTAGGGAAACGCACTGCCCTCTCCTTCGGAGCAGCTTAGTCTCCTCCGCACTCGCACACGTTCGCGAACACCGTTCTGGCACGTCCCACGTGGCCCGGAGGTCTTACGCGGTGCCCTAAACGGAGCTGCACTCAGAGGAGCCCTCGTCTTCGCGTTTCATCCAGGACCTCCTGACTGAAGTCACTGGGCCTCCTAGAGGATGGCGGCTTGGGTTCCTACTGCACTTCAAGTCCTGTTCCTTCTGCGGCACTGCAGGCAGCCACAGGCCCAGAGGAGCAGCTACGGCGTTCCTCGGTTGAGACAGTTCGCCGGATGCGGGACTCCCTACTTCGATAAGTTAATTCAGGGAAGGAAACACAGGGTAACCGGTGTCTCTTGGGACTCCTTAGAAGCCACAGGGATGTACGCTGAGTGTGCCCATGAAAACAGGGACCTGCTGGAACAAGCCCTGCTTTCCCATTTTGAGGGTGGCATTCATGCCTGCCTTGAAGCTACCTGACATTCCCGGCTCCCGACAGGCCAGTGAGCCCTGGAAGAATGCTTCGGGGAAAATTATGAGTTTGCTCTCTCTAAACCAGGGGCTTCCGTGGTCGCAGCTCGGTCCGCATGACAGGCTCTAGAGCGAAAGGGAACCTCGACGTGAGAACTCGCCTCCAGGTTAGGCCTTGAGTAGCCATGCAGAAAGGGAGGCATGCAGCTGTTTCCACGAGTTCTCAGTCGCTTATGTCCTTTAGTTTAAAGGAAGTACGCGTCCGGGGACTCCTAGGCCCCACGGGTGTGCATCATTTTCCCTCCGAGGTCACTGAGTGCCTCCAGACACCTGTGGGCCGGCGCAGCAACGTCGAGGTCCATTGGTTGATCCCCCGGAGGACCTCTGTGCCTGCCGAGTGCTGGGCAGCAACACACTGCACGTTCCTTGAGGAGCGCTACATCTCCAGAGCCCTCGAATGCCCTCGGGACAACATGGCTAGTGAGTGCGAAGTGCCCAGGAAGACTCTGTCATGGCCCTTGTGTGAGCTGCCATGAGAGAACACTGTGCTTGGAACACTGCGAGGCCCGCCCCGTATCTGAAGTCACTCTGCTCGAGGAGAAAGTCAGCATCTTAGCATGCTGTGTCGCTACCGGCACACCCAGCATGAACCCATTCCTGGAAGTAAGGCCCTGATTCGCCGTGCAGAAGCGGAGGCATGCTGCAGCTTCCAGAAGGCGGTGGCCTCTGCTCTGCATGCCTTTAACGGCAGCACAGCTTTCTGGACACCTGGGAGGCTAGCCGGGGCACCCTGCTCCCGGCAGGAACACTGAGTACCCCCAGGTGCACCTGGGTCTGCTAAGCAACATCCAGGCCCGTAGCCCTTCAGAGCCCCCTGTGTGCAGGCCGAGCGTAGGGAAACGCACTGTCCTCTCCTTCGGAGCAGCTTAGTTTCCTCCGCACTCGCACACGTTCGCGAACACCGTTCTGGCACGTCCCACGTGGCGTGGAGTTCTTACGCGGTGCCCTAATCGGAGCTGCCCTCAGAGGAGCCCTCGTCTTCGCGTTCCATCCAGGACCTCCTGACTGAAGTCACCGGGCCTCCTAGAGGACGGCGGCTTGGGTTCTTACTGCACTTCAAGTCCTGTTCCTTCTGCGGCACTGCAGGCAGCCCCAGGCCCAGAGGAGCAGCTACGGCGTTCCTCGGTTGAGACAGTTCGCCGGATGCGGGACTCCCTACTTCGATAAGTTGATTCAGGGAAGGAAACACAGGGTAACCGGTGTCTCTTGGGACTCCTTAGAAGCCACAGGGATGTACGCTGAGTGTGCCCATGAAAACGGGGGCCTGCTGGAACTAGCCCTGCTTTTCCATTTTGAGGGCGGCATTCATGCCTGCCTTGAAGCTACCTGACATTCCCGGCTCCCGACAGGCCAGTGAGCCCTGGAAGAATGCTTCGGGGAAAATTATGAATTTGCTCTCTCTAAACCAGTGGCTTCCGTGGGCGCGGCGGCGGTCCGCATGACAGACTCTAGAGCGAAAGGGAACCTCGACGTGAGAACTCGCCTCCAGGTTAGGCCCTGAGTAGCCGTGCAGAAAGGGAGTCATGCAGCTGTTTCCACAAGTTCTCAGTCGCTTATGTGCTTTATTTTAAAGGAAGTACGCGTCCCGGGACTCCTAGGCCCCACGGGTGTGCATCGTTTTCCCTCCGAGGTCACTGAGTGCCTCCAGACACCTGTGGGCCGGCGGAGCAACGTCGAGGTCCATTGGTTGATCCCCCGGAGGACCTCTGTGCCTGCCGTGTGCTGGGCAGCAACACACTGCACGTTCCTTGAGGAGCGCTACATCTCCAGAGCCCTCGAACGCCCTCGGGACAACATGGCTAGTGAGTGCGAAGTGCCCAGGAAGACTCTGTCATGGCCCTTGTGTGAGCTGCCATGAGAGAACACTGTGCTTGGAACACTGCGAGGCCCGCCCCGTATCTGAAGTCACTCTGCTCGAGGAGAAAGTCAGCATCTTAGCACGCTGTGTCGCTACCGGCACACCCAGCATGAACCCATGCCTGGAAGATAGGCCCTGATTCGCCGTGCAGAAGCGGAGGCGTGCTGCAGCTTCCAGGAGGCGGTGGCCTCTGCTCTGCATGCCTTTAACGGCAGCACAGCTTTCTGGACACCTGGGAGGCTAGCCGGGGCACCCTGCTCCCGGCAGGAACACTGAGTACCCCCAGGTGCACCTGGGTCTGCTAAGCAACATCCAGGCCCGTAGCCCTTCAGAGCCTCCTGTGTGCAGGCCGAGCGTAGAGAAACGCACTGCCCTCTCCTTCGGAGCAGCTTAGTTTCCTCCGCACTCGCACACGTTCGCGAACACCGTTCTGGCATGTCCCACATGGCCCGGAGGTCTTACGCGGTGCCCTAATCGGACCAGCCCTCAGAGGAGCCCTCGTCTTCGCGTTCCATCCAGGACCTCCTGACTGAAGTCACCGTGCCTCCTAGAGGACGGCGGCTTGGGTTTTTCCTGCACTTCAAGTCCTGTTCCTTCTGCGGCACTGCAGGCAGCACCAGGCCCAGAGGAGCAGCTACGGCGTTCCTCGGTTGAGACAGTTCGCCGGATGCGGGACTCCCTACTTCGATGTTAATTCAGGGAAGGAAACACAGGGTAACCGGTGTCTCTTGGGACTCCTTAGAAGCCACAGGGATGTACGCTGAGTGTGCCCATGAAAACGGGGGCCTGTTGGAACTAGCCCTGCTTTTCCATTTTGAGGGCGGCATTCATGCCTGCCTTGAAGCTACCTGACATTCCCGGCTCCCGACAGGCCAGTGAGCCCTGGAAGAATGCTTCGGGGAAAATTATGAATTTGCTCTCTCTAAACCAGGGGCTTCCGTGGGCGCGGCGGCGGTCCGCATGACAGACTCTAGAGCGAAAGGGAACCTCGACGTGAGAACTCGCCTCCAGGTTAGGCCCTGAGTAGCCGTGCAGAAAGGGAGGCATGCAGCTGTTTCCACAAGTTCTCAGTCGCTTATGTGCTTTATTTTAAAGGAAGTACGCGTCCCGGGACTCCTAGGCCCCACGGGTGTGCATCGTTTTCCCTCCGAGGTCACTGAGTGCCTCCAGACACCTGTGGGCCGGCGGAGCAACGTCGAGGTCCATTGGTTGATCCCCCAGAGGACCTCTGTGCCTGCCGTGTGCTGGGCAGCAACACACTGCGCATTCCTTGAGGAGCGCTACATCTCCAGAGCCCTCGAATGCCCTCGGGACAACATGGCTAGTGAGTGCGAAGTGCCCAGGAAGACTCTGTCATGGCCCTTGTGTGAGCTGCCATGAGAGAACACTGTGCTTGGAACACTGCGAGGCCCGCCCCGTATCTGAAGTCACTCTGCTCGAGGAGAAAGTCAGCATCTTAGCATGCTGTGTCGCTACCGGCACACCCAGCATGAACCCATTCCTGGAAGTAAGGCCCTGATTCGCCGTGCAGAAGCGGAGGCATGCTGCAGCTTCCAGGAGGCGGTGGCCTCTGCTCTGCATGCCTTTAACGGCAGCACAGCTTTCTGGACACCTGGGAGGCTAGCCGGGGCACCCTGCTCCCGGCAGGAACACTGAGTACCCCCAGGTGCACCTGGGTCTGCTAAGCAACATCCAGGCCCGTAGCCCTTCAGAGCCCCCTGTGTGCAGGCCGAGCGTAGGGAAACGCACTGCCCTCTCCTTCGGAGCAGCTTAGTCTCCTCCGCACTCGCACACGTTCGCGAACACCGTTCTGGCACGTCCCACGTGGCGTGGAGTTCTTACGCGGTGCCCTAATCGGAGCTGCCCTCAGAGGAGCCCTCGTCTTCGCGTTTCATCCAGGACCTCCTGACTGAAGTCACTGGGCCTCCTAGAGGATGGCGGCTTGGGTTCCTACTGCACTTCAAGTCCTGTTCCTTCTGCGGCACTGCAGGCAGCCCCAGGCCCAGAGGAGCAGCTACGGCGTTCCTCGGTTGAGACAGTTCACCGGATGCGGGACTCCCTACTTCGATAAGTTAATTCAGGGAAGGAAACACAGGGTAACCGGTGTCTCTTGGGACTCCTTAGAAGCCACAGGGATGTACGCTGAGTGTGCCCATGAAAACGGGGGCCTGCTGGAACTAGCCCTGCTTTCCCATTTTGAGGGCGGCATTCATGCCTGCCTTGAAGCTACCTGACATTCCCGGCTCCCGACAGGCCAGTGAGCCCTGGAAGAATGCTTCGGGGAAAATTATGAGTTTGCTCTCTCTAAACCAGGGGCTTCCGTGGTCGCAGCTAGGTCCGCATGACAGGCTCTAGAGCGAAAGGGAACCTCGACGTGAGAACTCGCCTCCAGGTTAGGCCTTGAGTAGCCATGCAGAAAGGGAGGCATGCAGCTGTTTCCACGAGTTCTCAGTCGCTTATGTCCTTTAGTTTAAAGGAAGTACGCGTCCGGAGACTCCTAGGCCCCACGGGTGTGCATCGTTTTCCCTCCGAGGTCACTGAGTGCCTCCAGACACCTGTGGGCCGGCGGAGCAACGTCGAGGTCCATTGGTTGATCCCCCGGAGGACCTCTGTGCCTGCCGAGTGCTGGGCAGCAACACACTGCGCATTCCTTGAGGAGCGCTACATCTCCAGAGCCCTCGAATGCCCTCGGGACAACATGGCTAGTGAGTGCGAAGTGCCCAGGAAGACTCTGTCATGGCCCTTGTGTGAGCTGCCATGAGAGAACACTGTGCTTGGAACACTGCGAGGCCCGCCCCGTATCTGAAGTCACTCTGCTCGAGGAGAAAGTCAGCATCTTAGCACGCTGTGTCGCTACCGGCACACCCAGCATGAACCCATGCCTGGAAGATAGGCCCTGATTCGCCGTGCAGAAGCGGAGGCGTGCTGCAGCTTCCAGGAGGCGGTGGCCTCTGCTCTGCATGCCTTTAACTGCAGCACAGCTTTCTGGACACCTGGGAGGCTAGCCAGGGCACCCTGCTCCCGGCAGGAACACTGAGTACCCCCAGGTGCACCTGGGTCTGCTAAGCAACATCCAGGCCCGTAGCCCTTCAGAGCCTCCTGTGTGCAGGCCGAGCGTAGAGAAACGCACTGCCCTCTCCTTCGGAGCAGCTTAGTTTCCTCCGCACTCGCACACGTTCGCGAACACCGTTCTGGCATGTCTCACATGGCCCGGAGGTCTTACGCGGTGCCCTAATCGGAGCTGCCCTCAGAGGAGCCCTCGTCTTCGCGTTTCATCCAGGACCTCCTGACTGAAGTCACCGTGCCTCCTAGAGGACGGCGGCTTGGGTTTTTCCTGCACTTCAAGTCCTGTTCCTTCTGCGGCACTGCAGGCAGCACCAGGCCCAGAGGAGCAGCTACGGCGTTCCTCGGTTGAGACAGTTCGCCGGATGCGGGACTCCCTACTTCGATAAGTTGATTCAGGGAAGGAAACACAGGGTAACCGGTGTCTCTTGGGACTCCTTAGAAGCCACAGGGATGTACGCTGAGTGTGCCCATGAAAACAGGGGCCTGTTGGAACTAGCCCTGCTTTTCCATTTTGAGGGCGGCATTCATGCCTGCCTTGAAGCTACCTGACATTCCCGGCTCCCGACAGGCCAGTGAGCCCTGGAAGAATGCTTCGGGGAAAATTATGAATTTGCTCTCTCTAAACCAGGGGCTTCCGTGGGCGCGGCGGCGGTCCGCATGACAGACTCTAGAGCGAAAGGGAACCTCGACGTGAGAACTCGCCTCCAGGTTAGGCCCTGAGTAGCCGTGCAGAAAGGGAGGCATGCAGCTGTTTCCACAAGTTCTCAGTCGCTTATGTGCTTTATTTTAAAGGAAGTACGCGTCCCGGGACTCCTAGGCCCCACGGGTGTGCATCGTTTTCCCTCCGAGGTCACTGAGTGCCTCCAGACACCTGTGGGCCGGCGGAGCAACGTCGAGGTCCATTGGTTGATCCCCCAGAGGACCTCTGTGCCTGCCGTGTGCTGGGCAGCAACACACTGCGCATTCCTTGAGGAGCGCTACATCTCCAGAGCCCTCGAATGCCCTCGGGACAACATGGCTAGTGAGTGCGAAGTGCCCAGGAAGACTCTGTCATGGCCCTTGTGTGAGCTGCCATGAGAGAACACTGTGCTTGGAACACTGCGAGGCCCGCCCCGTATCTGAAGTCACTCTGCTCGAGGAGAAAGTCAGCATCTTAGCATGCTGTGTCGCTACCGGCACACCCAGCATGAACCCATGCCTGGAAGTAAGGCCCTGATTTGCCGTGCAGAAGCGGAGGCGTGCTGCAGCTTCCAGGAGGCGGTGGCCTCTGCTCTGCATGCCTTTAACGGCAGCACAGCTTTCTGGACACCTGGGAGGCTAGCCGGGGCACCCTGCTCCCGGCAGGAACACTGAGTACCCCCAGGTGCACCTGGGTCTGCTAAGCAACATCCAGGCCCGTAGCCCTTCAGAGCCCCCTGTGTGCAGGCCGAGCGTAGGGAAACGCACTGCCCTCTCCTTCGGAGCAGCTTAGTCTCCTCCGCACTTGCACACGTTCGCGAACACCGTTCTGGCACGTCCCACGTGGCGTGGAGTTCTTACGCGGTGCCCTAATCGGAGCTGCCCTCAGAGGAGCCCTCGTCTTCGCGTTTCATCCAGGACCTCCTGACTGAAGTCACTGGGCCTCCTAGAGGATGGCGGCTTGGGTTCCTACTGCACTTCAAGTCCTGTTCCTTCTGCGGCACTGCAGGCAGCCCCAGGCCCAGAGGAGCAGCTACGGCGTTCCTCGGTTGAGACAGTTCGCCGGATGCGGGACTCCCTACTTCGATAAGTTAATTCAGGGAAGGAAACACAGGGTAACCGGTGTCTCTTGGGACTCCTTAGAAGCCACAGGGATGTACGCTGAGTGTGCCCATGAAAACGGGGGCCTGCTGGAACTAGCCCTGCTTTCCCATTTTGAGGGCGGCATTCATGCCTGCCTTGAAGCTACCTGACATTCCCGGCTCCCGACAGGCCAGTGAGCCCTGGAAGAATGCTTCGGGGAAAATTATGAGTTTGCTCTCTCTAAACCAGGGGCTTCCGTGGTCGCAGCTAGGTCCGCATGACAGGCTCTAGAGCGAAAGGGAACCTCGACGTGAGAACTCGCCTCCAGGTTAGGCCTTGAGTAGCCATGCAGAAAGGGAGGCATGCAGCTGTTTCCACGAGTTCTCAGTCGCTTATGTCCTTTAGTTTAAAGGAAGTACGCGTCCGGAGACTCCTAGGCCCCACGGGTGTGCATCGTTTTCCCTCCGAGGTCACTGAGTGCCTCCAGACACCTGTGGGCCGGCGGAGCAACGTCGAGGTCCATTGGTTGATCCCCCGGAGGACCTCTGTGCCTGCCGAGTGCTGGGCAGCAACACACTGCGCATTCCTTGAGGAGCGCTACATCTCCAGAGCCCTCGAATGCCCTCGGGACAACATGGCTAGTGAGTGCGAAGTGCCCAGGAAGACTCTGTCATGGCCCTTGTGTGAGCTGCCATGAGAGAACACTGTGCTTGGAACACTGCGAGGCCCGCCCCGTATCTGAAGTCACTCTGCTCGAGGAGAAAGTCAGCATCTTAGCACGCTGTGTCGCTACCGGCACACCCAGCATGAACCCATGCCTGGAAGATAGGCCCTGATTCGCCGTGCAGAAGCGGAGGCGTGCTGCAGCTTCCAGGAGGCGGTGGCCTCTGCTCTGCATGCCTTTAACGGCAGCACAGCTTTCTGGACACCTGGGAGGCTAGCCGGGGCACCCTGCTCCCGGCAGGAACACTGAGTACCCCCAGGTGCACCTGGGTCTGCTAAGCAACATCCAGGCCCGTAGCCCTTCAGAGCCTCCTGTGTGCAGGCCGAGCGTAGAGAAACGCACTGCCCTCTCCTTCGGAGCAGCTTAGTTTCCTCCGCACTCGCACACGTTCGCGAACACCGTTCTGGCATGTCTCACATGGCCCGGAGGTCTTACGCGGTGCCCTAATCGGACCTGCCCTCAGAGGAGCCCTCGTCTTCGCGTTTCATCCAGGACCTCCTGACTGAAGTCACCGTGCCTCCTAGAGGACGGCGGCTTGGGTTTTTCCTGCACTTCAAGTCCTGTTCCTTCTGCGGCACTGCAGGCAGCACCAGGCCCAGAGGAGCAGCTACGGCGTTCCTCGGTTGAGACAGTTCGCCGGATGCGGGACTCCCTACTTCGATGTTAATTCAGGGAAGGAAACACAGGGTAACCGGTGTCTCTTGGGACTCCTTAGAAGCCACAGGGATGTACGCTGAGTGTGCCCATGAAAACGGGGGCCTGCTGGAACTAGCCCTGCTTTTCCATTTTGAGGGCGGCATTCATGCCTGCCTTGAAGCTACCTGACATTCCCGGCTCCCGACAGGCCAGTGAGCCCTGGAAGAAGGCTTCGGGGTAAAATATGAATTTGCTCTCTCTAAACCAGGGGTTTCCGTGGCCGCCGCGGCGGTCCGCATGACAGGCTCTAGAGCGAAAGTGAACCTCGACGTGAGAACTCGCCTCCAGGTTAGGCCCTGAGTAGCCGTGCAGAAAGGGAGTCATGCAGCTGTTTCCACAAGTTCTCAGTCGCTTATGTGCTTTATTTTAAAGGAAGTACGCGTCCGGGGACTCCTAGGTCCCACGGGTGTGCATCGTTCTCCCTCCGAGGTCACTGAGTGCCTCCAGACACCTGTGGGCCGGCGGAGCAACGTCGAGGTCCATTGGTTGATCCCCCGGAGGACCTCTGTGCCTGCCGAGTGCTGGGCAGCAACACACTGCGCATTCCTTGAGGAGCGCTACATCTCCAGAGCCCTCGAATGCCCTCGGGACAACATGGCTAGTGAGTGCGAAGTGCCCAGGAAGACTCTGTCATGGCCCTTGTGTGAGCTGCCATGAGAGAACACTGTGCTTGGAACACTGCGAGGCCCGCCCCGTATCTGAAGTCACTCTGCTCGAGGAGAAAGTCAGCATCTTAGCATGCTGTGTCGCTACCGGCACACCCAGCATGAACCCATTCCTGGAAGTAAGGCCCTGATTCGCCGTGCAGAAGCGGAGGCATGCTGCAGCTTCCAGGAGGCGGTGGCCTCTGCTCTGCATGCCTTTAACTGCAGCACAGCTTTCTGGACACCTGGGAGGCTAGCCGGGGCACCCTGCTCCCGGCAGGAACACTGAGTACCCCCAGGTGCACCTGGGTCTGCTAAGCAACATCCAGGCCCGTAGCCCTTCAGAGCCCCCTGTGTGCAGGCCGAGCGTAGGGAAACGCACTGCCCTCTCCTTCGGAGCAGCTTAGTTTCCTCCGCACTCGCACACGTTCGCGAACACCGTTCTGGCACGTCCCCCGTGGCGTGGAGTTCTTACGCGGTGCCCTAATCGGAGCTGCCCTCAGAGGAGCCCTCGTCTTCGCGTTCCATCCAGGACCTCCTGACTGAAGTCACCGGGCCTCCTAGAGGACGGCGGCTTGGGTTTTCCTGCACTTCAAGTCCTGTTCCTTCTGCGGCACTGCAGGCAGCCCCAGGCCCAGAGGAGCAGCTACGGCGTTCCTCGGTTGAGACAGTTCGCCGGATGCGGGACTCCCTACTTCGATAAGTTGATTCAGGGAAGGAAACACAGGGTAACCGGTGTCTCTTGGGACTCCTTAGAAGCCACAGGGATGTACGCTGAGTGTGCCCATGAAAACGGGGGCCTGTTGGAACTAGCCCTGCTTTTCCATTTTGAGGGCGGCATTCATGCCTGCCTTGAAGCTACCTGACATTCCCGGCTCCCGACAGGCCAGTGAGCCCTGGAAGAATGCTTCGGGGAAAATTATGAATTTGCTCTCTCTAAACCAGGGGCTTCCGTGGGCGCGGCGGCGGTCCGCATGACAGACTCTAGAGCGAAAGGGAACCTCGACGTGAGAACTCGCCTCCAGGTTAGGCCCTGAGTAGCCGTGCAGAAAGGGAGGCATGCAGCTGTTTCCACAAGTTCTCAGTCGCTTATGTGCTTTATTTTAAAGGAAGTACGCGTCCCGGGACTCCTAGGCCCCACGGGTGTGCATCGTTTTCCCTCCGAGGTCACTGAGTGCCTCCAGACACCTGTGGGCCGGCGGAGCAACGTCGAGGTCCATTGGTTGATCCCCCGGAGGACCTCTGTGCCTGCCGTGTGCTGGGCAGCAACACACTGCGCATTCCTTGAGGAGCGCTACATCTCCAGAGCCCTCGAATGCCCTCGGGACAACATGGCTAGTGAGTGCGAAGTGCCCAGGAAGACTCTGTCATGGCCCTTGTGTGAGCTGCCATGAGAGAACACTGTGCTTGGAACACTGCGAGGCCCGCCCCGTATCTGAAGTCACTCTGCTCGAGGAGAAAGTCAGCATCTTAGCATGCTGTGTCGCTACCGGCACACCCAGCATGAACCCATTCCTGGAAGTAAGGCCCTGATTCGCCGTGCAGAAGCGGAGGCATGCTGCAGCTTCCAGGAGGCGGTGGCCTCTGCTCTGCATGCCTTTAACGGCAGCACAGCTTTCTGGACACCTGGGAGGCTAGCCGGGGCACCCTGCTCCCGGCAGGAACACTGAGTACCCCCAGGTGCACCTGGGTCTGCTAAGCAACATCCAGGCCCGTAGCCCTTCAGAGCCCCCTGTGTGCAGGCCGAGCGTAGGGAAACGCACTGCCCTCTCCTTCGGAGCAGCTTAGTCTCCTCCGCACTCGCACACGTTCGCGAACACCGTTCTGGCACGTCCCACGTGGCGTGGAGTTCTTACGCGGTGCCCTAATCGGAGCTGCCCTCAGAGGAGCCCTCGTCTTCGCGTTTCATCCAGGACCTCCTGACTGAAGTCACTGGGCCTCCTAGAGGACGGCGGCTTGGGTTCCTACTGCACTTCAAGTCCTGTTCCTTCTGCGGCACTGCAGGCAGCCCCAGGCCCAGAGGAGCAGCTACGGCGTTCCTCGGTTGAGACAGTTCGCCGGATGCGGGACTCCCTACTTCGATAAGTTAATTCAGGGAAGGAAACACAGGGTAACCGGTGTCTCTTGGGACTCCTTAGAAGCCACAGGGATGTACGCTGAGTGTGCCCATGAAAACGGGGGCCTGCTGGAACTAGCCCTGCTTTCCCATTTTGAGGGCGGCATTCATGCCTGCCTTGAAGCTACCTGACATTCCCGGCTCCCGACAGGCCAGTGAGCCCTGGAAGAATGCTTCGGGGAAAATTATGAGTTTGCTCTCTCTAAACCAGGGGCTTCCGTGGTCGCAGCTAGGTCCGCATGACAGGCTCTAGAGCGAAAGGGAACCTCGACGTGAGAACTCGCCTCCAGGTTAGGCCTTGAGTAGCCATGCAGAAAGGGAGGCATGCAGCTGTTTCCACGAGTTCTCAGTCGCTTATGTCCTTTAGTTTAAAGGAAGTACGCGTCCGGAGACTCCTAGGCCCCACGGGTGTGCATCGTTCTCCCTCCGAGGTCACTGAGTGCCTCCAGACACCTGTGGGCCGGCGGAGCAACGTCGAGGTCCATTGGTTGATCCCCCGGAGGACCTCTGTGCCTGCCGAGTGCTGGGCAGCAGCACACTGCGCATTCCTTGAGGAGCGCTACATCTCCAGAGCCCTCGAATGCCCTCGGGACAACATGGCTAGTGAGTGCGAAGTGCCCAGGAAGACTCTGTCATGGCCCTTGTGTGAGCTGCCATGAGAGAACACTGTGCTTGGAACACTGCGAGGCCCGCCCCGTATCTGAAGTCACTCTGCTCGAGGAGAAAGTCAGCATCTTAGCACGCTGTGTCGCTACCGGCACACCCAGCATGAACCCATGCCTGGAAGATAGGCCCTGATTCGCCGTGCAGAAGCGGAGGCGTGCTGCAGCTTCCAGGAGGCGGTGGCTTCTGCTCTGCATGCCTTTAACGGCAGCACAGCTTTCTGGACACCTGGGAGGCTAGCCGGGGCACCCTGCTCCCGGCAGGAACACTGAGTACCCCCAGGTGCACCTGGGTCTGCTAAGCAACATCCAGGCCCGTAGCCCTTCAGAGCCTCCTGTGTGCAGGCCGAGCGTAGAGAAACGCACTGCCCTCTCCTTCGGAGCAGCTTAGTTTCCTCCGCACTCGCACACGTTCGCGAACACCGTTCTGGCATGTCCCACATGGCCCGGAGGTCTTACGCGGTGCCCTAATCGGACCTGCCCTCAGAGGAGCCCTCGTCTTCGCGTTTCATCCAGGACCTCCTGACTGAAGTCACCGTGCCTCCTAGAGGACGGCGGCTTGGGTTTTTCCTGCACTTCAAGTCCTGTTCCTTCTGCGGCACTGCAGGCAGCCCCAGGCCCAGAGGAGCAGCTACGGCGTTCCTCGGTTGAGACAGTTCGCCGGATGCGGGACTCCCTACTTCGATGTTAATTCAGGGAAGGAAACACAGGGTAACCGGTGTCTCTTGGGACTCCTTAGAAGCCACAGGGATGTACGCTGAGTGTGCCCATGAAAACGGGGGCCTGCTGGAACTAGCCCTGCTTTTCCATTGTGAGGGCGGCATTCATGCCTGCCTTGAAGCTACCTGACATTCCCGGCTCCCGACAGGCCAGTGAGCCCTGGAAGAAGGCTTCGGGGTAAAATATGAATTTGCTCTCTCTAAACCAGGGGCTTCCGTGGCCGCCGCGGCGGTCCGCATGACAGGCTCTAGAGCGAAAGTGAACCTCGACGTGAGAACTCGCCTCCAGGTTAGGCCCTGAGTAGCCGTGCAGAAAGGGAGTCATGCAGCTGTTTCCACAAGTTCTCAGTCGCTTATGTGCTTTATTTTAAAGGAAGTACGCGTCCGGGGACTCCTAGGCCCCACGGGTGTGCATCGTTCTCCCTCCGAGGTCACTGAGTGCCTCCAGACACCTGTGGGCCGGCGGAGCAACGTCGAGGTCCATTGGTTGATCCCCCGGAGGACCTCTGTGCCTGCCGAGTGCTGGGCAGCAACACACTGCGCATTCCTTGAGGAGCGCTACATCTCCAGAGCCCTCGAATGCCCTCGGGACAACATGGCTAGTGAGTGCGAAGTGCCCAGGAAGACTCTGTCATGGCCCTTGTGTGAGCTGCCATGAGAGAACACTGTGCTTGGAACACTGCGAGGCCCGCCCCGTATCTGAAGTCACTCTGCTCGAGGAGAAAGTCAGCATCTTAGCACGCTGTGTCGCTACCGGCACACCCAGCATGAACCCATTCCTGGAAGTAAGGCCCTGATTCGCCGTGCAGAAGCGGAGGCATGCTGCAGCTTCCAGGAGGCGGTGGCCTCTGCTCTGCATGCCTTTAACGGCAGCACAGCTTTCTGGACACCTGGGAGGCTAGCCGGGGCACCCTGCTCCCGGCAGGAACACTGAGTACCCCCAGGTGCACCTGGGTCTGCTAAGCAACATCCAGGCCCGTAGCCCTTCAGAGCCCCCTGTGTGCAGGCCGAGCGTAGGGAAACGCACTGCCCTCTCCTTCGGAGCAGCTTAGTTTCCTCCGCACTCGCACACGTTCGCGAACACCGTTCTGGCACGTCCCACGTGGCGTGGAGTTCTTACGCGGTACCCTAATCGGACCTGCCCTCAGAGGAGCCCTCGTCTTCGCGTTCCATCCAGGACCTCCTGACTGAAGTCACCGGGCCTCCTAGAGGACGGCGGCTTGGGTTCTTACTGCACTTCAAGTCCTGTTCCTTCTGCGGCACTGCAGGCAGCCCCAGGCCCAGAGGAGCAGCTACGGCGTTCCTCGGTTGAGACAGTTCGCCGGATGCGGGACTCCCTACTTCGATAAGTTGATTCAGGGAAGGAAACACAGGGTAACCGGTGTCTCTTGGGACTCCTTAGAAGCCACAGGGATGTACGCTGAGTGTGCCCATGAAAACGGGGGCCTGTTGGAACTAGCCCTGCTTTTCCATTTTGAGGGCGGCATTCATGCCTGCCTTGAAGCTACCTGACATTCCCGGCTCCCGACAGGCCAGTGAGCCCTGGAAGAATGCTTCGGGGAAAATTATGAGTTTGCTCTCTCTAAACCAGGGGCTTCCGTGGTCGCAGCTAGGTCCGCATGACAGGCTCTAGAGCGAAAGGGAACCTCGACGTGAGAACTCGCCTCCAGGTTAGGCCTTGAGTAGCCATGCAGAAAGGGAGGCATGCAGCTGTTTCCACGAGTTCTCAGTCGCTTATGTCCTTTAGTTTAAAGGAAGTACGCGTCCGGAGACTCCTAGGCCCCACGGGTGTGCATCGTTTTCCCTCCGAGGTCACTGAGTGCCTCCAGACACCTGTGGGCCGGCGGAGCAACGTCGAGGTCCATTGGTTGATCCCCCGGAGGACCTCTGTGCCTGCCGAGTGCTGGGCAGCAACACACTGCGCATTCCTTGAGGAGCGCTACATCTCCAGAGCCCTCGAATGCCCTCGGGACAACATGGCTAGTGAGTGCGAAGTGCCCAGGAAGACTCTGTCATGGCCCTTGTGTGAGCTGCCATGAGAGAACACTGTGCTTGGAACACTGCGAGGCCCGCCCCGTATCTGAAGTCACTCTGCTCGAGGAGAAAGTCAGCATCTTAGCACGCTGTGTCGCTACCGGCACACCCAGCATGAACCCATGCCTGGAAGATAGGCCCTGATTCGCCGTGCAGAAGCGGAGGCGTGCTGCAGCTTCCAGGAGGCGGTGGCCTCTGCTCTGCATGCCTTTAACTGCAGCACAGCTTTCTGGACACCTGGGAGGCTAGCCGGGGCACCCTGCTCCCGGCAGGAACACTGAGTACCCCCAGGTGCACCTGGGTCTGCTAAGCAACATCCAGGCCCGTAGCCCTTCAGAGCCTCCTGTGTGCAGGCCGAGCGTAGAGAAACGCACTGCCCTCTCCTTCGGAGCAGCTTAGTTTCCTCCGCACTCGCACACGTTCGCGAACACCGTTCTGGCATGTCCCACATGGCCCGGAGGTCTTACGCGGTGCCCTAATCGGACCTGCCCTCAGAGGAGCCCTCGTCTTCGCGTTTCATCCAGGACCTCCTGACTGAAGCCACCGTGCCTCCTAGAGGACGGCGGCTTGGGTTTTTCCTGCACTTCAAGTCCTGTTCCTTCTGCGGCACTGCAGGCAGCCCCAGGCCCAGAGGAGCAGCTACGGCGTTCCTCGGTTGAGACAGTTCGCCGGATGCGGGACTCCCTACTTCGATGTTAATTCAGGGAAGGAAACACAGGGTAACCGGTGTCTCTTGGGACTCCTTAGAAGCCACAGGGATGTACGCTGAGTGTGCCCATGAAAACGGGGGCCTGCTGGAACTAGCCCTGCTTTCCCATTTTGAGGGCGGCATTCATGCCTGCCTTGAAGCTACCTGACATTCCCGGCTCCCGACAGGCCAGTGAGCCCTGGAAGAAGGCTTCGGGGTAAAATATGAATTTGCTCTCTCTAAACCAGGGGTTTCCGTGGCCGCCGTGGCGGTCCGCATGACAGGCTCTAGAGCGAAAGTGAACCTCGACGTGAGAACTCGCCTCCAGGTTAGGCCCTGAGTAGCCGTGCAGAAAGGGAGTCATGCAGCTGTTTCCACAAGTTCTCAGTCGCTTATGTGCTTTATTTTAAAGGAAGTACGCGTCCGGGGACTCCTAGGCCCCACGGGTGTGCATCGTTCTCCCTCCGAGGTCACTGAGTGCCTCCAGACACCTGTGGGCCGGCGGAGCAACGTCGAGGTCCATTGGTTGATCCCCCGGAGGACCTCTGTGCCTGCCGAGTGCTGGGCAGCAACACACTGCGCATTCCTTGAGGAGCGCTACATCTCCAGAGCCCTCGAATGCCCTCGGGACAACATGGCTAGTGAGTGCGAAGTGCCCAGGAAGACTCTGTCATGGCCCTTGTGTGAGCTGCCATGAGAGAACACTGTGCTTGGAACACTGCGAGGCCCGCCCCGTATCTGAAGTCACTCTGCTCGAGGAGAAAGTCAGCATCTTAGCACGCTGTGTCGCTACCGGCACACCCAGCATGAACCCATTCCTGGAAGTAAGGCCCTGATTCGCCGTGCAGAAGCGGAGGCATGCTGCAGCTTCCAGGAGGCGGTGGCCTCTGCTCTGCATGCCTTTAACGGCAGCACAGCTTTCTGGACACCTGGGAGGCTAGCCGGGGCACCCTGCTCCCGGCAGGAACACTGAGTACCCCCAGGTGCACCTGGGTCTGCTAAGCAACATCCAGGCCCGTAGCCCTTCAGAGCCCCCTGTGTGCAGGCCGAGCGTAGGGAAACGCACTGCCCTCTCCTTCGGAGCAGCTTAGTTTCCTCCGCACTCGCACACGTTCGCGAACACCGTTCTGGCACGTCCCACGTGGCGTGGAGTTCTTACGCGGTGCCCTAATCGGAGCTGCCCTCAGAGGAGCCCTCGTCTTCGCGTTCCATCCAGGACCTCCTGACTGAAGTCACCGGGCCTCCTAGAGGACGGCGGCTTGGGTTCTTACTGCACTTCAAGTCCTGTTCCTTCTGCGGCACTGCAGGCAGCCACAGGCCCAGAGGAGCAGCTACGGCGTTCCTCGGTTGAGACAGTTCGCCGGATGCGGGACTCCCTACTTCGATAAGTTGATTCAGGGAAGGAAACACAGGGTAACCGGTGTCTCTTGGGACTCCTTAGAAGCCACAGGGATGTACGCTGAGTGTGCCCATGAAAACGGGGGCCTGTTGGAACTAGCCCTGCTTTTCCATTTTGAGGGCGGCATTCATGCCTGCCTTGAAGCTACCTGACATTCCCGGCTCCCGACAGGCCAGTGAGCCCTGGAAGAATGCTTCGGGGAAAATTATGAATTTGCTCTCTCTAAACCAGGGGCTTCCGTGGGCGCGGCGGCGGTCCGCATGACAGACTCTAGAGCGAAAGGGAACCTCGACGTGAGAACTCGCCTCCAGGTTAGGCCCTGAGTAGCCGTGCAGAAAGGGAGGCATGCAGCTGTTTCCACAAGTTCTCAGTCGCTTATGTGCTTTATTTTAAAGGAAGTACGCGTCCCGGGACTCCTAGGCCCCACGGGTGTGCATCGTTTTCCCTCCGAGGTCACTGAGTGCCTCCAGACACCTGTGGGCCGGCGGAGCAACGTCGAGGTCCATTGGTTGATCCCCCGGAGGACCTCTGTGCCTGCCGTGTGCTGGGCAGCAACACACTGCGCATTCCTTGAGGAGCGCTACATCTCCAGAGCCCTCGAATGCCCTCGGGACAACATGGCTAGTGAGTGCGAAGTGCCCAGGAAGACTCTGTCATGGCCCTTGTGTGAGCTGCCATGAGAGAACACTGTGCTTGGAACACTGCGAGGCCCGCCCCGTATCTGAAGTCACTCTGCTCGAGGAGAAAGTCAGCATCTTAGCATGCTGTGTCGCTACCGGCACACCCAGCATGAACCCATTCCTGGAAGTAAGGCCCTGATTCGCCGTGCAGAAGCGGAGGCATGCTGCAGCTTCCAGGAGGCGGTGGCCTCTGCTCTGCATGCCTTTAACGGCAGCACAGCTTTCTGGACACCTGGGAGGCTAGCCGGGGCACCCTGCTCCCGGCAGGAACACTGAGTACCCCCAGGTGCACCTGGGTCTGCTAAGCAACATCCAGGCCCGTAGCCCTTCAGAGCCCCCTGTGTGCAGGCCGAGCGTAGGGAAACGCACTGCCCTCTCCTTCGGAGCAGCTTAGTCTCCTCCGCACTCGCACACGTTCGCGAACACCGTTCTGGCACATCCCACGTGGCGTGGAGTTCTTACGCGGTGCCCTAATCGGAGCTGCCCTCAGAGGAGCCCTCGTCTTCGCGTTTCATCCAGGACCTCCTGACTGAAGTCACTGGGCCTCCTAGAGGACGGCGGCTTGGGTTCCTACTGCACTTCAAGTCCTGTTCCTTCTGCGGCACTGCAGGCAGCCCCAGGCCCAGAGGAGCAGCTACGGCGTTCCTCGGTTGAGACAGTTCGCCGGATGCGGGACTCCCTACTTCGATAAGTTAATTCAGGGAAGGAAACACAGGGTAACCGGTGTCTCTTGGGACTCCTTAGAAGCCACAGGGATGTACGCTGAGTGTGCCCATGAAAACGGGGGCCTGCTGGAACTAGCCCTGCTTTCCCATTTTGAGGGCGGCATTCATGCCTGCCTTGAAGCTACCTGACATTCCCGGCTCCCGACAGGCCAGTGAGCCCTGGAAGAATGCTTCGGGGAAAATTATGAATTTGCTCTCTCTAAACCAGGGGCTTCCGTGGTCGCAGCTAGGTCCGCATGACAGGCTCTAGAGCGAAAGGGAACCTCGACGTGAGAACTCGCCTCCAGGTTAGGCCTTGAGTAGCCATGCAGAAAGGGAGGCATGCAGCTGTTTCCACGAGTTCTCATTCGCTTATGTCCTTTAGTTTAAAGGAAGTACGCGTCCGGAGACTCCTAGGCCCCACGGGTGTGCATCGTTTTCCCTCCGAGGTCACTGAGTGCCTCCAGACACCTGTGGGCCGGCGGAGCAACGTCGAGGTCCATTGGTTGATCCCCCGGAGGACCTCTGTGCCTGCCGAGTGCTGGGCAGCAACACACTGCGCATTCCTAGAGGAGCGCTACATCTCCAGAGCCCTCGAATGCCCTCGGGACAACATGGCTAGTGAGCGCGAAGTGCCCAGGAAGACTCTGTCATGGCCCTTGTGTGAGCTGCCATGAGAGAACACTGTGCTTGGAACACTGCGAGGCCCGCCCCGTATCTGAAGTCACTCTGCTCGAGGAGAAAGTCAGCATCTTAGCACGCTGTGTCGCTACCGGCACACCCAGCATGAACCCATGCCTGGAAGATAGGCCCTGATTCGCCGTGCAGAAGCGGAGGCGTGCTGCAGCTTCCAGGAGGCGGTGGCCTCTGCTCTGCATGCCTTTAACTGCAGCACAGCTTTCTGGACACCTGGGAGGCTAGCCGGGGCACCCTGCTCCCGGCAGGAACACTGAGTACCCCCAGGTGCACCTGGGTCTGCTAAGCAACATCCAGGCCCGTAGCCCTTCAGAGCCTCCTGTGTGCAGGCCGAGCGTAGAGAAACGCACTGCCCTCTCCTTCGGAGCAGCTTAGTTTCCTCCGCACTCGCACACGTTCGCGAACACCGTTCTGGCATGTCCCACATGGCCCGGAGGTCTTACGCGGTGCCCTAATCGGACCTGCCCTCAGAGGAGCCCTCGTCTTCGCGTTTCATCCAGGACCTCCTGACTGAAGTCACCGTGCCTCCTAGAGGACGGCGGCTTGGGTTTTTCCTGCACTTCAAGTCCTGTTCCTTCTGCGGCACTGCAGGCAGCCCCAGGCCCAGAGGAGCAGCTACGGCGTTCCTCGGTTGAGACAGTTCGCCGGATGCGGGACTCCCTACTTCGATGTTAATTCAGGGAAGGAAACACAGGGTAACCGGTGTCTCTTGGGACTCCTTAGAAGCCACAGGGATGTACGCTGAGTGTGCCCATGAAAACGGGGGCCTGCTGGAACTAGCCCTGCTTTTCCATTGTGAGGGCGGCATTCATGCCTGCCTTGAAGCTACCTGACATTCCCGGCTCCCGACAGGCCAGTGAGCCCTGGAAGAAGGCTTCGGGGTAAAATATGAATTTGCTCTCTCTAAACCAGGGGCTTCCGTGGCCGCCGCGGCGGTCCGCATGACAGGCTCTAGAGCGAAAGTGAACCTCGACGTGAGAACTCGCCTCCAGGTTAGGCCCTGAGTAGCCGTGCAGAAAGGGAGTCATGCAGCTGTTTCCACAAGTTCTCAGTCGCTTATGTGCTTTATTTTAAAGGAAGTACGCGTCCGGGGACTCCTAGGCCCCACGGGTGTGCATCGTTCTCCCTCCGAGGTCACTGAGTGCCTCCAGACACCTGTGGGCCGGCGGAGCAACGTCGAGGTCCATTGGTTGATCCCCCGGAGGACCTCTGTGCCTGCCGAGTGCTGGGCAGCAACACACTGCGCATTCCTTGAGGAGCGCTACATCTCCAGAGCCCTCGAATGCCCTCGGGACAACATGGCTAGTGAGTGCGAAGTGCCCAGGAAGACTCTGTCATGGCCCTTGTGTGAGCTGCCATGAGAGAACACTGTGCTTGGAACACTGCGAGGCCCGCCCCGTATCTGAAGTCACTCTGCTCGAGGAGAAAGTCAGCATCTTAGCACGCTGTGTCGCTACCGGCACACCCAGCATGAACCCATTCCTGGAAGTAAGGCCCTGATTCGCCGTGCAGAAGCGGAGGCATGCTGCAGCTTCCAGGAGGCGGTGGCCTCTGCTCTGCATGCCTTTAACGGCAGCACAGCTTTCTGGACACCTGGGAGGCTAGCCGGGGCACCCTGCTCCCGGCAGGAACACTGAGTACCCCCAGGTGCACCTGGGTCTGCTAAGCAACATCCAGGCCCGTAGCCCTTCAGAGCCCCCTGTGTGCAGGCCGAGCGTAGGGAAACGCACTGCCCTCTCCTTCGGAGCAGCTTAGTTTCCTCCGCACTCGCACACGTTCGCGAACACCGTTCTGGCACATCCCACGTGGCGTGGAGTTCTTACGCGGTGCCCTAATCGGAGCTGCCCTCAGAGGAGCCCTCGTCTTCGCGTTTCATCCAGGACCTCCTGACTGAAGTCACTGGGCCTCCTAGAGGACGGCGGCTTGGGTTCCTACTGCACTTCAAGTCCTGTTCCTTCTGCGGCACTGCAGGCAGCCCCAGGCCCAGAGGAGCAGCTACGGCGTTCCTCGGTTGAGACAGTTCGCCGGATGCGGGACTCCCTACTTCGATAAGTTAATTCAGGGAAGGAAACACAGGGTAACCGGTGTCTCTTGGGACTCCTTAGAAGCCACAGGGATGTACGCTGAGTGTGCCCATGAAAACGGGGGCCTGCTGGAACTAGCCCTGCTTTCCCATTTTGAGGGCGGCATTCATGCCTGCCTTGAAGCTACCTGACATTCCCGGCTCCCGACAGGCCAGTGAGCCCTGGAAGAATGCTTCGGGGAAAATTATGAATTTGCTCTCTCTAAACCAGGGGCTTCCGTGGTCGCAGCTAGGTCCGCATGACAGGCTCTAGAGCGAAAGGGAACCTCGACGTGAGAACTCGCCTCCAGGTTAGGCCTTGAGTAGCCATGCAGAAAGGGAGGCATGCAGCTGTTTCCACGAGTTCTCAGTCGCTTATGTCCTTTAGTTTAAAGGAAGTACGCGTCCGGAGACTCCTAGGCCCCACGGGTGTGCATCGTTTTCCCTCCGAGGTCACTGAGTGCCTCCAGACACCTGTGGGCCGGCGGAGCAACGTCGAGGTCCATTGGTTGATCCCCCGGAGGACCTCTGTGCCTGCCGAGTGCTGGGCAGCAACACACTGCGCATTCCTAGAGGAGCGCTACATCTCCAGAGCCCTCGAATGCCCTCGGGACAACATGGCTAGTGAGTGCGAAGTGCCCAGGAAGACTCTGTCATGGCCCTTGTGTGAGCTGCCATGAGAGAACACTGTGCTTGGAACACTGCGAGGCCCGCCCCGTATCTGAAGTCACTCTGCTCGAGGAGAAAGTCAGCATCTTAGCACGCTGTGTCGCTACCGGCACACCCAGCATGAACCCATGCCTGGAAGATAGGCCCTGATTCGCCGTGCAGAAGCGGAGGCGTGCTGCAGCTTCCAGGAGGCGGTGGCCTCTGCTCTGCATGCCTTTAACTGCAGCACAGCTTTCTGGACACCTGGGAGGCTAGCCGGGGCACCCTGCTCCCGGCAGGAACACTGAGTACCCCCAGGTGCACCTGGGTCTGCTAAGCAACATCCAGGCCCGTAGCCCTTCAGAGCCTCCTGTGTGCAGGCCGAGCGTAGAGAAACGCACTGCCCTCTCCTTCGGAGCAGCTTAGTTTCCTCCGCACTCGCACACGTTCGCGAACACCGTTCTGGCATGTC
Organism: Pseudorca crassidens; assembly: GCF_039906515.1. Classification (NCBI taxonomy): domain Eukaryota; kingdom Metazoa; phylum Chordata; class Mammalia; order Artiodactyla; family Delphinidae; genus Pseudorca; species Pseudorca crassidens. The sequence continues at coordinate 91,435,499 of NC_090308.1, read as the reverse complement.
TCACATGGCCCGGAGGTCTTACGCGGTGCCCTAATCGGACCTGCCCTCAGAGGAGCCCTCGTCTTCGCGTTTCATCCAGGACCTCCTGACTGAAGTCACCGTGCCTCCTAGAGGACGGCGGCTTGGGTTTTTCCTGCACTTCAAGTCCTGTTCCTTCTGCGGCACTGCAGGCAGCACCAGGCCCAGAGGAGCAGCTACGGCGTTCCTCGGTTGAGACAGTTCGCCGGATGCGGGACTCCCTACTTCGATGTTAATTCAGGGAAGGAAACACAGGGTAACCGGTGTCTCTTGGGACTCCTTAGAAGCCACAGGGATGTACGCTGAGTGTGCCCATGAAAACGGGGGCCTGCTGGAACTAGCCCTGCTTTTCCATTTTGAGGGCGGCATTCATGCCTGCCTTGAAGCTACCTGACATTCCCGGCTCCCGACAGGCCAGTGAGCCCTGGAAGAAGGCTTCGGGGTAAAATATGAATTTGCTCTCTCTAAACCAGGGGTTTCCGTGGCCGCCGCGGCGGTCCGCATGACAGGCTCTAGAGCGAAAGTGAACCTCGACGTGAGAACTCGCCTCCAGGTTAGGCCCTGAGTAGCCGTGCAGAAAGGGAGGCATGCAGCTGTTTCCACAAGTTCTCAGTCGCTTATGTGCTTTATTTTAAAGGAAGTACGCGTCCGGGGACTCCTAGGTCCCACGGGTGTGCATCGTTCTCCCTCCGAGGTCACTGAGTGCCTCCAGACACCTGTGGGCCGGCGGAGCAACGTCGAGGTCCATTGGTTGATCCCCCGGAGGACCTCTGTGCCTGCCGAGTGCTGGGCAGCAACACACTGCGCATTCCTTGAGGAGCGCTACATCTCCAGAGCCCTCGAATGCCCTCGGGACAACATGGCTAGTGAGTGCGAAGTGCCCAGGAAGACTCTGTCATGGCCCTTGTGTGAGCTGCCATGAGAGAACACTGTGCTTGGAACACTGCGAGGCCCGCCCCGTATCTGAAGTCACTCTGCTCGAGGAGAAAGTCAGCATCTTAGCATGCTGTGTCGCTACCGGCACACCCAGCATGAACCCATTCCTGGAAGTAAGGCCCTGATTCGCCGTGCAGAAGCGGAGGCATGCTGCAGCTTCCAGGAGGCGGTGGCCTCTGCTCTGCATGCCTTTAACGGCAGCACAGCTTTCTGGACACCTGGGAGGCTAGCCGGGGCACCCTGCTCCCGGCAGGAACACTGAGTACCCCCAGGTGCACCTGGGTCTGCTAAGCAACATCCAGGCCCGTAGCCCTTCAGAGCCCCCTGTGTGCAGGCCGAGCGTAGGGAAACGCACTGCCCTCTCCTTCGGAGCAGCTTAGTTTCCTCCGCACTCGCACACGTTCGCGAACACCGTTCTGGCACGTCCCACGTGGCGTGGAGTTCTTACGCGGTGCCCTAATCGGAGCTGCCCTCAGAGGAGCCCTCGTCTTCGCGTTCCATCCAGGACCTCCTGACTGAAGTCACCGGGCCTCCTAGAGGACGGCGGCTTGGGTTCTTACTGCACTTCAAGTCCTGTTCCTTCTGCGGCACTGCAGGCAGCCCCAGGCCCAGAGGAGCAGCTACGGCGTTCCTCGGTTGAGACAGTTCGCCGGATGCGGGACTCCCTACTTCGATAAGTTGATTCAGGGAAGGAAACACAGGGTAACCGGTGTCTCTTGGGACTCCTTAGAAGCCACAGGGATGTACGCTGAGTGTGCCCATGAAAACGGGGGCCTGTTGGAACTAGCCCTGCTTTTCCATTTTGAGGGCGGCATTCATGCCTGCCTTGAAGCTACCTGACATTCCCGGCTCCCGACAGGCCAGTGAGCCCTGGAAGAATGCTTCGGGGAAAATTATGAATTTGCTCTCTCTAAACCAGGGGCTTCCGTGGGCGCGGCGGCGGTCCGCATGACAGACTCTAGAGCGAAAGGGAACCTCGACGTGAGAACTCGCCTCCAGGTTAGGCCCTGAGTAGCCGTGCAGAAAGGGAGGCATGCAGCTGTTTCCACAAGTTCTCAGTCGCTTTTGTGCTTTATTTTAAAGGAAGTACGCGTCCCGGGACTCCTAGGCCCCACGGGTGTGCATCGTTTTCCCTCCGAGGTCACTGAGTGCCTCCAGACACCTGTGGGCCGGCGGAGCAACGTCGAGGTCCATTGGTTGATCCCCCGGAGGACCTCTGTGCCTGCCGTGTGCTGGGCAGCAACACACTGCGCATTCCTTGAGGAGCGCTACATCTCCAGAGCCCTCGAATGCCCTCGGGACAACATGGCTAGTGAGTGCGAAGTGCCCAGGAAGACTCTGTCATGGCCCTTGTGTGAGCTGCCATGAGAGAACACTGTGCTTGGAACACTGCGAGGCCCGCCCCGTATCTGAAGTCACTCTGCTCGAGGAGAAAGTCAGCATCTTAGCATGCTGTGTCGCTACCGGCACACCCAGCATGAACCCATTCCTGGAAGTAAGGCCCTGATTCGCCGTGCAGAAGCGGAGGCATGCTGCAGCTTCCAGGAGGCGGTGGCCTCTGCTCTGCATGCCTTTAACGGCAGCACAGCTTTCTGGACACCTGGGAGGCTAGCCGGGGCACCCTGCTCCCGGCAGGAACACTGAGTACCCCCAGGTGCACCTGGGTCTGCTAAGCAACATCCAGGCCCGTAGCCCTTCAGAGCCCCCTGTGTGCAGGCCGAGCGTAGGGAAACGCACTGCCCTCTCCTTCGGAGCAGCTTAGTCTCCTCCGCACTCGCACACGTTCGCGAACACCGTTCTGGCACGTCCCACGTGGCGTGGAGTTCTTACGCGGTGCCCTAATCGGAGCTGCCCTCAGAGGAGCCCTCGTCTTCGCGTTTCATCCAGGACCTCCTGACTGAAGTCACTGGGCCTCCTAGAGGATGGCGGCTTGGGTTCCTACTGCACTTCAAGTCCTGTTCCTTCTGCGGCACTGCAGGCAGCCCCAGGCCCAGAGGAGCAGCTACGGCGTTCCTCGGTTGAGACAGTTCGCCGGATGCGGGACTCCCTACTTCGATAAGTTAATTCAGGGAAGGAAACACAGGGTAACCGGTGTCTCTTGGGACTCCTTAGAAGCCACAGGGATGTACGCTGAGTGTGCCCATGAAAACGGGGGCCTGCTGGAACTAGCCCTGCTTTCCCATTTTGAGGGTGGCATTCATGCCTGCCTTGAAGCTACCTGACATTCCCGGCTCCCGACAGGCCAGTGAGCCCTGGAAGAATGCTTCGGGGAAAATTATGAGTTTGCTCTCTCTAAACCAGGGGCTTCCGTGGTCGCAGCTAGGTCCGCATGACAGGCTCTAGAGCGAAAGGGAACCTCGACGTGAGAACTCGCCTCCAGGTTAGGCCTTGAGTAGCCATGCAGAAAGGGAGGCATGCAGCTGTTTCCACGAGTTCTCAGTCGCTTATGTCCTTTAGTTTAAAGGAAGTACGCGTCCGGAGACTCCTAGGCCCCACGGGTGTGCATCGTTTTCCCTCCGAGGTCACTGAGTGCCTCCAGACACCTGTGGGCCGGCGGAGCAACGTCGAGGTCCATTGGTTGATCTCCCGGAGGACCTCTGTGCCTGCCGAGTGCTGGGCAGCAACACACTGCGCATTCCTTGAGGAGCGCTACATCTCCAGAGCCCTCGAATGCCCTCGGGACAACATGGCTAGTGAGTGCGAAGTGCCCAGGAAGACTCTGTCATGGCCCTTGTGTGAGCTGCCATGAGAGAACACTGTGCTTGGAACACTGCGAGGCCCGCCCCGTATCTGAAGTCACTCTGCTCGAGGAGAAAGTCAGCATCTTAGCACGCTGTGTCGCTACCGGCACACCCAGCATGAACCCATGCCTGGAAGATAGGCCCTGATTCGCCGTGCAGAAGCGGAGGCGTGCTGCAGCTTCCAGGAGGCGGTGGCCTCTGCTCTGCATGCCTTTAACTGCAGCACAGCTTTCTGGACACCTGGGAGGCTAGCCGGGGCACCCTGCTCCCGGCAGGAACACTGAGTACCCCCAGGTGCACCTGGGTCTGCTAAGCAACATCCAGGCCCGTAGCCCTTCAGAGCCTCCTGTGTGCAGGCCGAGCGTAGGGAAACGCACTGCCCTCTCCTTCGGAGCAGCTTAGTTTCCTCCGCACTCGCACACGTTCGCGAACACCGTTCTGGCATGTCTCACATGGCCCGGAGGTCTTACGCGGTGCCCTAATCGGACCTGCCCTCAGAGGAGCCCTCGTCTTCGCGTTTCATCCAGGACCTCCTGACTGAAGTCACCGTGCCTCCTAGAGGACGGCGGCTTGGGTTTTTCCTGCACTTCAAGTCCTGTTCCTTCTGCGGCACTGCAGGCAGCACCAGGCCCAGAGGAGCAGCTACGGCGTTCCTCGGTTGAGACAGTTCGCCGGATGCGGGACTCCCTACTTCGATAAGTTGATTCAGGGAAGGAAACACAGGGTAACCGGTGTCTCTTGGGACTCCTTAGAAGCCACAGGGATGTACGCTGAGTGTGCCCATGAAAACGGGGGCCTGTTGGAACTAGCCCTGCTTTTCCATTTTGAGGGCGGCATTCATGCCTGCCTTGAAGCTACCTGACATTCCCGGCTCCCGACAGGCCAGTGAGCCCTGGAAGAATGCTTCGGGGAAAATTATGAATTTGCTCTCTCTAAACCAGGGGCTTCCGTGGGCGCGGCGGCGGTCCGCATGACAGACTCTAGAGTGAAAGGGAACCTCGACGTGAGAACTCGCCTCCAGGTTAGGCCCTGAGTAGCCGTGCAGAAAGGGAGGCATGCAGCTGTTTCCACAAGTTCTCAGTCGCTTATGTGCTTTATTTTAAAGGAAGTACGCGTCCCGGGACTCCTAGGCCCCACGGGTGTGCATCGTTTTCCCTCCGAGGTCACTGAGTGCCTCCAGACACCTGTGGGCCGGCGGAGCAACGTCGAGGTCCATTGGTTGATCCCCCAGAGGACCTCTGTGCCTGCCGTGTGCTGGGCAGCAACACACTGCGCATTCCTTGAGGAGCGCTACATCTCCAGAGCCCTCGAATGCCCTCGGGACAACATGGCTAGTGAGTGCGAAGTGCCCAGGAAGACTCTGTCATGGCCCTTGTGTGAGTTGCCATGAGAGAACACTGTGCTTGGAACACTGCGAGGCCCGCCCCGTATCTGAAGTCACTCTGCTCGAGGAGAAAGTCAGCATCTTAGCATGCTGTGTCGCTACCGGCACACCCAGCATGAACCCATGCCTGGAAGTAAGGCCCTGATTTGCCGTGCAGAAGCGGAGGCGTGCTGCAGCTTCCAGGAGGCGGTGGCCTCTGCTCTGCATGCCTTTAACGGCAGCACAGCTTTCTGGACACCTGGGAGGCTAGCCGGGGCACCCTGCTCCCGGCAGGAACACTGAGTACCCCCAGGTGCACCTGGGTCTGCTAAGCAACATCCAGGCCCGTAGCCCTTCAGAGCCCCCTGTGTGCAGGCCGAGCGTAGGGAAACGCACTGCCCTCTCCTTCGGAGCAGCTTAGTCTCCTCCGCACTTGCACACGTTCGCGAACACCGTTACGGCACGTCCCACGTGGCGTGGAGTTCTTACGCGGTGCCCTAATCGGAGCTGCCCTCAGAGGAGCCCTCGTCTTCGCGTTTCATCCAGGACCTCCTGACTGAAGTCACTGGGCCTCCTAGAGGATGGCGGCTTGGGTTCCTACTGCACTTCAAGTCCTGTTCCTTCTGCGGCACTGCAGGCAGCCCCAGGCCCAGAGGAGCAGCTACGGCGTTCCTCGGTTGAGACAGTTCGCCGGATGCGGGACTCCCTACTTCGATAAGTTAATTCAGGGAAGGAAACACAGGGTAACCGGTGTCTCTTGGGACTCCTTAGAAGCCACAGGGATGTACGCTGAGTGTGCCCATGAAAACGGGGGCCTGCTGGAACTAGCCCTGCTTTCCCATTTTGAGGGCGGCATTCATGCCTGCCTTGAAGCTACCTGACATTCCCGGCTCCCGACAGGCCAGTGAGCCCTGGAAGAATGCTTCGGGGAAAATTATGAGTTTGCTCTCTCTAAACCAGGGGCTTCCGTGGTCGCAGCTAGGTCCGCATGACAGGCTCTAGAGCGAAAGGGAACCTCGACGTGAGAACTCGCCTCCAGGTTAGGCCTTGAGTAGCCATGCAGAAAGGGAGGCATGCAGCTGTTTCCACGAGTTCTCAGTCGCTTATGTCCTTTAGTTTAAAGGAAGTACGCGTCCGGAGACTCCTAGGCCCCACGGGTGTGCATCGTTCTCCCTCCGAGGTCACTGAGTGCCTCCAGACACCTGTGGGCCGGCGGAGCAACGTCGAGGTCCATTGGTTGATCCCCCGGAGGACCTCTGTGCCTGCCGAGTGCTGGGCAGCAACACACTGCGCATTCCTTGAGGAGCGCTACATCTCCAGAGCCCTCGAATGCCCTCGGGACAACATGGCTAGTGAGTGCGAAGTGCCCAGGAAGACTCTGTCATGGCCCTTGTGTGAGCTGCCATGAGAGAACACTGTGCTTGGAACACTGCGAGGCCCGCCCCGTATCTGAAGTCACTCTGCTCGAGGAGAAAGTCAGCATCTTAGCACGCTGTGTCGCTACCGGCACACCCAGCATGAACCCATGCCTGGAAGATAGGCCCTGATTCGCCGTGCAGAAGCGGAGGCATGCTGCAGCTTCCAGGAGGCGGTGGCCTCTGCTCTGCATGCCTTTAACTGCAGCACAGCTTTCTGGACACCTGGGAGGCTAGCCGGGGCACCCTGCTCCCGGCAGGAACACTGAGTACCCCCAGGTGCACCTGGGTCTGCTAAGCAACATCCAGGCCCGTAGCCCTTCAGAGCCTCCTGTGTGCAGGCCGAGCGTAGAGAAACGCACTGCCCTCTCCTTCGGAGCAGCTTAGTTTCCTCCGCACTCGCACACGTTCGCGAACACCGTTCTGGCATGTCTCACATGGCCCGGAGGTCTTACGCGGTGCCCTAATCGGACCTGCCCTCAGAGGAGCCCTCGTCTTCGCGTTTCATCCAGGACCTCCTGACTGAAGTCACCGTGCCTCCTAGAGGACGGCGGCTTGGGTTTTCCTGCACTTCAAGTCCTGTTCCTTCTGCGGCACTGCAGGCAGCCCCAGGCCCAGAGGAGCAGCTACGGCGTTCCTCGGTTGAGACAGTTCGCCGGATGCGGGACTCCCTACTTCGATAAGTTGATTCAGGGAAGGAAACACAGGGTAACCGGTGTCTCTTGGGACTCCTTAGAAGCCACAGGGATGTACGCTGAGTGTGCCCATGAAAACGGGGGCCTGTTGGAACTAGCCCTGCTTTTCCATTTTGAGGGCGGCATTCATGCCTGCCTTGAAGCTACCTGACATTCCCGGCTCCCGACAGGCCAGTGAGCCCTGGAAGAATGCTTCGGGGAAAATTATGAATTTGCTCTCTCTAAACCAGGGGCTTCCGTGGGCGCGGCGGCGGTCCGCATGACAGACTCTAGAGCGAAAGGGAACCTCGACGTGAGAACTCGCCTCCAGGTTAGGCCCTGAGTAGCCGTGCAGAAAGGGAGGCATGCAGCTGTTTCCACAAGTTCTCAGTCGCTTATGTGCTTTATTTTAAAGGAAGTACGCGTCCCGGGACTCCTAGGCCCCACGGGTGTGCATCGTTTTCCCTCCGAGGTCACTGAGTGCCTCCAGACACCTGTGGGCCGGCGGAGCAACGTCGAGGTCCATTGGTTGATCCCCCGGAGGACCTCTGTGCCTGCCGTGTGCTGGGCAGCAACACACTGCGCATTCCTTGAGGAGCGCTACATCTCCAGAGCCCTCGAATGCCCTCGGGACAACATGGCTAGTGAGTGCGAAGTGCCCAGGAAGACTCTGTCATGGCCCTTGTGTGAGCTGCCATGAGAGAACACTGTGCTTGGAACACTGCGAGGCCCGCCCCGTATCTGAAGTCACTCTGCTCGAGGAGAAAGTCAGCATCTTAGCATGCTGTGTCGCTACCGGCACACCCAGCATGAACCCATGCCTGGAAGTAAGGCCCTGATTTGCCGTGCAGAAGCGGAGGCGTGCTGCAGCTTCCAGGAGGCGGTGGCCTCTGCTCTGCATGCCTTTAACGGCAGCACAGCTTTCTGGACACCTGGGAGGCTAGCCGGGGCACCCTGCTCCCGGCAGGAACACTGAGTACCCCCAGGTGCACCTGGGTCTGCTAAGCAACATCCAGGCCCGTAGCCCTTCAGAGCCCCCTGTGTGCAGGCCGAGCGTAGGGAAACGCACTGCCCTCTCCTTCGGAGCAGCTTAGTCTCCTCCGCACTTGCACACGTTCGCGAACACCGTTCTGGCACGTCCCACGTGGCGTGGAGTTCTTACGCGGTGCCCTAATCGGAGCTGCCCTCAGAGGAGCCCTCGTCTTCGCGTTTCATCCAGGACCTCCTGACTGAAGTCACTGGGCCTCCTAGAGGATGGCGGCTTGGGTTCCTACTGCACTTCAAGTCCTGTTCCTTCTGCGGCACTGCAGGCAGCCCCAGGCCCAGAGGAGCAGCTACGGCGTTCCTCGGTTGAGACAGTTCGCCGGATGCGGGACTCCCTACTTCGATAAGTTAATTCAGGGAAGGAAACACAGGGTAACCGGTGTCTCTTGGGACTCCTTAGAAGCCACAGGGATGTACGCTGAGTGTGCCCATGAAAACGGGGGCCTGCTGGAACTAGCCCTGCTTTCCCATTTTGAGGGCGGCATTCATGCCTGCCTTGAAGCTACCTGACATTCCCGGCTCCCGACAGGCCAGTGAGCCCTGGAAGAATGCTTCGGGGAAAATTATGAGTTTGCTCTCTCTAAACCAGGGGCTTCCGTGGTCGCAGCTAGGTCCGCATGACAGGCTCTAGAGCGAAAGGGAACCTCGACGTGAGAACTCGCCTCCAGGTTAGGCCTTGAGTAGCCATGCAGAAAGGGAGGCATGCAGCTGTTTCCACGAGTTCTCAGTCGCTTATGTCCTTTAGTTTAAAGGAAGTACGCGTCCGGAGACTCCTAGGCCCCACGGGTGTGCATCGTTCTCCCTCCGAGGTCACTGAGTGCCTCCAGACACCTGTGGGCCGGCGGAGCAACGTCGAGGTCCATTGGTTGATCCCCCGGAGGACCTCTGTGCCTGCCGAGTGCTGGGCAGCAACACACTGCGCATTCCTTGAGGAGCGCTACATCTCCAGAGCCCTCGAATGCCCTCGGGACAACATGGCTAGTGAGTGCGAAGTGCCCAGGAAGACTCTGTCATGGCCCTTGTGTGAGCTGCCATGAGAGAACACTGTGCTTGGAACACTGCGAGGCCCGCCCCGTATCTGAAGTCACTCTGCTCGAGGAGAAAGTCAGCATCTTAGCACGCTGTGTCGCTACCGGCACACCCAGCATGAACCCATGCCTGGAAGATAGGCCCTGATTCGCCGTGCAGAAGCGGAGGCGTGCTGCAGCTTCCAGGAGGCGGTGGCCTCTGCTCTGCATGCCTTTAACTGCAGCACAGCTTTCTGGACACCTGGGAGGCTAGCCGGGGCACCCTGCTCCCGGCAGGAACACTGAGTACCCCCAGGTGCACCTGGGTCTGCTAAGCAACATCCAGGCCCGTAGCCCTTCAGAGCCTCCTGTGTGCAGGCCGAGCGTAGAGAAACGCACTGCCCTCTCCTTCGGAGCAGCTTAGTTTCCTCCGCACTCGCACACGTTCGCGAACACCGTTCTGGCATGTCTCACATGGCCCGGAGGTCTTACGCGGTGCCCTAATCGGACCTGCCCTCAGAGGAGCCCTCGTCTTCGCGTTTCATCCAGGACCTCCTGACTGAAGTCACCGTGCCTCCTAGAGGACGGCGGCTTGGGTTTTCCTGCACTTCAAGTCCTGTTCCTTCTGCGGCACTGCAGGCAGCCCCAGGCCCAGAGGAGCAGCTACGGCGTTCCTCGGTTGAGACAGTTCGCCGGATGCGGGACTCCCTACTTCGATAAGTTGATTCAGGGAAGGAAACACAGGGTAACCGGTGTCTCTTGGGACTCCTTAGAAGCCACAGGGATGTACGCTGAGTGTGCCCATGAAAACGGGGGCCTGTTGGAACTAGCCCTGCTTTTCCATTTTGAGGGCGGCATTCATGCCTGCCTTGAAGCTACCTGACATTCCCGGCTCCCGACAGGCCAGTGAGCCCTGGAAGAATGCTTCGGGGAAAATTATGAATTTGCTCTCTCTAAACCAGGGGCTTCCGTGGGCGCGGCGGCGGTCCGCATGACAGACTCTAGAGCGAAAGGGAACCTCGACGTGAGAACTCGCCTCCAGGTTAGGCCCTGAGTAGCCGTGCAGAAAGGGAGGCATGCAGCTGTTTCCACAAGTTCTCAGTCGCTTATGTGCTTTATTTTAAAGGAAGTACGCGTCCCGGGACTCCTAGGCCCCACGGGTGTGCATCGTTTTCCCTCCGAGGTCACTGAGTGCCTCCAGACACCTGTGGGCCGGCGGAGCAACGTCGAGGTCCATTGGTTGATCCCCCGGAGGACCTCTGTGCCTGCCGTGTGCTGGGCAGCAACACACTGCGCATTCCTTGAGGAGCGCTACATCTCCAGAGCCCTCGAATGCCCTCGGGACAACATGGCTAGTGAGTGCGAAGTGCCCAGGAAGACTCTGTCATGGCCCTTGTGTGAGCTGCCATGAGAGAACACTGTGCTTGGAACACTGCGAGGCCCGCCCCGTATCTGAAGTCACTCTGCTCGAGGAGAAAGTCAGCATCTTAGCATGCTGTGTCGCTACCGGCACACCCAGCATGAACCCATGCCTGGAAGTAAGGCCCTGATTTGCCGTGCAGAAGCGGAGGCGTGCTGCAGCTTCCAGGAGGCGGTGGCCTCTGCTCTGCATGCCTTTAACGGCAGCACAGCTTTCTGGACACCTGGGAGGCTAGCCGGGGCACCCTGCTCCCGGCAGGAACACTGAGTACCCCCAGGTGCACCTGGGTCTGCTAAGCAACATCCAGGCCCGTAGCCCTTCAGAGCCCCCTGTGTGCAGGCCGAGCGTAGGGAAACGCACTGCCCTCTCCTTCGGAGCAGCTTAGTCTCCTCCGCACTTGCACACGTTCGCGAACACCGTTCTGGCACGTCCCACGTGGCGTGGAGTTCTTACGCGGTGCCCTAATCGGAGCTGCCCTCAGAGGAGCCCTCGTCTTCGCGTTTCATCCAGGACCTCCTGACTGAAGTCACTGGGCCTCCTAGAGGATGGCGGCTTGGGTTCCTACTGCACTTCAAGTCCTGTTCCTTCTGCGGCACTGCAGGCAGCCCCAGGCCCAGAGGAGCAGCTACGGCGTTCCTCGGTTGAGACAGTTCGCCGGATGCGGGACTCCCTACTTCGATAAGTTAATTCAGGGAAGGAAACACAGGGTAACCGGTGTCTCTTGGGACTCCTTAGAAGCCACAGGGATGTACGCTGAGTGTGCCCATGAAAACGGGGGCCTGCTGGAACTAGCCCTGCTTTCCCATTTTGAGGGCGGCATTCATGCCTGCCTTGAAGCTACCTGACATTCCCGGCTCCCGACAGGCCAGTGAGCCCTGGAAGAATGCTTCGGGGAAAATTATGAGTTTGCTCTCTCTAAACCAGGGGCTTCCGTGGTCGCAGCTAGGTCCGCATGACAGGCTCTAGAGCGAAAGGGAACCTCGACGTGAGAACTCGCCTCCAGGTTAGGCCTTGAGTAGCCATGCAGAAAGGGAGGCATGCAGCTGTTTCCACGAGTTCTCAGTCGCTTATGTCCTTTAGTTTAAAGGAAGTACGCGTCCGGAGACTCCTAGGCCCCACGGGTGTGCATCGTTCTCCCTCCGAGGTCACTGAGTGCCTCCAGACACCTGTGGGCCGGCGGAGCAACGTCGAGGTCCATTGGTTGATCCCCCGGAGGACCTCTGTGCCTGCCGAGTGCTGGGCAGCAACACACTGCGCATTCCTTGAGGAGCGCTACATCTCCAGAGCCCTCGAATGCCCTCGGGACAACATGGCTAGTGAGTGCGAAGTGCCCAGGAAGACTCTGTCATGGCCCTTGTGTGAGCTGCCATGAGAGAACACTGTGCTTGGAACACTGCGAGGCCCGCCCCGTATCTGAAGTCACTCTGCTCGAGGAGAAAGTCAGCATCTTAGCACGCTGTGTCGCTACCGGCACACCCAGCATGAACCCATGCCTGGAAGATAGGCCCTGATTCGCCGTGCAGAAGCGGAGGCGTGCTGCAGCTTCCAGGAGGCGGTGGCCTCTGCTCTGCATGCCTTTAACTGCAGCACAGCTTTCTGGACACCTGGGAGGCTAGCCGGGGCACCCTGCTCCCGGCAGGAACACTGAGTACCCCCAGGTGCACCTGGGTCTGCTAAGCAACATCCAGGCCCGTAGCCCTTCAGAGCCTCCTGTGTGCAGGCCGAGCGTAGAGAAACGCACTGCCCTCTCCTTCGGAGCAGCTTAGTTTCCTCCGCACTCGCACACGTTCGCGAACACCGTTCTGGCATGTCTCACATGGCCCGGAGGTCTTACGCGGTGCCCTAATCGGACCTGCCCTCAGAGGAGCCCTCGTCTTCGCGTTTCATCCAGGACCTCCTGACTGAAGTCACCGTGCCTCCTAGAGGACGGCGGCTTGGGTTTTCCTGCACTTCAAGTCCTGTTCCTTCTGCGGCACTGCAGGCAGCCCCAGGCCCAGAGGAGCAGCTACGGCGTTCCTCGGTTGAGACAGTTCGCCGGATGCGGGACTCCCTACTTCGATAAGTTGATTCAGGGAAGGAAACACAGGGTAACCGGTGTCTCTTGGGACTCCTTAGAAGCCACAGGGATGTACGCTGAGTGTGCCCATGAAAACGGGGGCCTGTTGGAACTAGCCCTGCTTTTCCATTTTGAGGGCGGCATTCATGCCTGCCTTGAAGCTACCTGACATTCCCGGCTCCCGACAGGCCAGTGAGCCCTGGAAGAATGCTTCGGGGAAAATTATGAATTTGCTCTCTCTAAACCAGGGGCTTCCGTGGGCGCGGCGGCGGTCCGCATGACAGACTCTAGAGCGAAAGGGAACCTCGACGTGAGAACTCGCCTCCAGGTTAGGCCCTGAGTAGCCGTGCAGAAAGGGAGGCATGCAGCTGTTTCCACAAGTTCTCAGTCGCTTATGTGCTTTATTTTAAAGGAAGTACGCGTCCCGGGACTCCTAGGCCCCACGGGTGTGCATCGTTTTCCCTCCGAGGTCACTGAGTGCCTCCAGACACCTGTGGGCCGGCGGAGCAACGTCGAGGTCCATTGGTTGATCCCCCGGAGGACCTCTGTGCCTGCCGTGTGCTGGGCAGCAACACACTGCGCATTCCTTGAGGAGCGCTACATCTCCAGAGCCCTCGAATGCCCTCGGGACAACATGGCTAGTGAGTGCGAAGTGCCCAGGAAGACTCTGTCATGGCCCTTGTGTGAGCTGCCATGAGAGAACACTGTGCTTGGAACACTGCGAGGCCCGCCCCGTATCTGAAGTCACTCTGCTCGAGGAGAAAGTCAGCATCTTAGCATGCTGTGTCGCTACCGGCACACCCAGCATGAACCCATTCCTGGAAGTAAGGCCCTGATTCGCCGTGCAGAAGCGGAGGCATGCTGCAGCTTCCAGGAGGCGGTGGCCTCTGCTCTGCATGCCTTTAACGGCAGCACAGCTTTCTGGACACCTGGGAGGCTAGCCGGGGCACCCTGCTCCCGGCAGGAACACTGAGTACCCCCAGGTGCACCTGGGTCTGCTAAGCAACATCCAGGCCCGTAGCCCTTCAGAGCCCCCTGTGTGCAGGCCGAGCGTAGGGAAACGCACTGCCCTCTCCTTCGGAGCAGCTTAGTCTCCTCCGCACTCGCACACGTTCGCGAACACCGTTCTGGCACGTCCCACGTGGCGTGGAGTTCTTACGCGGTGCCCTAATCGGAGCTGCCCTCAGAGGAGCCCTCGTCTTCGCGTTTCATCCAGGACCTCCTGACTGAAGTCACTGGGCCTCCTACAGGACGGCGGCTTGGGTTCCTACTGCACTTCAAGTCCTGTTCCTTCTGCGGCACTGCAGGCAGCCCCAGGCCCAGAGGAGCAGCTACGGCGTTCCTCGGTTGAGACAGTTCGCCGGATGCGGGACTCCCTACTTCGATAAGTTAATTCAGGGAAGGAAACACAGGGTAACCGGTGTCTCTTGGGACTCCTTAGAAGCCACAGGGATGTACGCTGAGTGTGCCCATGAAAACGGGGGCCTGTTGGAACTAGCCCTGCTTTTCCATTTTGAGGGCGGCCTTCATGCCTGCCTTGAAGCTACCTGACATTCCCGGCTCCCGACAGGCCAGTGAGCCCTGGAAGAATGCTTCGGGGAAAATTATGAGTTTGCTCTCTCTAAACCAGGGGCTTCCGTGGTCGCAGCTAGGTCCGCATGACAGGCTCTAGAGCGAAAGGGAACCTCGACATGAGAACTCGCCTCCAGGTTAGGCCTTGAGTAGCCATGCAGAAAGGGAGGCATGCAGCTGTTTCCACGAGTTCTCAGTCGCTTATGTCCTTTAGTTTAAAGGAAGTACGCGTCCGGAGACTCCTAGGCTCCACGGGTGTGCATCGTTTTCCCTCCGAGGTCACTGAGTGCCTCCAGACACCTGTGGGCCGGCGGAGCAACGTCGAGGTCCATTGGTTGATCCCCCGGAGGACCTCTGTGCCTGCCGAGTGCTGGGCAGCAACACACTGCGCATTCCTTGAGGAGCGCTACATCTCCAGAGCCCTCGAATGCCCTCGGGACAACATGGCTAGTGAGTGCGAAGTGCCCAGGAAGACTCTGTCATGGCCCTTGTGTGAGCTGCCATGAGAGAACACTGTGCTTGGAACACTGCGAGGCCCGCCCCGTATCTGAAGTCACTCTGCTCGAGGAGAAAGTCAGCATCTTAGCACGCTGTGTCGCTACCGGCACACCCAGCATGAACCCATGCCTGGAAGATAGGCCCTGATTCGCCGTGCAGAAGCGGAGGCGTGCTGCAGCTTCCAGGAGGCGGTGGCCTCTGCTCTGCATGCCTTTAACTGCAGCACAGCTTTCTGGACACCTGGGAGGCTAGCCGGGGCACCCTGCTCCCGGCAGGAACACTGAGTACCCCCAGGTGCACCTGGGTCTGCTAAGCAACATCCAGGCCCGTAGCCCTTCAGAGCCTCCTGTGTGCAGGCCGAGCGTAGAGAAACGCACTGCCCTCTCCTTCGGAGCAGCTTAGTTTCCTCCGCACTCGCACACGTTCGCGAACACCGTTCTGGCATGTCCCACATGGCCCGGAGGTCTTACGCGGTGCCCTAATCGGACCTGCCCTCAGAGGAGCCCTCGTCTTCGCGTTTCATCCAGGACCTCCTGACTGAAGTCACCGTGCCTCCTAGAGGACGGCGGCTTGGGTTTTTCCTGCACTTCAAGTCCTGTTCCTTCTGCGGCACTGCAGGCAGCCCCAGGCCCAGAGGAGCAGCTACGGCGTTCCTCGGTTGAGACAGTTCGCCGGATGCGGGACTCCCTACTTCGATGTTAATTCAGGGAAGGAAACACAGGGTAACCGGTGTCTCTTGGGACTCCTTAGAAGCCACAGGGATGTACGCTGAGTGTGCCCATGAAAACGGGGGCCTGCTGGAACTAGCCCTGCTTTTCCATTGTGAGGGCGGCATTCATGCCTGCCTTGAAGCTACCTGACATTCCCGGCTCCCGACAGGCCAGTGAGCCCTGGAAGAAGGCTTCGGGGTAAAATATGAATTTGCTCTCTCTAAACCAGGGGCTTCCGTGGCCGCCGCGGCGGTCCGCATGACAGGCTCTAGAGCGAAAGTGAACCTCGACGTGAGAACTCGCCTCCAGGTTAGGCCCTGAGTAGCCGTGCAGAAAGGGAGTCATGCAGCTGTTTCCACAAGTTCTCAGTCGCTTATGTGCTTTATTTTAAAGGAAGTACGCGTCCGGGGACTCCTAGGCCCCACGGGTGTGCATCGTTCTCCCTCCGAGGTCACTGAGTGCCTCCAGACACCTGTGGGCCGGCGGAGCAACGTCGAGGTCCATTGGTTGATCCCCCGGAGGACCTCTGTGCCTGCCGAGTGCTGGGCAGCAACACACTGCGCATTCCTTGAGGAGCGCTACATCTCCAGAGCCCTCGAATGCCCTCGGGACAACATGGCTAGTGAGTGCGAAGTGCCCAGGAAGACTCTGTCATGGCCCTTGTGTGAGCTGCCATGAGAGAACACTGTGCTTGGAACACTGCGAGGCCCGCCCCGTATCTGAAGTCACTCTGCTCGAGGAGAAAGTCAGCATCTTAGCATGCTGTGTCGCTACCGGCACACCCAGCATGAACCCATTCCTGGAAGTAAGGCCCTGATTCGCCGTGCAGAAGCGGAGGCATGCTGCAGCTTCCAGGAGGCGGTGGCCTCTGCTCTGCATGCCTTTAACGGCAGCACAGCTTTCTGGACACCTGGGAGGCTAGCCGGGGCACCCTGCTCCCGGCAGGAACACTGAGTACCCCCAGGTGCACCTGGGTCTGCTAAGCAACATCCAGGCCCGTAGCCCTTCAGAGCCCCCTGTGTGCAGGCCGAGCGTAGGGAAACGCACTGCCCTCTCCTTCGGAGCAGCTTAGTTTCCTCCGCACTCGCACACGTTCGCGAACACCGTTCTGGCACGTCCCACGTGGCGTGGAGTTCTTACGCGGTACCCTAATCGGAGCTGCCCTCAGAGGAGCCCTCGTCTTCGCGTTCCATCCAGGACCTCCTGACTGAAGTCACCGGGCCTCCTAGAGGACGGCGGCTTGGGTTCTTACTGCACTTCAAGTCCTGTTCCTTCTGCGGCACTGCAGGCAGCCCCAGGCCCAGAGGAGCAGCTACGGCGTTCCTCGGTTGAGACAGTTCGCCGGATGCGGGTCTCCCTACTTCGATAAGTTGATTCAGGGAAGGAAACACAGGGTAACCGGTGTCTCTTGGGACTCCTTAGAAGCCACAGGGATGTACGCTGAGTGTGCCCATGAAAACGGGGGCCTGTTGGAACTAGCCCTGCTTTTCCATTTTGAGGGCGGCATTCATGCCTGCCTTGAAGCTACCTGACATTCCCGGCTCCCGACAGGCCAGTGAGCCCTGGAAGAATGCTTCGGGGAAAATTATGAGTTTGCTCTCTCTAAACCAGGGGCTTCCGTGGTCGCAGCTAGGTCCGCATGACAGGCTCTAGAGCGAAAGGGAACCTCGACGTGAGAACTCGCCTCCAGGTTAGGCCTTGAGTAGCCATGCAGAAAGGGAGGCATGCAGCTGTTTCCACGAGTTCTCAGTCGCTTATGTCCTTTAGTTTAAAGGAAGTACGCGTCCGGAGACTCCTAGGCCCCACGGGTGTGCATCGTTTTCCCTCCGAGGTCACTGAGTGCCTCCAGACACCTGTGGGCCGGCGGAGCAACGTCGAGGTCCATTGGTTGATCCCCCGGAGGACCTCTGTGCCTGCCGAGTGCTGGGCAGCAACACACTGCGCATTCCTTGAGGAGCGCTACATCTCCAGAGCCCTCGAATGCCCTCGGGACAACATGGCTAGTGAGTGCGAAGTGCCCAGGAAGACTCTGTCATGGCCCTTGTGTGAGCTGCCATGAGAGAACACTGTGCTTGGAACACTGCGAGGCCCGCCCCGTATCTGAAGTCACTCTGCTCGAGGAGAAAGTCAGCATCTTAGCACGCTGTGTCGCTACCGGCACACCCAGCATGAACCCATGCCTGGAAGATAGGCCCTGATTCGCCGTGCAGAAGCGGAGGCGTGCTGCAGCTTCCAGGAGGCGGTGGCCTCTGCTCTGCATGCCTTTAACTGCAGCACAGCTTTCTGGACACCTGGGAGGCTAGCCGGGGCACCCTGCTCCCGGCAGGAACACTGAGTACCCCCAGGTGCACCTGGGTCTGCTAAGCAACATCCAGGCCCGTAGCCCTTCAGAGCCTCCTGTGTGCAGGCCGAGCGTAGAGAAACGCACTGCCCTCTCCTTCGGAGCAGCTTAGTTTCCTCCGCACTCGCACACGTTCGCGAACACCGTTCTGGCATGTCCCACATGGCCCGGAGGTCTTACGCGGTGCCCTAATCGGACCTGCCCTCAGAGGAGCCCTCGTCTTCGCGTTTCATCCAGGACCTCCTGACTGAAGTCACCGTGCCTCCTAGAGGACGGCGGCTTGGGTTTTTCCTGCACTTCAAGTCCTGTTCCTTCTGCGGCACTGCAGGCAGCCCCAGGCCCAGAGGAGCAGCTACGGCGTTCCTCGGTTGAGACAGTTCGCCGGATGCGGGACTCCCTACTTCGATGTTAATTCAGGGAAGGAAACACAGGGTAACCGGTGTCTCTTGGGACTCCTTAGAAGCCACAGGGATGTACGCTGAGTGTGCCCATGAAAACGGGGGCCTGCTGGAACTAGCCCTGCTTTTCCATTTTGAGGGCGGCATTCATGCCTGCCTTGAAGCTACCTGACATTCCCGGCTCCCGACAGGCCAGTGAGCCCTGGAAGAAGGCTTCGGGGTAAAATATGAATTTGCTCTCTCTAAACCAGGGGTTTCCGTGGCCGCCGCGGCGGTCCGCATGACAGGCTCTAGAGCGAAAGTGAACCTCGACGTGAGAACTCGCCTCCAGGTTAGGCCCTGAGTAGCCGTGCAGAAAGGGAGTCATGCAGCTGTTTCCACAAGTTCTCAGTCGCTTATGTGCTTTATTTTAAAGGAAGTACGCGTCCGGGGACTCCTAGGCCCCACGGGTGTGCATCGTTCTCCCTCCGAGGTCACTGAGTGCCTCCAGACACCTGTGGGCCGGCGGAGCAACGTCGAGGTCCATTGGTTGATCCCCCGGAGGACCTCTGTGCCTGCCGAGTGCTGGGCAGCAACACACTGCGCATTCCTTGAGGAGCGCTACATCTCCAGAGCCCTCGAATGCCCTCGGGACAACATGGCTAGTGAGTGCGAAGTGCCCAGGAAGACTCTGTCATGGCCCTTGTGTGAGCTGCCATGAGAGAACACTGTGCTTGGAACACTGCGAGGCCCGCCCCGTATCTGAAGTCACTCTGCTCGAGGAGAAAGTCAGCATCTTAGCACGCTGTGTCGCTACCGGCACACCCAGCATGAACCCATTCCTGGAAGTAAGGCCCTGATTCGCCGTGCAGAAGCGGAGGCATGCTGCAGCTTCCAGGAGGCGGTGGCCTCTGCTCTGCATGCCTTTAACGGCAGCACAGCTTTCTGGACACCTGGGAGGCTAGCCGGGGCACCCTGCTCCCGGCAGGAACACTGAGTACCCCCAGGTGCACCTGGGTCTGCTAAGCAACATCCAGGCCCGTAGCCCTTCAGAGCCCCCTGTGTGCAGGCCGAGCGTAGGGAAACACACTGCCCTCTCCTTCGGAGCAGCTTAGTTTCCTCCGCACTCGCACACGTTCGCGAACACCGTTCTGGCACGTCCCACGTGGCGTGGAGTTCTTACGCGGTGCCCTAATCGGAGCTGCCCTCAGAGGAGCCCTCGTCTTCGCGTTCCATCCAGGACCTCCTGACTGAAGTCACCGGGCCTCCTAGAGGACGGCGGCTTGGGTTCTTACTGCACTTCAAGTCCTGTTCCTTCTGCGGCACTGCAGGCAGCCACAGGCCCAGAGGAGCAGCTACGGCGTTCCTCGGTTGAGACAGTTCGCCGGATGCGGGACTCCCTACTTCGATAAGTTGATTCAGGGAAGGAAACACAGGGTAACCGGTGTCTCTTGGGACTCCTTAGAAGCCACAGGGATGTACGCTGAGTGTGCCCATGAAAACGGGGGCCTGTTGGAACTAGCCCTGCTTTTCCATTTTGAGGGCGGCATTCATGCCTGCCTTGAAGCTACCTGACATTCCCGGCTCCCGACAGGCCAGTGAGCCCTGGAAGAATGCTTCGGGGAAAATTATGAATTTGCTCTCTCTAAACCAGGGGCTTCCGTGGGCGCGGCGGCGGTCCGCATGACAGACTCTAGAGCGAAAGGGAACCTCGACGTGAGAACTCGCCTCCAGGTTAGGCCTTGAGTAGCCATGCAGAAAGGGAGGCATGCAGCTGTTTCCACAAGTTCTCAGTCGCTTATGTGCTTTATTTTAAAGGAAGTACGCGTCCCGGGACTCCTAGGCCCCACGGGTGTGCATCGTTTTCCCTCCGAGGTCACTGAGTGCCTCCAGACACCTGTGGGCCGGCGGAGCAACGTCGAGGTCCATTGGTTGATCCCCCGGAGGACCTCTGTGCCTGCCGAGTGCTGGGCAGCAACACACTGCGCATTCCTAGAGGAGCGCTACATCTCCAGAGCCCTCGAATGCCCTCGGGACAACATGGCTAGTGAGTGCGAAGTGCCCAGGAAGACTCTGTCATGGCCCTTGTGTGAGCTGCCATGAGAGAACACTGTGCTTGGAACACTGCGAGGCCCGCCCCGTATCTGAAGTCACTCTGCTCGAGGAGAAAGTCAGCATCTTAGCACGCTGTGTCGCTACCGGCACACCCAGCATGAACCCATGCCTGGAAGATAGGCCCTGATTCGCCGTGCAGAAGCGGAGGCGTGCTGCAGCTTCCAGGAGGCGGTGGCCTCTGCTCTGCATGCCTTTAACTGCAGCACAGCTTTCTGGACACCTGGGAGGCTAGCCGGGGCACCCTGCTCCCGGCAGGAACACTGAGTACCCCCAGGTGCACCTGGGTCTGCTAAGCAACATCCAGGCCCGTAGCCCTTCAGAGCCTCCTGTGTGCAGGCCGAGCGTAGAGAAACGCACTGCCCTCTCCTTCGGAGCAGCTTAGTTTCCTCCGCACTCGCACACGTTCGCGAACACCGTTCTGGCATGTCCCACATGGCCCGGAGGTCTTACGCGGTGCCCTAATCGGACCTGCCCTCAGAGGAGCCCTCGTCTTCGCGTTTCATCCAGGACCTCCTGACTGAAGTCACCGTGCCTCCTAGAGGACGGCGGCTTGGGTTTTTCCTGCACTTCAAGTCCTGTTCCTTCTGCGGCACTGCAGGCAGCCCCAGGCCCAGAGGAGCAGCTACGGCGTTCCTCGGTTGAGACAGTTCGCCGGATGCGGGACTCCCTACTTCGATGTTAATTCAGGGAAGGAAACACAGGGTAACCGGTGTCTCTTGGGACTCCTTAGAAGCCACAGGGATGTACGCTGAGTGTGCCCATGAAAACGGGGGCCTGCTGGAACTAGCCCTGCTTTTCCATTGTGAGGGCGGCATTCATGCCTGCCTTGAAGCTACCTGACATTCCCGGCTCCCGACAGGCCAGTGAGCCCTGGAAGAAGGCTTCGGGGTAAAATATGAATTTGCTCTCTCTAAACCAGGGGCTTCCGTGGCCGCCGCGGCGGTCCGCATGACAGGCTCTAGAGCGAAAGTGAACCTCGACGTGAGAACTCGCCTCCAGGTTAGGCCCTGAGTAGCCGTGCAGAAAGGGAGTCATGCAGCTGTTTCCACAAGTTCTCAGTCGCTTATGTGCTTTATTTTAAAGGAAGTACGCGTCCGGGGACTCCTAGGCCCCACGGGTGTGCATCGTTCTCCCTCCGAGGTCACTGAGTGCCTCCAGACACCTGTGGGCCGGCGGAGCAACGTCGAGGTCCATTGGTTGATCCCCCGGAGGACCTCTGTGCCTGCCGAGTGCTGGGCAGCAACACACTGCGCATTCCTTGAGGAGCGCTACATCTCCAGAGCCCTCGAATGCCCTCGGGACAACATGGCTAGTGAGTGCGAAGTGCCCAGGAAGACTCTGTCATGGCCCTTGTGTGAGCTGCCATGAGAGAACACTGTGCTTGGAACACTGCGAGGCCCGCCCCGTATCTGAAGTCACTCTGCTCGAGGAGAAAGTCAGCATCTTAGCACGCTGTGTCGCTACCGGCACACCCAGCATGAACCCATTCCTGGAAGTAAGGCCCTGATTCGCCGTGCAGAAGCGGAGGCATGCTGCAGCTTCCAGGAGGCGGTGGCCTCTGCTCTGCATGCCTTTAACGGCAGCACAGCTTTCTGGACACCTGGGAGGCTAGCCGGGGCACCCTGCTCCCGGCAGGAACACTGAGTACCCCCAGGTGCACCTGGGTCTGCTAAGCAACATCCAGGCCCGTAGCCCTTCAGAGCCCCCTGTGTGCAGGCCGAGCGTAGGGAAACGCACTGCCCTCTCCTTCGGAGCAGCTTAGTCTCCTCCGCACTCGCACACGTTCGCGAACACCGTTCTGGCACGTCCCACGTGGCGTGGAGTTCTTACGCGGTGCCCTAATCGGAGCTGCCCTCAGAGGAGCCCTCGTCTTCGCGTTTCATCCAGGACCTCCTGACTGAAGTCACTGGGCCTCCTAGAGGACGGCGGCTTGGGATCCTACTGCACTTCAAGTCCTGTTCCTTCTGCGGCACTGCAGGCAGCCCCAGGCCCAGAGGAGCAGCTACGGCGTTCCTCGGTTGAGACAGTTCGCCGGATGCGGGACTCCCTACTTCGATAAGTTAATTCAGGGAAGGAAACACAGGGTAACCGGTGTCTCTTGGGACTCCTTAGAAGCCACAGGGATGTACGCTGAGTGTGCCCATGAAAACGGGGGCCTGCTGGAACTAGCCCTGCTTTCCCATTTTGAGGGCGGCATTCATGCCTGCCTTGAAGCTACCTGACATTCCCGGCTCCCGACAGGCCAGTGAGCCCTGGAAGAATGCTTCGGGGAAAATTATGAATTTGCTCTCTCTAAACCAGGGGCTTCCGTGGTCGCAGCTAGGTCCGCATGACAGGCTCTAGAGCGAAAGGGAACCTCGACGTGAGAACTCGCCTCCAGGTTAGGCCTTGAGTAGCCATGCAGAAAGGGAGGCATGCAGCTGTTTCCACGAGTTCTCAGTCGCTTATGTCCTTTAGTTTAAAGGAAGTACGCGTCCGGAGACTCCTAGGCCCCACGGGTGTGCATCGTTTTCCCTCCGAGGTCACTGAGTGCCTCCAGACACCTGTGGGCCGGCGGAGCAACGTCGAGGTCCATTGGTTGATCCCCCGGAGGACCTCTGTGCCTGCCGAGTGCTGGGCAGCAACACACTGCGCATTCCTAGAGGAGCGCTACATCTCCAGAGCCCTCGAATGCCCTCGGGACAACATGGCTAGTGAGTGCGAAGTGCCCAGGAAGACTCTGTCATGGCCCTTGTGTGAGCTGCCATGAGAGAACACTGTGCTTGGAACACTGCGAGGCCCGCCCCGTATCTGAAGTCACTCTGCTCGAGGAGAAAGTCAGCATCTTAGCACGCTGTGTCGCTACCGGCACACCCAGCATGAACCCATGCCTGGAAGATAGGCCCTGATTCGCCGTGCAGAAGCGGAGGCGTGCTGCAGCTTCCAGGAGGCGGTGGCCTCTGCTCTGCATGCCTTTAACTGCAGCACAGCTTTCTGGACACCTGGGAGGCTAGCCGGGGCACCCTGCTCCCGGCAGGAACACTGAGTACCCCCAGGTGCACCTGGGTCTGCTAAGCAACATCCAGGCCCGTAGCCCTTCAGAGCCTCCTGTGTGCAGGCCGAGCGTAGAGAAACGCACTGCCCTCTCCTTCGGAGCAGCTTAGTTTCCTCCGCACTCGCACACGTTCGCGAACACCGTTCTGGCATGTCCCACATGGCCCGGAGGTCTTACGCGGTGCCCTAATCGGACCTGCCCTCAGAGGAGCCCTCGTCTTCGCGTTTCATCCAGGACCTCCTGACTGAAGTCACCGTGCCTCCTAGAGGACGGCGGCTTGGGTTTTTCCTGCACTTCAAGTCCTGTTCCTTCTGCGGCACTGCAGGCAGCCCCAGGCCCAGAGGAGCAGCTACGGCGTTCCTCGGTTGAGACAGTTCGCCGGATGCGGGACTCCCTACTTCGATAAGTTAATTCAGGGAAGGAAACACAGGGTAACCGGTGTCTCTTGGGACTCCTTAGAAGCCACAGGGATGTACGCTGAGTGTGCCCATGAAAACGGGGGCCTGCTGGAACTAGCCCTGCTTTTCCATTGTGAGGGCGGCATTCATGCCTGCCTTGAAGCTACCTGACATTCCCGGCTCCCGACAGGCCAGTGAGCCCTGGAAGAAGGCTTCGGGGTAAAATATGAATTTGCTCTCTCTAAACCAGGGGCTTCCGTGGCCGCCGCGGCGGTCCGCATGACAGGCTCTAGAGCGAAAGTGAACCTCGACGTGAGAACTCGCCTCCAGGTTAGGCCCTGAGTAGCCGTGCAGAAAGGGAGTCATGCAGCTGTTTCCACAAGTTCTCAGTCGCTTATGTGCTTTATTTTAAAGGAAGTACGCGTCCGGGGACTCCTAGGCCCCACGGGTGTGCATCGTTCTCCCTCCGAGGTCACTGAGTGCCTCCAGACACCTGTGGGCCGGCGGAGCAACGTCGAGGTCCATTGGTTGATCCCCCGGAGGACCTCTGTGCCTGCCGAGTGCTGGGCAGCAACACACTGCGCATTCCTTGAGGAGCGCTACATCTCCAGAGCCCTCGAATGCCCTCGGGACAACATGGCTAGTGAGTGCGAAGTGCCCAGGAAGACTCTGTCATGGCCCTTGTGTGAGCTGCCATGAGAGAACACTGTGCTTGGAACACTGCGAGGCCCGCCCCGTATCTGAAGTCACTCTGCTCGAGGAGAAAGTCAGCATCTTAGCACGCTGTGTCGCTACCGGCACACCCAGCATGAACCCATTCCTGGAAGTAAGGCCCTGATTCGCCGTGCAGAAGCGGAGGCATGCTGCAGCTTCCAGGAGGCGGTGGCCTCTGCTCTGCATGCCTTTAACGGCAGCACAGCTTTCTGGACACCTGGGAGGCTAGCCGGGGCACCCTGCTCCCGGCAGGAACACTGAGTACCCCCAGGTGCACCTGGGTCTGCTAAGCAACATCCAGGCCCGTAGCCCTTCAGAGCCCCCTGTGTGCAGGCCGAGCGTAGGGAAACGCACTGCCCTCTCCTTCGGAGCAGCTTAGTTTCCTCCGCACTCGCACACGTTCGCGAACACCGTTCTGGCACGTCCCACGTGGCGTGGAGTTCTTACGCGGTACCCTAATCGGAGCTGCCCTCAGAGGAGCCCTCGTCTTCGCGTTCCATCCAGGACCTCCTGACTGAAGTCACCGGGCCTCCTAGAGGACGGCGGCTTGGGTTCTTACTGCACTTCAAGTCCTGTTCCTTCTGCGGCACTGCAGGCAGCCCCAGGCCCAGAGGAGCAGCTACGGCGTTCCTCGGTTGAGACAGTTCGCCGGATGCGGGACTCCCTACTTCGATAAGTTGATTCAGGGAAGGAAACACAGGGTAACCGGTGTCTCTTGGGACTCCTTAGAAGCCACAGGGATGTACGCTGAGTGTGCCCATGAAAACGGGGGCCTGTTGGAACTAGCCCTGCTTTTCCATTTTGAGGGCGGCATTCATGCCTGCCTTGAAGCTACCTGACATTCCCGGCTCCCGACAGGCCAGTGAGCCCTGGAAGAATGCTTCGGGGAAAATTATGAGTTTGCTCTCTCTAAACCAGGGGCTTCCGTGGTCGCAGCTAGGTCCGCATGACAGGCTCTAGAGCGAAAGGGAACCTCGACGTGAGAACTCGCCTCCAGGTTAGGCCTTGAGTAGCCATGCAGAAAGGGAGGCATGCAGCTGTTTCCACGAGTTCTCAGTCGCTTATGTCCTTTAGTTTAAAGGAAGTACGCGTCCGGAGAATCCTAGGCCCCACGGGTGTGCATCGTTTTCCCTCCGAGGTCACTGAGTGCCTCCAGACACCTGTGGGCCGGCGGAGCAACGTCGAGGTCCATTGGTTGATCCCCCGGAGGACCTCTGTGCCTGCCGAGTGCTGGGCAGCAACACACTGCGCATTCCTTGAGGAGCGCTACATCTCCAGAGCCCTCGAATGCCCTCGGGACAACATGGCTAGTGAGTGCGAAGTGCCCAGGAAGACTCTGTCATGGCCCTTGTGTGAGCTGCCATGAGAGAACACTGTGCTTGGAACACTGCGAGGCCCGCCCCGTATCTGAAGTCACTCTGCTCGAGGAGAAAGTCAGCATCTTAGCACGCTGTGTCGCTACCGGCACACCCAGCATGAACCCATGCCTGGAAGATAGGCCCTGATTCACCGTGCAGAAGCGGAGGCGTGCTGCAGCTTCCAGGAGGCGGTGGCCTCTGCTCTGCATGCCTTTAACTGCAGCACAGCTTTCTGGACACCTGGGAGGCTAGCCGGGGCACCCTGCTCCCGGCAGGAACACTGAGTACCCCCAGGTGCACCTGGGTCTGCTAAGCAACATCCAGGCCCGTAGCCCTTCAGAGCCTCCTGTGTGCAGGCCGAGCGTAGAGAAACGCACTGCCCTCTCCTTCGGAGCAGCTTAGTTTCCTCCGCACTCGCACACGTTCGCGAACACCGTTCTGGCATGTCCCACATGGCCCGGAGGTCTTACGCGGTGCCCTAATCGGACCTGCCCTCAGAGGAGCCCTCGTCTTCGCGTTTCATCCAGGACCTCCTGACTGAAGTCACCGTGCCTCCTAGAGGACGGCGGCTTGGGTTTTTCCTGCACTTCAAGTCCTGTTCCTTCTGCGGCACTGCAGGCAGCCCCAGGCCCAGAGGAGCAGCTACGGCGTTCCTCGGTTGAGACAGTTCGCCGGATGCGGGACTCCCTACTTCGATGTTAATTCAGGGAAGGAAACACAGGGTAACCGGTGTCTCTTGGGACTCCTTAGAAGCCACAGGGATGTACGCTGAGTGTGCCCATGAAAACGGGGGCCTGCTGGAACTAGCCCTGCTTTTCCATTTTGAGGGCGGCATTCATGCCTGCCTTGAAGCTACCTGACATTCCCGGCTCCCGACAGGCCAGTGAGCCCTGGAAGAAGGCTTCGGGGTAAAATATGAATTTGCTCTCTCTAAACCAGGGGTTTCCGTGGCCGCCGCGGCGGTCCGCATGACAGGCTCTAGAGCGAAAGTGAACCTCGACGTGAGAACTCGCCTCCAGGTTAGGCCCTGAGTAGCCGTGCAGAAAGGGAGTCATGCAGCTGTTTCCACAAGTTCTCAGTCGCTTATGTGCTTTATTTTAAAGGAAGTACGCGTCCGGGGACTCCTAGGTCCCACGGGTGTGCATCGTTCTCCCTCCGAGGTCACTGAGTGCCTCCAGACACCTGTGGGCCGGCGGAGCAACGTCGAGGTCCATTGGTTGATCCCCCGGAGGACCTCTGTGCCTGCCGAGTGCTGGGCAGCAACACACTGCGCATTCCTTGAGGAGCGCTACATCTCCAGAGCCCTCGAATGCCCTCGGGACAACATGGCTAGTGAGTGCGAAGTGCCCAGGAAGACTCTGTCATGGCCCTTGTGTGAGCTGCCATGAGAGAACACTGTGCTTGGAACACTGCGAGGCCCGCCCCGTATCTGAAGTCACTCTGCTCGAGGAGAAAGTCAGCATCTTAGCACGCTGTGTCGCTACCGGCACACCCAGCATGAACCCATTCCTGGAAGTAAGGCCCTGATTCGCCGTGCAGAAGCGGAGGCATGCTGCAGCTTCCAGGAGGCGGTGGCCTCTGCTCTGCATGCCTTTAACGGCAGCACAGCTTTCTGGACACCTGGGAGGCTAGCCGGGGCACCCTGCTCCCGGCAGGAACACTGAGTACCCCCAGGTGCACCTGGGTCTGCTAAGCAACATCCAGGCCCGTAGCCCTTCAGAGCCCCCTGTGTGCAGGCCGAGCGTAGGGAAACGCACTGCCCTCTCCTTCGGAGCAGCTTAGTTTCCTCCGCACTCGCACACGTTCGCGAACACCGTTCTGGCACGTCCCACGTGGCGTGGAGTTCTTACGCGGTGCCCTAATCGGAGCTGCCCTCAGAGGAGCCCTCGTCTTCGCGTTCCATCCAGGACCTCCTGACTGAAGTCACCGGGCCTCCTAGAGGACGGCGGCTTGGGTTCTTACTGCACTTCAAGTCCTGTTCCTTCTGCGGCACTGCAGGCAGCCCCAGGCCCAGAGGAGCAGCTACGGCGTTCCTCGGTTGAGACAGTTCGCCGGATGCGGGACTCCCTACTTCGATAAGTTGATTCAGGGAAGGAAACACAGGGTAACCGGTGTCTCTTGGGACTCCTTAGAAGCCACAGGGATGTACGCTGAGTGTGCCCATGAAAACGGGGGCCTGTTGGAACTAGCCCTGCTTTTCCATTTTGAGGGCGGCATTCATGCCTGCCTTGAAGCTACCTGACATTCCCGGCTCCCGACAGGCCAGTGAGCCCTGGAAGAATGCTTCGGGGAAAATTATGAATTTGCTCTCTCTAAACCAGGGGCTTCCGTGGGCGCGGCGGCGGTCCGCATGACAGACTCTAGAGCGAAAGGGAACCTCGACGTGAGAACTCGCCTCCAGGTTAGGCCCTGAGTAGCCGTGCAGAAAGGGAGGCATGCAGCTGTTTCCACAAGTTCTCAGTCGCTTATGTGCTTTATTTTAAAGGAAGTACGCGTCCCGGGACTCCTAGGCCCCACGGGTGTGCATCGTTTTCCCTCCGAGGTCACTGAGTGCCTCCAGACACCTGTGGGCCGGCGGAGCAACGTCGAGGTCCATTGGTTGATCCCCCGGAGGACCTCTGTGCCTGCCGTGTGCTGGGCAGCAACACACTGCGCATTCCTTGAGGAGCGCTACATCTCCAGAGCCCTCGAATGCCCTCGGGACAACATGGCTAGTGAGTGCGAAGTGCCCAGGAAGTCTCTGTCATGGCCCTTGTGTGAGCTGCCATGAGAGAACACTGTGCTTGGAACACTGCGAGGCCCGCCCCGTAACTGAAGTCACTCTGCTCAAGGAGAAAGTCAGCATCTTAGCACGCTGTGTCGCTACCGGCACACCCAGCATGAACCCATGCCTGGAAGATAGGCCATGATTCGCCGTGCAGAAGCGGAGGCGTGCTGCAGCTTCCAGGAGGCGGTGGCCTCTGCTCTGCATGCCTTTAACGGCAGCACAGCTTTCTGGACACCTGGGAGGCTAGCCGGGGCACCCTGCTCCCAGCAGGAACACTGAGTACCCCCAGGTGCACCTGGGTCTGCTAAGCAACATCCAGGCCCGTAGCCCTTCAGAGCCTCCTGTGTGCAGGCCGAGTGTAGAGAAACGCACTGCCCTCTCCTTCGGAGCAGCTTAGTTTCCTCCGCACTCGCACACGTTCGCGCACACCGTTCTGGCATGTCCCACGTGGCCCGGAAGTCTTACGCGTTGCCCTAATCGGACCTGCCCTCAGAGGAGCCCTCGTCTTCGCGTTTCATCCAGGACCTCCTGACTGAAGTCACCGTGCCTCCTAGAGGACGGCGGCTTGGGTTTTTCCTGCACTTCAAGTCCTGTTCCTTCTGCGGCACTGCAGGCAGCACCAGGCCCAGAGGAGCAGCTACGGCGTTCCTCGGTTGAGACAGTTCGCCGGATGCGGGACTCCCTACTTCGATAAGTTGATTCAGGGTAGGAAACACAGGGTAACCGGTGTCTCTTGGGACTCCTTAGAAGCCACAGGGATGTACGCTGAGTGTGCCCATGAAAACGGGGGCCTGCTGGAACTAGCACTGCTTTTCCATTTTGAGGGCGGCATTCATGCCTGCCTTGAAGCTACCTGACATTCCCGGCTCCCGACAGGCCAGTGAGCCCTGGAAGAAGGCTTCGGGGTAAAATATGAATTTGCTCTCTCTAAACCAGGGGTTTCCGTGGCCGCCGCGGCGGTCCGCATGACAGGCTCTAGAGCGAAAGTGAACCTCGACGTGAGAACTCGCCTCCAGGTTAGGCCCTGAGTAGCCATGCAGAAAGGGAGGCATGCAGCTGTTTCCACAAGTTCGCAGTCGCTTATGTGCTTTATTTTAAAGGAAGTACGCGTCCGGGGACTCCTAGGCCCCACGGGTGTGCATCATTTTCCCTCCGAGGTCACTGAGTGCCTCCAGACACCTGTGGGCCGGCGGAGCAACGTCGAGGTCCATTGGTTGATCCCCCGGAGGACCTCTGTGCCTGCCGAGTGCTGGGCAGCAACACACTGCACGTTCCATGAGGAGCGCTACATCTCCAGAGCCCTCGAACGCCCTCGGGACAACATGGCTGGTGAGTGCGAAGTACCCAGGAAGACTCAGTCATGGCCCTTGTGTGAGCTGCCATGAGAGAACACTGTGCTTGGAACACTTCGAGGCCCACCCTCGTACCTGAAGTCACTCTGCTCGAGGAGAAAGTCAGCATCTTAGCATGCTGTGTCGCTACCGGCACACCCAACATGAACCCATGCCTGGAAGTAAGGCCCTGATTTGCCGTGCAGAAGCGGAGGCGTGCTGCAGCTTCCAGGAGGCGGTGGCCTCTGCTCTGCATGCCTTTAACGGCAGCACAGCTTTCTGGACACCTGGGAGGCTAGCCGGGGCACCCTGCTCCCGGCAGGAACACTGAGTACCCCCAGGTGCACCTGGGTCTGCTAAGCAACATCCAGGCCCGTAGCCCTTCAGAGCCCGCTGTGTGCAGGCCGAGCGTAGGGAAACGCACTGCCCTCTCCTTCGGAGCAGCTTAGTTTCCTCCGCACTCGCACACGTTCGCGAACACCGTTCTGGCACGTCGCACGTGGCTGGAGTTCTTACGCGGTGCCCTAATCGGAGCTGCCCTCAGAGGAGCCCTCGTCTTCGCGTTCCATCCAGGACCTCCTGACTGAAGTCACCGTGCCTCCTAGAGGACGGCGGCTTGGGTTTTTCCTGCACTTCAAGTCCTGTTCCTTCTGCGGCACTGCAGGCAGCACCAGGCCCAGAGGAGCAGCTACGGCGTTCCTCGGTTGAGACAGTTCGCCGGATGCGGGACTCCCTACTTCGATGTTAATTCAGGGAAGGAAACACAGGGTAACCGGTGTCTCTTGGGACTCCTTAGAAGCCACAGGGATGTACGCTGAGTGTGCCCATGAAAACGGGGGCCTGCTGGAACTAGCCCTGCTTTTCCATTTTGAGGGTGGCATTCATGCCTGCCTTGAAGCTACCTGACATTCCCGGCTCCCGACAGGCCAGTGAGCCCTGGAAGAAGGCTTCGGGGTAAAATATGAATTTGCTCTCTCTAAACCAGGGGCTTCCGTGGCCGCCGCGGCGGTCCGCATGACAGGCTCTAGAGCGAAAGTGAACCTCGACGTGAGAACTCGCCTCCAGGTTAGGCCCTGAGTAGCCGTGCAGAAAGGGAGTCATGCAGCTGTTTCCACAAGTTCTCAGTCGCTTATGTGGTTTATTTTAAAGGAAGTACGCGTCCGGGGACTCCTAGGCCCCACGGGTGTGCATCGTTCTCCCTCCGAGGTCACTGAGTGCCTCCAGACACCTGTGGGCCGGCGGAGCAACGTCGAGGTCCATTGGTTGATCCCCCGGAGGACCTCTGTGCCTGCCGAGTGCTGGGCAGCAACACACTGCGCATTCCTTGAGGAGCGCTACATCTCCAGAGCCCTCGAATGCCCTCGGGACAACATGGCTAGTGAGTGCGAAGTGCCCAGGAAGACTCTGTCATGGCCCTTGTGTGAGCTGCCATGAGAGAACACTGTGCTTGGAACACTGCGAGGCCCGCCCCGTATCTGAAGTCACTCTGCTCGAGGAGAAAGTCAGCATCTTAGCACGCTGTGTCGCTACCGGCACACCCAGCATGAACCCATTCCTGGAAGTAAGGCCCTGATTCGCCGTGCAGAAGCGGAGGCATGCTGCAGCTTCCAGGAGGCGGTGGCCTCTGCTCTGCATGCCTTTAACGGCAGCACAGCTTTCTGGACACCTGGGAGGCTAGCCGGGGCACCCTGCTCCCGGCAGGAACACTGAGTACCCCCAGGTGCACCTGGGTCTGCTAAGCAACATCCAGGCCCGTAGCCCTTCAGAGCCTCCTGTGTGCAGGCCGAGCGTAGGGAAACGCACTGCCCTCTCCTTCGGAGCAGCTTAGTTTCCTCCGCACTCGCACACGTTCGCGAACACCGTTCTGGCACGTCCCACGTGGCGCGGAGGTCTTACGGGGTGCCCTAATCGTACCTGCCCTCAGAGGAGCCCTCGTCTTTGCGTTCCATCCAGGACCTCCTGACTGAAGTCACCGTGCCTCCTAGAGGACGGCGGCTTGGGTTCTTACTGCACTTCAAGTCCTGTTCCTTCTGCGGCACTGCAGGCAGCACCAGGCCCAGAGGAGCAGCTACGGCGTTCCTCGGTTGAGACAGTTCGCCGGATGCGGGACTCCCTACTTCGATGTTAATTCAGGGAAGGAAACACAGGGTAACCGGTGTCTCTTGGGACTCCTTAGAAGCCACAGGGATGTACGCTGAGTGTGCCCATGAAAACGGGGGCCTGTTGGAACTAGCCCTGCTTTTCCATTTTGAGGGCGGCATTCATGCCTGCCTTGAAGCTACCTGACATTCCCGGCTCCCGACAGGACAGTGAGCCCTGGAAGAAGGCTTCGGGGTAAAATATGAATTTGCTCTCTCTAAACCAGGGGCTTCCTTGGCCGCCGCGGTGGTCCGCATGACAGGCTCTAGAGCGAAAGTGAACCTCGACGTGAGAACTCGCCTCCA
Organism: Pseudorca crassidens; assembly: GCF_039906515.1. Classification (NCBI taxonomy): domain Eukaryota; kingdom Metazoa; phylum Chordata; class Mammalia; order Artiodactyla; family Delphinidae; genus Pseudorca; species Pseudorca crassidens. The sequence goes on along the minus strand of NC_090308.1, from coordinate 91,403,166 downwards.
GGTTAGGCCCTGAGTAGCCGTGCAGAAAGGGAGGCATGCAGCTGTTTCCACAAGTTCTCAGTCGCTTATGTGCTTTATTTTAAAGGAAGTACGCGTCGCGGGACTCCTAGGCTCCACGGGTGTGCATCGTTTTCCCTCCGAGGTCACTGAGTGCCTCCAGACACCTGTGGGCCGGCGGAGCAGCGTCAAGGTCCATTGGTTGATCCCCCGGAGGACCTCTGTGCCTGCCGAGTGCAGGGCAGCAACACACTGCGCATTCCTTGAGGAGCGCTACATCTCCAGAGCCCTCGAATGCCCTCGGGACAACATGGCTAGTGAGTGCGAAGTGCCCAGGAAGACTCTGTCATGGCCCTTGTGTGAGCTGCCATGAGAGAACACTGTGCTTGGAACACTGCGAGGCCCGCCCCGTATCTGAAGTCACTCTGCTCGAGGAGAAAGTCAGCATCTTAGCACGCTGTGTCGCTACCGGCACACACAGCATGAACCCATGCCTGGAAGATAGGCCCTGATTCGCCGTGCAGAAGCGGAGGCGTGCTGCAGCTTCCAGGAGGCGGTGGCCTCTGCTCTGCATGCCTTTAACGGCAGCACAGCTTTCTGGACACGTGGGAGGCTAGCCGGGGCACCCTGCTCCCAGCAGGAACACTGAGTACCCCCAGGTGCACCTGGGTCTGCTAAGCAACATCCAGGCCCGTAGCCCTTCAGAGCCTCCTGTGTGCAGGCCGAGCGTAGAGAAACGCACTGCCCTCTCCTTCGGAGCAGCTTAGTTTCCTCCGCACTCGCACACGTTCGCGAACACCGTTCTGGCATGTCCCACATGGCCCGGAGGTCTTACGCGGTGCCCTAATCGGACCTGCCCTCAGAGGAGCCCTCGTCTTCGCGTTTCATCCAGGACCTCCTGACTGAAGTCACCGTGCCTCCTAGAGGACGGCGGCTTGGGTTTTTCCTGCACTTCAAGTCCTGTTCCTTCTGCGGCACTGCAGGCAGCACCAGGCCCAGAGGAGCAGCTACGGCGTTCCTCGGTTGAGACAGTTCGCCGGATGCGGGACTCCCTACTTCGATGTTAATTCAGGGAAGGAAACACAGGGTAACCGGTGTCTCTTGGGACTCCTTAGAAGCCACAGGGATGTACGCTGAGTGTGCCCATGAAAACGGGGGCCTGCTGGAACTAGCCCTGCTTTCCCATTTTGAGGGCGGCATTCATGCCTGCCTTGAAGCTACCTGACATTCCCGGCTCCCGACAGGCCAGTGAGCCCTGGAAGAAGGCTTCGGGGTAAAATATGAATTTGCTCTCTCTAAACCAGGGGCTTCCGTGGCCGCCGCGGCGGTCCGCATGACAGGCTCTAGAGCGAAAGTGAACCTCGACGTCAGAACTCGCCTCCAGGTTAGGCCCTGAGTAGCCGTGCAGAAAGGGAGGCATGCAGCTGTTTCCACAAGTTCTCAGTCGCTTATGTGCTTTATTTTAAAGGAAGTACGCGTCCGGGGACTCCTAGGCCCTACGGGTGTGCATCGTTCTCCCTCCGAGGTCACTGAGTGCCTCCAGACACCTGTGGGCCGGCGGAGCAACGTCGAGGTCCATTGGTTGATCCCCCGGAGGACCTCTGTGCCTGCCGAGTGCTGGGCAGCAACACACTGCGCATTCCTTGAGGAGCGCTACATCTCCAGAGCCCTCGAATGCCCTCGGGACAACATGGCTAGTGAGTGCGAAGTGCCCAGGAAGACTCTGTCATGGCCCTTGTGTGAGCTGCCATGAGAGAACACTGTGCTTGGAACACTGCGAGGCCCGCCCCGTATCTGAAGTCACTCTGCTCGAGGAGAAAGTCAGCATCTTAGCATGCTGTGTCGCTACCGGCACACCCAGCATGAACCCATTCCTGGAAGTAAGGCCCTGATTCGCCGTGCAGAAGCGGAGGCATGCTGCAGCTTCCAGAAGGCGGTGGCCTCTGCTCTGCATGCCTTTAACGGCAGCACAGCTTTCTGGACACCTGGGAGGCTAGCCGGGGCACCCTGCTCCCGGCAGGAACACTGAGTACCCCCAGGTGCACCTGGGTCTGCTAAGCAACATCCAGGCCCGTAGCCCTTCAGAGCCCCCTGTGTGCAGGCCGAGCGTAGGGAAACGCACTGCCCTCTCCTTCGGAGCAGCTTAGTCTCCTCCGCACTCGCACACGTTCGCGAACACCGTTCTGGCACGTCCCACGTGGCCCGGAGGTCTTACGCGGTGCCCTAATCGGAGCTGCACTCAGAGGAGCCCTCGTCTTCGCGTTTCATCCAGGACCTCCTGACTGAAGTCACTGGGCCTCCTAGAGGACGGCGGCTTGGGTTCCTACTGCACTTCAAGTCCTGTTCCTTCTGCGGCACTGCAGGCAGCCACAGGCCCAGAGGAGCAGCTACGGCGTTCCTCGGTTGAGACAGTTCGCCGGATGCGGGACTCCCTACTTCGATAAGTTAATTCAGGGAAGGAAACACAGGGTAACCGGTGTCTCTTGGGACTCCTTAGAAGCCACAGGGATGTACGCTGAGTGTGCCCATGAAAACAGGGACCTGCTGGAACAAGCCCTGCTTTCCCATTTTGAGGGTGGCATTCATGCCTGCCTTGAAGCTACCTGACATTCCCGGCTCCCGACAGGCCAGTGAGCCCTGGAAGAATGCTTCGGGGAAATTTATGAGTTTGCTCTCTCTAAACCAGGGGCTTCCGTGGTCGCAGCTCGGTCCGCATGACAGGCTCTAGAGCGAAAGGGAACCTCGACGTGAGAACTCGCCTCCAGGTTAGGCCTTGAGTAGCCATGCAGAAAGGGAGGCATGCAGCTGTTTCCACGAGTTCTCAGTCGCTTATGTCCTTTAGTTTAAAGGAAGTACGCGTCCGGGGACTCCTAGGCCCCACGGGTGTGCATCATTTTCCCTCCGAGGTCACTGAGTGCCTCCAGACACCTGTGGGCCGGCGGAGCAACGTCGAGGTCCATTGGTTGATCCCCCGGAGGACCTCTGTGCCTGCCGAGTGCTGGGCAGCAACACACTGCACGTTCCTTGAGGAGCGCTACATCTCCAGAGCCCTCGAACGCCCTCGGGACAACATGGCTGGTGAGTGCGAAGTACCCAGGAAGACTCAGTCATGGCCCTTGTGTGAGCTGCCATGAGAGAACACTGTGCTTGGAACACTTCGAGGCCCACCCTCGTACCTGAAGTCACTCTGCTCGAGGAGAAAGTCAGCATCTTAGCATGCTGTGTCGCTACCGGCACACCCAACATGAACCCATGCCTGGAAGTAAGGCCCTGATTTGCCGTGCAGAAGCGGAGGCGTGCTGCAGCTTCCAGGAGGCGGTGGCCTCTGCTCTGCATGCCTTTAACGGCAGCACAGCTTTCTGGACACCTGGGAGGCTAGCCGGGGCACCCTGCTCCCGGCAGGAACACTGAGTACCCCCAGGTGCACCTGGGTCTGCTAAGCAACATCCAGGCCCGTAGCCCTTCAGAGCCCCCTGTGTGCAGGCCGAGCGTAGGGAAACGCACTGCCCTCTCCTTCGGAGCAGCTTAGTTTCCTCCGCACTCGCACACGTTCGCGAACACCGTTCTGGCACGTCCCACGTGGCGCGGAGTTCTTACGGGGTGCCCTAATCGGACCTGCCCTCAGAGGAGCCCTCGTCTTCGCATTTCATCCAGGACCTCCTGACTGAAGTCACCGTGCCTCCTAAAGGACGGCGGCTTGGGTTTTTCCTGCACTTCAAGTCCTGTTCCTTCTGCGGCACTGCAGGCAGCACCAGGCCCAGAGGAGCAGCTACGGCGTTCCTCGGTTGAGACAGTTCGCCGGATGCGGGACTCCCTACTTCGATGTTAATTCAGGGAAGGAAACACAGGGTAACCGGTGTCTCTTGGGACTCCTTAGAAGCCACAGGGATGTACGCTGAGTGTGCCCATGAAAACGGGGGCCTGCTGGAACTAGCCCTGCTTTTCCATTTTGAGGGCGGCATTCATGCCTGCCTTGAAGCTACCTGACATTCCCGGCTCCCGACAGGCCAGTGAGCCCTGGAAGAAGGCTTCGGGGTAAAATATGAATTTGCTCTCTCTAAACCAGGGGCTTCCGTGGTCGCAGCTCGGTCCGCATGACAGGCTCTAGAGCGAAAGTGAACCTCGACGTGAGAACTCGCCTCCAGGTTAGGCCCTGAGTAGCCGTGCAGAAAGGGAGTCATGCAGCTGTTTCCACAAGTTCTCAGTCGCTTATGTGCTTTATTTTAAAGGAAGTACGCGTCCGGGGACTCCTAGGCCCCACGGGTGTGCATCGTTCTCCCTCCGAGGTCACTGAGTGCCTCCAGACACCTGTGGGCCGGCGGAGCAACGTCGAGGTCCATTGGTTGATCCCCCGGAGGACCTCTGTGCCTGCCGAGTGCTGGGCAGCAACACACTGCGCATTCCTTGAGGAGCGCTACATCTCCAGAGCCCTCGAATGCCCTCGGGACAACATGGCTAGTGAGTGCGAAGTGCCCAGGAAGACTCTGTCATGGCCCTTGTGTGAGCTGCCATGAGAGAACACTGTTCTTGGAACACTGCGAGGCCCGCCCCGTATCTGAAGTCACTCTGCTCGAGGAGAAAGTCAGCATCTTAGCACGCTGTGTCGCTACCGGCACACCCAGCATGAACCCATTCCTGGAAGTAAGGCCCTGATTCGCCGTGCAGAAGCGGAGGCATGCTGCAGCTTCCAGGAGGCGGTGGCCTCTGCTCTGCATGCCTTTAACGGCAGCACAGCTTTCTGGACACCTGGGAGGCTAGCCGGGGCACCCTGCTCCCGGCAGGAACACTGAGTACCCCCAGGTGCACCTGGGTCTGCTAAGCAACATCCAGGCCCGTAGCCCTTCAGAGCCCCCTGTGTGCAGGCCGAGCGTAGGGAAACGCACTGCCCTCTCCTTCGGAGCAGCTTAGTCTCCTCCGCACTCGCACACGTTCGCGAACACCGTTCTGGCACGTCCCACGTGGCGTGGAGTTCTTACGCGGTGCCCTAATCGGAGCTGCCCTCAGAGGAGCCCTCGTCTTCGCGTTCCATCCAGGACCTCCTGACTGAAGTCACCGGGCCTCCTAGAGGACGGCGGCTTGGGTTTTTCCTGCACTTCAAGTCCTGTTCCATCTGTGGCACTGCAGGCAGCCACAGGCCCAGAGGAGCAGCTACGGCGTTCCTCGGTTGAGACAGTTCGCCGGATGCGGGACTCCCTACTTCGATAAGTTGATTCAGGGAAGGAAACACAGGGTAACCGGTGTCTCTTGGGACTCCTTAGAAGCCACAGGGATGTACGCTGAGTGTGCCCATGAAAACGGGGGCCTGTTGGAACTAGCCCTGCTTTTCCATTTTGAGGGCGGCATTCATGCCTGCCTTGAAGCTACCTGACATTCCCGGCTCCCGACAGGCCAGTGAGCCCTGGAAGAATGCTTCGGGGAAAATTATGAATTTGCTCTCTCTAAACCAGGGGCTTCCGTGGGCGCGGCGGCGGTCCGCATGACAGACTCTAGAGCGAAAGGGAACCTCGACGTGAGAACTCGCCTCCAGGTTAGGCCCTGAGTAGCCGTGCAGAAAGGGAGGCATGCAGCTGTTTCCACAAGTTCTCAGTCGCTTATGTGCTTTATTTTAAAGGAAGTACGCGTCCCGGGACTCCTAGGCCCCACGGGTGTGCATCGTTTTCCCTCCGAGGTCACTGAGTGCCTCCAGACACCTGTGGGCCGGCGGAGCAACGTCGAGGTCCATTGGTTGATCCCCCAGAGGACCTCTGTGCCTGCCGTGTGCTGGGCAGCAACACACTGCGCATTCCTTGAGGAGCGCTACATCTCCAGAGCCCTCGAATGCCCTCGGGACAACATGGCTAGTGAGTGCGAAGTGCCCAGGAAGACTCTGTCATGGCCCTTGTGTGAGCTGCCATGAGAGAACACTGTGCTTGGAACACTGCGAGGCCCGCCCCGTATCTGAAGTCACTCTGCTCGAGGAGAAAGTCAGCATCTTAGCATGCTGTGTCGCTACCGGCACACCCAGCATGAACCCATTCCTGGAAGTAAGGCCCTGATTCGCCGTGCAGAAGCGGAGGCATGCTGCAGCTTCCAGAAGGCGGTGGCCTCTGCTCTGCATGCCTTTAACGGCAGCACAGCTTTCTGGACACCTGGGAGGCTAGCCGGGGCACCCTGCTCCCAGCAGGAACACTGAGTACCCCCAGGTGCACCTGGGTCTGCTAAGCAACATCCAGGCCCGTAGCCCTTCAGAGCCCCCTGTGTGCAGGCCGAGCGTAGGGAAACGCACTGCCCTCTCCTTCGGAGCAGCTTAGTCTCCTCCGCACTCGCACACGTTCGCGAACACCGTTCTGGCACGTCCCACGTGGCGTGGAGTTCTTACGCGGTGCCCTAATCGGAGCTGCCCTCAGAGGAGCCCTCGTCTTCGCGTTTCATCCAGGACCTCCTGACTGAAGTCACTGGGCCTCCTAGAGGACGGCGGCTTAGGTTCCTACTGCACTTCAAGTCCTGTTCCATCTGCGGCACTGCAGGCAGCCCCAGGCCCAGAGGAGCAGCTACGGCGTTCCTCGGTTGAGACAGTTCGCCGGATGCGGGACTCCCTACTTCGATAAGTTAATTCAGGGAAGGAAACACAGGGTAACCGGTGTCTCTTGGGACTCCTTAGAAGCCACAGGGATGTACGCTGAGTGTGCCCATGACAACGGGGACCTGCTGGAAGAAGCCCTGCTTTCCCATTTTGAGGGCGGCATTCATGCCTGCCTTGAAGCTACCTGACATTCCCGGCTCCCGACAGGCCAGTGAGCCCTGGAAGAATGCTTCGGGGAAAATTATGAGTTTGCTCTCTCTAAAGCAGGGGCTTCCAAGGCCGCAGCTCGGTCCGCATGACAGGCTCTAGAGCGAAAGGGAACCTCGACGTGAGAACTCGCCTCCAGGTTAGGCCCTGAGTAGCCGTGCAGAAAGGGAGGCATGCAGCTGTTTCCACAAGTTCTCAGTCGCTTATGTGCTTTATTTTAAAGGAAGTACGCGTCGCGGGACTCCTAGGCTCCACGGGTGTGCATCGTTTTCCCTCCGAGGTCACTGAGTGCCTCCAGACACCTGTGGGCCGGCGGAGCAGCGTCAAGGTCCATTGGTTGATCCCCCGGAGGACCTCTGTGCCTGCCGAGTGCAGGGCAGCAACACACTGCGCATTCCTTGAGGAGCGCTACATCTCCAGAGCCCTCGAACGCCCTCGGGACAACATGGCTAGTGAGTGCGAAGTGCCCAGGAAGACTCTGTCATGGCCCTTGTGTGAGCTGCCATGAGAGAACACTGTTCTTGGAACACTGCGAGGCCCGCTCCGTATCTGAAGTCACTCTGCTCGAGGAGAAAGTCAGCATCTTAGCACGCTGTGTCGCTACCGGCACACACAGCATGAACCCATGCCTGGAAGATAGGCCCTGATTCGCCGTGCAGAAGCGGAGGCGTGCTGCAGCTTCCAGGAGGCGGTGGCCTCTGCTCTGCATGCCTTTAACGGCAGCACAGCTTTCTGGACACCTGGGAGGCTAGCCGGGGCACCCTGCTCCCAGCAGGAACACTGAGTACCCCCAGGTGCACCTGGGTCTGCTAAGCAACATCCAGGCCCGTAGCCCTTCAGAGCCTCCTGTGTGCAGGCCGAGCGTAGAGAAACGCACTGCCCTCTCCTTCGGAGCAGCTTAGTTTCCTCCGCACTCGCACACGTTCGCGAACACCGTTCTGGCATGTCCCACATGGCCCGGAGGTCTTACGCGGTGCCCTAATCGGACCTGCCCTCAGAGGACCCCTCGTCTTCGCGTTTCATCCAGGACCTCCTGACTGAAGTCACCGTGCCTCCTAGAGGACGGCGGCTTGGGTTTTTCCTGCACTTCAAGTCCTGTTCCTTCTGCGGCACTGCAGGCAGCACCAGGCCCAGAGGAGCAGCTACGGCGTTCCTCGGTTGAGACAGTTCGCCGGATGCGGGACTCCCTACTTCGATGTTAATTCAGGGAAGGAAACACAGGGTAACCGGTGTCTCTTGGGACTCCTTAGAAGCCACAGGGATGTACGCTGAGTGTGCCCATGAAAACGGGGGCCTGCTGGAACTAGCCCTGCTTTCCCATTTTGAGGGTGGCATTCATGCCTGCCTTGAAGCTACCTGACATTCCCGGCTCCCGACAGGCCAGTGAGCCCTGGAAGAATGCTTCGGGGAAAATTATGAGTTTGCTCTCTCTAAACCAGGGGCTTCCGTGGTCGCAGCTCGGTCCGCATGACAGGCTCTAGAGCGAAAGGGAACCTCGACGTGAGAACTCGCCTCCAGGTTAGGCCTTGAGTAGCCATGCAGAAAGGGAGGCATGCAGCTGTTTCCACGAGTTCTCAGTCGCTTATGTCCTTTAGTTTAAAGGAAGTACGCGTCCGGGGACTCCTAGGCCCCACGGGTGTGCATCATTTTCCCTCCGAGGTCACTGAGTGCCTCCAGACACCTGTGGGCTGGCGGAGCAACGTCGAGGTCCATTGGTTGATCCCCCGGAGGACCTCTGTGCCTGCCGAGTGCTGGGCAGCAACACACTGCACGTTCCTTGAGGAGCGCTACATCTCCAGAGCCCTCGAACGCCCTCGGGACAACATGGCTGGTGAGTGCGAAGTACCCAGGAAGACTCAGTCATGGCCCTTGTGTGAGCTGCCATGAGAGAACACTGTGCTTGGAACACTTCGAGGCCCACCCTCGTACCTGAAGTCACTCTGCTCGAGGAGAAAGTCAGCATCTTAGCATGCTGTGTCGCTACCGGCACACCCAACATGAACCCATGCCTGGAAGTAAGGCCCTGATTTGCCGTGCAGAAGCGGAGGCGTGCTGCAGCTTCCAGGAGGCGGTGGCCTCTGCTCTGCATGCCTTTAACGGCAGCACAGCTTTCTGGACACCTGGGAGGCTAGCCGGGGCACCCTGCTCCCGGCAGGAACACTGAGTACCCCCAGGTGCACCTGGGTCTGCTAAGCAACATCCAGGCCCGTAGCCCTTCAGAGCCCCCTGTGTGCAGGCCGAGCGTAGGGAAACGCACTGCCCTCTCCTTCGGAGCAGCTTAGTTTCCTCCGCACTCGCACACGTTCGCGAACACCGTTCTGGCACGTCCCACGTGGCGCGGAGGTCTTACGGGGTGCCCTAATCGGACCTGCCCTCAGAGGAGCCCTCGTCTTCGCGTTTCATCCAGGACCTCCTGACTGAAGTCACCGTGCCTCCTAAAGGACGGCGGCTTGGGTTTTTCCTGCACTTCAAGTCCTGTTCCTTCTGCGGCACTGCAGGCAGCACCAGGCCCAGAGGAGCAGCTACGGCGTTCCTCGGTTGAGACAGTTCGCCGGATGCGGGACTCCCTACTTCGATGTTAATTCAGGGAAGGAAACACAGGGTAACCGGTGTCTCTTGGGACTCCTTAGAAGCCACAGGGATGTACGCTGAGTGTGCCCATGAAAACGGGGGCCTGCTGGAACTAGCCCTGCTTTTCCATTTTGAGGGCGGCATTCATGCCTGCCTTGAAGCTACCTGACATTCCCGGCTCCCGACAGGCCAGTGAGCCCTGGAAGAAGGCTTCGGGGTAAAATATGAATTTGCTCTCTCTAAACCAGGGGCTTCCGTGGTCGCAGCTCGGTCCGCATGACAGGCTCTAGAGCGAAAGTGAACCTCGACGTGAGAACTCGCCTCCAGGTTAGGCCCTGAGTAGCCGTGCAGAAAGGGAGTCATGCAGCTGTTTCCACAAGTTCTCAGTCGCTTATGTGCTTTATTTTAAAGGAAGTACGCGTCCGGGGACTCCTAGGCCCCACGGGTGTGCATCGTTCTCCCTCCGAGGTCACTGAGTGCCTCCAGACACCTGTGGGCCGGCGGAGCAACGTCGAGGTCCATTGGTTGATCCCCCGGAGGACCTCTGTGCCTGCCGAGTGCTGGGCAGCAACACACTGCGCATTCCTTGAGGAGCGCTACATCTCCAGAGCCCTCGAATGCCCTCGGGACAACATGGCTAGTGAGTGCGAAGTGCCCAGGAAGACTCTGTCATGGCCCTTGTGTGAGCTGCCATGAGAGAACACTGTGCTTGGAACACTGCGAGGCCCGCCCCGTATCTGAAGTCACTCTGCTCGAGGAGAAAGTCAGCATCTTAGCACGCTGTGTCGCTACCGGCACACCCAGCATGAACCCATTCCTGGAAGTAAGGCCCTGATTCGCCGTGCAGAAGCGGAGGCATGCTGCAGCTTCCAGGAGGCGGTGGCCTCTGCTCTGCATGCCTTTAACGGCAGCACAGCTTTCTGGACACCTGGGAGGCTAGCCGGGGCACCCTGCTCCCGGCAGGAACACTGAGTACCCCCAGGTGCACCTGGGTCTGCTAAGCAACATCCAGGCCCGTAGCCCTTCAGAGCCCCCTGTGTGCAGGCCGAGCGTAGGGAAACGCACTGCCCTCTCCTTCGGAGCAGCTTAGTCTCCTCCGCACTCGCACACGTTCGCGAACACCGTTCTGGCACGTCCCACGTGGCGTGGAGTTCTTACGCGGTGCCCTAATCGGAGCTGCCCTCAGAGGAGCCCTCGTCTTCGCGTTCCATCCAGGACCTCCTGACTGAAGTCACCGGGCCTCCTAGAGGACGGCGGCTTGGGTTCTTACTGCACTTCAAGTCCTGTTCCTTCTGCGGCACTGCAGGCAGCCACAGGCCCAGAGGAGCAGCTACGGCGTTCCTCGGTTGAGACAGTTCGCCGGATGCGGGACTCCCTACTTCGATAAGTTGATTCAGGGAAGGAAACACAGGGTAACCGGTGTCTCTTGGGACTCCTTAGAAGCCACAGGGATGTACGCTGAGTGTGCCCATGAAAACGGGGGCCTGTTGGAACTAGCCCTGCTTTTCCATTTTGAGGGCGGCATTCATGCCTGCCTTGAAGCTACCTCACATTCCCGGCTCCCGACAGGCCAGTGAGCCCTGGAAGAATGCTTCGGGGAAAATTATGAATTTGCTCTCTCTAAACCAGGGGCTTCCGTGGGCGCGGCGGCGGTCCGCATGACAGACTCTAGAGCGAAAGGGAACCTCGACGTGAGAACTCGCCTCCAGGTTAGGCCCTGAGTAGCCGTGCAGAAAGGGAGGCATGCAGCTGTTTCCACAAGTTCTCAGTCGCTTATGTGCTTTATTTTAAAGGAAGTACGCGTCCCGGGACTCCTAGGCCCCACGGGTGTGCATCGTTTTCCCTCCGAGGTCACTGAGTGCCTCCAGACACCTGTGGGCCGGCGGAGCAACGTCGAGGTCCATTGGTTGATCCCCCAGAGGACCTCTGTGCCTGCCGTGTGCTGGGCAGCAACACACTGCGCATTCCTTGAGGAGCGCTACATCTCCAGAGCCCTCGAATGCCCTCGGGACAACATGGCTAGTGAGTGCGAAGTGCCCAGGAAGACTCTGTCATGGCCCTTGTGTGAGCTGCCATGAGAGAACACTGTGCTTGGAACACTGCGAGGCCCGCCCCGTATCTGAAGTCACTCTGCTCGAGGAGAAAGTCAGCATCTTAGCATGCTGTGTCGCTACCGGCACACCCAGCATGAACCCATTCCTGGAAGTAAGGCCCTGATTCGCCGTGCAGAAGCGGAGGCATGCTGCAGCTTCCAGAAGGCGGTGGCCTCTGCTCTGCATGCCTTTAACGGCAGCACAGCTTTCTGGACACCTGGGAGGCTAGCCGGGGCACCCTGCTCCCGGCAGGAACACTGAGTACCCCCAGGTGCACCTGGGTCTGCTAAGCAACATCCAGGCCCGTAGCCCTTCAGAGCCCCCTGTGTGCAGGCCGAGCGTAGGGAAACGCACTGCCCTCTCCTTCGGAGCAGCTTAGTCTCCTCCGCACTCGCACACGTTCGCGAACACCGTTCTGGCACGTCCCACGTGGCGTGGAGTTCTTACGCGGTGCCCTAATCGGAGCTGCCCTCAGAGGAGCCCTCGTCTTCGCGTTTCATCCAGGACCTCCTGACTGAAGTCACTGGGCCTCCTAGAGGACGGCGGCTTGGGTTCCTACTGCACTTCAAGTCCTGTTCCTTCTGCGGCACTGCAGGCAGCCCCAGGCCCAGAGGAGCAGCTACGGCGTTCCTCGGTTGAGACAGTTCGCCGGATGCGGGACTCCCTACTTCGATGTTAATTCAGGGAAGGAAACACAGGGTAACCGGTGTCTCTTGGGACTCCTTAGAAGCCACAGGGATGTACGCTGAGTGTGCCCATGACAACGGGGACCTGCTGGAAGAAGCCCTGCTTTCCCATTTTGAGGGCGGCATTCATGCCTGCCTTGAAGCTACCTGACATTCCCGGCTCCCGACAGGCCAGTGAGCCCTGGAAGAATGCTTCGGGGAAAATTATGAGTTTGCTCTCTCTAAAGCAGGGGCTTCCAAGGCCGCAGCTCGGTCCGCATGACAGGCTCTAGAGCGAAAGGGAACCTCGACGTGAGAACTCGCCTCCAGGTTAGGCCCTGAGTAGCCGTGCAGAAAGGGAGGCATGCAGCTGTTTCCACAAGTTCTCAGTCGCTTATGTGCTTTATTTTAAAGGAAGTACGCGTCCGGGGACTCCTAGGCCCCACGGGTGTGCATCGTTCTCCCTCCGAGGTCACTGAGTGCCTCCAGACACCTGTGGGCCGGCGGAGCAACGTCGAGGTCCATTGGTTGATCCCCCGGAGGACCTCTGTGCCTGCCGAGTGCTGGGCAGCAACACACTGCGCATTCCTTGAGGAGCGCTACATCTCCAGAGCCCTCGAATGCCCTCGGGACAACATGGCTAGTGAGTGCGAAGTGCCCAGGAAGACTCTGTCATGGCCCTTGTGTGAGCTGCCATGAGAGAACACTGTTCTTGGAACACTGCGAGGCCCGCCCCGTATCTGAAGTCACTCTGCTCGAGGAGAAAGTCAGCATCTTAGCACGCTGTGTCGCTACCGGCACACCCAGCATGAACCCATTCCTGGACGTAAGGCCCTGATTCGCCGTGCAGAAGCGGAGGCATGCTGCAGCTTCCAGGAGGCGGTGGCCTCTGCTCTGCATGCCTTTAACGGCAGCACAGCTTTCTGGACACCTGGGAGGCTAGCCGGGGCACCCTGCTCCCGGCAGGAACACTGAGTACCCCCAGGTGCACCTGGGTCTGCTAAGCAACATCCAGGCCCGTAGCCCTTCAGAGCCCCCTGTGTGCAGGCCGAGCGTAGGGAAACGCACTGCCCTCTCCTTCGGAGCAGCTTAGTCTCCTCCGCACTCGCACACGTTCGCGAACACCGTTCTGGCACGTCCCACGTGGCGTGGAGTTCTTACGCGGTGCCCTAATCGGAGCTGCCCTCAGAGGAGCCCTCGTCTTCGCGTTCCATCCAGGACCTCCTGACTGAAGTCACCGGGCCTCCTAGAGGACGGCGGCTTGGGTTCTTACTGCACTTCAAGTCCTGTTCCTTCTGCGGCACTGCAGGCAGCCACAGGCCCAGAGGAGCAGCTACGGCGTTCCTCGGTTGAGACAGTTCGCCGGATGCGGGACTCCCTACTTCGATAAGTTGATTCAGGGAAGGAAACACAGGGTAACCGGTGTCTCTTGGGACTCCTTAGAAGCCACAGGGATGTACGCTGAGTGTGCCCATGAAAACGGGGGCCTGTTGGAACTAGCCCTGCTTTTCCATTTTGAGGGCGGCATTCATGCCTGCCTTGAAGCTACCTGACATTCCCGGCTCCCGACAGGCCAGTGAGCCCTGGAAGAATGCTTCGGGGAAAATTATGAATTTGCTCTCTCTAAACCAGGGGCTTCCGTGGGCGCGGCGGCGGTCCGCATGACAGACTCTAGAGCGAAAGGGAACCTCGACGTGAGAACTCGCCTCCAGGTTAGGCCCTGAGTAGCCGTGCAGAAAGGGAGGCATGCAGCTGTTTCCACAAGTTCTCAGTCGCTTATGTGCTTTATTTTAAAGGAAGTACGCGTCCCGGGACTCCTAGGCCCCACGGGTGTGCATCGTTTTCCCTCCGAGGTCACTGAGTGCCTCCAGACACCTGTGGGCCGGCGGAGCAACGTCGAGGTCCATTGGTTGATCCCCCAGAGGACCTCTGTGCCTGCCGTGTGCTGGGCAGCAACACACTGCGCATTCCTTGAGGAGCGCTACATCTCCAGAGCCCTCGAATGCCCTCGGGACAACATGGCTAGTGAGTGCGAAGTGCCCAGGAAGACTCTGTCATGGCCCTTGTGTGAGCTGCCATGAGAGAACACTGTGCTTGGAACACTGCGAGGCCCGCCCCGTATCTGAAGTCACTCTGCTCGAGGAGAAAGTCAGCATCTTAGCATGCTGTGTCGCTACCGGCACACCCAGCATGAACCCATTCCTGGAAGTAAGGCCCTGATTCGCCGTGCAGAAGCGGAGGCATGCTGCAGCTTCCAGAAGGCGGTGGCCTCTGCTCTGCATGCCTTTAACGGCAGCACAGCTTTCTGGACACCTGGGAGGCTAGCCGGGGCACCCTGCTCCCGGCAGGAACACTGAGTACCCCCAGGTGCACCTGGGTCTGCTAAGCAACATCCAGGCCCGTAGCCCTTCAGAGCCCCCTGTGTGCAGGCCGAGCGTAGGGAAACGCACTGCCCTCTCCTTCGGAGCAGCTTAGTCTCCTCCGCACTCGCACACGTTCGCGAACACCGTTCTGGCACGTCCCACGTGGCGTGGAGTTCTTACGCGGTGCCCTAATCGGAGCTGCCCTCAGAGGAGCCCTCGTCTTCGCGTTTCATCCAGGACCTCCTGACTGAAGTCACTGGGCCTCCTAGAGGACGGCGGCTTGGGTTCCTACTGCACTTCAAGTCCTGTTCCTTCTGCGGCACTGCAGGCAGCCCCAGGCCCAGAGGAGCAGCTACGGCGTTCCTCGGTTGAGACAGTTCGCCGGATGCGGGACTCCCTACTTCGATGTTAATTCAGGGAAGGAAACACAGGGTAACCGGTGTCTCTTGGGACTCCTTAGAAGCCACAGGGATGTACGCTGAGTGTGCCCATGACAACGGGGACCTGCTGGAAGAAGCCCTGCTTTCCCATTTTGAGGGCGGCATTCATGCCTGCCTTGAAGCTACCTGACATTCCCGGCTCCCGACAGGCCAGTGAGCCCTGGAAGAATGCTTCGGGGAAAATTATGAGTTTGCTCTCTCTAAAGCAGGGGCTTCCAAGGCCGCAGCTCGGTCCGCATGACAGGCTCTAGAGCGAAAGGGAACCTCGACGTGAGAACTCGCCTCCAGGTTAGGCCCTGAGTAGCCGTGCAGAAAGGGAGGCATGCAGCTGTTTCCACAAGTTCTCAGTCGCTTATGTGCTTTATTTTAAAGGAAGTACGCATCGTGGGACTCCTAGGCCCCACGGGTGTGCATCGTTTTCCCTCCGAGGTCACTGAGTGCCTCCAGACACCTGTGGGCCGGCGGAGCAACGTCAAGGTCCATTGGTTGATCCCCCGGAGGACCTCTGTGCCTGCCGAGTGCAGGGCAGCAACACACTGCGCATTCCTTGAGGAGCGCTACATCTCCAGAGCCCTCGAATGCCCTCGGGACAACATGGCTAGTGAGTGCGAAGTGCCCAGGAAGACTCTGTCATGGCCCTTGTGTGAGCTGCCATGAGAGAACACTGTGCTTGGAACACTGCGAGGCCCGCCCCGTATCTGAAGTCACACTGCTCGAGGAGAAAGTCAGCATCTTAGCACGCTGTGTCGCTACCGGCACACCCAGCATGAACCCATGCCTGGAAGATAGGCCCTGATTCGCCGTGCAGAAGCGGAGGCGTGCTGCAGCTTCCAGGAGGCGGTGGCCTCTGCTCTGCATGCCTTTAACGGCAGCACAGCTTTCTGGACACCTGGGAGGCTAGCCGGGGCACCCTGCTCCCAGCAGGAACACTGAGTACCCCCAGGTGCACCTGGGTCTGCTAAGCAACATCCAGGCCCGTAGCCCTTCAGAGCCTCCTGTGTGCAGGCCGAGCGTAGAGAAACGCACTGCCCTCTCCTTCGGAGCAGCTTAGTTTCCTCCGCACTCGCACACGTTCGCGAACACCGTTCTGGCATGTCCCACATGGCCCGGAGGTCTTACGCGGTGCCCTAATCGGACCTGCCCTCAGAGGAGCCCTCGTCTTCGCGTTTCATCCAGGACCTCCTGACTGAAGTCACCGTGCCTCCTAGAGGACGGCGGCTTGGGTTTTTCCTGCACTTCAAGTCCTGTTCCTTCTGCGGCACTGCAGGCAGCACCAGGCCCAGAGGAGCAGCTACGGCGTTCCTCGGTTGAGACAGTTCGCCGGATGCGGGACTCCCTACTTCGATAAGTTGATTCAGGGAAGGAAACACAGGGTAACCGGTGTCTCTTGGGACTCCTTAGAAGCCACAGGGATGTACGCTGAGTGTGCCCATGAAAACGGGGGCCTGCTGGAACTAGCCCTGCTTTTCCATTTTGAGGGTGGCATTCATGCCTGCCTTGAAGCTACCTGACATTCCCGGCTCCCGACAGGCCAGTGAGCCCTGGAAGAATTTTTCGGGGAAAATTATGAATTTGCTCTCTCTAAACCAGGGGCTTCCGTGGGCGCGGCGGCGGTCCGCATGACAGACTCTAGAGCGAAAGCGAACCTCGACGTGAGAACTCGCCTCCAGGTTAGGCCCTGAGTAGCCGTGCAGAAAGGGAGGCATGCAGCTGTTTCCACAAGTTCTCAGTCGCTTATGTGCTTTATTTTAAAGGAAGTACGCGTCCCGGGACTCCTAGGCCCCACGGGTGTGCATCGTTTTCCCTCCGAGGTCACTGAGTGCCTCCAGACACCTGTGGGCCGGCGGAGCAACGTCGAGGTCCATTGGTTGATCCCCCGGAGGACCTCTGTGCCTGCCGTGTGCTGGGCAGCAACACACTGCGCATTCCTTGAGGAGCGCTACATCTCCAGAGCCCTCGAATGCCCTCGGGACAACATGGCTAGTGAGTGCGAAGTGCCCAGGAAGACTCTGTCATGGCCCTTGTGTGAGCTGCCATGAGAGAACACTGTGCTTGGAACACTGCGAGGCCCGCCCCGTATCTGAAGTCACTCTGCTCGAGGAGAAAGTCAGCATCTTAGCATGCTGTGTCGCTACCGGCACACCCAGCATGAACCCATTCCTGGAAGTAAGGCCCTGATTCGCCGTGCAGAAGCGGAGGCATGCTGCAGCTTCCAGAAGGCGGTGGCCTCTGCTCTGCATGCCTTTAACGGCAGCACAGCTTTCTGGACACCTGGGAGGCTAGCCGGGGCACCCTGCTCCCGGCAGGAACACTGAGTACCCCCAGGTGCACCTGGGTCTGCTAAGCAACATCCAGGCCCGTAGCCCTTCAGAGCCCCCTGTGTGCAGGCCGAGCGTAGGGAAACGCACTGTCCTCTCCTTCGGAGCAGCTTAGTTTCCTCCGCACTCGCACACGTTCGCGAACACCGTTCTGGCACGTCCCACGTGGCGTGGAGTTCTTACGCGGTGCCCTAATCGGAGCTGCCCTCAGAGGAGCCCTCGTCTTCGCGTTCCATCCAGGACCTCCTGACTGAAGTCACCGGGCCTCCTAGAGGACGGCGGCTTGGGTTCTTACTGCACTTCAAGTCCTGTTCCTTCTGCGGCACTGCAGGCAGCCCCAGGCCCAGAGGAGCAGCTACGGCGTTCCTCGGTTGAGACAGTTCGCCGGATACGGGACTCCCTACTTCGATAAGTTGATTCAGGGAAGGAAACACAGGGTAACCGGTGTCTCTTGGGACTCCTTAGAAGCCACAGGGATGTACGCTGAGTGTGCCCATGAAAACGGGGGCCTGCTGGAACTAGCCCTGCTTTTCCATTTTGAGGGCGGCATTCATGCCTGCCTTGAAGCTACCTGACATTCCCGGCTCCCGACAGGCCAGTGAGCCCTGGAAGAATGCTTCGGGGAAAATTATGAATTTGCTCTCTCTAAACCAGTGGCTTCCGTGGGCGCGGCGGCGGTCCGCATGACAGACTCTAGAGCGAAAGGGAACCTCGACGTGAGAACTCGCCTCCAGGTTAGGCCCTGAGTAGCCGTGCAGAAAGGGAGTCATGCAGCTGTTTCCACAAGTTCTCAGTCGCTTATGTGCTTTATTTTAAAGGAAGTACGCGTCCCGGGACTCCTAGGCCCCACGGGTGTGCATCGTTTTCCCTCCGAGGTCACTGAGTGCCTCCAGACACCTGTGGGCCGGCGGAGCAACGTCGAGGTCCATTGGTTGATCCCCCGGAGGACCTCTGTGCCTGCCGTGTGCTGGGCAGCAACACACTGCACGTTCCTTGAGGAGCGCTACATCTCCAGAGCCCTCGAACGCCCTCGGGACAACATGGCTAGTGAGTGCGAAGTGCCCAGGAAGACTCTGTCATGGCCCTTGTGTGAGCTGCCATGAGAGAACACTGTGCTTGGAACACTGCGAGGCCCGCCCCGTATCTGAAGTCACTCTGCTCGAGGAGAAAGTCAGCATCTTAGCACGCTGTGTCGCTACCGGCACACCCATCATGAACCCATGCCTGGAAGATAGGCCCTGATTCGCCGTGCAGAAGCGGAGGCGTGCTGCAGCTTCCAGGAGGCGGTGGCCTCTGCTCTGCATGCCTTTAACGGCAGCACAGCTTTCTGGACACCTGGGAGGCTAGCCGGGGCACCCTGCTCCCAGCAGGAACACTGAGTACCCCCAGGTGCACCTGGGTCTGCTAAGCAACATCCAGGCCCGTAGCCCTTCAGAGCCTCCTGTGTGCAGGCCGAGCGTAGAGAAACGCACTGCCCTCTCCTTCGGAGCAGCTTAGTTTCCTCCGCACTCGCACACGTTCGCGAACACCGTTCTGGCATGTCCCACATGGCCCGGAGGTCTTACGCGGTGCCCTAATCGGACCAGCCCTCAGAGGAGCCCTCGTCTTCGCGTTCCATCCAGGACCTCCTGACTGAAGTCACCGTGCCTCCTAGAGGACGGCGGCTTGGGTTTTTCCTGCACTTCAAGTCCTGTTCCTTCTGCGGCACTGCAGGCAGCACCAGGCCCAGAGGAGCAGCTACGGCGTTCCTCGGTTGAGACAGTTCGCCGGATGCGGGACTCCCTACTTCGATGTTAATTCAGGGAAGGAAACACAGGGTAACCGGTGTCTCTTGGGACTCCTTAGAAGCCACAGGGATGTACGCTGAGTGTGCCCATGAAAACGGGGGCCTGTTGGAACTAGCCCTGCTTTTCCATTTTGAGGGCGGCATTCATGCCTGCCTTGAAGCTACCTGACATTCCCGGCTCCCGACAGGCCAGTGAGCCCTGGAAGAATGCTTCGGGGAAAATTATGAATTTGCTCTCTCTAAACCAGGGGCTTCCGTGGGCGCGGCGGCGGTCCGCATGACAGACTCTAGAGCGAAAGGGAACCTCGACGTGAGAACTCGCCTCCAGGTTAGGCCCTGAGTAGCCGTGCAGAAAGGGAGGCATGCAGCTGTTTCCACAAGTTCTCAGTCGCTTATGTGCTTTATTTTAAAGGAAGTACGCGTCCCGGGACTCCTAGGCCCCACGGGTGTGCATCGTTTTCCCTCCGAGGTCACTGAGTGCCTCCAGACACCTGTGGGCCGGCGGAGCAACGTCGAGGTCCATTGGTTGATCCCCCAGAGGACCTCTGTGCCTGCCGTGTGCTGGGCAGCAACACACTGCGCATTCCTTGAGGAGCGCTACATCTCCAGAGCCCTCGAATGCCCTCGGGACAACATGGCTAGTGAGTGCGAAGTGCCCAGGAAGACTCTGTCATGGCCCTTGTGTGAGCTGCCATGAGAGAACACTGTGCTTGGAACACTGCGAGGCCCGCCCCGTATCTGAAGTCACTCTGCTCGAGGAGAAAGTCAGCATCTTAGCATGCTGTGTCGCTACCGGCACACCCAGCATGAACCCATTCCTGGAAGTAAGGCCCTGATTCGCCGTGCAGAAGCGGAGGCATGCTGCAGCTTCCAGGAGGCGGTGGCCTCTGCTCTGCATGCCTTTAACGGCAGCACAGCTTTCTGGACACCTGGGAGGCTAGCCGGGGCACCCTGCTCCCGGCAGGAACACTGAGTACCCCCAGGTGCACCTGGGTCTGCTAAGCAACATCCAGGCCCGTAGCCCTTCAGAGCCCCCTGTGTGCAGGCCGAGCGTAGGGAAACGCACTGCCCTCTCCTTCGGAGCAGCTTAGTCTCCTCCGCACTCGCACACGTTCGCGAACACCGTTCTGGCACGTCCCACGTGGCGTGGAGTTCTTACGCGGTGCCCTAATCGGAGCTGCCCTCAGAGGAGCCCTCGTCTTCGCGTTTCATCCAGGACCTCCTGACTGAAGTCACTGGGCCTCCTAGAGGATGGCGGCTTGGGTTCCTACTGCACTTCAAGTCCTGTTCCTTCTGCGGCACTGCAGGCAGCCCCAGGCCCAGAGGAGCAGCTACGGCGTTCCTCGGTTGAGACAGTTCGCCGGATGCGGGACTCCCTACTTCGATAAGTTAATTCAGGGAAGGAAACACAGGGTAACCGGTGTCTCTTGGGACTCCTTAGAAGCCACAGGGATGTACGCTGAGTGTGCCCATGAAAACGGGGGCCTGCTGGAACTAGCCCTGCTTTCCCATTTTGAGGGCGGCATTCATGCCTGCCTTGAAGCTACCTGACATTCCCGGCTCCCGACAGGCCAGTGAGCCCTGGAAGAATGCTTCGGGGAAAATTATGAGTTTGCTCTCTCTAAACCAGGGGCTTCCGTGGTCGCAGCTAGGTCCGCATGACAGGCTCTAGAGCGAAAGGGAACCTCGACGTGAGAACTCGCCTCCAGGTTAGGCCTTGAGTAGCCATGCAGAAAGGGAGGCATGCAGCTGTTTCCACGAGTTCTCAGTCGCTTATGTCCTTTAGTTTAAAGGAAGTACGCGTCCGGAGACTCCTAGGCCCCACGGGTGTGCATCGTTTTCCCTCCGAGGTCACTGAGTGCCTCCAGACACCTGTGGGCCGGCGGAGCAACGTCGAGGTCCATTGGTTGATCCCCCGGAGGACCTCTGTGCCTGCCGAGTGCTGGGCAGCAACACACTGCGCATTCCTTGAGGAGCGCTACATCTCCAGAGCCCTCGAATGCCCTCGGGACAACATGGCTAGTGAGTGCGAAGTGCCCAGGAAGACTCTGTCATGGCCCTTGTGTGAGCTGCCATGAGAGAACACTGTGCTTGGAACACTGCGAGGCCCGCCCCGTATCTGAAGTCACTCTGCTCGAGGAGAAAGTCAGCATCTTAGCACGCTGTGTCGCTACCGGCACACCCAGCATGAACCCATGCCTGGAAGATAGGCCCTGATTCGCCGTGCAGAAGCGGAGGCGTGCTGCAGCTTCCAGGAGGCGGTGGCCTCTGCTCTGCATGCCTTTAACTGCAGCACAGCTTTCTGGACACCTGGGAGGCTAGCCGGGGCACCCTGCTCCCGGCAGGAACACTGAGTACCCCCAGGTGCACCTGGGTCTGCTAAGCAACATCCAGGCCCGTAGCCCTTCAGAGCCTCCTGTGTGCAGGCCGAGCGTAGAGAAACGCACTGCCCTCTCCTTCGGAGCAGCTTAGTTTCCTCCGCACTCGCACACGTTCGCGAACACCGTTCTGGCATGTCTCACATGGCCCAGAGGTCTTACGCGGTGCCCTAATCGGACCTGCCCTCAGAGGAGCCCTCGTCTTCGCGTTTCATCCAGGACCTCCTGACTGAAGTCACCGTGCCTCCTAGAGGACGGCGGCTTGGGTTTTTCCTGCACTTCAAGTCCTGTTCCTTCTGCGGCACTGCAGGCAGCCACAGGCCCAGAGGAGCAGCTACGGCGTTCCTCGGTTGAGACAGTTCGCCGGATGCGGGACTCCCTACTTCGATAAGTTGATTCAGGGAAGGAAACACAGGGTAACCGGTGTCTCTTGGGACTCCTTAGAAGCCACAGGGATGTACGCTGAGTGTGCCCATGAAAACGGGGGCCTGTTGGAACTAGCCCTGCTTTTCCATTTTGAGGGCGGCATTCATGCCTGCCTTGAAGCTACCTGACATTCCCGGCTCCCGACAGGCCAGTGAGCCCTGGAAGAATGCTTCGGGGAAAATTATGAATTTGCTCTCTCTAAACCAGGGGCTTCCGTGGGCGCGGCGGCGGTCCGCATGACAGACTCTAGAGCGAAAGGGAACCTCGACGTGAGAACTCGCCTCCAGGTTAGGCCCTGAGTAGCCGTGCAGAAAGGGAGGCATGCAGCTGTTTCCACAAGTTCTCAGTCGCTTATGTGCTTTATTTTAAAGGAAGTACGCGTCCCGGGACTCCTAGGCCCCACGGGTGTGCATCGTTTTCCCTCCGAGGTCACTGAGTGCCTCCAGACACCTGTGGGCCGGCGGAGCAACGTCGAGGTCCATTGGTTGATCCCCCGGAGGACCTCTGTGCCTGCCGAGTGCTGGGCAGCAACACACTGCGCATTCCTTGAGGAGCGCTACATCTCCAGAGCCCTCGAATGCCCTCGGGACAACATGGCTAGTGAGTGCGAAGTGCCCAGGAAGACTCTGTCATGGCCCTTGTGTGAGCTGCCATGAGAGAACACTGTGCTTGGAACACTGCGAGGCCCGCCCCGTATCTGAAGTCACTCTGCTCGAGGAGAAAGTCAGCATCTTAGCACGCTGTGTCGCTACCGGCACACCCAGCATGAACCCATGCCTGGAAGATAGGCCCTGATTCGCCGTGCAGAAGCGGAGGCGTGCTGCAGCTTCCAGGAGGCGGTGGCCTCTGCTCTGCATGCCTTTAACTGCAGCACAGCTTTCTGGACACCTGGGAGGCTAGCCGGGGCACCCTGCTCCCGGCAGGAACACTGAGTACCCCCAGGTGCACCTGGGTCTGCTAAGCAACATCCAGGCCCGTAGCCCTTCAGAGCCTCCTGTGTGCAGGCCGAGCGTAGAGAAACGCACTGCCCTCTCCTTCGGAGCAGCTTAGTTTCCTCCGCACTCGCACACGTTCGCGAACACCGTTCTGGCATGTCTCACATGGCCCAGAGGTCTTACGCGGTGCCCTAATCGGACCTGCCCTCAGAGGAGCCCTCGTCTTCGCGTTTCATCCAGGACCTCCTGACTGAAGTCACCGTGCCTCCTAGAGGACGGCGGCTTGGGTTTTTCCTGCACTTCAAGTCCTGTTCCTTCTGCGGCACTGCAGGCAGCCACAGGCCCAGAGGAGCAGCTACGGCGTTCCTCGGTTGAGACAGTTCGCCGGATGCGGGACTCCCTACTTCGATAAGTTGATTCAGGGAAGGAAACACAGGGTAACCGGTGTCTCTTGGGACTCCTTAGAAGCCACAGGGATGTACGCTGAGTGTGCCCATGAAAACGGGGGCCTGTTGGAACTAGCCCTGCTTTTCCATTTTGAGGGCGGCATTCATGCCTGCCTTGAAGCTACCTGACATTCCCGGCTCCCGACAGGCCAGTGAGCCCTGGAAGAATGCTTCGGGGAAAATTATGAATTTGCTCTCTCTAAACCAGGGGCTTCCGTGGGCGCGGCGGCGGTCCGCATGACAGACTCTAGAGCGAAAGGGAACCTCGACGTGAGAACTCGCCTCCAGGTTAGGCCCTGAGTAGCCGTGCAGAAAGGGAGGCATGCAGCTGTTTCCACAAGTTCTCAGTCGCTTATGTGCTTTATTTTAAAGGAAGTACGCGTCCCGGGACTCCTAGGCCCCACGGGTGTGCATCGTTTTCCCTCCGAGGTCACTGAGTGCCTCCAGACACCTGTGGGCCGGCGGAGCAACGTCTAGGTCCATTGGTTGATCCCCCAGAGGACCTCTGTGCCTGCCGTGTGCTGGGCAGCAACACACTGCGCATTCCTTGAGGAGCGCTACATCTCCAGAGCCCTCGAATGCCCTCGGGACAACATGGCTAGTGAGTGCGAAGTGCCCAGGAAGACTCTGTCATGGCCCTTGTGTGAGCTGCCATGAGAGAACACTGTGCTTGGAACACTGCGAGGCCCGCCCCGTATCTGAAGTCACTCTGCTCGAGGAGAAAGTCAGCATCTTAGCATGCTGTGTCGCTACCGGCACACCCAGCATGAACCCATTCCTGGAAGTAAGGCCCTGATTCGCCGTGCAGAAGCGGAGGCATGCTGCAGCTTCCAGGAGGCGGTGGCCTCTGCTCTGCATGCCTTTAACGGCAGCACAGCTTTCTGGACACCTGGGAGGCTAGCCGGGGCACCCTGCTCCCGGCAGGAACACTGAGTACCCCCAGGTGCACCTGGGTCTGCTAAGCAACATCCAGGCCCGTAGCCCTTCAGAGCCCCCTGTGTGCAGGCCGAGCGTAGGGAAACGCACTGCCCTCTCCTTCGGAGCAGCTTAGTCTCCTCCGCACTTGCACACGTTCGCGAACACCGTTCTGGCACGTCCCACGTGGCGTGGAGTTCTTACGCGGTGCCCTAATCGGAGCTGCCCTCAGAGGAGCCCTCGTCTTCGCGTTTCATCCAGGACCTCCTGACTGAAGTCACTGGGCCTCCTAGAGGATGGCGGCTTGGGTTCCTACTGCACTTCAAGTCCTGTTCCTTCTGCGGCACTGCAGGCAGCCCCAGGCCCAGAGGAGCAGCTACGGCGTTCCTCGGTTGAGACAGTTCGCCGGATGCGGGACTCCCTACTTCGATAAGTTAATTCAGGGAAGGAAACACAGGGTAACCGGTGTCTCTTGGGACTCCTTAGAAGCCACAGGGATGTACGCTGAGTGTGCCCATGAAAACGGGGGCCTGCTGGAACTAGCCCTGCTTTCCCATTTTGAGGGCGGCATTCATGCCTGCCTTGAAGCTACCTGACATTCCCGGCTCCCGACAGGCCAGTGAGCCCTGGAAGAATGCTTCGGGGAAAATTATGAGTTTGCTCTCTCTAAACCAGGGGCTTCCGTGGTCGCAGCTAGGTCCGCATGACAGGCTCTAGAGCGAAAGGGAACCTCGACGTGAGAACTCGCCTCCAGGTTAGGCCTTGAGTAGCCATGCAGAAAGGGAGGCATGCAGCTGTTTCCACGAGTTCTCAGTCGCTTATGTCCTTTAGTTTAAAGGAAGTACGCGTCCGGAGACTCCTAGGCCCCACGGGTGTGCATCGTTTTCCCTCCGAGGTCACTGAGTGCCTCCAGACACCTGTGGGCCGGCGGAGCAACGTCGAGGTCCATTGGTTGATCCCCCGGAGGACCTCTGTGCCTGCCGAGTGCTGGGCAGCAACACACTGCGCATTCCTTGAGGAGCGCTACATCTCCAGAGCCCTCGAATGCCCTCGGGACAACATGGCTAGTGAGTGCGAAGTGCCCAGGAAGACTCTGTCATGGCCCTTGTGTGAGCTGCCATGAGAGAACACTGTGCTTGGAACACTGCGAGGCCCGCCCCGTATCTGAAGTCACTCTGCTCGAGGAGAAAGTCAGCATCTTAGCACGCTGTGTCGCTACCGGCACACCCAGCATGAACCCATGCCTGGAAGATAGGCCCTGATTCGCCGTGCAGAAGCGGAGGCGTGCTGCAGCTTCCAGGAGGCGGTGGCCTCTGCTCTGCATGCCTTTAACTGCAGCACAGCTTTCTGGACACCTGGGAGGCTAGCCGGGGCACCCTGCTCCCGGCAGGAACACTGAGTACCCCCAGGTGCACCTGGGTCTGCTAAGCAACATCCAGGCCCGTAGCCCTTCAGAGCCTCCTGTGTGCAGGCCGAGCGTAGAGAAACGCACTGCCCTCTCCTTCGGAGCAGCTTAGTTTCCTCCGCACTCGCACACGTTCGCGAACACCGTTCTGGCATGTCTCACATGGCCCGGAGGTCTTACGCGGTGCCCTAATCGGACCTGCCCTCAGAGGAGCCCTCGTCTTCGCGTTTCATCCAGGACCTCCTGACTGAAGTCACCGTGCCTCCTAGAGGACGGCGGCTTGGGTTTTTCCTGCACTTCAAGTCCTGTTCCTTCTGCGGCACTGCAGGCAGCCACAGGCCCAGAGGAGCAGCTACGGCGTTCCTCGGTTGAGACAGTTCGCCGGATGCGGGACTCCCTACTTCGATAAGTTGATTCAGGGAAGGAAACACAGGGTAACCGGTGTCTCTTGGGACTCCTTAGAAGCCACAGGGATGTACGCTGAGTGTGCCCATGAAAACGGGGGCCTGTTGGAACTAGCCCTGCTTTTCCATTTTGAGGGCGGCATTCATGCCTGCCTTGAAGCTACCTGACATTCCCGGCTCCCGACAGGCCAGTGAGCCCTGGAAGAATGCTTCGGGGAAAATTATGAATTTGCTCTCTCTAAACCAGGGGCTTCCGTGGGCGCGGCGGCGGTCCGCATGACAGACTCTAGAGCGAAAGGGAACCTCGACGTGAGAACTCGCCTCCAGGTTAGGCCCTGAGTAGCCGTGCAGAAAGGGAGTCATGCAGCTGTTTCCACAAGTTCTCAGTCGCTTATGTGCTTTATTTTAAAGGAAGTACGCGTCCCGGGACTCCTAGGCCCCACGGGTGTGCATCGTTTTCCCTCCGAGGTCACTGAGTGCCTCCAGACACCTGTGGGCCGGCGGAGCAACGTCTAGGTCCATTGGTTGATCCCCCAGAGGACCTCTGTGCCTGCCGTGTGCTGGGCAGCAACACACTGCGCATTCCTTGAGGAGCGCTACATCTCCAGAGCCCTCGAATGCCCTCGGGACAACATGGCTAGTGAGTGCGAAGTGCCCAGGAAGACTCTGTCATGGCCCTTGTGTGAGCTGCCATGAGAGAACACTGTGCTTGGAACACTGCGAGGCCCGCCCCGTATCTGAAGTCACTCTGCTCGAGGAGAAAGTCAGCATCTTAGCATGCTGTGTCGCTACCGGCACACCCAGCATGAACCCATTCCTGGAAGTAAGGCCCTGATTCGCCGTGCAGAAGCGGAGGCATGCTGCAGCTTCCAGGAGGCGGTGGCCTCTGCTCTGCATGCCTTTAACGGCAGCACAGCTTTCTGGACACCTGGGAGGCTAGCCGGGGCACCCTGCTCCCGGCAGGAACACTGAGTACCCCCAGGTGCACCTGGGTCTGCTAAGCAACATCCAGGCCCGTAGCCCTTCAGAGCCCCCTGTGTGCAGGCCGAGCGTAGGGAAACGCACTGCCCTCTCCTTCGGAGCAGCTTAGTCTCCTCCGCACTTGCACACGTTCGCGAACACCGTTCTGGCACGTCCCACGTGGCGTGGAGTTCTTACGCGGTGCCCTAATCGGAGCTGCCCTCAGAGGAGCCCTCGTCTTCGCGTTTCATCCAGGACCTCCTGACTGAAGTCACTGGGCCTCCTAGAGGATGGCGGCTTGGGTTCCTACTGCACTTCAAGTCCTGTTCCTTCTGCGGCACTGCAGGCAGCCCCAGGCCCAGAGGAGCAGCTACGGCGTTCCTCGGTTGAGACAGTTCGCCGGATGCGGGACTCCCTACTTCGATAAGTTAATTCAGGGAAGGAAACACAGGGTAACCGGTGTCTCTTGGGACTCCTTAGAAGCCACAGGGATGTACGCTGAGTGTGCCCATGAAAACGGGGGCCTGCTGGAACTAGCCCTGCTTTCCCATTTTGAGGGCGGCATTCATGCCTGCCTTGAAGCTACCTGACATTCCCGGCTCCCGACAGGCCAGTGAGCCCTGGAAGAATGCTTCGGGGAAAATTATGAGTTTGCTCTCTCTAAACCAGGGGCTTCCGTGGTCGCAGCTAGGTCCGCATGACAGGCTCTAGAGCGAAAGGGAACCTCGACGTGAGAACTCGCCTCCAGGTTAGGCCTTGAGTAGCCATGCAGAAAGGGAGGCATGCAGCTGTTTCCACGAGTTCTCAGTCGCTTATGTCCTTTAGTTTAAAGGAAGTACGCGTCCGGAGACTCCTAGGCCCCACGGGTGTGCATCGTTTTCCCTCCGAGGTCACTGAGTGCCTCCAGACACCTGTGGGCCGGCGGAGCAACGTCGAGGTCCATTGGTTGATCCCCCGGAGGACCTCTGTGCCTGCCGAGTGCTGGGCAGCAACACACTGCGCATTCCTTGAGGAGCGCTACATCTCCAGAGCCCTCGAATGCCCTCGGGACAACATGGCTAGTGAGTGCGAAGTGCCCAGGAAGACTCTGTCATGGCCCTTGTGTGAGCTGCCATGAGAGAACACTGTGCTTGGAACACTGCGAGGCCCGCCCCGTATCTGAAGTCACTCTGCTCGAGGAGAAAGTCAGCATCTTATCACGCTGTGTCGCTACCGGCACACCCAGCATGAACCCATGCCTGGAAGATAGGCCCTGATTCGCCGTGCAGAAGCGGAGGCGTGCTGCAGCTTCCAGGAGGCGGTGGCCTCTGCTCTGCATGCCTTTAACTGCAGCACAGCTTTCTGGACACCTGGGAGGCTAGCCGGGGCACCCTGCTCTCGGCAGGAACACTGAGTACCCCCAGGTGCACCTGGGTCTGCTAAGCAACATCCAGGCCCGTAGCCCTTCAGAGCCTCCTGTGTGCAGGCCGAGCGTAGAGAAACGCACTGCCCTCTCCTTCGGAGCAGCTTAGTTTCCTCCGCACTCGCACACGTTCGCGAACACCGTTCTGGCATGTCCCACATGGCCCAGAGGTCTTACGCGGTGCCCTAATCGGACCTGCCCTCAGAGGAGCCCTCGTCTTCGCGTTTCATCCAGGACCTCCTGACTGAAGTCACCGTGCCTCCTAGAGGACGGCGGCTTGGGTTTTTCCTGCACTTCAAGTCCTGTTCCTTCTGCGGCACTGCAGGCAGCCCCAGGCCCAGAGGAGCAGCTACGGCGTTCCTCGGTTGAGACAGTTCGCCGGATGCGGGACTCCCTACTTCGATGTTAATTCAGGGAAGGAAACACAGGGTAACCGGTGTCTCTTGGGACTCCTTAGAAGCCACAGGGATGTACGCTGAGTGTGCCCATGAAAACGGGGGCCTGCTGGAACTAGCCCTGCTTTTCCATTGTGAGGGCGGCATTCATGCCTGCCTTGAAGCTACCTGACATTCCCGGCTCCCGACAGGCCAGTGAGCCCTGGAAGAAGGCTTCGGGGTAAAATATGAATTTGCTCTCTCTAAACCAGGGGCTTCCGTGGCCGCCGCGGCGGTCCGCATGACAGGCTCTAGAGCGAAAGTGAACCTCGACGTGAGAACTCGCCTCCAGGTTAGGCCCTGAGTAGCCGTGCAGAAAGGGAGTCATGCAGCTGTTTCCACAAGTTCTCAGTCGCTTATGTGCTTTATTTTAAAGGAAGTACGCGTCCGGGGACTCCTAGGCCCCACGGGTGTGCATCGTTCTCCCTCCGAGGTCACTGAGTGCCTCCAGACACCTGTGGGCCGGCGGAGCAACGTCGAGGTCCATTGGTTGATCCCCCGGAGGACCTCTGTGCCTGCCGAGTGCTGGGCAGCAACACACTGCGCATTCCTTGAGGAGCGCTACATCTCCAGAGCCCTCGAATGCCCTCGGGACAACATGGCTAGTGAGTGCGAAGTGCCCAGGAAGACTCTGTCATGGCCCTTGTGTGAGCTGCCATGAGAGAACACTGTGCTTGGAACACTGCGAGGCCCGCCCCGTATCTGAAGTCACTCTGCTCGAGGAGAAAGTCAGCATCTTAGCACGCTGTGTCGCTACCGGCACACCCAGCATGAACCCATTCCTGGAAGTAAGGCCCTGATTCGCCGTGCAGAAGCGGAGGCATGCTGCAGCTTCCAGGAGGCGGTGGCCTCTGCTCTGCATGCCTTTAACGGCAGCACAGCTTTCTGGACACCTGGGAGGCTAGCCGGGGCACCCTGCTCCCGGCAGGAACACTGAGTACCCCCAGGTGCACCTGGGTCTGCTAAGCAACATCCAGGCCCGTAGCCCTTCAGAGCCCCCTGTGTGCAGGCCGAGCGTAGGGAAACGCACTGCCCTCTCCTTCGGAGCAGCTTAGTCTCCTCCGCACTCGCACACGTTCGCGAACACCGTTCTGGCACGTCCCACGTGGCGTGGAGTTCTTACGCGGTGCCCTAATCGGAGCTGCCCTCAGAGGAGCCCTCGTCTTCGCGTTTCATCCAGGACCTCCTGACTGAAGTCACTGGGCCTCCTAGAGGACGGCGGCTTGGGTTCCTACTGCACTTCAAGTCCTGTTCCTTCTGTGGCACTGCAGGCAGCCCCAGGCCCAGAGGAGCAGTTACGGCGTTCCTCGGTTGAGACAGTTCGCCGGATGCGGGACTCCCTACTTCGATAAGTTAATTCAGGGAAGGAAACACAGGGTAACCGGTGTCTCTTGGGACTCCTTAGAAGCCACAGGGATGTACGCTGAGTGTGCCCATGAAAACGGGGGCCTGCTGGAACTAGCCCTGCTTTCCCATTTTGAGGGCGGCATTCATGCCTGCCTTGAAGCTACCTGACATTCCCGGCTCCCGACAGGCCAGTGAGCCCTGGAAGAATGCTTCGGGGAAAATTATGAGTTTGCTCTCTCTAAACCAGGGGCTTCCGTGGTCGCAGCTAGGTCCGCATGACAGGCTCTAGAGCGAAAGGGAACCTCGACGTGAGAACTCGCCTCCAGCTTAGGCCTTGAGTAGCCATGCAGAAAGGGAGGCATGCAGCTGTTTCCACGAGTTCTCAGTCGCTTATGTCCTTTAGTTTAAAGGAAGTACGCGTCCGGAGACTCCTAGGCTCCACGGGTGTGCATCGTTTTCCCTCCGAGGTCACTGAGTGCCTCCAGACACCTGTGGGCCGGCGGAGCAACGTCGAGGTCCATTGGTTGATCCCCCGGAGGACCTCTGTGCCTGCCGAGTGCTGGGCAGCAACACACTGCGCATTCCTTGAGGAGCGCTACATCTCCAGAGCCCTCGAATGCCCTCGGGACAACATGGCTAGTGAGTGCGAAGTGCCCAGGAAGACTCTGTCATGGCCCTTGTGTGAGCTGCCATGAGAGAACACTGTGCTTGGAACACTGCGAGGCCCGCCCCGTATCTGAAGTCACTCTGCTCGAGGAGAAAGTCAGCATCTTAGCACGCTGTGTCGCTACCGGCACACCCAGCATGAACCCATGCCTGGAAGATAGGCCCTGATTCGCCGTGCAGAAGCGGAGGCGTGCTGCAGCTTCCAGGAGGCGGTGGCCTCTGCTCTGCATGCCTTTAACTGCAGCACAGCTTTCTGGACACCTGGGAGGCTAGCCGGGGCACCCTGCTCCCGGCAGGAACACTGAGTACCCCCAGGTGCACCTGGGTCTGCTAAGCAACATCCAGGCCCGTAGCCCTTCAGAGCCTCCTGTGTGCAGGCCGAGCGTAGAGAAACGCACTGCCCTCTCCTTCGGAGCAGCTTAGTTTCCTCCGCACTCGCACACGTTCGCGAACACCGTTCTGGCATGTCCCACATGGCCCGGAGGTCTTACGCGGTGCCCTAATCGGACCTGCCCTCAGAGGAGCCCTCGTCTTCGCGTTTCATCCAGGACCTCCTGACTGAAGTCACCGTGCCTCCTAGAGGACGGCGGCTTGGGTTTTTCCTGCACTTCAAGTCCTGTTCCTTCTGCGGCACTGCAGGCAGCCCCAGGCCCAGAGGAGCAGCTACGGCGTTCCTCGGTTGAGACAGTTCGCCGGATGCGGGACTCCCTACTTCGATGTTAATTCAGGGAAGGAAACACAGGGTAACCGGTGTCTCTTGGGACTCCTTAGAAGCCACAGGGATGTACGCTGAGTGTGCCCATGAAAACGGGGGCCTGCTGGAACTAGCCCTGCTTTTCCATTGTGAGGGCGGCATTCATGCCTGCCTTGAAGCTACCTGACATTCCCGGCTCCCGACAGGCCAGTGAGCCCTGGAAGAAGGCTTCGGGGTAAAATATGAATTTGCTCTCTCTAAACCAGGGGCTTCCGTGGCCGCCGCGGCGGTCCGCATGACAGGCTCTAGAGCGAAAGTGAACCTCGACGTGAGAACTCGCCTCCAGGTTAGGCCCTGAGTAGCCGTGCAGAAAGGGAGTCATGCAGCTGTTTCCACAAGTTCTCAGTCGCTTATGTGCTTTATTTTAAAGGAAGTACGCGTCCGGGGACTCCTAGGCCCCACGGGTGTGCATCGTTCTCCCTCCGAGGTCACTGAGTGCCTCCAGACACCTGTGGGCCGGCGGAGCAACGTCGAGGTCCATTGGTTGATCCCCCGGAGGACCTCTGTGCCTGCCGAGTGCTGGGCAGCAACACACTGCGCATTCCTTGAGGAGCGCTACATCTCCAGAGCCCTCGAATGCCCTCGGGACAACATGGCTAGTGAGTGCGAAGTGCCCAGGAAGACTCTGTCATGGCCCTTGTGTGAGCTGCCATGAGAGAACACTGTGCTTGGAACACTGCGAGGCCCGCCCCGTATCTGAAGTCACTCTGCTCGAGGAGAAAGTCAGCATCTTAGCACGCTGTGTCGCTACCGGCACACCCAGCATGAACCCATGCCTGGAAGATAGGCCCTGATTCGCCGTGCAGAAGCGGAGGCGTGCTGCAGCTTCCAGGAGGCGGTGGCCTCTGCTCTGCATGCCTTTAACGGCAGCACAGCTTTCTGGACACCTGGGAGGCTAGCCGGGGCACCCTGCTCCCGGCAGGAACACTGAGTACCCCCAGGTGCACCTGGGTCTGCTAAGCAACATCCAGGCCCGTAGCCCTTCAGAGCCTCCTGTGTGCAGGCCGAGCGTAGAGAAACGCACTGCCCTCTCCTTCGGAGCAGCTTAGTTTCCTCCGCACTTGCACACGTTCGCGAACACCGTTCTGGCATGTCCCACATGGCCCGGAGGTCTTACGCGGTGCCCTAATCGGACCTGCCCTCAGAGGAGCCCTCGTCTTCGCGTTTCATCCAGGACCTCCTGACTGAAGTCACCGTGCCTCCTAGAGGACGGCGGCTTGGGTTTTTCCTGCACTTCAAGTCCTGTTCCTTCTGCGGCACTGCAGGCAGCCCCAGGCCCAGAGGAGCAGCTACGGCGTTCCTCGGTTGAGACAGTTCGCCGGATGCGGGACTCCCTACTTCGATGTTAATTCAGGGAAGGAAACACAGGGTAACCGGTGTCTCTTGGGACTCCTTAGAAGCCACAGGGATGTACGCTGAGTGTGCCCATGAAAACGGGGGCCTGCTGGAACTAGCCCTGCTTTTCCATTGTGAGGGCGGCATTCATGCCTGCCTTGAAGCTACCTGACATTCCCGGCTCCCGACAGGCCAGTGAGCCCTGGAAGAAGGCTTCGGGGAAAATTATGAGTTTGCTCTCTCTAAACCAGGGGCTTCCGTGGCCGCCGCGGCGGTCCGCATGACAGGCTCTAGAGCGAAAGTGAACCTCGACGTGAGAACTCGCCTCCAGGTTAGGCCCTGAGTAGCCGTGCAGAAAGGGAGTCATGCAGCTGTTTCCACAAGTTCTCAGTCGCTTATGTGCTTTATTTTAAAGGAAGTACGCGTCCGGGGACTCCTAGGCCCCACGGGTGTGCATCGTTCTCCCTCCGAGGTCACTGAGTGCCTCCAGACACCTGTGGGCCGGCGGAGCAACGTCGAGGTCCATTGGTTGATCCCCCGGAGGACCTCTGTGCCTGCCGAGTGCTGGGCAGCAACACACTGCGCATTCCTTGAGGAGCGCTACATCTCCAGAGCCCTCGAATGCCCTCGGGACAACATGGCTAGTGAGTGCGAAGTGCCCAGGAAGACTCTGTCATGGCCCTTGTGTGAGCTGCCATGAGAGAACACTGTGCTTGGAACACTGCGAGGCCCGCCCCGTATCTGAAGTCACTCTGCTCGAGGAGAAAGTCAGCATCTTAGCACGCTGTGTCGCTACCGGCACACCCAGCATGAACCCATTCCTGGAAGTAAGGCCCTGATTCGCCGTGCAGAAGCGGAGGCATGCTGCAGCTTCCAGGAGGCGGTGGCCTCTGCTCTGCATGCCTTTAACGGCAGCACAGCTTTCTGGACACCTGGGAGGCTAGCCGGGGCACCCTGCTCCCGGCAGGAACACTGAGTACCCCCAGGTGCACCTGGGTCTGCTAAGCAACATCCAGGCCCGTAGCCCTTCAGAGCCCCCTGTGTGCAGGCCGAGCGTAGGGAAACGCACTGCCCTCTCCTTCGGAGCAGCTTAGTCTCCTCCGCACTCGCACACGTTCGCGAACACCGTTCTGGCACGTCCCACGTGGCGTGGAGTTCTTACGCGGTACCCTAATCGGAGCTGCCCTCAGAGGAGCCCTCGTCTTCGCGTTCCATCCAGGACCTCCTGACTGAAGTCACCGGGCCTCCTAGAGGACGGCGGCTTGGGTTCTTACTGCACTTCAAGTCCTGTTCCTTCTGCGGCACTGCAGGCAGCCCCAGGCCCAGAGGAGCAGCTACGGCGTTCCTCGGTTGAGACAGTTCGCCGGATGCGGGACTCCCTACTTCGATAAGTTGATTCAGGGAAGGAAACACAGGGTAACCGGTGTCTCTTGGGACTCCTTAGAAGCCACAGGGATGTACGCTGAGTGTGCCCATGAAAACGGGGGCCTGTTGGAACTAGCCCTGCTTTTCCATTTTGAGGGCGGCATTCATGCCTGCCTTGAAGCTACCTGACATTCCCGGCTCCCGACAGGCCAGTGAGCCCTGGAAGAAGGCTTCGGGGTAAAATATGAATTTGCTCTCTCTAAACCAGGGGCTTCCGTGGCCGCCGCGGCGGTCCGCATGACAGGCTCTAGAGCGAAAGTGAACCTCGACGTGAGAACTCGCCTCCAGGTTAGGCCCTGAGTAGCCGTGCAGAAAGGGAGTCATGCAGCTGTTTCCACAAGTTCTCAGTCGCTTATGTGCTTTATTTTAAAGGAAGTACGCGTCCGGGGACTCCTAGGCCCCACGGGTGTGCATCGTTCTCCCTCCGAGGTCACTGAGTGCCTCCAGACACCTGTGGGCCGGCGGAGCAACGTCGAGGTCCATTGGTTGATCCCCCGGAGGACCTCTGTGCCTGCCGAGTGCTGGGCAGCAACACACTGCGCATTCCTTGAGGAGCGCTACATCTCCAGAGCCCTCGAATGCCCTCGGGACAACATGGCTAGTGAGTGCGAAGTGCCCAGGAAGACTCTGTCATGGCCCTTGTGTGAGCTGCCATGAGAGAACACTGTGCTTGGAACACTGCGAGGCCCGCCCCGTATCTGAAGTCACTCTGCTCGAGGAGAAAGTCAGCATCTTAGCACGCTGTGTCGCTACCGGCACACCCAGCATGAACCCATTCCTGGAAGTAAGGCCCTGATTCGCCGTGCAGAAGCGGAGGCATGCTGCAGCTTCCAGGAGGCGGTGGCCTCTGCTCTGCATGCCTTTAACGGCAGCACAGCTTTCTGGACACCTGGGAGGCTAGCCGGGGCACCCTGCTCCCGGCAGGAACACTGAGTACCCCCAGGTGCACCTGGGTCTGCTAAGCAACATCCAGGCCCGTAGCCCTTCAGAGCCCCCTGTGTGCAGGCCGAGCGTAGGGAAACGCACTGCCCTCTCCTTCGGAGCAGCTTAGTCTCCTCCGCACTCGCACACGTTCGCGAACACCGTTCTGGCACGTCCCACGTGGCGTGGAGTTCTTACGCGGTGCCCTAATCGGAGCTGCCCTCAGAGGAGCCCTCGTCTTCGCGTTTCATCCAGGACCTCCTGACTGAAGTCACTGGGCCTCCTAGAGGACGGCGGCTTGGGTTCCTACTGCACTTCAAGTCCTGTTCCTTCTGCGGCACTGCAGGCAGCCCCAGGCCCAGAGGAGCAGCTACGGCGTTCCTCGGTTGAGACAGTTCGCCGGATGCGGGACTCCCTACTTCGATAAGTTAATTCAGGGAAGGAAACACAGGGTAACCGGTGTCTCTTGGGACTCCTTAGAAGCCACAGGGATGTACGCTGAGTGTGCCCATGAAAACGGGGGCCTGCTGGAACTAGCCCTGCTTTTCCATTGTGAGGGCGGCATTCATGCCTGCCTTGAAGCTACCTGACATTCCCGGCTCCCGACAGGCCAGTGAGCCCTGGAAGAAGGCTTCGGGGTAAAATATGAATTTGCTCTCTCTAAACCAGGGGCTTCCGTGGCCGCCGCGGCGGTCCGCATGACAGGCTCTAGAGCGAAAGTGAACCTCGACGTGAGAACTCGCCTCCAGGTTAGGCCCTGAGTAGCCGTGCAGAAAGGGAGTCATGCAGCTGTTTCCACAAGTTCTCAGTCGCTTATGTGCTTTATTTTAAAGGAAGTACGCGTCCGGGGACTCCTAGGCCCCACGGGTGTGCATCGTTCTCCCTCCGAGGTCACTGAGTGCCTCCAGACACCTGTGGGCCGGCGGAGCAACGTCGAGGTCCATTGGTTGATCCCCCGGAGGACCTCTGTGCCTGCCGAGTGCTGGGCAGCAACACACTGCGCATTCCTTGAGGAGCGCTACATCTCCAGAGCCCTCGAATGCCCTCGGGACAACATGGCTAGTGAGTGCGAAGTGCCCAGGAAGACTCTGTCATGGCCCTTGTGTGAGCTGCCATGAGAGAACACTGTGCTTGGAACACTGCGAGGCCCGCCCCGTATCTGAAGTCACTCTGCTCGAGGAGAAAGTCAGCATCTTAGCACGCTGTGTCGCTACCGGCACACCCAGCATGAACCCATTCCTGGAAGTAAGGCCCTGATTCGCCGTGCAGAAGCGGAGGCATGCTGCAGCTTCCAGGAGGCGGTGGCCTCTGCTCTGCATGCCTTTAACGGCAGCACAGCTTTCTGGACACCTGGGAGGCTAGCCGGGGCACCCTGCTCCCGGCAGGAACACTGAGTACCCCCAGGTGCACCTGGGTCTGCTAAGCAACATCCAGGCCCGTAGCCCTTCAGAGCCCCCTGTGTGCAGGCCGAGCGTAGGGAAACGCACTGCCCTCTCCTTCGGAGCAGCTTAGTCTCCTCCGCACTCGCACACGTTCGCGAACACCGTTCTGGCACGTCCCACGTGGCGTGGAGTTCTTACGCGGTGCCCTAATCGGAGCTGCCCTCAGAGGAGCCCTCGTCTTCGCGTTTCATCCAGGACCTCCTGACTGAAGTCACTGGGCCTCCTAGAGGACGGCGGCTTGGGTTCCTACTGCACTTCAAGTCCTGTTCCTTCTGCGGCACTGCAGGCAGCCCCAGGCCCAGAGGAGCAGCTACGGCGTTCCTCGGTTGAGACAGTTCGCCGGATGCGGGACTCCCTACTTCGATAAGTTAATTCAGGGAAGGAAACACAGGGTAACCGGTGTCTCTTGGGACTCCTTAGAAGCCACAGGGATGTACGCTGAGTGTGCCCATGAAAACGGGGGCCTGCTGGAACTAGCCCTGCTTTCCCATTTTGAGGGCGGCATTCATGCCTGCCTTGAAGCTACCTGACATTCCCGGCTCCCGACAGGCCAGTGAGCCCTGGAAGAATGCTTCGGGGAAAATTATGAGTTTGCTCTCTCTAAACCAGGGGCTTCCGTGGTCGCAGCTAGGTCCGCATGACAGGCTCTAGAGCGAAAGGGAACCTCGACGTGAGAACTCGCCTCCAGGTTAGGCCTTGAGTAGCCATGCAGAAAGGGAGGCATGCAGCTGTTTCCACGAGTTCTCAGTCGCTTATGTCCTTTAGTTTAAAGGAAGTACGCGTCCGGAGACTCCTAGGCTCCACGGGTGTGCATCGTTTTCCCTCCGAGGTCACTGAGTGCCTCCAGACACCTGTGGGCCGGCGGAGCAACGTCGAGGTCCATTGGTTGATCCCCCGGAGGACCTCTGTGCCTGCCGAGTGCTGGGCAGCAACACACTGCGCATTCCTTGAGGAGCGCTACATCTCCAGAGCCCTCGAATGCCCTCGGGACAACATGGCTAGTGAGTGCGAAGTGCCCAGGAAGACTCTGTCATGGCCCTTGTGTGAGCTGCCATGAGAGAACACTGTGCTTGGAACACTGCGAGGCCCGCCCCGTATCTGAAGTCACTCTGCTCGAGGAGAAAGTCAGCATCTTAGCACGCTGTGTCGCTACCGGCACACACAGCATGAACCCATGCCTGGAAGATAGGCCCTGATTCGCCGTGCAGAAGCGGAGGCGTGCTGCAGCTTCCAGGAGGCGGTGGCCTCTGCTCTGCATGCCTTTAACGGCAGCACAGCTTTCTGGACACCTGGGAGGCTAGCCGGGGCACCCTGCTCCCAGCAGGAACACTGAGTACCCCCAGGTGCACCTGG
Organism: Pseudorca crassidens; assembly: GCF_039906515.1. Taxonomy (NCBI): domain Eukaryota; kingdom Metazoa; phylum Chordata; class Mammalia; order Artiodactyla; family Delphinidae; genus Pseudorca; species Pseudorca crassidens. The sequence goes on along the minus strand of NC_090308.1, from coordinate 91,365,216 downwards.
GTCTGCTAAGCAACATCCAGGCCCGTAGCCCTTCAGAGCCTCCTGTGTGCAGGCCGAGCGTAGAGAAACGCACTGCCCTCTCCTTCGGAGCAGCTTAGTTTCCTCCGCACTCGCACACGTTCGCGAACACCGTTCTGGCATGTCCCACATGGCCCGGAGGTCTTACGCGGTGCCCTAATCGGACCTGCCCTCAGAGGAGCCCTCGTCTTCGCGTTTCATCCAGGACCTCCTGACTGAAGTCACCGTGCCTCCTAGAGGACGGCGGCTTGGGTTTTTCCTGCACTTCAAGTCCTGTTCCTTCTGCGGCACTGCAGGCAGCCCCAGGCCCAGAGGAGCAGCTACGGCGTTCCTCGGTTGAGACAGTTCGCCGGATGCGGGACTCCCTACTTCGATGTTAATTCAGGGAAGGAAACACAGGGTAACCGGTGTCTCTTGGGACTCCTTAGAAGCCACAGGGATGTACGCTGAGTGTGCCCATGAAAACGGGGGCCTGCTGGAACTAGCCCTGCTTTTCCATTGTGAGGGCGGCATTCATGCCTGCCTTGAAGCTACCTGACATTCCCGGCTCCCGACAGGCCAGTGAGCCCTGGAAGAAGGCTTCGGGGAAAATTATGAGTTTGCTCTCTCTAAACCAGGGGCTTCCGTGGCCGCCGCGGCGGTCCGCATGACAGGCTCTAGAGCGAAAGTGAACCTCGACGTGAGAACTCGCCTCCAGGTTAGGCCCTGAGTAGCCGTGCAGAAAGGGAGTCATGCAGCTGTTTCCACAAGTTCTCAGTCGCTTATGTGCTTTATTTTAAAGGAAGTACGCGTCCGGGGACTCCTAGGCCCCACGGGTGTGCATCGTTCTCCCTCCGAGGTCACTGAGTGCCTCCAGACACCTGTGGGCCGGCGGAGCAACGTCGAGGTCCATTGGTTGATCCCCCGGAGGACCTCTGTGCCTGCCGAGTGCTGGGCAGCAACACACTGCGCATTCCTTGAGGAGCGCTACATCTCCAGAGCCCTCGAATGCCCTCGGGACAACATGGCTAGTGAGTGCGAAGTGCCCAGGAAGACTCTGTCATGGCCCTTGTGTGAGCTGCCATGAGAGAACACTGTGCTTGGAACACTGCGAGGCCCGCCCCGTATCTGAAGTCACTCTGCTCGAGGAGAAAGTCAGCATCTTAGCACGCTGTGTCGCTACCGGCACACCCAGCATGAACCCATTCCTGGAAGTAAGGCCCTGATTCGCCGTGCAGAAGCGGAGGCATGCTGCAGCTTCCAGGAGGCGGTGGCCTCTGCTCTGCATGCCTTTAACGGCAGCACAGCTTTCTGGACACCTGGGAGGCTAGCCGGGGCACCCTGCTCCCGGCAGGAACACTGAGTACCCCCAGGTGCACCTGGGTCTGCTAAGCAACATCCAGGCCCGTAGCCCTTCAGAGCCCCCTGTGTGCAGGCCGAGCGTAGGGAAACGCACTGCCCTCTCCTTCGGAGCAGCTTAGTCTCCTCCGCACTCGCACACGTTCGCGAACACCGTTCTGGCACGTCCCACGTGGCGTGGAGTTCTTACGCGGTGCCCTAATCGGAGCTGCCCTCAGAGGAGCCCTCGTCTTCGCGTTTCATCCAGGACCTCCTGACTGAAGTCACTGGGCCTCCTAGAGGACGGCGGCTTGGGTTCCTACTGCACTTCAAGTCCTGTTCCTTCTGCGGCACTGCAGGCAGCCCCAGGCCCAGAGGAGCAGCTACGGCGTTCCTCGGTTGAGACAGTTCGCCGGATGCGGGACTCCCTACTTCGATAAGTTAATTCAGGGAAGGAAACACAGGGTAACCGGTGTCTCTTGGGACTCCTTAGAAGCCACAGGGATGTACGCTGAGTGTGCCCATGAAAACGGGGGCCTGCTGGAACTAGCCCTGCTTTCCCATTTTGAGGGCGGCATTCATGCCTGCCTTGAAGCTACCTGACATTCCCGGCTCCCGACAGGCCAGTGAGCCCTGGAAGAATGCTTCGGGGAAAATTATGAGTTTGCTCTCTCTAAACCAGGGGCTTCCGTGGTCGCAGCTAGGTCCGCATGACAGGCTCTAGAGCGAAAGGGAACCTCGACGTGAGAACTCGCCTCCAGGTTAGGCCTTGAGTAGCCATGCAGAAAGGGAGGCATGCAGCTGTTTCCACGAGTTCTCAGTCGCTTATGTCCTTTAGTTTAAAGGAAGTACGCGTCCGGAGACTCCTAGGCTCCACGGGTGTGCATCGTTTTCCCTCCGAGGTCACTGAGTGCCTCCAGACACCTGTGGGCCGGCGGAGCAACGTCGAGGTCCATTGGTTGATCCCCCGGAGGACCTCTGTGCCTGCCGAGTGCTGGGCAGCAACACACTGCGCATTCCTTGAGGAGCGCTACATCTCCAGAGCCCTCGAATGCCCTCGGGACAACATGGCTAGTGAGTGCGAAGTGCCCAGGAAGACTCTGTCATGGCCCTTGTGTGAGCTGCCATGAGAGAACACTGTGCTTGGAACACTGCGAGGCCCGCCCCGTATCTGAAGTCACTCTGCTCGAGGAGAAAGTCAGCATCTTAGCACGCTGTGTCGCTACCGGCACACACAGCATGAACCCATGCCTGGAAGATAGGCCCTGATTCGCCGTGCAGAAGCGGAGGCGTGCTGCAGCTTCCAGGAGGCGGTGGCCTCTGCTCTGCATGCCTTTAACGGCAGCACAGCTTTCTGGACACCTGGGAGGCTAGCCGGGGCACCCTGCTCCCAGCAGGAACACTGAGTACCCCCAGGTGCACCTGGGTCTGCTAAGCAACATCCAGGCCCGTAGCCCTTCAGAGCCTCCTGTGTGCAGGCCGAGCGTAGAGAAACGCACTGCCCTCTCCTTCGGAGCAGCTTAGTTTCCTCCGCACTCGCACACGTTCGCGAACACCGTTCTGGCATGTCCCACATGGCCCGGAGGTCTTACGCGGTGCCCTAATCGGACCTGCCCTCAGAGGAGCCCTCGTCTTCGCGTTTCATCCAGGACCTCCTGACTGAAGTCACCGTGCCTCCTAGAGGACGGCGGCTTGGGTTTTTCCTGCACTTCAAGTCCTGTTCCTTCTGCGGCACTGCAGGCAGCCCCAGGCCCAGAGGAGCAGCTACGGCGTTCCTCGGTTGAGACAGTTCGCCGGATGCGGGACTCCCTACTTCGATGTTAATTCAGGGAAGGAAACACAGGGTAACCGGTGTCTCTTGGGACTCCTTAGAAGCCACAGGGATGTACGCTGAGTGTGCCCATGAAAACGGGGGCCTGCTGGAACTAGCCCTGCTTTTCCATTGTGAGGGCGGCATTCATGCCTGCCTTGAAGCTACCTGACATTCCCGGCTCCCGACAGGCCAGTGAGCCCTGGAAGAAGGCTTCGGGGAAAATTATGAGTTTGCTCTCTCTAAACCAGGGGCTTCCGTGGCCGCCGCGGCGGTCCGCATGACAGGCTCTAGAGCGAAAGTGAACCTCGACGTGAGAACTCGCCTCCAGGTTAGGCCCTGAGTAGCCGTGCAGAAAGGGAGTCATGCAGCTGTTTCCACAAGTTCTCAGTCGCTTATGTGCTTTATTTTAAAGGAAGTACGCGTCCGGGGACTCCTAGGCCCCACGGGTGTGCATCGTTCTCCCTCCGAGGTCACTGAGTGCCTCCAGACACCTGTGGGCCGGCGGAGCAACGTCGAGGTCCATTGGTTGATCCCCCGGAGGACCTCTGTGCCTGCCGAGTGCTGGGCAGCAACACACTGCGCATTCCTTGAGGAGCGCTACATCTCCAGAGCCCTCGAATGCCCTCGGGACAACATGGCTAGTGAGTGCGAAGTGCCCAGGAAGACTCTGTCATGGCCCTTGTGTGAGCTGCCATGAGAGAACACTGTGCTTGGAACACTGCGAGGCCCGCCCCGTATCTGAAGTCACTCTGCTCGAGGAGAAAGTCAGCATCTTAGCACGCTGTGTCGCTACCGGCACACCCAGCATGAACCCATTCCTGGAAGTAAGGCCCTGATTCGCCGTGCAGAAGCGGAGGCATGCTGCAGCTTCCAGGAGGCGGTGGCCTCTGCTCTGCATGCCTTTAACGGCAGCACAGCTTTCTGGACACCTGGGAGGCTAGCCGGGGCACCCTGCTCCCGGCAGGAACACTGAGTACCCCCAGGTGCACCTGGGTCTGCTAAGCAACATCCAGGCCCGTAGCCCTTCAGAGCCCCCTGTGTGCAGGCCGAGCGTAGGGAAACGCACTGCCCTCTCCTTCGGAGCAGCTTAGTCTCCTCCGCACTCGCACACGTTCGCGAACACCGTTCTGGCACGTCCCACGTGGCGTGGAGTTCTTACGCGGTGCCCTAATCGGAGCTGCCCTCAGAGGAGCCCTCGTCTTCGCGTTTCATCCAGGACCTCCTGACTGAAGTCACTGGGCCTCCTAGAGGACGGCGGCTTGGGTTCCTACTGCACTTCAAGTCCTGTTCCTTCTGCGGCACTGCAGGCAGCCCCAGGCCCAGAGGAGCAGCTACGGCGTTCCTCGGTTGAGACAGTTCGCCGGATGCGGGACTCCCTACTTCGATAAGTTAATTCAGGGAAGGAAACACAGGGTAACCGGTGTCTCTTGGGACTCCTTAGAAGCCACAGGGATGTACGCTGAGTGTGCCCATGAAAACGGGGGCCTGCTGGAACTAGCCCTGCTTTCCCATTTTGAGGGCGGCATTCATGCCTGCCTTGAAGCTACCTGACATTCCCGGCTCCCGACAGGCCAGTGAGCCCTGGAAGAATGCTTCGGGGAAAATTATGAGTTTGCTCTCTCTAAACCAGGGGCTTCCGTGGTCGCAGCTAGGTCCGCATGACAGGCTCTAGAGCGAAAGGGAACCTCGACGTGAGAACTCGCCTCCAGGTTAGGCCTTGAGTAGCCATGCAGAAAGGGAGGCATGCAGCTGTTTCCACGAGTTCTCAGTCGCTTATGTCCTTTAGTTTAAAGGAAGTACGCGTCCGGAGACTCCTAGGCTCCACGGGTGTGCATCGTTTTCCCTCCGAGGTCACTGAGTGCCTCCAGACACCTGTGGGCCGGCGGAGCAACGTCGAGGTCCATTGGTTGATCCCCCGGAGGACCTCTGTGCCTGCCGAGTGCTGGGCAGCAACACACTGCGCATTCCTTGAGGAGCGCTACATCTCCAGAGCCCTCGAATGCCCTCGGGACAACATGGCTAGTGAGTGCGAAGTGCCCAGGAAGACTCTGTCATGGCCCTTGTGTGAGCTGCCATGAGAGAACACTGTGCTTGGAACACTGCGAGGCCCGCCCCGTATCTGAAGTCACTCTGCTCGAGGAGAAAGTCAGCATCTTAGCACGCTGTGTCGCTACCGGCACACACAGCATGAACCCATGCCTGGAAGATAGGCCCTGATTCGCCGTGCAGAAGCGGAGGCGTGCTGCAGCTTCCAGGAGGCGGTGGCCTCTGCTCTGCATGCCTTTAACGGCAGCACAGCTTTCTGGACACCTGGGAGGCTAGCCGGGGCACCCTGCTCCCAGCAGGAACACTGAGTACCCCCAGGTGCACCTGGGTCTGCTAAGCAACATCCAGGCCCGTAGCCCTTCAGAGCCTCCTGTGTGCAGGCCGAGCGTAGAGAAACGCACTGCCCTCTCCTTCGGAGCAGCTTAGTTTCCTCCGCACTCGCACACGTTCGCGAACACCGTTCTGGCATGTCCCACATGGCCCGGAGGTCTTACGCGGTGCCCTAATCGGACCTGCCCTCAGAGGAGCCCTCGTCTTCGCGTTTCATCCAGGACCTCCTGACTGAAGTCACCGTGCCTCCTAGAGGACGGCGGCTTGGGTTTTTCCTGCACTTCAAGTCCTGTTCCTTCTGCGGCACTGCAGGCAGCCCCAGGCCCAGAGGAGCAGCTACGGCGTTCCTCGGTTGAGACAGTTCGCCGGATGCGGGACTCCCTACTTCGATGTTAATTCAGGGAAGGAAACACAGGGTAACCGGTGTCTCTTGGGACTCCTTAGAAGCCACAGGGATGTACGCTGAGTGTGCCCATGAAAACGGGGGCCTGCTGGAACTAGCCCTGCTTTTCCATTGTGAGGGCGGCATTCATGCCTGCCTTGAAGCTACCTGACATTCCCGGCTCCCGACAGGCCAGTGAGCCCTGGAAGAAGGCTTCGGGGAAAATTATGAGTTTGCTCTCTCTAAACCAGGGGCTTCCGTGGCCGCCGCGGCGGTCCGCATGACAGGCTCTAGAGCGAAAGTGAACCTCGACGTGAGAACTCGCCTCCAGGTTAGGCCCTGAGTAGCCGTGCAGAAAGGGAGTCATGCAGCTGTTTCCACAAGTTCTCAGTCGCTTATGTGCTTTATTTTAAAGGAAGTACGCGTCCGGGGACTCCTAGGCCCCACGGGTGTGCATCGTTCTCCCTCCGAGGTCACTGAGTGCCTCCAGACACCTGTGGGCCGGCGGAGCAACGTCGAGGTCCATTGGTTGATCCCCCGGAGGACCTCTGTGCCTGCCGAGTGCTGGGCAGCAACACACTGCGCATTCCTTGAGGAGCGCTACATCTCCAGAGCCCTCGAATGCCCTCGGGACAACATGGCTAGTGAGTGCGAAGTGCCCAGGAAGACTCTGTCATGGCCCTTGTGTGAGCTGCCATGAGAGAACACTGTGCTTGGAACACTGCGAGGCCCGCCCCGTATCTGAAGTCACTCTGCTCGAGGAGAAAGTCAGCATCTTAGCACGCTGTGTCGCTACCGGCACACCCAGCATGAACCCATTCCTGGAAGTAAGGCCCTGATTCGCCGTGCAGAAGCGGAGGCATGCTGCAGCTTCCAGGAGGCGGTGGCCTCTGCTCTGCATGCCTTTAACGGCAGCACAGCTTTCTGGACACCTGGGAGGCTAGCCGGGGCACCCTGCTCCCGGCAGGAACACTGAGTACCCCCAGGTGCACCTGGGTCTGCTAAGCAACATCCAGGCCCGTAGCCCTTCAGAGCCCCCTGTGTGCAGGCCGAGCGTAGGGAAACGCACTGCCCTCTCCTTCGGAGCAGCTTAGTCTCCTCCGCACTCGCACACGTTCGCGAACACCGTTCTGGCACGTCCCACGTGGCGTGGAGTTCTTACGCGGTGCCCTAATCGGAGCTGCCCTCAGAGGAGCCCTCGTCTTCGCGTTTCATCCAGGACCTCCTGACTGAAGTCACTGGGCCTCCTAGAGGACGGCGGCTTGGGTTCCTACTGCACTTCAAGTCCTGTTCCTTCTGCGGCACTGCAGGCAGCCCCAGGCCCAGAGGAGCAGCTACGGCGTTCCTCGGTTGAGACAGTTCGCCGGATGCGGGACTCCCTACTTCGATAAGTTAATTCAGGGAAGGAAACACAGGGTAACCGGTGTCTCTTGGGACTCCTTAGAAGCCACAGGGATGTACGCTGAGTGTGCCCATGAAAACGGGGGCCTGCTGGAACTAGCCCTGCTTTCCCATTTTGAGGGCGGCATTCATGCCTGCCTTGAAGCTACCTGACATTCCCGGCTCCCGACAGGCCAGTGAGCCCTGGAAGAATGCTTCGGGGAAAATTATGAGTTTGCTCTCTCTAAACCAGGGGCTTCCGTGGTCGCAGCTAGGTCCGCATGACAGGCTCTAGAGCGAAAGGGAACCTCGACGTGAGAACTCGCCTCCAGGTTAGGCCTTGAGTAGCCATGCAGAAAGGGAGGCATGCAGCTGTTTCCACGAGTTCTCAGTCGCTTATGTCCTTTAGTTTAAAGGAAGTACGCGTCCGGAGACTCCTAGGCTCCACGGGTGTGCATCGTTTTCCCTCCGAGGTCACTGAGTGCCTCCAGACACCTGTGGGCCGGCGGAGCAACGTCGAGGTCCATTGGTTGATCCCCCGGAGGACCTCTGTGCCTGCCGAGTGCTGGGCAGCAACACACTGCGCATTCCTTGAGGAGCGCTACATCTCCAGAGCCCTCGAATGCCCTCGGGACAACATGGCTAGTGAGTGCGAAGTGCCCAGGAAGACTCTGTCATGGCCCTTGTGTGAGCTGCCATGAGAGAACACTGTGCTTGGAACACTGCGAGGCCCGCCCCGTATCTGAAGTCACTCTGCTCGAGGAGAAAGTCAGCATCTTAGCACGCTGTGTCGCTACCGGCACACACAGCATGAACCCATGCCTGGAAGATAGGCCCTGATTCGCCGTGCAGAAGCGGAGGCGTGCTGCAGCTTCCAGGAGGCGGTGGCCTCTGCTCTGCATGCCTTTAACGGCAGCACAGCTTTCTGGACACCTGGGAGGCTAGCCGGGGCACCCTGCTCCCAGCAGGAACACTGAGTACCCCCAGGTGCACCTGGGTCTGCTAAGCAACATCCAGGCCCGTAGCCCTTCAGAGCCTCCTGTGTGCAGGCCGAGCGTAGAGAAACGCACTGCCCTCTCCTTCGGAGCAGCTTAGTTTCCTCCGCACTCGCACACGTTCGCGAACACCGTTCTGGCATGTCCCACATGGCCCGGAGGTCTTACGCGGTGCCCTAATCGGACCTGCCCTCAGAGGAGCCCTCGTCTTCGCGTTTCATCCAGGACCTCCTGACTGAAGTCACCGTGCCTCCTAGAGGACGGCGGCTTGGGTTTTTCCTGCACTTCAAGTCCTGTTCCTTCTGCGGCACTGCAGGCAGCCCCAGGCCCAGAGGAGCAGCTACGGCGTTCCTCGGTTGAGACAGTTCGCCGGATGCGGGACTCCCTACTTCGATGTTAATTCAGGGAAGGAAACACAGGGTAACCGGTGTCTCTTGGGACTCCTTAGAAGCCACAGGGATGTACGCTGAGTGTGCCCATGAAAACGGGGGCCTGCTGGAACTAGCCCTGCTTTTCCATTGTGAGGGCGGCATTCATGCCTGCCTTGAAGCTACCTGACATTCCCGGCTCCCGACAGGCCAGTGAGCCCTGGAAGAAGGCTTCGGGGAAAATTATGAGTTTGCTCTCTCTAAACCAGGGGCTTCCGTGGCCGCCGCGGCGGTCCGCATGACAGGCTCTAGAGCGAAAGTGAACCTCGACGTGAGAACTCGCCTCCAGGTTAGGCCCTGAGTAGCCGTGCAGAAAGGGAGTCATGCAGCTGTTTCCACAAGTTCTCAGTCGCTTATGTGCTTTATTTTAAAGGAAGTACGCGTCCGGGGACTCCTAGGCCCCACGGGTGTGCATCGTTCTCCCTCCGAGGTCACTGAGTGCCTCCAGACACCTGTGGGCCGGCGGAGCAACGTCGAGGTCCATTGGTTGATCCCCCGGAGGACCTCTGTGCCTGCCGAGTGCTGGGCAGCAACACACTGCGCATTCCTTGAGGAGCGCTACATCTCCAGAGCCCTCGAATGCCCTCGGGACAACATGGCTAGTGAGTGCGAAGTGCCCAGGAAGACTCTGTCATGGCCCTTGTGTGAGCTGCCATGAGAGAACACTGTGCTTGGAACACTGCGAGGCCCGCCCCGTATCTGAAGTCACTCTGCTCGAGGAGAAAGTCAGCATCTTAGCACGCTGTGTCGCTACCGGCACACCCAGCATGAACCCATTCCTGGAAGTAAGGCCCTGATTCGCCGTGCAGAAGCGGAGGCATGCTGCAGCTTCCAGGAGGCGGTGGCCTCTGCTCTGCATGCCTTTAACGGCAGCACAGCTTTCTGGACACCTGGGAGGCTAGCCGGGGCACCCTGCTCCCGGCAGGAACACTGAGTACCCCCAGGTGCACCTGGGTCTGCTAAGCAACATCCAGGCCCGTAGCCCTTCAGAGCCCCCTGTGTGCAGGCCGAGCGTAGGGAAACGCACTGCCCTCTCCTTCGGAGCAGCTTAGTTTCCTCCGCACTCGCACACGTTCGCGAACACCGTTCTGGCACGTCCCACGTGGCGTGGAGTTCTTACGCGGTACCCTAATCGGAGCTGCCCTCAGAGGAGCCCTCGTCTTCGCGTTCCATCCAGGACCTCCTGACTGAAGTCACCGGGCCTCCTAGAGGACGGCGGCTTGGGTTCTTACTGCACTTCAAGTCCTGTTCCTTCTGCGGCACTGCAGGCAGCCCCAGGCCCAGAGGAGCAGCTACGGCGTTCCTCGGTTGAGACAGTTCGCCGGATGCGGGACTCCCTACTTCGATAAGTTGATTCAGGGAAGGAAACACAGGGTAACCGGTGTCTCTTGGGACTCCTTAGAAGCCACAGGGATGTACGCTGAGTGTGCCCATGAAAACGGGGGCCTGTTGGAACTAGCCCTGCTTTTCCATTTTGAGGGCGGCATTCATGCCTGCCTTGAAGCTACCTGACATTCCCGGCTCCCGACAGGCCAGTGAGCCCTGGAAGAATGCTTCGGGGAAAATTATGAGTTTGCTCTCTCTAAACCAGGGGCTTCCGTGGTCGCAGCTAGGTCCGCATGACAGGCTCTAGAGCGAAAGGGAACCTCGACGTGAGAACTCGCCTCCAGGTTAGGCCTTGAGTAGCCATGCAGAAAGGGAGGCATGCAGCTGTTTCCACGAGTTCTCAGTCGCTTATGTCCTTTAGTTTAAAGGAAGTACGCGTCCGGAGACTCCTAGGCCCCACGGGTGTGCATCGTTTTCCCTCCGAGGTCACTGAGTGCCTCCAGACACCTGTGGGCCGGCGGAGCAACGTCGAGGTCCATTGGTTGATCCCCCGGAGGACCTCTGTGCCTGCCGAGTGCTGGGCAGCAACACACTGCGCATTCCTTGAGGAGCGCTACATCTCCAGAGCCCTCGAATGCCCTCGGGACAACATGGCTAGTGAGTGCGAAGTGCCCAGGAAGACTCTGTCATGGCCCTTGTGTGAGCTGCCATGAGAGAACACTGTGCTTGGAACACTGCGAGGCCCGCCCCGTATCTGAAGTCACTCTGCTCGAGGAGAAAGTCAGCATCTTAGCACGCTGTGTCGCTACCGGCACACCCAGCATGAACCCATGCCTGGAAGATAGGCCCTGATTCGCCGTGCAGAAGCGGAGGCGTGCTGCAGCTTCCAGGAGGCGGTGGCCTCTGCTCTGCATGCCTTTAACTGCAGCACAGCTTTCTGGACACCTGGGAGGCTAGCCGGGGCACCCTGCTCCCGGCAGGAACACTGAGTACCCCCAGGTGCACCTGGGTCTGCTAAGCAACATCCAGGCCCGTAGCCCTTCAGAGCCTCCTGTGTGCAGGCCGAGCGTAGAGAAACGCACTGCCCTCTCCTTCGGAGCAGCTTAGTTTCCTCCGCACTCGCACACGTTCGCGAACACCGTTCTGGCATGTCCCACATGGCCCGGAGGTCTTACGCGGTGCCCTAATCGGACCTGCCCTCAGAGGAGCCCTCGTCTTCGCGTTTCATCCAGGACCTCCTGACTGAAGTCACCGTGCCTCCTAGAGGACGGCGGCTTGGGTTTTTCCTGCACTTCAAGTCCTGTTCCTTCTGCGGCACTGCAGGCAGCCCCAGGCCCAGAGGAGCAGCTACGGCGTTCCTCGGTTGAGACAGTTCGCCGGATGCGGGACTCCCTACTTCGATGTTAATTCAGGGAAGGAAACACAGGGTAACCGGTGTCTCTTGGGACTCCTTAGAAGCCACAGGGATGTACGCTGAGTGTGCCCATGAAAACGGGGGCCTGCTGGAACTAGCCCTGCTTTTCCATTTTGAGGGCGGCATTCATGCCTGCCTTGAAGCTACCTGACATTCCCGGCTCCCGACAGGCCAGTGAGCCCTGGAAGAAGGCTTCGGGGTAAAATATGAATTTGCTCTCTCTAAACCAGGGGTTTCCGTGGCCGCCGCGGCGGTCCGCATGACAGGCTCTAGAGCGAAAGTGAACCTCGACGTGAGAACTCGCCTCCAGGTTAGGCCCTGAGTAGCCGTGCAGAAAGGGAGTCATGCAGCTGTTTCCACAAGTTCTCAGTCGCTTATGTGCTTTATTTTAAAGGAAGTACGCGTCCGGGGACTCCTAGGTCCCACGGGTGTGCATCGTTCTCCCTCCGAGGTCACTGAGTGCCTCCAGACACCTGTGGGCCGGCGGAGCAACGTCGAGGTCCATTGGTTGATCCCCCGGAGGACCTCTGTGCCTGCCGAGTGCTGGGCAGCAACACACTGCGCATTCCTTGAGGAGCGCTACATCTCCAGAGCCCTCGAATGCCCTCGGGACAACATGGCTAGTGAGTGCGAAGTGCCCAGGAAGACTCTGTCATGGCCCTTGTGTGAGCTGCCATGAGAGAACACTGTGCTTGGAACACTGCGAGGCCCGCCCCGTATCTGAAGTCACTCTGCTCGAGGAGAAAGTCAGCATCTTAGCATGCTGTGTCGCTACCGGCACACCCAGCATGAACCCATTCCTGGAAGTAAGGCCCTGATTCGCCGTGCAGAAGCGGAGGCATGCTGCAGCTTCCAGGAGGCGGTGGCCTCTGCTCTGCATGCCTTTAACGGCAGCACAGCTTTCTGGACACCTGGGAGGCTAGCCGGGGCACCCTGCTCCCGGCAGGAACACTGAGTACCCCCAGGTGCACCTGGGTCTGCTAAGCAACATCCAGGCCCGTAGCCCTTCAGAGCCCCCTGTGTGCAGGCCGAGCGTAGGGAAACGCACTGCCCTCTCCTTCGGAGCAGCTTAGTCTCCTCCGCACTCGCACACGTTCGCGAACACCGTTCTGGCACATCCCACGTGGCGTGGAGTTCTTACGCGGTGCCCTAATCGGACCTGCCCTCAGAGGAGCCCTCGTCTTCGCGTTTCATCCAGGACCTCCTGACTGAAGTCACTGGGCCTCCTAGAGGACGGCGGCTTGGGTTCCTACTGCACTTCAAGTCCTGTTCCTTCTGCGGCACTGCAGGCAGCCCCAGGCCCAGAGGAGCAGCTACGGCGTTCCTCGGTTGAGACAGTTCGCCGGATGCGGGACTCCCTACTTCGATAAGTTAATTCAGGGAAGGAAACACAGGGTAACCGGTGTCTCTTGGGACTCCTTAGAAGCCACAGGGATGTACGCTGAGTGTGCCCATGAAAACGGGGGCCTGCTGGAACTAGCCCTGCTTTCCCATTTTGAGGGCGGCATTCATGCCTGCCTTGAAGCTACCTGACATTCCCGGCTCCCGACAGGCCAGTGAGCCCTGGAAGAATGCTTCGGGGAAAATTATGAATTTGCTCTCTCTAAACCAGGGGCTTCCGTGGTCGCAGCTAGGTCCGCATGACAGGCTCTAGAGCGAAAGGGAACCTCGACGTGAGAACTCGCCTCCAGGTTAGGCCTTGAGTAGCCATGCAGAAAGGGAGGCATGCAGCTGTTTCCACGAGTTCTCAGTCGCTTATGTCCTTTAGTTTAAAGGAAGTACGCGTCCGGAGACTCCTAGGCCCCACGGGTGTGCATCGTTTTCCCTCCGAGGTCACTGAGTGCCTCCAGACACCTGTGGGCCGGCGGAGCAACGTCGAGGTCCATTGGTTGATCCCCCGGAGGACCTCTGTGCCTGCCGAGTGCTGGGCAGCAACACACTGCGCATTCCTTGAGGAGCGCTACATCTCCAGAGCCCTCGAATGCCCTCGGGACAACATGGCTAGTGAGTGCGAAGTGCCCAGGAAGACTCTGTCATGGCCCTTGTGTGAGCTGCCATGAGAGAACACTGTGCTTGGAACACTGCGAGGCCCGCCCCGTATCTGAAGTCACTCTGCTCGAGGAGAAAGTCAGCATCTTAGCACGCTGTGTCGCTACCGGCACACCCAGCATGAACCCATGCCTGGAAGATAGGCCCTGATTCGCCGTGCAGAAGCGGAGGCGTGCTGCAGCTTCCAGGAGGCGGTGGCCTCTGCTCTGCATGCCTTTAACTGCAGCACAGCTTTCTGGACACCTGGGAGGCTAGCCGGGGCACCCTGCTCCCGGCAGGAACACTGAGTACCCCCAGGTGCACCTGGGTCTGCTAAGCAACATCCAGGCCCGTAGCCCTTCAGAGCCTCCTGTGTGCAGGCCGAGCGTAGAGAAACGCACTGCCCTCTCCTTCGGAGCAGCTTAGTTTCCTCCGCACTCGCACACGTTCGCGAACACCGTTCTGGCATGTCCCACATGGCCCGGAGGTCTTACGCGGTGCCCTAATCGGACCTGCCCTCAGAGGAGCCCTCGTCTTCGCGTTTCATCCAGGACCTCCTGACTGAAGTCACCGTGCCTCCTAGAGGACGGCGGCTTGGGTTTTTCCTGCACTTCAAGTCCTGTTCCTTCTGCGGCACTGCAGGCAGCCCCAGGCCCAGAGGAGCAGCTACGGCGTTCCTCGGTTGAGACAGTTCGCCGGATGCGGGACTCCCTACTTCGATGTTAATTCAGGGAAGGAAACACAGGGTAACCGGTGTCTCTTGGGACTCCTTAGAAGCCACAGGGATGTACGCTGAGTGTGCCCATGAAAACGGGGGCCTGCTGGAACTAGCCCTGCTTTTCCATTTTGAGGGCGGCATTCATGCCTGCCTTGAAGCTACCTGACATTCCCGGCTCCCGACAGGCCAGTGAGCCCTGGAAGAAGGCTTCGGGGTAAAATATGAATTTGCTCTCTCTAAACCAGGGGTTTCCGTGGCCGCCGCGGCGGTCCGCATGACAGGCTCTAGAGCGAAAGTGAACCTCGACGTGAGAACTCGCCTCCAGGTTAGGCCCTGAGTAGCCGTGCAGAAAGGGAGTCATGCAGCTGTTTCCACAAGTTCTCAGTCGCTTATGTGCTTTATTTTAAAGGAAGTACGCGTCCGGGGACTCCTAGGTCCCACGGGTGTGCATCGTTCTCCCTCCGAGGTCACTGAGTGCCTCCAGACACCTGTGGGCCGGCGGAGCAACGTCGAGGTCCATTGGTTGATCCCCCGGAGGACCTCTGTGCCTGCCGAGTGCTGGGCAGCAACACACTGCGCATTCCTTGAGGAGCGCTACATCTCCAGAGCCCTCGAATGCCCTCGGGACAACATGGCTAGTGAGTGCGAAGTGCCCAGGAAGACTCTGTCATGGCCCTTGTGTGAGCTGCCATGAGAGAACACTGTGCTTGGAACACTGCGAGGCCCGCCCCGTATCTGAAGTCACTCTGCTCGAGGAGAAAGTCAGCATCTTAGCATGCTGTGTCGCTACCGGCACACCCAGCATGAACCCATTCCTGGAAGTAAGGCCCTGATTCGCCGTGCAGAAGCGGAGGCATGCTGCAGCTTCCAGGAGGCGGTGGCCTCTGCTCTGCATGCCTTTAACGGCAGCACAGCTTTCTGGACACCTGGGAGGCTAGCCGGGGCACCCTGCTCCCGGCAGGAACACTGAGTACCCCCAGGTGCACCTGGGTCTGCTAAGCAACATCCAGGCCCGTAGCCCTTCAGAGCCCCCTGTGTGCAGGCCGAGCGTAGGGAAACGCACTGCCCTCTCCTTCGGAGCAGCTTAGTCTCCTCCGCACTCGCACACGTTCGCGAACACCGTTCTGGCACATCCCACGTGGCGTGGAGTTCTTACGCGGTGCCCTAATCGGACCTGCCCTCAGAGGAGCCCTCGTCTTCGCGTTTCATCCAGGACCTCCTGACTGAAGTCACTGGGCCTCCTAGAGGACGGCGGCTTGGGTTCCTACTGCACTTCAAGTCCTGTTCCTTCTGCGGCACTGCAGGCAGCCCCAGGCCCAGAGGAGCAGCTACGGCGTTCCTCGGTTGAGACAGTTCGCCGGATGCGGGACTCCCTACTTCGATAAGTTAATTCAGGGAAGGAAACACAGGGTAACCGGTGTCTCTTGGGACTCCTTAGAAGCCACAGGGATGTACGCTGAGTGTGCCCATGAAAACGGGGGCCTGCTGGAACTAGCCCTGCTTTCCCATTTTGAGGGCGGCATTCATGCCTGCCTTGAAGCTACCTGACATTCCCGGCTCCCGACAGGCCAGTGAGCCCTGGAAGAATGCTTCGGGGAAAATTATGAATTTGCTCTCTCTAAACCAGGGGCTTCCGTGGTCGCAGCTAGGTCCGCATGACAGGCTCTAGAGCGAAAGGGAACCTCGACGTGAGAACTCGCCTCCAGGTTAGGCCTTGAGTAGCCATGCAGAAAGGGAGGCATGCAGCTGTTTCCACGAGTTCTCAGTCGCTTATGTCCTTTAGTTTAAAGGAAGTACGCGTCCGGAGACTCCTAGGCCCCACGGGTGTGCATCGTTTTCCCTCCGAGGTCACTGAGTGCCTCCAGACACCTGTGGGCCGGCGGAGCAACGTCGAGGTCCATTGGTTGATCCCCCGGAGGACCTCTGTGCCTGCCGAGTGCTGGGCAGCAACACACTGCGCATTCCTTGAGGAGCGCTACATCTCCAGAGCCCTCGAATGCCCTCGGGACAACATGGCTAGTGAGTGCGAAGTGCCCAGGAAGACTCTGTCATGGCCCTTGTGTGAGCTGCCATGAGAGAACACTGTGCTTGGAACACTGCGAGGCCCGCCCCGTATCTGAAGTCACTCTGCTCGAGGAGAAAGTCAGCATCTTAGCACGCTGTGTCGCTACCGGCACACCCAGCATGAACCCATGCCTGGAAGATAGGCCCTGATTCGCCGTGCAGAAGCGGAGGCGTGCTGCAGCTTCCAGGAGGCGGTGGCCTCTGCTCTGCATGCCTTTAACTGCAGCACAGCTTTCTGGACACCTGGGAGGCTAGCCGGGGCACCCTGCTCCCGGCAGGAACACTGAGTACCCCCAGGTGCACCTGGGTCTGCTAAGCAACATCCAGGCCCGTAGCCCTTCAGAGCCTCCTGTGTGCAGGCCGAGCGTAGAGAAACGCACTGCCCTCTCCTTCGGAGCAGCTTAGTTTCCTCCGCACTCGCACACGTTCGCGAACACCGTTCTGGCATGTCCCACATGGCCCGGAGGTCTTACGCGGTGCCCTAATCGGACCTGCCCTCAGAGGAGCCCTCGTCTTCGCGTTTCATCCAGGACCTCCTGACTGAAGTCACCGTGCCTCCTAGAGGACGGCGGCTTGGGTTTTTCCTGCACTTCAAGTCCTGTTCCTTCTGCGGCACTGCAGGCAGCCCCAGGCCCAGAGGAGCAGCTACGGCGTTCCTCGGTTGAGACAGTTCGCCGGATGCGGGACTCCCTACTTCGATGTTAATTCAGGGAAGGAAACACAGGGTAACCGGTGTCTCTTGGGACTCCTTAGAAGCCACAGGGATGTACGCTGAGTGTGCCCATGAAAACGGGGGCCTGCTGGAACTAGCCCTGCTTTTCCATTGTGAGGGCGGCATTCATGCCTGCCTTGAAGCTACCTGACATTCCCGGCTCCCGACAGGCCAGTGAGCCCTGGAAGAAGGCTTCGGGGTAAAATATGAATTTGCTCTCTCTAAACCAGGGGCTTCCGTGGCCGCCGCGGCGGTCCGCATGACAGGCTCTAGAGCGAAAGTGAACCTCGACGTGAGAACTCGCCTCCAGGTTAGGCCCTGAGTAGCCGTGCAGAAAGGGAGTCATGCAGCTGTTTCCACAAGTTCTCAGTCGCTTATGTGCTTTATTTTAAAGGAAGTACGCGTCCGGGGACTCCTAGGTCCCACGGGTGTGCATCGTTCTCCCTCCGAGGTCACTGAGTGCCTCCAGACACCTGTGGGCCGGCGGAGCAACGTCGAGGTCCATTGGTTGATCCCCCGGAGGACCTCTGTGCCTGCCGAGTGCTGGGCAGCAACACACTGCGCATTCCTTGAGGAGCGCTACATCTCCAGAGCCCTCGAATGCCCTCGGGACAACATGGCTAGTGAGTGCGAAGTGCCCAGGAAGACTCTGTCATGGCCCTTGTGTGAGCTGCCATGAGAGAACACTGTGCTTGGAACACTGCGAGGCCCGCCCCGTATCTGAAGTCACTCTGCTCGAGGAGAAAGTCAGCATCTTAGCACGCTGTGTCGCTACCGGCACACCCAGCATGAACCCATTCCTGGAAGGAAGGCCCTGATTCGCCGTGCAGAAGCGGAGGCATGCTGCAGCTTCCAGGAGGCGGTGGCCTCTGCTCTGCATGCCTTTAACGGCAGCACAGCTTTCTGGACACCTGGGAGGCTAGCCGGGGCACCCTGCTCCCGGCAGGAACACTGAGTACCCCCAGGTGCACCTGGGTCTGCTAAGCAACATCCAGGCCCGTAGCCCTTCAGAGCCCCCTGTGTGCAGGCCGAGCGTAGGGAAACGCACTGCCCTCTCCTTCGGAGCAGCTTAGTTTCCTCCGCACTCGCACACGTTCGCGAACACCGTTCTGGCACGTCCCACGTGGCGTGGAGTTCTTACGCGGTGCCCTAATCGGAGCTGCCCTCAGAGGAGCCCTCGTCTTCGCGTTCCATCCAGGACCTCCTGACTGAAGTCACCGGGCCTCCTAGAGGACGGCGGCTTGGGTTCTTACTGCACTTCAAGTCCTGTTCCTTCTGCGGCACTGCAGGCAGCCCCAGGCCCAGAGGAGCAGCTACGGCGTTCCTCGGTTGAGACAGTTCGCCGGATGCGGGACTCCCTACTTCGATAAGTTGATTCAGGGAAGGAAACACAGGGTAACCGGTGTCTCTTGGGACTCCTTAGAAGCCACAGGGATGTACGCTGAGTGTGCCCATGAAAACGGGGGCCTGTTGGAACTAGCCCTGCTTTTCCATTTTGAGGGCGGCATTCATGCCTGCCTTGAAGCTACCTGACATTCCCGGCTCCCGACAGGCCAGTGAGCCCTGGAAGAATGCTTCGGGGAAAATTATGAGTTTGCTCTCTCTAAACCAGGGGCTTCCGTGGGCGCGGCGGCGGTCCGCATGACAGACTCTAGAGCGAAAGGGAACCTCGACGTGAGAACTCGCCTCCAGGTTAGGCCCTGAGTAGCCGTGCAGAAAGGGAGGCATGCAGCTGTTTCCACAAGTTCTCAGTCGCTTATGTGCTTTATTTTAAAGGAAGTACGCGTCCCGGGACTCCTAGGCCCCACGGGTGTGCATCGTTTTCCCTCCGAGGTCACTGAGTGCCTCCAGACACCTGTGGGCCGGCGGAGAAACGTCGAGGTCCATTGGTTGATCCCCCGGAGGACCTCTGTGCCTGCCGTGTGCTGGGCAGCAACACACTGCGCATTCCTTGAGGAGCGCTACATCTCCAGAGCCCTCGAATGCCCTCGGGACAACATGGCTAGTGAGTGCGAAGTGCCCAGGAAGACTCTGTCATGGCCCTTGTGTGAGCTGCCATGAGAGAACACTGTGCTTGGAACACTGCGAGGCCCGCCCCGTATCTGAAGTCACTCTGCTCGAGGAGAAAGTCAGCATCTTAGCATGCTGTGTCGCTACCGGCACACCCAGCATGAACCCATTCCTGGAAGTAAGGCCCTGATTCGCCGTGCAGAAGCGGAGGCATGCTGCAGCTTCCAGGAGGCGGTGGCCTCTGCTCTGCATGCCTTTAACGGCAGCACAGCTTTCTGGACACCTGGGAGGCTAGCCGGGGCACCCTGCTCCCGGCAGGAACACTGAGTACCCCCAGGTGCACCTGGGTCTGCTAAGCAACATCCAGGCCCGTAGCCCTTCAGAGCCCCCTGTGTGCAGGCCGAGCGTAGGGAAACGCACTGCCCTCTCCTTCGGAGCAGCTTAGTCTCCTCCGCACTCGCACACGTTCGCGAACACCGTTCTGGCACATCCCACGTGGCGTGGAGTTCTTACGCGGTGCCCTAATCGGAGCTGCCCTCAGAGGAGCCCTCGTCTTCGCGTTTCATCCAGGACCTCCTGACTGAAGTCACTGGGCCTCCTAGAGGACGGCGGCTTGGGTTCCTACTGCACTTCAAGTCCTGTTCCTTCTGCGGCACTGCAGGCAGCCCCAGGCCCAGAGGAGCAGCTACGGCGTTCCTCGGTTGAGACAGTTCGCCGGATGCGGGACTCCCTACTTCGATAAGTTAATTCAGGGAAGGAAACACAGGGTAACCGGTGTCTCTTGGGACTCCTTAGAAGCCACAGGGATGTACGCTGAGTGTGCCCATGAAAACGGGGGCCTGCTGGAACTAGCCCTGCTTTCCCATTTTGAGGGCGGCATTCATGCCTGCCTTGAAGCTACCTGACATTCCCGGCTCCCGACAGGCCAGTGAGCCCTGGAAGAATGCTTCGGGGAAAATTATGAGTTTGCTCTCTCTAAACCAGGGGCTTCCGTGGTCGCAGCTAGGTCCGCATGACAGGCTCTAGAGCGAAAGGGAACCTCGACGTGAGAACTCGCCTCCAGGTTAGGCCTTGAGTAGCCATGCAGAAAGGGAGGCATGCAGCTGTTTCCACGAGTTCTCAGTCGCTTATGTCCTTTAGTTTAAAGGAAGTACGCGTCCGGAGACTCCTAGGCCCCACGGGTGTGCATCGTTTTCCCTCCGAGGTCACTGAGTGCCTCCAGACACCTGTGGGCCGGCGGAGCAACGTCGAGGTCCATTGGTTGATCCCCCGGAGGACCTCTGTGCCTGCCGAGTGCTGGGCAGCAACACACTGCGCATTCCTAGAGGAGCGCTACATCTCCAGAGCCCTCGAATGCCCTCGGGACAACATGGCTAGTGAGTGCGAAGTGCCCAGGAAGACTCTGTCATGGCCCTTGTGTGAGCTGCCATGAGAGAACACTGTGCTTGGAACACTGCGAGGCCCGCCCCGTATCTGAAGTCACTCTGCTCGAGGAGAAAGTCAGCATCTTAGCACGCTGTGTCGCTACCGGCACACCCAGCATGAACCCATGCCTGGAAGATAGGCCCTGATTCGCCGTGCAGAAGCGGAGGCGTGCTGCAGCTTCCAGGAGGCGGTGGCCTCTGCTCTGCATGCCTTTAACTGCAGCACAGCTTTCTGGACACCTGGGAGGCTAGCCGGGGCACCCTGCTCCCGGCAGGAACACTGAGTACCCCCAGGTGCACCTGGGTCTGCTAAGCAACATCCAGGCCCGTAGCCCTTCAGAGCCTCCTGTGTGCAGGCCGAGCGTAGAGAAACGCACTGCCCTCTCCTTCGGAGCAGCTTAGTTTCCTCCGCACTCGCACACGTTCGCGAACACCGTTCTGGCATGTCCCACATGGCCCGGAGGTCTTACGCGGTGCCCTAATCGGACCTGCCCTCAGAGGAGCCCTCGTCTTCGCGTTTCATCCAGGACCTCCTGACTGAAGTCACCGTGCCTCCTAGAGGACGGCGGCTTGGGTTTTTCCTGCACTTCAAGTCCTGTTCCTTCTGCGGCACTGCAGGCAGCCCCAGGCCCAGAGGAGCAGCTACGGCGTTCCTCGGTTGAGACAGTTCGCCGGATGCGGGACTCCCTACTTCGATGTTAATTCAGGGAAGGAAACACAGGGTAACCGGTGTCTCTTGGGACTCCTTAGAAGCCACAGGGATGTACGCTGAGTGTGCCCATGAAAACGGGGGCCTGCTGGAACTAGCCCTGCTTTTCCATTGTGAGGGCGGCATTCATGCCTGCCTTGAAGCTACCTGACATTCCCGGCTCCCGACAGGCCAGTGAGCCCTGGAAGAAGGCTTCGGGGTAAAATATGAATTTGCTCTCTCTAAACCAGGGGCTTCCGTGGCCGCCGCGGCGGTCCGCATGACAGGCTCTAGAGCGAAAGTGAACCTCGACGTGAGAACTCGCCTCCAGGTTAGGCCCTGAGTAGCCGTGCAGAAAGGGAGTCATGCAGCTGTTTCCACAAGTTCTCAGTCGCTTATGTGCTTTATTTTAAAGGAAGTACGCGTCCGGGGACTCCTAGGTCCCACGGGTGTGCATCGTTCTCCCTCCGAGGTCACTGAGTGCCTCCAGACACCTGTGGGCCGGCGGAGCAACGTCGAGGTCCATTGGTTGATCCCCCGGAGGACCTCTGTGCCTGCCGAGTGCTGGGCAGCAACACACTGCGCATTCCTTGAGGAGCGCTACATCTCCAGAGCCCTCGAATGCCCTCGGGACAACATGGCTAGTGAGTGCGAAGTGCCCAGGAAGACTCTGTCATGGCCCTTGTGTGAGCTGCCATGAGAGAACACTGTGCTTGGAACACTGCGAGGCCCGCCCCGTATCTGAAGTCACTCTGCTCGAGGAGAAAGTCAGCATCTTAGCACGCTGTGTCGCTACCGGCACACCCAGCATGAACCCATTCCTGGAAGGAAGGCCCTGATTCGCCGTGCAGAAGCGGAGGCATGCTGCAGCTTCCAGGAGGCGGTGGCCTCTGCTCTGCATGCCTTTAACGGCAGCACAGCTTTCTGGACACCTGGGAGGCTAGCCGGGGCACCCTGCTCCCAGCAGGAACACTGAGTAACCCCAGGTGCACCTGGGTCTGCTAAGCAACATCCAGGCCCGTAGCCCTTCAGAGCCCCCTGTGTGCAGGCCGAGCGTAGGGAAACGCACTGCCCTCTCCTTCGGAGCAGCTTAGTTTCCTCCGCACTCGCACACGTTCGCGAACACCGTTCTGGCACGTCCCACGTGGTGTGGAGTTCTTACGCGGTACCCTAATCGGAGCTGCCCTCAGAGGAGCCCTCGTCTTCGCGTTCCATCCAGGACCTCCTGACTGAAGTCACCGGGCCTCCTAGAGGACGGCGGCTTGGGTTCTTACTGCACTTCAAGTCCTGTTCCTTCTGCGGCACTGCAGGCAGCCCCAGGCCCAGAGGAGCAGCTACGGCGTTCCTCGGTTGAGACAGTTCGCCGGATGCGGGACTCCCTACTTCGATAAGTTGATTCAGGGAAGGAAACACAGGGTAACCGGTGTCTCTTGGGACTCCTTAGAAGCCACAGGGATGTACGCTGAGTGTGCCCATGAAAACGGGGGCCTGTTGGAACTAGCCCTGCTTTTCCATTTTGAGGGCGGCATTCATGCCTGCCTTGAAGCTACCTGACATTCCCGGCTCCCGACAGGCCAGTGAGCCCTGGAAGAATGCTTCGGGGAAAATTATGAATTTGCTCTCTCTAAACCAGGGGCTTCCGTGGGCGCGGCGGCGGTCCGCATGACAGACTCTAGAGCGAAAGGGAACCTCGACGTGAGAACTCGCCTCCAGGTTAGGCCCTGAGTAGCCGTGCAGAAAGGGAGGCATGCAGCTGTTTCCACAAGTTCTCAGTCGCTTATGTGCTTTATTTTAAAGGAAGTACGCGTCCCGGGACTCCTAGGCCCCACGGGTGTGCATCGTTTTCCCTCCGAGGTCACTGAGTGCCTCCAGACACCTGTGGGCCGGCGGAGCAACGTCGAGGTCCATTGGTTGATCCCCCGGAGGACCTCTGTGCCTGCCGTGTGCTGGGCAGCAACACACTGCGCATTCCTTGAGGAGCGCTACATCTCCAGAGCCCTCGAATGCCCTCGGGACAACATGGCTAGTGAGTGCGAAGTGCCCAGGAAGACTCTGTCATGGCCCTTGTGTGAGCTGCCATGAGAGAACACTGTGCTTGGAACACTGCGAGGCCCGCCCCGTATCTGAAGTCACTCTGCTCGAGAAGAAAGTCAGCATCTTAGCATGCTGTGTCGCTACCGGCACACCCAGCATGAACCCATTCCTGGAAGTAAGGCCCTGATTCGCCGTGCAGAAGCGGAGGCATGCTGCAGCTTCCAGGAGGCGGTGGCCTCTGCTCTGCATGCCTTTAACGGCAGCACAGCTTTCTGGACACCTGGGAGGCTAGCCGGGGCACCCTGCTCCCGGCAGGAACACTGAGTACCCCCAGGTGCACCTGGGTCTGCTAAGCAACATCCAGGCCCGTAGCCCTTCAGAGCCCCCTGTGTGCAGGCCGAGCGTAGGGAAACGCACTGCCCTCTCCTTTGGAGCAGCTTAGTTTCCTCCGCACTCGCACACGTTCGCGAACACCGTTCTGGCATGTCCCACATGGCCCGGAGGTCTTACGCGGTGCCCTAATCGGACCTGCCCTCAGAGGAGCCCTCGTCTTCGCGTTTCATCCAGGACCTCCTGACTGAAGTCACCATGCCTCCTAGAGGACGGCGGCTTGGGTTTTTCCTGCACTTCAAGTCCTGTTCCTTCTGCGGCACTGCAGGCAGCACCAGGCCCAGAGGAGCAGCTACGGCGTTCCTCGGTTGAGACAGTTCGCCGGATGCGGGACTCCCTACTTCGATGTTAATTCAGGGAAGGAAACACAGGGTAACCGGTGTCTCTTGGGACTCCTTAGAAGCCACAGGGATGTACGCTGAGTGTGCCCATGAAAACGGGGGCCTGCTGGAACTAGCCCTGCTTTTCCATTTTGAGGGCGGCATTCATGCCTGCCTTGAAGCTACCTGACATTCCCGGCTCCCGACAGGCCAGTGAGCACTGGAAGAAGGCTTCGGGGTAAAATATGAATTTGCTCTCTCTAAACCAGTGGCTTCCGTGGCCGCCGCGGCGGTCCGCATGACAGGCTCTAGAGCGAAAGTGAACCTCGACGTGAGAACTCGCCTCCAGGTTAGGCCTTGAGGAGCCGTGCAGAAAGGGAGTCATGCAGCTGTTTCCACAAGTTCTCAGTCGCTTATGTGCTTTATTTTAAAGGAAGTACGCGTCCGGGGACTCCTAGGCCCCACGGGTGTGCATCGTTCTCCCTCCGAGGTCACTGAGTGCCTCCAGACACCTGTGGGCCGGCGGAGCAACGTCAAGGTCCATTGGTTGATCCCCCGGAGGACCTCTGTGCCTGCCGAGTGCTGGGCAGCAACACACTGCGCATTCCTTGAGGAGCGCTACATCTCCAGAGCCCTCGAATGCCCTCGGGACAACATGGCTAGTGAGTGCGAAGTGCCCAGGAAGACTCTGTCATGGCCCTTGTGTGAGCTGCCATGAGAGAACACTGTTCTTGGAACACTGCGAGGCCCGCCCCGTATCTGAAGTCACTCTGCTCGAGGAGAAAGTCAGCATCTTAACACGCTGTGTCGCTACCGGCACACCCAGCATGAACCCTTTCCTGGAAGTAAGGCCCTGATTCGCCGTGCAGAAGCGGAGGCATGCTGCAGCTTCCAGGAGGCGGTGGCCTCTGCTCTGCATGCCTTTAACGGCAGCACAGCTTTCTGGACACCTGGGAGGCTAGCCGGGGCACCCTGCTCCCGGCAGGAACACTGAGTACCCCCAGGTGCACCTGGGTCTGCTAAGCAACATCCAGGCCCGTAGCCCTTCAGAGCCCCCTGTGTGCAGGCCGAGCGTAGGGAAACGCACTGCCCTCTCCTTCGGAGCAGCTTAGTTTCCTCCGCACTCGCACACGTTCGCGAACACCGTTCTGGCACGTCCCACGTGGCGTGGAGTTCTTACGCGGTGCCCTAATCGGAGCTGCCCTCAGAGGAGCCCTCGTCTTCGCGTTTCATCCAGGACTTCCTGACTGATGTCACTGGGCCTCCTAGAGGACGGCGGCTTGGGTTCCTACTGCACTTCAAGTCCTGTTCCTTCTGCGGCACTGCAGGCAGCCCCAGGCCCAGAGGAGCAGCTACGGCGTTCCTCGGTTGAGACAGTTCGCCGGATGCGGGACTCCATACTTCGATAAGTTAATTCAGGGAAGGAAACACAGGGTAACCGGTGTCTCTTGGGACTCCTTAGAAGCCACAGGGATGTACGCTGAGTGTGCCCATGAAAACGGGGGCCTGCTGGAACTAGCCCTGCTTTTCCATTGTGAGGGCGGCATTCATGCCTGCCTTGAAGCTACCTGACATTCCCGGCTCCCGACAGGCCAGTGAGCCCTGGAAGAATGCTTCGGGGAAAATTATGAGTTTGCTCTCTCTAAACCAGGGACTTCCGTGGTCGCAGCTCGGTCCGCATGACAGGCTCTAGAGCGAAAGGGAACCTCGACGTGAGAACTCGCCTCCAGGTTAGGCCTTGAGGAGCCATGCAGAAAGGGAGGCATGCAGCTGTTTCCACGAGTTCTCAGTCGCTTATGTCCTTTAGTTTAAAGGAAGTACGCGTTCGGGGACTCCTAGGCCCCACGGGTGTGCATCGTGTTCCCTCCGAGGTCACTGAGTGCCTCCAGACACCTGTGGGCCGGCGGAGCAACGTTGAGGTCCATTGGTTGATCCCCCGGAGGACCTCTGTGCCTGCCGAGTGCTGGGCAGCAACACACTGCGCGTTCCTTGAGGAGCGCTACATCTCCAGAGCCCTCGAACGCCCTCGGGACAACATGGCTGGTGAGTGCGAAGTACCCAGGAAGACTCAGTCATGGCCCTTGTGTGAGCTGCCATGAGAGAACACTGTGCTTGGAACACTGCGAGGCCCACCCTCGTACCTGAAGTCACTCTGCTCGAGGAGAAAGTCAGCATCTTAGCATGCTGTGTCGCTACCGGCACACCCAGCATGAACCCATGCCTGGAAGATAGGCCCTGATTCGCCGTGCAGAAGCGGAGGCGTGCTGCAGCTTCCAGGAGGCGGTGGCCTCTGCTCTGCATGCCTTTAACGGCAGCACAGCTTTCTGGACACCTGGGAGGCTAGCCGGGGCACCCTGCTCCCAGCAGAAACACTGAGTACCCCCAGGTGCACCTGGGTCTGCTAAGCAACATCCAGGCCCGTAGCCCTTCAGAGCCTCCTGTGTGCAGGCCGAGCGTAGAGAAACGCACTGCCCTCTCCTTCGGAGCAGCTTAGTTTCCTCCGCACTCGCACACGTTCGCGAACACCGTTCTGGCATGTCCCACATGGCCCGGAGGTCTTACGCGGTGCCCTAATCGGACCTGCCCTCAGAGGAGCCCTCGTCTTCGCGTTTCATCCAGGACCTCCTGACTGAAGTCACCGTGCCTCCTAGAGGACGGCGGCTTGGGTTTTTCCTGCACTTCAAGTCCTGTTCCTTGTGCGGCACTGCAGGCAGCACCAGGCCCAGAGGAGCAGCTACGGCGTTCCTCGGTTGAGACAGTTCGCCGGATGCGGGACTCCCTACTTCGATGTTAATTCAGGGAAGGAAACACAGGGTAACCGGTGTCTCTTGGGACTCCTTAGAAGCCACAGGGATGTACGCTGAGTGTGCCCATGAAAACGGGGGCCTGCTGGAACTAGCCCTGCTTTTCCATTTTGAGGGCGGCATTCATGCCTGCCTTGAAGCTACCTGACATTCCCGGCTCCCGACAGGCCAGTGAGCCCTGGAAGAAGGCTTCGGGGTAAAATATGAATTTGCTCTCTCTAAACCAGTGGCTTCCGTGGCCGCCGCGGCGGTCCGCATGACAGGCTCTAGAGCGAAAGTGAACCTCGACGTGAGAACTCGCCTCCAGGTTAGGCCTTGAGGAGCCGTGCAGAAAGGGAGTCATGCAGCTGTTTCCACAAGTTCTCAGTCGCTTATGTGCTTTATTTTAAAGGAAGTACGCGTCCGGGGACTCCTAGGCCCCACGGGTGTGCATCGTTCTCCCTCCGAGGTCACTGAGTGCCTCCAGACACCTGTGGGCCGGCGGAGCAACGTCAAGGTCCATTGGTTGATCCCCCGGAGGACCTCTGTGCCTGCCGAGTGCTGGGCAGCAACACACTGCGCATTCCTTGAGGAGCGCTACATCTCCAGAGCCCTCGAATGCCCTCGGGACAACATGGCTAGTGAGTGCGAAGTGCCCAGGAAGACTCTGTCATGGCCCTTGTGTGAGCTGCCATGAGAGAACACTGTTCTTGGAACACTGCGAGGCCCGCCCCGTATCTGAAGTCACTCTGCTCGAGGAGAAAGTCAGCATCTTAACACGCTGTGTCGCTACCGGCACACCCAGCATGAACCCTTTCCTGGAAGTAAGGCCCTGATTCGCCGTGCAGAAGCGGAGGCATGCTGCAGCTTCCAGGAGGCGGTGGCCTCTGCTCTGCATGCCTTTAACGGCAGCACAGCTTTCTGGACACCTGGGAGGCTAGCCGGGGCACCCTGCTCCCGGCAGGAACACTGAGTACCCCCAGGTGCACCTGGGTCTGCTAAGCAACATCCAGGCCCGTAGCCCTTCAGAGCCCCCTGTGTGCTGGCCGAGCGTAGGGAAACGCACTGCCCTCTCCTTCGGAGCAGCTTAGTTTCCTCCGCACTCGCACACGTTCGCGAACACCGTTCTGGCACGTCCCACGTGGCGTGGAGTTCTTACGCGGTGCCCTAATCGGAGCTGCCCTCAGAGGAGCCCTCGTCTTCGCGTTTCATCCAGGACTTCCTGACTGAAGTCACTGGGCCTCCTAGAGGACGGCGGCTTGGGTTCCTACTGCACTTCAAGTCCTGTTCCTTCTGCGGCACTGCAGGCAGCCCCAGGCCCAGAGGAGCAGCTACGGCGTTCCTCGGTTGAGACAGTTCGCCGGATGCGGGACTCCATACTTCGATAAGTTAATTCAGGGAAGGAAACACAGGGTAACCGGTGTCTCTTGGGACTCCTTAGAAGCCACAGGGATGTACGCTGAGTGTGCCCATGAAAACGGGGGCCTGCTGGAACTAGCCCTGCTTTTCCATTGTGAGGGCGGCATTCATGCCTGCCTTGAAGCTACCTGACATTCCCGGCTCCCGACAGGCCAGTGAGCCCTGGAAGAATGCTTCGGGGAAAATTATGAGTTTGCTCTCTCTAAACCAGGGACTTCCGTGGTCGCAGCTCGGTCCGCATGACAGGCTCTAGAGCGAAAGGGAACCTCGACGTGAGAACTCGCCTCCAGGTTAGGCCTTGAGGAGCCATGCAGAAAGGGAGGCATGCAGCTGTTTCCACGAGTTCTCAGTCGCTTATGTCCTTTAGTTTAAAGGAAGTACGCGTTCGGGGACTCCTAGGCCCCACGGGTGTGCATCGTGTTCCCTCCGAGGTCACTGAGTGCCTCCAGACACCTGTGGGCCGGCGGAGCAACGTTGAGGTCCATTGGTTGATCCCCCGGAGGACCTCTGTGCATGCCGAGTGCTGGGCAGCAACACACTGCGCGTTCCTTGAGGAGCGCTACATCTCCAGAGCCCTCGAACGCCCTCGGGACAACATGGCTGGTGAGTGCGAAGTACCCAGGAAGACTCAGTCATGGCCCTTGTGTGAGCTGCCATGAGAGAACACTGTGCTTGGAACACTGCGAGGCCCACCCTCGTACCTGAAGTCACTCTGCTCGAGGAGAAAGTCAGCATCTTAGCATGCTGTGTCGCTACCGGCACACCCAGCATGAACCCATGCCTAGAAGATAGGCCCTGATTCGCCGTGCAGAAGCGGAGGCGTGCTGCAGCTTCCAGGAGGCGGTGGCCTCTGCTCTGCATGCCTTTAACGGCAGCACAGCTTTCTGGACACCTGGGAGGCTCGCCGGGGCACCCTGCTCCCAGCAGAAACACTGAGTACCCCCAGGTGCACCTGGGTCTGCTAAGCAACATCCAGGCCCGTAGCCCTTCAGAGCCTCCTGTGTGCAGGCCGAGCGTAGAGAAACGCACTGCCCTCTCCTTCGGAGCAGCTTAGTTTCCTCCGCACTCGCACACGTTCGCGAACACCGTTCTGGCATGTCCCACATGGCCCGGAGGTCTTACGCGGTGCCCTAATCGGACCTGCCCTCAGAGGAGCCCTCGTCTTCGCGTTTCATCCAGGACCTCCTGACTGAAGTCACCGTGCCTCCTAGAGGACGGCGGCTTGGGTTTTTCCTGCACTTCAAGTCCTGTTCCTTCTGCGGCACTGCAGGCAGCACCAGGCCCAGAGGAGCAGCTACGGCGTTCCTCGGTTGAGACAGTTCGCCGGATGCGGGACTCCCTACTTCGATGTTAATTCAGGGAAGGAAACACAGGGTAACCGGTGTCTCTTGGGACTCCTTAGAAGCCACAGGGATGTACGCTGAGTGTGCCCATGAAAACGGGGGCCTGCTGGAACTAGCCCTGCTTTTCCATTTTGAGGGCGGCATTCATGCCTGCCTTGAAGCTACCTGACATTCCCGGCTCCCGACAGGCCAGTGAGCCCTGGAAGAAGGCTTCGGGGTAAAATATGAATTTGCTCTCTCTAAACCAGGGGCTTCCGTGGCCGCCGCGGCGGTCCGCATGACAGGCTCTAGAGCGAAAGTGAACCTCGACGTGAGAACTCGCCTCCAGGTTAGGCCCTGAGTAGCCGTGCAGAAAGGGAGTCATGCAGCTGTTTCCACAAGTTCTCAGTCGCTTATGTGCTTTATTTTAAAGGAAGTACGCGTCCGGGGACTCCTAGGCCCCACGGGTGTGCATCGTTCTCCCTCCGAGGTCACTGAGTGCCTCCAGACACCTGTGGGCCGGCGGAGCAACGTCAAGGTCCATTGGTTGATCCCCCGGAGGACCTCTGTGCCTGCCGAGTGCTGGGCAGCAACACACTGCGCATTCCTTGAGGAGCGCTACATCTCCAGAGCCCTCGAATGCCCTCGGGACAACATGGCTAGTGAGTGCGAAGTGCCCAGGAAGACTCTGTCATGGCCCTTGTGTGAGCTGCCATGAGAGAACACTGTTCTTGGAACACTGCGAGGCCCGCCCCGTATCTGAAGTCACTCTGCTCGAGGAGAAAGTCAGCATCTTAACACGCTGTGTCGCTACCGGCACACCCAGCATGAACCCATTCCTGGAAGTAAGGCCCTGATTCGCCGTGCAGAAGCGGAGGCATGCTGCAGCTTCCAGGAGGCGGTGGCCTCTGCTCTGCATGCCTTTAACGGCAGCACAGCTTTCTGGACACCTGGGAGGCTAGCCGGGGCACCCTGCTCCCAGCAGGAACACTGAGTACCCCCAGGTGCACCTGGGTCTGCTAAGCAACATCCAGGCCCGTAGCCCTTCAGAGCCCCCTGTGTGCAGGCCGAGCATAGGGAAACGCACTGCCCTCTCCTTCGGAGCAGCTTAGTCTCCTCCGCACTCGCACACGTTCGCGAACACCGTTCTGGCACGTCCCATGTGGCGTGGAGTTCTTACGCGGTGCCCTAATCGGACCTGCCCTCAGAGGAGCCCTCGTCTTCGCGTTTCATCCAGGACCTCCTGACTGAAGTCACTGGGCCTCCTAGAGGACGGCGGCTTGGGTTCCTACTGCACTTCAAGTCCTGTTCCTTCTGCGGCACTGCAGGCAGCCCCAGGCCCAGAGGAGCAGCTACGGCGTTCCTCGGTTGAGACAGTTCGCCGGATGCGGGACTCCCTACTTCGATAAGTTAATTCAGGGAAGGAAACACAGGGTAACCGGTGTCTCTTGGGACTCCTTAGAAGCCACAGGGATGTACGCTGAGTGTGCCCATGAAAACGGGGGCCTGCTGGAACTAGCCCTGCTTTTCCATTGTGAGGGCGGCATTCATGCCTGCCTTGAAGCTACCTGACATTCCCGGCTCCCGACAGGCCAGTGAGCCCTGGAAGAATGCTTCGGGGAAAATTATGAGTTTGCTCTCTCTAAACCAGGGGCTTCCGTGGTCGCAGCTCGGTCCGCATGACAGGCTCTAGAGCGAAAGGGAACCTCGACGTGAGAACTCGCCTCCAGGTTAGGCCTTGAGGAGCCATGCTGAAAGGGAGGCATGCAGCTGTTTCCACGAGTTCTCAGTCGCTTATGTCCTTTAGTTTAAAGGAAGTACGCGTCCGGGGACTCCTAGGCCCCACGGGTGTGCCTCGTTTTCCCTCCGAGGTCACTGAGTGCCTCCAGACACCTGTGGGCCGGCGGAGCAACGTTGAGGTCCATTGGTTGATCCCCCGGAGGACCTCTGTGCCTGCCGAGTGCTGGGCAGCAACACACTGCGCGTTCCTTGAGGAGCGCTACATCTCCAGAGCCCTCGAACGCCCTCGGGACAACATGGCTGGTGAGTGCGAAGTACCCAGGAAGACTCAGTCATGGCCCTTGTGTGAGCTGCCATGAGAGAACACTGTGCTTGGAACACTGCGAGGCCCACCCTCGTACCTGAAGTCACTCTGCTCGAGGAGAAAGTCAGCATCTTAGCATGCTGTGTCGCTACCGGCACACCCAACATGAACCCATGCCTGGAAGTAAGGCCCTGATTTGCCGTGCAGAAGCGGAGGCGTGCTGCAGCTTCCAGGAGGCGGTGGCCTCTGCTCTGCATGCCTTTAACGGCAGCACAGCTTTCTGGACACCTGGGAGGCTAGCCGGGGCACCCTGCTCCCAGCAGGAACACTGAGTACCCCCAGGTGCACCTGGGTCTGCTAAGCAACATCCATGCCTGTAGCCCTTCAGAGCCCCCTGTGTGCAGGCCGAGCGTAGGGAAACGCACTGCCCTCTCCTTCGGAGCAGCTTAGTTTCCTCCGCACTCGCACACGTTCACGAACACCGTTCTGGCACGTCCCACGTGGCGTGGAGTTCTTACGCGGTGCCCTAATCGGAGCTGCCCTCAGAGGAGCCCTCGTCTTCGCGTTCCATCCAGGACCTCCTGACTGAAGTCACCGGGCCTCCTAGAGGACGGCGGCTTGGGTTCTTACTGCACTTCAAGTCCTGTTCCTTCTGCGGCACTGCAGGCAGCCACAGGCCCAGAGGAGCAGCTACGGCGTTCCTCGGTTGAGACAGTTCGCCGGATGCGGGACTCCCTACTTCGATAAGTTGATTCAGGGAAGGAAACACAGGGTAACCGGTGTCTCTTGGGACTCCTTAGAAGCCACAGGGATGTACGCTGAGTGTGCCCATGAAAACGGGGGCCTGTTGGAACTAGCCCTGCTTTTCCATTTTGAGGGCGGCATTCATGCCTGCCTTGAAGCTACCTGACATTCCCGGCTCCCGACAGGCCAGTGAGCCCTGGAAGAATGCTTCGGGGAAAATTATGAATTTGCTCTCTCTAAACCAGGGGCTTCCGTGGGCGCGGCGGCGGTCCGCATGACAGACTCTAGAGCGAAAGGGAACCTCGACGTGAGAACTCGCCTCCAGGTTAGGCCCTGAGTAGCTGTGCAGAAAGGGAGGCATGCAGCTGTTTCCACAAGTTCTCAGTCGCTTATGTGCTTTATTTTAAAGGAAGTACGCGTCCCGGGACTCCTAGGCCCCACGGGTGTGCATCGTT
Organism: Pseudorca crassidens; assembly: GCF_039906515.1. NCBI lineage: Eukaryota > Metazoa > Chordata > Mammalia > Artiodactyla > Delphinidae > Pseudorca > Pseudorca crassidens. Next base: position 91,332,612 of record NC_090308.1, on the reverse strand, counting down.
TTCCCTCCGAGGTCACTGAGTGCCTCCAGACACCTGTGGGCCAGCGGAGCAACGTCGAGGTCCGTTGGTTGATCCCCCGGAGGACCTCTGTGCCTGCCGTGTGCTGGGCAGCAACACACTGCGCATTCCTTGAGGAGCGCTACATCTCCAGAGCCCTCGAATGCCCTCGGGACAACATGGCTAGTGAGTGCGAAGTGCCCAGGAAGACTCTGTCATGGCCCTTGTGTGAGCTGCCATGAGAGAACACTGTGCTTGGAACACTGCGAGGCCCGCCCCGTATCTGAAGTCACTCTGCTCGAGGAGAAAGTCAGCATCTTAGCACGCTGTGTCGCTACCGGCACACCCAGCATGAACCCATGCCTGGAAGATAGGCCCTGATTCGCCGTGCAGAAGCGGAGGCGTGCTGCAGCTTCCAGGAGGCGGTGGCCTCTGCTCTGCATGCCTTTAACGGCAGCACAGCTTTCTGGACACCTGGGAGGCTAGCCGGGGCACCCTGCTCCCAGCAGGAACACTGAGTACCCCCATGTGCACCTGGGTCTGCTAAGCAACATCCAGGCCCGTAGCCCTTCAGAGCCTCCTGTGTGCAGGCCGAGCGTAGAGAAACGCACTGCCCTCTCCTTCGGAGCAGCTTAGTTTCCTCCGCACTCGCACACGTTCGCGAACACCGTTCTGGCATGTCCCACATGGCCCGGAGGTCTTACGCGGTGCCCTAATCGGACCTGCCCTCAGAGGAGCCCTCGTCTTCGCGTTTCATCCAGGACCTCCTGACTGAAGTCACCGTGCCTCCTAGAGGACGGCGGCTTGGGTTTTTCCTGCACTTCAAGTCCTGTTCCTTCTGCGGCACTGCAGGCAGCACCAGGCCCAGAGGAGCAGCTACGGCGTTCCTCGGTTGAGACAGTTCGCCGGATGCGGGACTCCCTACTTCGATGTTAATTCAGGGAAGGAAACACAGGGTAACCGGTGTCTCTTGGGACTCCTTAGAAGCCACAGGGATGTACGCTGAGTGTGCCCATGAAAACGGGGGCCTGCTGGAACTAGCCCTGCTTTCCCATTTTGAGGGCGGCATTCATGCCTGCCTTGAAGCTACCTGACATTCCCGGCTCCCGACAGGCCAGTGAGCCCTGGAAGAATGCTTCGGGGAAAATTATGAGTTTGCTCTCTCTAAACCAGGGGCTTCCGTGGTCGCAGCTAGGTCCGCATGACAGGCTCTAGAGCGAAAGGGAACCTCGACGTGAGAACTCGCCTCCAGGTTAGGCCTTGAGTAGCCATGCAGAAAGGGAGGCATGCAGCTGTTTCCACGAGTTCTCAGTCGCTTATGTCCTTTAGTTTAAAGGAAGTACGCGTCCGGAGACTCCTAGGCCCCACGGGTGTGCATCGTTTTCCCTCCGAGGTCACTGAGTGCCTCCAGACACCTGTGGGCCGGCGGAGCAACGTCGAGGTCCATTGGTTGATCCCCCGGAGGACCTCTGTGCCTGCCGAGTGCTGGGCAGCAACACACTGCGCATTCCTAGAGGAGCGCTACATCTCCAGAGCCCTCGAATGCCCTCGGGACAACATGGCTAGTGAGTGCGAAGTGCCCAGGAAGACTCTGTCATGGCCCTTGTGTGAGCTGCCATGAGAGAACACTGTGCTTGGAACACTGCGAGGCCCGCCCCGTATCTGAAGTCACTCTGCTCGAGGAGAAAGTCAGCATCTTAGCACGCTGTGTCGCTACCGGCACACCCAGCATGAACCCATGCCTGGAAGATAGGCCCTGATTCGCCGTGCAGAAGCGGAGGCGTGCTGCAGCTTCCAGGAGGCGGTGGCCTCTGCTCTGCATGCCTTTAACGGCAGCACAGCTTTCTGGACACCTGGGAGGCTAGCCGGGGCACCCTGCTCCCGGCAGGAACACTGAGTACCCCCAGGTGCACCTGGGTCTGCTAAGCAACATCCAGGCCCGTAGCCCTTCAGAGCCTCCTGTGTGCAGGCCGAGCGTAGAGAAACGCACTGCCCTCTCCTTCGGAGCAGCTTAGTTTCCTCCGCACTCGCACACGTTCGCGAACACCGTTCTGGCATGTCCCACATGGCCCGGAGGTCTTACGCGGTGCCCTAATCGGACCTGCCCTCAGAGGAGCCCTCGTCTTCGCGTTTCATCCAGGACCTCCTGACTGAAGTCACCGTGCCTCCTAGAGGACGGCGGCTTGGGTTTTTCCTGCACTTCAAGTCCTGTTCCTTCTGCGGCACTGCAGGCAGCCCCAGGCCCAGAGGAGCAGCTACGGCGTTCCTCGGTTGAGACAGTTCGCCGGATGCGGGACTCCCTACTTCGATGTTAATTCAGGGAAGGAAACACAGGGTAACCGGTGTCTCTTGGGACTCCTTAGAAGCCACAGGGATGTACGCTGAGTGTGCCCATGAAAACGGGGGCCTGCTGGAACTAGCCCTGCTTTTCCATTGTGAGGGCGGCATTCATGCCTGCCTTGAAGCTACCTGACATTCCCGGCTCCCGACAGGCCAGTGAGCCCTGGAAGAAGGCTTCGGGGTAAAATATGAATTTGCTCTCTCTAAACCAGGGGCTTCCGTGGCCGCCGCGGCGGTCCGCATGACAGGCTCTAGAGCGAAAGTGAACCTCGACGTGAGAACTCGCCTCCAGGTTAGGCCCTGAGTAGCCGTGCAGAAAGGGAGTCATGCAGCTGTTTCCACAAGTTCTCAGTCGCTTATGTGCTTTATTTTAAAGGAAGTACGCGTCCGGGGACTCCTAGGTCCCACGGGTGTGCATCGTTCTCCCTCCGAGGTCACTGAGTGCCTCCAGACACCTGTGGGCCGGCGGAGCAACGTCGAGGTCCATTGGTTGATCCCCCGGAGGACCTCTGTGCCTGCCGAGTGCTGGGCAGCAACACACTGCGCATTCCTTGAGGAGCGCTACATCTCCAGAGCCCTCGAATGCCCTCGGGACAACATGGCTAGTGAGTGCGAAGTGCCCAGGAAGACTCTGTCATGGCCCTTGTGTGAGCTGCCATGAGAGAACACTGTGCTTGGAACACTGCGAGGCCCGCCCCGTATCTGAAGTCACTCTGCTCGAGGAGAAAGTCAGCATCTTAGCACGCTGTGTCGCTACCGGCACACCCAGCATGAACCCATTCCTGGAAGGAAGGCCCTGATTCGCCGTGCAGAAGCGGAGGCATGCTGCAGCTTCCAGGAGGCGGTGGCCTCTGCTCTGCATGCCTTTAACGGCAGCACAGCTTTCTGGACACCTGGGAGGCTAGCCGGGGCACCCTGCTCCCAGCAGGAACACTGAGTAACCCCAGGTGCACCTGGGTCTGCTAAGCAACATCCAGGCCCGTAGCCCTTCAGAGCCCCCTGTGTGCAGGCCGAGCGTAGGGAAACGCACTGCCCTCTCCTTCGGAGCAGCTTAGTTTCCTCCGCACTCGCACACGTTCGCGAACACCGTTCTGGCACGTCCCACGTGGCGTGGAGTTCTTACGCGGTACCCTAATCGGAGCTGCCCTCAGAGGAGCCCTCGTCTTCGCGTTCCATCCAGGACCTCCTGACTGAAGTCACCGGGCCTCCTAGAGGACGGCGGCTTGGGTTCTTACTGCACTTCAAGTCCTGTTCCTTCTGCGGCACTGCAGGCAGCCCCAGGCCCAGAGGAGCAGCTACGGCGTTCCTCGGTTGAGACAGTTCGCCGGATGCGGGACTCCCTACTTCGATAAGTTGATTCAGGGAAGGAAACACAGGGTAACCGGTGTCTCTTGGGACTCCTTAGAAGCCACAGGGATGTACGCTGAGTGTGCCCATGAAAACGGGGGCCTGTTGGAACTAGCCCTGCTTTTCCATTTTGAGGGCGGCATTCATGCCTGCCTTGAAGCTACCTGACATTCCCGGCTCCCGACAGGCCAGTGAGCCCTGGAAGAATGCTTCGGGGAAAATTATGAATTTGCTCTCTCTAAACCAGGGGCTTCCGTGGGCGCGGCGGCGGTCCGCATGACAGACTCTAGAGCGAAAGGGAACCTCGACGTGAGAACTCGCCTCCAGGTTAGGCCCTGAGTAGCCGTGCAGAAAGGGAGGCATGCAGCTGTTTCCACAAGTTCTCAGTCGCTTATGTGCTTTATTTTAAAGGAAGTACGCGTCCCGGGACTCCTAGGCCCCACGGGTGTGCATCGTTTTCCCTCCGAGGTCACTGAGTGCCTCCAGACACCTGTGGGCCGGCGGAGCAACGTCGAGGTCCATTGGTTGATCCCCCGGAGGACCTCTGTGCCTGCCGTGTGCTGGGCAGCAACACACTGCGCATTCCTTGAGGAGCGCTACATCTCCAGAGCCCTCGAATGCCCTCGGGACAACATGGCTAGTGAGTGCGAAGTGCCCAGGAAGACTCTGTCATGGCCCTTGTGTGAGCTGCCATGAGAGAACACTGTGCTTGGAACACTGCGAGGCCCGCCCCGTATCTGAAGTCACTCTGCTCGAGAAGAAAGTCAGCATCTTAGCATGCTGTGTCGCTACCGGCACACCCAGCATGAACCCATTCCTGGAAGTAAGGCCCTGATTCGCCGTGCAGAAGCGGAGGCATGCTGCAGCTTCCAGGAGGCGGTGGCCTCTGCTCTGCATGCCTTTAACGGCAGCACAGCTTTCTGGACACCTGGGAGGCTAGCCGGGGCACCCTGCTCCCGGCAGGAACACTGAGTACCCCCAGGTGCACCTGGGTCTGCTAAGCAACATCCAGGCCCGTAGCCCTTCAGAGCCCCCTGTGTGCAGGCCGAGCGTAGGGAAACGCACTGCCCTCTCCTTTGGAGCAGCTTAGTTTCCTCCGCACTCGCACACGTTCGCGAACACCGTTCTGGCATGTCCCACATGGCCCGGAGGTCTTACGCGGTGCCCTAATCGGACCTGCCCTCAGAGGAGCCCTCGTCTTCGCGTTTCATCCAGGACCTCCTGACTGAAGTCACCATGCCTCCTAGAGGACGGCGGCTTGGGTTTTTCCTGCACTTCAAGTCCTGTTCCTTCTGCGGCACTGCAGGCAGCACCAGGCCCAGAGGAGCAGCTACGGCGTTCCTCGGTTGAGACAGTTCGCCGGATGCGGGACTCCCTACTTCGATGTTAATTCAGGGAAGGAAACACAGGGTAACCGGTGTCTCTTGGGACTCCTTAGAAGCCACAGGGATGTACGCTGAGTGTGCCCATGAAAACGGGGGCCTGCTGGAACTAGCCCTGCTTTTCCATTTTGAGGGCGGCATTCATGCCTGCCTTGAAGCTACCTGACATTCCCGGCTCCCGACAGGCCAGTGAGCACTGGAAGAAGGCTTCGGGGTAAAATATGAATTTGCTCTCTCTAAACCAGTGGCTTCCGTGGCCGCCGCGGCGGTCCGCATGACAGGCTCTAGAGCGAAAGTGAACCTCGACGTGAGAACTCGCCTCCAGGTTAGGCCTTGAGGAGCCGTGCAGAAAGGGAGTCATGCAGCTGTTTCCACAAGTTCTCAGTCGCTTATGTGCTTTATTTTAAAGGAAGTACGCGTCCGGGGACTCCTAGGCCCCACGGGTGTGCATCGTTCTCCCTCCGAGGTCACTGAGTGCCTCCAGACACCTGTGGGCCGGCGGAGCAACGTCAAGGTCCATTGGTTGATCCCCCGGAGGACCTCTGTGCCTGCCGAGTGCTGGGCAGCAACACACTGCGCATTCCTTGAGGAGCGCTACATCTCCAGAGCCCTCGAATGCCCTCGGGACAACATGGCTAGTGAGTGCGAAGTGCCCAGGAAGACTCTGTCATGGCCCTTGTGTGAGCTGCCATGAGAGAACACTGTTCTTGGAACACTGCGAGGCCCGCCCCGTATCTGAAGTCACTCTGCTCGAGGAGAAAGTCAGCATCTTAACACGCTGTGTCGCTACCGGCACACCCAGCATGAACCCTTTCCTGGAAGTAAGGCCCTGATTCGCCGTGCAGAAGCGGAGGCATGCTGCAGCTTCCAGGAGGCGGTGGCCTCTGCTCTGCATGCCTTTAACGGCAGCACAGCTTTCTGGACACCTGGGAGGCTAGCCGGGGCACCCTGCTCCCGGCAGGAACACTGAGTACCCCCAGGTGCACCTGGGTCTGCTAAGCAACATCCAGGCCCGTAGCCCTTCAGAGCCCCCTGTGTGCAGGCCGAGCGTAGGGAAACGCACTGCCCTCTCCTTCGGAGCAGCTTAGTTTCCTCCGCACTCGCACACGTTCGCGAACACCGTTCTGGCACGTCCCACGTGGCGTGGAGTTCTTACGCGGTGCCCTAATCGGAGCTGCCCTCAGAGGAGCCCTCGTCTTCGCGTTTCATCCAGGACTTCCTGACTGATGTCACTGGGCCTCCTAGAGGACGGCGGCTTGGGTTCCTACTGCACTTCAAGTCCTGTTCCTTCTGCGGCACTGCAGGCAGCCCCAGGCCCAGAGGAGCAGCTACGGCGTTCCTCGGTTGAGACAGTTCGCCGGATGCGGGACTCCATACTTCGATAAGTTAATTCAGGGAAGGAAACACAGGGTAACCGGTGTCTCTTGGGACTCCTTAGAAGCCACAGGGATGTACGCTGAGTGTGCCCATGAAAACGGGGGCCTGCTGGAACTAGCCCTGCTTTTCCATTGTGAGGGCGGCATTCATGCCTGCCTTGAAGCTACCTGACATTCCCGGCTCCCGACAGGCCAGTGAGCCCTGGAAGAATGCTTCGGGGAAAATTATGAGTTTGCTCTCTCTAAACCAGGGACTTCCGTGGTCGCAGCTCGGTCCGCATGACAGGCTCTAGAGCGAAAGGGAACCTCGACGTGAGAACTCGCCTCCAGGTTAGGCCTTGAGGAGCCATGCAGAAAGGGAGGCATGCAGCTGTTTCCACGAGTTCTCAGTCGCTTATGTCCTTTAGTTTAAAGGAAGTACGCGTTCGGGGACTCCTAGGCCCCACGGGTGTGCATCGTGTTCCCTCCGAGGTCACTGAGTGCCTCCAGACACCTGTGGGCCGGCGGAGCAACGTTGAGGTCCATTGGTTGATCCCCCGGAGGACCTCTGTGCCTGCCGAGTGCTGGGCAGCAACACACTGCGCGTTCCTTGAGGAGCGCTACATCTCCAGAGCCCTCGAACGCCCTCGGGACAACATGGCTGGTGAGTGCGAAGTACCCAGGAAGACTCAGTCATGGCCCTTGTGTGAGCTGCCATGAGAGAACACTGTGCTTGGAACACTGCGAGGCCCACCCTCGTACCTGAAGTCACTCTGCTCGAGGAGAAAGTCAGCATCTTAGCATGCTGTGTCGCTACCGGCACACCCAGCATGAACCCATGCCTGGAAGATAGGCCCTGATTCGCCGTGCAGAAGCGGAGGCGTGCTGCAGCTTCCAGGAGGCGGTGGCCTCTGCTCTGCATGCCTTTAACGGCAGCACAGCTTTCTGGACACCTGGGAGGCTAGCCGGGGCACCCTGCTCCCAGCAGAAACACTGAGTACCCCCAGGTGCACCTGGGTCTGCTAAGCAACATCCAGGCCCGTAGCCCTTCAGAGCCTCCTGTGTGCAGGCCGAGCGTAGAGAAACGCACTGCCCTCTCCTTCGGAGCAGCTTAGTTTCCTCCGCACTCGCACACGTTCGCGAACACCGTTCTGGCATGTCCCACATGGCCCGGAGGTCTTACGCGGTGCCCTAATCGGACCTGCCCTCAGAGGAGCCCTCGTCTTCGCGTTTCATCCAGGACCTCCTGACTGAAGTCACCGTGCCTCCTAGAGGACGGCGGCTTGGGTTTTTCCTGCACTTCAAGTCCTGTTCCTTGTGCGGCACTGCAGGCAGCACCAGGCCCAGAGGAGCAGCTACGGCGTTCCTCGGTTGAGACAGTTCGCCGGATGCGGGACTCCCTACTTCGATGTTAATTCAGGGAAGGAAACACAGGGTAACCGGTGTCTCTTGGGACTCCTTAGAAGCCACAGGGATGTACGCTGAGTGTGCCCATGAAAACGGGGGCCTGCTGGAACTAGCCCTGCTTTTCCATTTTGAGGGCGGCATTCATGCCTGCCTTGAAGCTACCTGACATTCCCGGCTCCCGACAGGCCAGTGAGCCCTGGAAGAAGGCTTCGGGGTAAAATATGAATTTGCTCTCTCTAAACCAGGGGTTTCCGTGGCCGCCGCGGCGGTCCGCATGACAGGCTCTAGAGCGAAAGTGAACCTCGACGTGAGAACTCGCCTCCAGGTTAGGCCTTGAGGAGCCGTGCAGAAAGGGAGTCATGCAGCTGTTTCCACAAGTTCTCAGTCGCTTATGTGCTTTATTTTAAAGGAAGTACGCGTCCGGGGACTCCTAGGCCCCACGGGTGTGCATCGTTCTCCCTCCGAGGTCACTGAGTGCCTCCAGACACCTGTGGGCCGGCGGAGCAACGTCAAGGTCCATTGGTTGATCCCCCGGAGGACCTCTGTGCCTGCCGAGTGCTGGGCAGCAACACACTGCGCATTCCTTGAGGAGCGCTACATCTCCAGAGCCCTCGAATGCCCTCGGGACAACATGGCTAGTGAGTGCGAAGTGCCCAGGAAGACTCTGTCATGGCCCTTGTGTGAGCTGCCATGAGAGAACACTGTTCTTGGAACACTGCGAGGCCCGCCCCGTATCTGAAGTCACTCTGCTCGAGGAGAAAGTCAGCATCTTAACACGCTGTGTCGCTACCGGCACACCCAGCATGAACCCTTTCCTGGAAGTAAGGCCCTGATTCGCCGTGCAGAAGCGGAGGCATGCTGCAGCTTCCAGGAGGCGGTGGCCTCTGCTCTGCATGCCTTTAACGGCAGCACAGCTTTCTGGACACCTGGGAGGCTAGCCGGGGCACCCTGCTCCCGGCAGGAACACTGAGTACCCCCAGGTGCACCTGGGTCTGCTAAGCAACATCCAGGCCCGTAGCCCTTCAGAGCCCCCTGTGTGCTGGCCGAGCGTAGGGAAACGCACTGCCCTCTCCTTCGGAGCAGCTTAGTTTCCTCCGCACTCGCACACGTTCGCGAACACCGTTCTGGCACGTCCCACGTGGCGTGGAGTTCTTACGCGGTGCCCTAATCGGAGCTGCCCTCAGAGGAGCCCTCGTCTTCGCGTTTCATCCAGGACTTCCTGACTGAAGTCACTGGGCCTCCTAGAGGACGGCGGCTTGGGTTCCTACTGCACTTCAAGTCCTGTTCCTTCTGCGGCACTGCAGGCAGCCCCAGGCCCAGAGGAGCAGCTACGGCGTTCCTCGGTTGAGACAGTTCGCCGGATGCGGGACTCCATACTTCGATAAGTTAATTCAGGGAAGGAAACACAGGGTAACCGGTGTCTCTTGGGACTCCTTAGAAGCCACAGGGATGTACGCTGAGTGTGCCCATGAAAACGGGGGCCTGCTGGAACTAGCCCTGCTTTTCCATTGTGAGGGCGGCATTCATGCCTGCCTTGAAGCTACCTGACATTCCCGGCTCCCGACAGGCCAGTGAGCCCTGGAAGAATGCTTCGGGGAAAATTATGAGTTTGCTCTCTCTAAACCAGGGACTTCCGTGGTCGCAGCTCGGTCCGCATGACAGGCTCTAGAGCGAAAGGGAACCTCGACGTGAGAACTCGCCTCCAGGTTAGGCCTTGAGGAGCCATGCAGAAAGGGAGGCATGCAGCTGTTTCCACGAGTTCTCAGTCGCTTATGTCCTTTAGTTTAAAGGAAGTACGCGTTCGGGGACTCCTAGGCCCCACGGGTGTGCATCGTGTTCCCTCCGAGGTCACTGAGTGCCTCCAGACACCTGTGGGCCGGCGGAGCAACGTTGAGGTCCATTGGTTGATCCCCCGGAGGACCTCTGTGCATGCCGAGTGCTGGGCAGCAACACACTGCGCGTTCCTTGAGGAGCGCTACATCTCCAGAGCCCTCGAACGCCCTCGGGACAACATGGCTGGTGAGTGCGAAGTACCCAGGAAGACTCAGTCATGGCCCTTGTGTGAGCTGCCATGAGAGAACACTGTGCTTGGAACACTGCGAGGCCCACCCTCGTACCTGAAGTCACTCTGCTCGAGGAGAAAGTCAGCATCTTAGCATGCTGTGTCGCTACCGGCACACCCAGCATGAACCCATGCCTAGAAGATAGGCCCTGATTCGCCGTGCAGAAGCGGAGGCGTGCTGCAGCTTCCAGGAGGCGGTGGCCTCTGCTCTGCATGCCTTTAACGGCAGCACAGCTTTCTGGACACCTGGGAGGCTCGCCGGGGCACCCTGCTCCCAGCAGAAACACTGAGTACCCCCAGGTGCACCTGGGTCTGCTAAGCAACATCCAGGCCCGTAGCCCTTCAGAGCCTCCTGTGTGCAGGCCGAGCGTAGAGAAACGCACTGCCCTCTCCTTCGGAGCAGCTTAGTTTCCTCCGCACTCGCACACGTTCGCGAACACCGTTCTGGCATGTCCCACATGGCCCGGAGGTCTTACGCGGTGCCCTAATCGGACCTGCCCTCAGAGGAGCCCTCGTCTTCGCGTTTCATCCAGGACCTCCTGACTGAAGTCACCGTGCCTCCTAGAGGACGGCGGCTTGGGTTTTTCCTGCACTTCAAGTCCTGTTCCTTCTGCGGCACTGCAGGCAGCACCAGGCCCAGAGGAGCAGCTACGGCGTTCCTCGGTTGAGACAGTTCGCCGGATGCGGGACTCCCTACTTCGATGTTAATTCAGGGAAGGAAACACAGGGTAACCGGTGTCTCTTGGGACTCCTTAGAAGCCACAGGGATGTACGCTGAGTGTGCCCATGAAAACGGGGGCCTGCTGGAACTAGCCCTGCTTTTCCATTTTGAGGGCGGCATTCATGCCTGCCTTGAAGCTACCTGACATTCCCGGCTCCCGACAGGCCAGTGAGCCCTGGAAGAAGGCTTCGGGGTAAAATATGAATTTGCTCTCTCTAAACCAGGGGCTTCCGTGGCCGCCGCGGCGGTCCGCATGACAGGCTCTAGAGCGAAAGTGAACCTCGACGTGAGAACTCGCCTCCAGGTTAGGCCCTGAGTAGCCGTGCAGAAAGGGAGTCATGCAGCTGTTTCCACAAGTTCTCAGTCGCTTATGTGCTTTATTTTAAAGGAAGTACGCGTCCGGGGACTCCTAGGCCCCACGGGTGTGCATCGTTCTCCCTCCGAGGTCACTGAGTGCCTCCAGACACCTGTGGGCCGGCGGAGCAACGTCAAGGTCCATTGGTTGATCCCCCGGAGGACCTCTGTGCCTGCCGAGTGCTGGGCAGCAACACACTGCGCATTCCTTGAGGAGCGCTACATCTCCAGAGCCCTCGAATGCCCTCGGGACAACATGGCTAGTGAGTGCGAAGTGCCCAGGAAGACTCTGTCATGGCCCTTGTGTGAGCTGCCATGAGAGAACACTGTTCTTGGAACACTGCGAGGCCCGCCCCGTATCTGAAGTCACTCTGCTCGAGGAGAAAGTCAGCATCTTAACACGCTGTGTCGCTACCGGCACACCCAGCATGAACCCATTCCTGGAAGTAAGGCCCTGATTCGCCGTGCAGAAGCGGAGGCATGCTGCAGCTTCCAGGAGGCGGTGGCCTCTGCTCTGCATGCCTTTAACGGCAGCACAGCTTTCTGGACACCTGGGAGGCTAGCCGGGGCACCCTGCTCCCAGCAGGAACACTGAGTACCCCCAGGTGCACCTGGGTCTGCTAAGCAACATCCAGGCCCGTAGCCCTTCAGAGCCCCCTGTGTGCAGGCCGAGCATAGGGAAACGCACTGCCCTCTCCTTCGGAGCAGCTTAGTCTCCTCCGCACTCGCACACGTTCGCGAACACCGTTCTGGCACGTCCCATGTGGCGTGGAGTTCTTACGCGGTGCCCTAATCGGACCTGCCCTCAGAGGAGCCCTCGTCTTCGCGTTTCATCCAGGACCTCCTGACTGAAGTCACTGGGCCTCCTAGAGGACGGCGGCTTGGGTTCCTACTGCACTTCAAGTCCTGTTCCTTCTGCGGCACTGCAGGCAGCCCCAGGCCCAGAGGAGCAGCTACGGCGTTCCTCGGTTGAGACAGTTCGCCGGATGCGGGACTCCCTACTTCGATAAGTTAATTCAGGGAAGGAAACACAGGGTAACCGGTGTCTCTTGGGACTCCTTAGAAGCCACAGGGATGTACGCTGAGTGTGCCCATGAAAACGGGGGCCTGCTGGAACTAGCCCTGCTTTTCCATTGTGAGGGCGGCATTCATGCCTGCCTTGAAGCTACCTGACATTCCCGGCTCCCGACAGGCCAGTGAGCCCTGGAAGAATGCTTCGGGGAAAATTATGAGTTTGCTCTCTCTAAACCAGGGGCTTCCGTGGTCGCAGCTCGGTCCGCATGACAGGCTCTAGAGCGAAAGGGAACCTCGACGTGAGAACTCGCCTCCAGGTTAGGCCTTGAGGAGCCATGCTGAAAGGGAGGCATGCAGCTGTTTCCACGAGTTCTCAGTCGCTTATGTCCTTTAGTTTAAAGGAAGTACGCGTCCGGGGACTCCTAGGCCCCACGGGTGTGCCTCGTTTTCCCTCCGAGGTCACTGAGTGCCTCCAGACACCTGTGGGCCGGCGGAGCAACGTTGAGGTCCATTGGTTGATCCCCCGGAGGACCTCTGTGCCTGCCGAGTGCTGGGCAGCAACACACTGCGCGTTCCTTGAGGAGCGCTACATCTCCAGAGCCCTCGAACGCCCTCGGGACAACATGGCTGGTGAGTGCGAAGTACCCAGGAAGACTCAGTCATGGCCCTTGTGTGAGCTGCCATGAGAGAACACTGTGCTTGGAACACTGCGAGGCCCACCCTCGTACCTGAAGTCACTCTGCTCGAGGAGAAAGTCAGCATCTTAGCATGCTGTGTCGCTACCGGCACACCCAACATGAACCCATGCCTGGAAGTAAGGCCCTGATTTGCCGTGCAGAAGCGGAGGCGTGCTGCAGCTTCCAGGAGGCGGTGGCCTCTGCTCTGCATGCCTTTAACGGCAGCACAGCTTTCTGGACACCTGGGAGGCTAGCCGGGGCACCCTGCTCCCAGCAGGAACACTGAGTACCCCCAGGTGCACCTGGGTCTGCTAAGCAACATCCATGCCTGTAGCCCTTCAGAGCCCCCTGTGTGCAGGCCGAGCGTAGGGAAACGCACTGCCCTCTCCTTCGGAGCAGCTTAGTTTCCTCCGCACTCGCACACGTTCACGAACACCGTTCTGGCACGTCCCACGTGGCGTGGAGTTCTTACGCGGTGCCCTAATCGGAGCTGCCCTCAGAGGAGCCCTCGTCTTCGCGTTCCATCCAGGACCTCCTGACTGAAGTCACCGGGCCTCCTAGAGGACGGCGGCTTGGGTTCTTACTGCACTTCAAGTCCTGTTCCTTCTGCGGCACTGCAGGCAGCCACAGGCCCAGAGGAGCAGCTACGGCGTTCCTCGGTTGAGACAGTTCGCCGGATGCGGGACTCCCTACTTCGATAAGTTGATTCAGGGAAGGAAACACAGGGTAACCGGTGTCTCTTGGGACTCCTTAGAAGCCACAGGGATGTACGCTGAGTGTGCCCATGAAAACGGGGGCCTGTTGGAACTAGCCCTGCTTTTCCATTTTGAGGGCGGCATTCATGCCTGCCTTGAAGCTACCTGACATTCCCGGCTCCCGACAGGCCAGTGAGCCCTGGAAGAATGCTTCGGGGAAAATTATGAATTTGCTCTCTCTAAACCAGGGGCTTCCGTGGGCGCGGCGGCGGTCCGCATGACAGACTCTAGAGCGAAAGGGAACCTCGACGTGAGAACTCGCCTCCAGGTTAGGCCCTGAGTAGCTGTGCAGAAAGGGAGGCATGCAGCTGTTTCCACAAGTTCTCAGTCGCTTATGTGCTTTATTTTAAAGGAAGTACGCGTCCCGGGACTCCTAGGCCCCACGGGTGTGCATCGTTTTCCCTCCGAGGTCACTGAGTGCCTCCAGACACCTGTGGGCCAGCGGAGCAACGTCGAGGTCCGTTGGTTGATCCCCCGGAGGACCTCTGTGCCTGCCGTGTGCTGGGCAGCAACACACTGCGCATTCCTTGAGGAGCGCTACATCTCCAGAGCCCTCGAATGCCCTCGGGACAACATGGCTAGTGAGTGCGAAGTGCCCAGGAAGACTCTGTCATGGCCCTTGTGTGAGCTGCCATGAGAGAACACTGTGCTTGGAACACTGCGAGGCCCGCCCCGTATCTGAAGTCACTCTGCTCGAGGAGAAAGTCAGCATCTTAGCACGCTGTGTCGCTACCGGCACACCCAGCATGAACCCATGCCTGGAAGATAGGCCCTGATTCGCCGTGCAGAAGCGGAGGCGTGCTGCAGCTTCCAGGAGGCGGTGGCCTCTGCTCTGCATGCCTTTAACGGCAGCACAGCTTTCTGGACACCTGGGAGGCTAGCCGGGGCACCCTGCTCCCAGCAGGAACACTGAGTACCCCCATGTGCACCTGGGTCTGCTAAGCAACATCCAGGCCCGTAGCCCTTCAGAGCCTCCTGTGTGCAGGCCGAGCGTAGAGAAACGCACTGCCCTCTCCTTCGGAGCAGCTTAGTTTCCTCCGCACTCGCACACGTTCGCGAACACCGTTCTGGCATGTCCCACATGGCCCGGAGGTCTTACGCGGTGCCCTAATCGGACCTGCCCTCAGAGGAGCCCTCGTCTTCGCGTTTCATCCAGGACCTCCTGACTGAAGTCACCGTGCCTCCTAGAGGACGGCGGCTTGGGTTTTTCCTGCACTTCAAGTCCTGTTCCTTCTGCGGCACTGCAGGCAGCACCAGGCCCAGAGGAGCAGCTACGGCGTTCCTCGGTTGAGACAGTTCGCCGGATGCGGGACTCCCTACTTCGATGTTAATTCAGGGAAGGAAACACAGGGTAACCGGTGTCTCTTGGGACTCCTTAGAAGCCACAGGGATGTACGCTGAGTGTGCCCATGAAAACGGGGGCCTGCTGGAACTAGCCCTGCTTTTCCATTTTGAGGGCGGCATTCATGCCTGCCTTGAAGCTACCTGACATTCCCGGCTCCCGACAGGCCAGTGAGCCCTGGAAGAAGGCTTTGGGGTAAAATATGAATTTGCTCTCTCTAAACCAGTGGCTTCCGTGGCCGCCGCGGCGGTCCGCATGACAGGCTCTAGAGCGAAAGTGAACCTCGACGTGAGAACTCGCCTCCAGGTTAGGCCCTGAGTAGCCGTGCAGAAAGGGAGTCATGCAGCTGTTTCCACAAGTTCTCAGTCGCTTATGTGCTTTATTTTAAAGGAAGTACGCGTCCGGGGACTCCTAGGCCCCACGGGTGTGCATCGTTCTCCCTCCGAGGTCACTGAGTGCCTCCAGACACCTGTGGGCCGGCGGAGCAACGTCGAGGTCCATTGGTTGATCCCCCGGAGGACCTCTGTGCCTGCCGAGTGCTGGGCAGCAACACACTGCGCATTCCTTGAGGAGCGCTACATCTCCAGAGCCCTCGAATGCCCTCGGGACAACATGGCTAGTGAGTGCGAAGTGCCCAGGAAGACTCTGTCATGGCCCTTGTGTGAGCTGCCATGAGAGAACACTGTTCTTGGAACACTGCGAGGCCCGCCCCGTATCTGAAGTCACTCTGCTCGAGGAGAAAGTCAGCATCTTAGCACGCTGTGTCGCTACCGGCACACCCAGCATGAACCCATTCCTGGAAGTAAGGCCCTGATTCGCCGTGCAGAAGCGGAGGCATGCTGCAGCTTCCAGGAGGCGGTGGCCTCTGCTCTGCATGCCTTTAACGGCAGCACAGCTTTCTGGACACCTGGGAGGCTAGCCGGGGCACCCTGCTCCCGGCAGGAACACTGAGTACCCCCAGGTGCACCTGGGTCTGCTAAGCAACATCCAGGCCCGTAGCCCTTCAGAGCCCCCGTGTGCAGGCCGAGCGTAGGGAAACGCACTGCCCTCTCCTTCGGAGCAGCTTAGTTTCCTCCGCACTCGCACACGTTCACGAACACCGTTCTGGCACGTCCCACGTGGCGTGGAGTTCTTACACGGTGCCCTAATCGGAGCTGCCCTCAGAGGAGCCCTCGTCTTCGCGTTCCATCCAGGACCTCCTGACTGAAGTCACCGGGCCTCCTAGAGGACGGCGGCTTGGGTTCTTACTGCACTTCAAGTCCTGTTCCTTCTGCGGCACTGCAGGCAGCCCCAGGCCCAGAGGAGCAGCTACGGCGTTCCTCGGTTGAGACAGTTCGCCGGATGCGGGACTCCCTACTTCGATAAGTTGATTCAGGGAAGGAAACACAGGGTAACCGGTGTCTCTTGGGACTCCTTAGAAGCCACAGGGATGTACGCTGAGTGTGCCCATGAAAACGGGGGCCTGTTGGAACTAGCCCTGCTTTTCCATTTTGAGGGCGGCATTCATGCCTGCCTTGAAGCTACCTGACATTCCCGGCTCCCGACAGGCCAGTGAGCCCTGGAAGAATGCTTCGGGGAAAATTATGAATTTGCTCTCTCTAAACCAGGGGCTTCCGTGGGCGCGGCGGCGGTCCGCATGACAGACTCTAGAGCGAAAGGGAACCTCGACGTGAGAACTCGCCTCCAGGTTAGGCCCTGAGTAGCTGTGCAGAAAGGGAGGCATGCAGCTGTTTCCACAAGTTCTCAGTCGCTTATGTGCTTTATTTTAAAGGAAGTACGCGTCCCGGGACTCCTAGGCCCCACGGGTGTGCATCGTTTTCCCTCCGAGGTCACTGAGTGCCTCCAGACACCTGTGGGCCAGAGGAGCAACGTCGAGGTCCGTTGGTTGATCCCCCGGAGGACCTCTGTGCCTGCCGTGTGCTGGGCAGCAACACACTGCGCATTCCTTGAGGAGCGCTACATCTCCAGAGCCCTCGAATGCCCTCGGGACAACATGGCTAGTGAGTGCGAAGTGCCCAGGAAGACTCTGTCATGGCCCTTGTGTGAGCTGCCATGAGAGAACACTGTGCTTGGAACACTGCGAGGCCCGCCCCGTATCTGAAGTCACTCTGCTCGAGGAGAAAGTCAGCATCTTAGCACGCTGTGTCGCTACCGGCACACCCAGCATGAACCCATGCCTGGAAGATAGGCCCTGATTCGCCGTGCAGAAGCGGAGGCGTGCTGCAGCTTCCAGGAGGCGGTGGCCTCTGCTCTGCATGCCTTTAACGGCAGCACAGCTTTCTGGACACCTGGGAGGCTAGCCGGGGCACCCTGCTCCCAGCAGGAACACTGAGTACCCCCAGGTGCACCTGGGTCTGCTAAGCAACATCCAGGCCCGTAGCCCTTCAGAGCCTCCTGTGTGCAGGCCGAGCGTAGAGAAACGCACTGCCCTCTCCTTCGGAGCAGCTTAGTTTCCTCCGCACTCGCACACGTTCGCGAACACCGTTCTGGCATGTCCCACATGGCCCGGAGGTCTTACGCGGTGCCCTAATCGGACCTGCCCTCAGAGGAGCCCTCGTCTTCGCGTTTCATCCAGGACCTCCTGACTGAAGTCACCGTGCCTCCTAGAGGACGGCGGCTTGGGTTTTTCCTGCACTTCAAGTCCTGTTCCTTCTGCGGCACTGCAGGCAGCACCAGGCCCAGAGGAGCAGCTACGGCGTTCCTCGGTTGAGACAGTTCGCCGGATGCGGGACTCCCTACTTCGATGTTAATTCAGGGAAGGAAACACAGGGTAACCGGTGTCTCTTGGGACTCCTTAGAAGCCACAGGGATGTACGCTGAGTGTGCCCATGAAAACGGGGGCCTGCTGGAACTAGCCCTGCTTTTCCATTTTGAGGGCGGCATTCATGCCTGCCTTGAAGCTACCTGACATTCCCGGCTCCCGACAGGCCAGTGAGCCCTGGAAGAAGGCTTTGGGGTAAAATATGAATTTGCTCTCTATAAACCAGTGGCTTCCGTGGCCGCCGCGGCGGTCCGCATGACAGGCTCTAGAGCGAAAGTGAACCTCGACGTGAGAACTCGCCTCCAGGTTAGGCCCTGAGTAGCCGTGCAGAAAGGGAGTCATGCAGCTGTTTCCACAAGTTCTCAGTCGCTTATGTGCTTTATTTTAAAGGAAGTACGCGTCCGGGGACTCCTAGGCCCCACGGGTGTGCATCGTTCTCCCTCCGAGGTCACTGAGTGCCTCCAGACACCTGTGGGCCGGCGGAGCAACGTCGAGGTCCATTGGTTGATCCCCCGGAGGACCTCTGTGCCTGCCGAGTGCTGGGCAGCAACACACTGCGCATTCCTTGAGGAGCGCTACATCTCCAGAGCCCTCGAATGCCCTCGGGACAACATGGCTAGTGAGTGCGAAGTGCCCAGGAAGACTCTGTCATGGCCCTTGTGTGAGCTGCCATGAGAGAACACTGTGCTTGGAACACTGCGAGGCCCGCCCCGTATCTGAAGTCACTCTGCTCGAGGAGAAAGTCAGCATCTTAGCACGCTGTGTCGCTACCGGCACACCCAGCATGAACCCATTCCTGGAAGTAAGGCCCTGATTCGCCGTGCAGAAGCGGAGGCATGCTGCAGCTTCCAGGAGGCGGTGGCCTCTGCTCTGCATGCCTTTAACGGCAGCACAGCTTTCTGGACACCTGGGAGGCTAGCCGGGGCACCCTGCTCCCGGCAGGAACACTGAGTACCCCCAGGTGCACCTGGGTCTGCTAAGCAACATCCAGGCCCGTAGCCCTTCAGAGCCCCCTGTGTGCAGGCCGAGCGTAGGGAAACGCACTGCCCTCTCCTTCGGAGCAGCTTAGTTTCCTCCGCACTCGCACACGTTCGCGAACACCGTTCTGGCACGTCCCACGTGGCGTGGAGTTCTTACGCAGTGCCCTAATCGGAGCTGCCCTCAGAGGAGCCCTCGTCTTCGCGTTCCATCCAGGACCTCCTGACTGAAGTCACCGGGCCTCCTAGAGGACGGCGGCTTGGGTTCTTACTGCACTTCAAGTCCTGTTCCTTCTGCGGCACTGCAGGCAGCACCAGGCCCAGAGGAGCAGCTACGGCGTTCCTTGGTTGAGACAGTTCGCCGGATGCGGGACTCACTACTTCGATGTTAATTCAGGGAAGGAAACACAGGGTAACCGGTGTCTCTTGTGACTCCTTAGAAGCCATAGGGATGTACGCTGAGTGTGCCCATGAAAACGGGGGCCTGCTGGAACTAGCCCTGCTTTTCCATTTTGAGGGCGGCATTCATGCCTGCCTTGAAGCTACCTGACATTCCCGGCTCCCGACAGGCCAGTGAGCCCTGGAAGAAGGCTTCGGGGTAAAATATGAATTTGCTCTCTCTAAACCAGGGGCTTCCGAGGCCGCCGCGGCGGTCCGCATGACAGGCTCTAGAGCGAAAGTGAACCTCGACGTGAGAACTCGCCTCCAGGTTAAGCCCTGAGTAGCCGTGCAGAAAGGGAGTCATGCAGCTGTTTCCACAAGTTCTCAGTCGCTTATGTGCTTTATTTTAAAGGAAGTACGCGTCCGGGGACTCCTAGGCCCCACGGGTGTGCATCGTTCTCCCTCCGAGGTCACTGAGTGCCTCCAGACACCTGTGGGCCGGCGGAGCAACGTCGAGGTCCATTGGTTGATCCCCCGGAGGACCTCTGTGCCTGCCGAGTGCTGGGCAGCAACACACTGCGCATTCCTTGAGGAGCGCTACATCTCCAGAGCCCTCGAACGCCCTCGGGACAACATGGCTAGTGAGTGCGAAGTGCCCAGGAAGACTCTGTCATGGCCCTTGTGTGAGCTGCCATGAGAGAACACTGTTCTTGGAACACTGCGAGGCCCGCCCCGTATCTGAAGTCACTCTGCTCGAGGAGAAAGTCAGCATCTTAGCACGCTGTGTCGCTACCGGCACACCCAGCATGAACCCATTCCTGGAAGTAAGGACCTGATTCGCCGTGCAGAAGCGGAGGCATGCTGCAGCTTCCAGGAGGCGGTGGCCTCTGCTCTGCATGCCTTTAACGGCAGCACAGCTTTCTGGACACCTGGGAGGCTAGCCGGGGCACCCTGCTCCCGGCAGGAACACTGAGTACCCCCAGGTGCACCTGGGTCTGCTAAGCAACATCCAGGCCCGTAGCCCTTCAGAGCCCCCGTGTGCAGGCCGAGCGTAGGGAAACGCACTGCCCTCTCCTTCGGAGCAGCTTAGTTTCCTCCGCACTCGCACACGTTCACGAACACCGTTCTGGCACGTCCCACGTGGCGTGGAGTTCTTACGCGGTGCCCTAATCGGAGCTGCCCTCAGAGGAGCCCTCGTCTTCGCGTTCCATCCAGGACCTCCTGACTGAAGTCACCGGGCCTCCTAGAGGACGGCGGCTTGGGTTCTTACTGCACTTCAAGTCCTGTTCCTTCTGCGGCACTGCAGGCAGCCACAGGCCCAGAGGAGCAGCTACGGCGTTCCTCGGTTGAGACAGTTCGCCGGATGCGGGACTCCCTACTTCGATAAGTTGATTCAGGGAAGGAAACACAGGGTAACCGGTGTCTCTTGGGACTCCTTAGAAGCCACAGGGATGTACGCTGAGTGTGCCCATGAAAACGGGGGCCTGTTGGAACTAGCCCTGCTTTTCCATTTTGAGGGCGGCATTCATGCCTGCCTTGAAGCTACCTGACATTCCCGGCTCCCGACAGGCCAGTGAGCCCTGGAAGAATGCTTCGGGGAAAATTATGAATTTGCTCTCTCTAAACCAGGGGCTTCCGTGGGCGCGGCGGCGGTCCGCATGACAGACTCTAGAGCGAAAGGGAACCTCGACGTGAGAACTCGCCTCCAGGTTAGGCCCTGAGTAGCCGTGCAGAAAGGGAGGCATGCAGCTGTTTCCACAAGTTCTCAGTCGCTTATGTGCTTTATTTTAAAGGAAGTACGCGTCCCGGGACTCCTAGGCCCCACGGGTGTGCATCGTTTTCCCTCCGAGGTCACTGAGTGCCTCCAGACACCTGTGGGCCAGCGGAGCAACGTCGAGGTCCATTGGTTGATCCCCCGGAGGACCTCTGTGCCTGCCGTGTGCTGGGCAGCAACACACTGCGCATTCCTTGAGGAGCGCTACATCTCCAGAGCCCTCGAATGCCCTCGGGACAACATGGCTAGTGAGTGCGAAGTGCCCAGGAAGACTCTGTCATGGCCCTTGTGTGAGCTGCCATGAGAGAACACTGTGCTTGGAACACTGCGAGGCCCGCCCCGTATCTGAAGTCACTCTGCTCGAGGAGAAAGTCAGCATCTTAGCACGCTGTGTCGCTACCGGCACACCCAGCATGAACCCATGCCTGGAAGATAGGCCCTGATTCGCCGTGCAGAAGCGGAGGCGTGCTGCAGCTTCCAGGAGGCGGTGGCCTCTGCTCTGCATGCCTTTAACGGCAGCACAGCTTTCTGGACACCTGGGAGGCTAGCCGGGGCACCCTGCTCCCAGCAGGAACACTGAGTACCCCCAGGTGCACCTGGGTCTGCTAAGCAACATCCAGGCCCGTAGCCCTTCAGAGCCTCCTGTGTGCAGGCCGAGCGTAGAGAAACGCACTGCCCTCTCCTTCGGAGCAGCTTAGTTTCCTCCGCACTCGCACACGTTCGCGAACACCGTTCTGGCATGTCCCACATGGCCCGGAGGTCTTACGCGGTGCCCTAATCGGACCTGCCCTCAGAGGAGCCCTCGTCTTCGCGTTTCATCCAGGACCTCCTGACTGAAGTCACCGTGCCTCCTAGAGGACGGCGGCTTGGGTTTTTCCTGCACTTCAAGTCCTGTTCCTTCTGCGGCACTGCAGGCAGCACCAGGCCCAGAGGAGCAGCTACGGCGTTCCTCGGTTGAGACAGTTCGCCGGATGCGGGACTCCCTACTTCGATGTTAATTCAGGGAAGGAAACACAGGGTAACCGGTGTCTCTTGGGACTCCTTAGAAGCCACAGGGATGTACGCTGAGTGTGCCCATGAAAACGGGGGCCTGCTGGAACTAGCCCTGCTTTTCCATTTTGAGGGCGGCATTCATGCCTGCCTTGAAGCTACCTGACATTCCCGGCTCCCGACAGGCCAGTGATCCCTGCAAGAATGCTTCAGGGAAAATTATGAATTTGCTCTCTCTAAACCAGGGGCTTCCGTGGGCGCGGCGGCGGTCCGCATGACAGACTCTAGAGCGAAAGGGAACCTCGACGTGAGAACTCGCCTCCAGGTTAGGCCCTGAGTAGCCGTGCAGAAAGGGAGGCATGCAGCTGTTTCCACAAGTTCTCAGTCGCTTATGTGCTTTATTTTAAAGGAAGTACGCGTCCCGGGACTCCTAGGCCCCACGGGTGTGCATCGTTTTCCCTCCGAGGTCACTGAGTGCCTCCAGACACCTGTGGGCCGGCGGAGCAACGTCGAGGTCCATTGGTTGATCCCCCGGAGGACCTCTGTGCCTGCCGAGTGCTGGTCAGCAACACACTGCGCATTCCTTGAGGAGCGCTACATCTCCAGAGCCCTCGAATGCCCTCGGGACAACATGGCTAGTGAGTGCGAAGTGCCCAGGAAGACTCTGTCATGGCCCTTGTGTGAGCTGCCATGAGAGAACACTGTGCTTGGAACACTGCGAGGCCCGCCCCGTATCTGAAGTCACTCTGCTCGAGGAGAAAGTCAGCATCTTAGCACGCTGTGTCGCTACCGGCACACCCAGCATGAACCCATTCCTGGAAGTAAGGCCCTGATTCGCCGTGCAGAAGCGGAGGCATGCTGCAGCTTCCAGGAGGCGGTGGCCTCTGCTCTGCATGCCTTTAACGGCAGCACAGCTTTCTGGACACCTGGGAGGCTAGCCGGGGCACCCTGCTCCCGGCAGGAACACTGAGTACCCCCAGGTGCACCTGGGTCTGCTAAGCAACATCCAGGCCCGTAGCCCTTCAGAGCCCCCTGTGTGCAGGCCGAGCGTAGGGAAACGCACTGCCCTCTCCTTCGGAGCAGCTTAGTTTCCTCCGCACTCGCACACGTTCGCGAACACCGTTCTGGCACGTCCCACGTGGCGTGGAGTTCTTACGCGGTGCCCTAATCGGAGCTGCCCTCAGAGGAGCCCTCGTCTTCGCGTTCCATCCAGGACCTCCTGACTGAAGTCACCGGGCCTCCTAGAGGACGGCAGCTTGGGTTCTTACTGCACTTCAAGTCCTGTTCCTTCTGCGGCACTGCAGGCAGCCCCAGGCCCAGAGGAGCAGCTACGGCGTTCCTCGGTTGAGACAGTTCGCCGGATGCGGGACTCCCTACTTCGATAAGTTGATTCAGGGAAGGAAACACAGGGTAACCGGTGTCTCTTGGGACTCCTTAGAAGCCACAGGGATGTACGCTGAGTGTGCCCATGAAAACGGGGGCCTGTTGGAACTAGCCCTGCTTTTCCATTTTGAGGGCGGCATTCATGCCTGCCTTGAAGCTACCTGACATTCCCGGCTCCCGACAGGCCAGTGAGCCCTGGAAGAATGCTTCGGGGAAAATTATGAATTTGCTCTCTCTAAACCAGGGGCTTCCGTTGGCGCGGCGGCGGTCCGCATGACAGACTCTAGAGCGAAAGGGAACCTCGACGTGAGAACTCGCCTCCAGGTTAGGCCCTGAGTAGCCGTGCAGAAAGGGAGGCATGCAGCTGTTTCCACAAGTTCTCAGTCGCTTATGTGCTTTATTTTAAAGGAAGTACGCGTCCCGGGACTCCTAGGCCCCACGGGTGTGCATCGTTTTCCCTCCGAAGTCACTGAGTGCCTCCAGACACCTGTGGGCCGGCGGAGCAACGTCGAGGTCCATTGGTTGATCCCCCGGAGGACCTCTGTGCCTGCCGTGTGCTGGGCAGCAACACACTGCGCGTTCCTTGAGGAGCGCTACATCTCCAGAGCCCTCTAACGCCCTCGGGACAACATGGCTGGTGAGTGCGAAGTGCCCAGGAAGACTCTGTCATGGCCCTTGTGTGAGCTGCCATGAGAGAACACTGTGCTTGGAACACTGCGAGGCCCGCCCTCGTACCTGAAGTCACTCTGCTCGAGGAGAAAGTCAGCATCTTAGCACGCTGTGTCGCTAACGGCACACCCAGCATGAACCCATGCCTGGAAGTAAGGCCCTGATTCGCCATGCAGAAGCGGAGGCGTGCTGCAGCTTCCAGGAGGCGGTGGCCTCTGCTCTGCATGCCTTTAACGGCAGCACAGCTTTCTGGACACCTGGGAGGCTAGCCGGGGCACCCTGCTCCCGGCAGGAACACTGAGTACCCCCAGGTGCACCTGGGTCTGCTAAGCAACATCCAGGCCCGTAGCCCTTCAGAGCCCCCTGTGTGCAGGCCGAGCGTAGGGAAACGCACTGCCCTCTCCTTCGGAGCAGCTTAGTTTCCTCCGCACTCGCACACGTTCGCGAACACCGTTCTGGCACGTCCCACGTGGCGTGGAGTTCTTACGCGGTGCCCTAATCGGAGCTGCCCTCAGAGGAGCCCTCGTCTTCGCGTTCCATCCAGGACCTCCTGACTGAAGTCACCGGGCCTCCTAGAGGACGGCGGCTTGGGTTCTTACTGCACTTCAAGTCCTGTTCCTTCTGTGGCACTGCAGGCAGCCACAGGCCCAGAGGAGCAGCTACGGCGTTCCTCGGTTGAGACAGTTCGCCGGATGCGGGACTCCCTACTTCGATAAGTTGATTCAGGGAAGGAAACACAGGGTAACCGGTGTCTCTTGGGACTCCTTAGAAGCCACAGGGATGTACGCTGAGTGTGCCCATGAAAACGGGGGCCTGTTGGAACTAGCCCTGCTTTTCCATTTTGAGGGCGGCATTCATGCCTGCCTTGAAGCTACCTGACATTCCCGGCTCCCGACAGGCCAGTGAGCCCTGGAAGAATGCTTCGGGGAAAATTATGAATTTGCTCTCTCTAAACCAGGGGCTTCCGTTGGCGCGGCGGCGGTCCGCATGACAGACTCTAGAGCGAAAGGGAACCTCGACGTGAGAACTCGCCTCCAGGTTAGGCCCTGAGTAGCCGTGCAGAAAGGGAGGCATGCAGCTGTTTCCACAAGTTCTCAGTCGCTTATGTGCTTTATTTTAAAGGAAGTACGCGTCCCGGGACTCCTAGGCCCCACGGGTGTGCATCGTTTTCCCTCCGAAGTCACTGAGTGCCTCCAGACACCTGTGGGCCGGCGGAGCAACGTCGAGGTCCATTGGTTGATCCCCCGGAGGACCTCTGTGCCTGCCGTGTGCTGGGCAGCAACACACTGCGCGTTCCTTGAGGAGCGCTACATCTCCAGAGCCCTCTAACGCCCTCGGGACAACATGGCTGGTGAGTGCGAAGTGCCCAGGAAGACTCTGTCATGGCCCTTGTGTGAGCTGCCATGAGAGAACACTGTGCTTGGAACACTGCGAGGCCCGCCCTCGTACCTGAAGTCACTCTGCTCGAGGAGAAAGTCAGCATCTTAGCACGCTGTGTCGCTACCGGCACACCCAGCATGAACCCATGCCTGGAAGTAAGGCCCTGATTCGCCATGCAGAAGCGGAGGCGTGCTGCAGCTTCCAGGAGGCGGTGGCCTCTGCTCTGCATGCCTTTAACGGCAGCACAGCTTTCTGGACACCTGGGAGGCTAGCCGGGGCACCCTGCTCCCGGCAGGAACACTGAGTACCCCCAGGTGCACCTGGGTCTGCTAAGCAACATCCAGGCCCGTAGCCCTTCAGAGCCCCCTGTGTGCAGGCCGAGCGTAGGGAAACGCACTGCCCTCTCCTTCGGAGCAGCTTAGTTTCCTCCGCACTCGCACACGTTCGCGAACACCGTTCTGGCACGTCCCACGTGGCGTGGAGTTCTTACGCGGTGCCCTAATCGGAGCTGCCCTCAGAGGAGCCCTCGTCTTCGCGTTCCATCCAGGACCTCCTGACTGAAGTCACCGGGCCTCCTAGAGGACGGCGGCTTGGGTTCTTACTGCACTTCAAGTCCTGTTCCTTCTGTGGCACTGCAGGCAGCCACAGGCCCAGAGGAGCAGCTACGGCGTTCCTCGGTTGAGACAGTTCGCCGGATGCGGGACTCCCTACTTCGATAAGTTGATTCAGGGAAGGAAACACAGGGTAACCGGTGTCTCTTGGGACTCCTTAGAAGCCACAGGGATGTACGCTGAGTGTGCCCATGAAAACGGGGGCCTGTTGGAACTAGCCCTGCTTTTCCATTTTGAGGGCGGCATTCATGCCTGCCTTGAAGCTACCTGACATTCCCGGCTCCCGACAGGCCAGTGAGCCCTGGAAGAATGCTTCAGGGAAAATTATGAATTTGCTCTCTCTAAACCAGGGGCTTCCGTTGGCGCGGCGGCGGTCCGCATGACAGACTCTAGAGCGAAAGGGAACCTCGACGTGAGAACTCGCCTCCAGGTTAGGCCCTGAGTAGCCGTGCAGAAAGGGAGGCATGCAGCTGTTTCCACAAGTTCTCAGTCGCTTATGTGCTTTATTTTAAAGGAAGTACGCGTCCCGGGACTCCTAGGCCCCACGGGTGTGCATCGTTTTCCCTCCGAGGTCACTGAGTGCCTCCAGACACCTGTGGGCCAGCGGAGCAACGTCGAGGTCCATTGGTTGATCCCCCGGAGGACCTCTGTGCCTGCCGTGTGCTGGGCAGCAACACACTGCGCATTCCTTGAGGAGCGCTACATCTCCAGAGCCCTCGAATGCACTCGGGACAACATGGCTAGTGAGTGCAAAGTGCCCAGGAAGACTCTGTCATGGCCCTTGTGTGAGCTGCCATGAGAGAACACTGTGCTTGGAACACTGCGAGGCCCGCCCCGTATCTGAAGTCACTCTGCTCGAGGAGAAAGTCAGCATCTTAGCACGCTGTGTCGCTACCGGCACACCCAGCATGAACCCATGCCTGGAAGATAGGCCCTGATTCGCCGTGCAGAAGCGGAGGCGTGCTGCAGCTTCCAGGAGGCGGTGGCCTCTGCTCTGCATGCCTTTAACGGCAGCACAGCTTTCTGGACACCTGGGAGGCTAGCCGGGGCACCCTGCTCCCAGCAGGAACACTGAGTACCCCCAGGTGCACCTGGGTCTGCTAAGCAACATCCAGGCCCGTAGCCCTTCAGAGCCTCCTGTGTGCAGGCCGAGCGTAGAGAAACGCACTGCCCTCTCCTTCGGAGCAGCTTAGTTTCCTCCGCACTCGCACACGTTCGCGAACACCGTTCTGGCATGTCCCACATGGCCCGGAGGTCTTACGCGGTGCCCTAATCGGACCTGCCCTCAGAGGAGCCCTCGTCTTCGCGTTTCATCCAGGACCTCCTGACTGAAGTCACCGGGCCTCCTAGAGGACGGCGGCTTGGGTTTTTCCTGCACTTCAAGTCCTGTTCCTTCTGCGGCACTGCAGGCAGCACCAGGCCCAGAGGAGCAGCTACGGCGTTCCTCGGTTGAGACAGTTCGCCGGATGCGGGACTCCCTACTTCGATGTTAATTCAGGGAAGGAAACACAGGGTAACCGGTGTCTCTTGGGACTCCTTAGAAGCCACAGGGATGTACGCTGAGTGTGCCCATGAAAACGGGGGCCTGCTGGAACTAGCCCTGCTTTTCCATTTTGAGGGCGGCATTCATGCCTGCCTTGAAGCTACCTGACATTCCCGGCTCCCGACAGGCCAGTGAGCCCTGGAAGAATGCTTCGGGGAAAATTATGAATTTGCTCTCTCTAAACCAGTGGCTTCCGTGGGCGCGGCGGCGGTCCGCATGACAGACTCTAGAGCGAAAGGGAACCTCGACGTGAGAACTCGCCTCCAGGTTAGGCCCTGAGTAGCCGTGCAGAAAGGGAGGCATGCAGCTGTTTCCACAAGTTCTCAGTCGCTTATGTGCTTTATTTTAAAGGAAGTACGCGTCCCGGGACTCCTAGGCCCCACGGGTGTGCATCGTTTTCCCTCCGAGGTCACTGAGTGCCTCCAGACACCTGTGGGCCAGAGGAGCAACGTCGAGGTCCATTGGTTGATCCCCCGGAGGACCTCTGTGCCTGCCGTGTGCTGGGCAGCAACACACTGCGCATTCCTTGAGGAGCGCTACATCTCCAGAGCCCTCGAATGCACTCGGGACAACATGGCTAGTGAGTGCAAAGTGCCCAGGAAGACTCTGTCATGGCCCTTGTGTGAGCTGCCATGAGAGAACACTGTGCTTGGAACACTGCGAGGCCCGCCCCGTATCTGAAGTCACTCTGCTCGAGGAGAAAGTCAGCATCTTAGCACGCTGTGTCGCTACCGGCACACCCAGCATGAACCCATTCCTGGAAGATAGGCCCTGATTCGCCGTGCAGAAGCGGAGGCATGCTGCAGCTTCCAGGAGGCGGTGGCCTCTGCTCTGCATGCCTTTAACGGCAGCACAGCTTTCTGGACACCTGGGAGGCTAGCCGGGGCACCCTGCTCCCGGCAGGAACACTGAGTACCCCCAGGTGCACCTGGGTCTGCTAAGCAACATCCAGGCCCGTAGCCCTTCAGAGCCCCCTGTGTGCAGGCCGAGCGTAGGGAAACGCACTGCCCTCTCCTTCGGAGCAGCTTAGTTTCCTCCGCACTCGCACACGTTCGCGAACACCGTTCTGGCACGTCCCACGTGGCGTGGAGTTCTTACGCGGTGCCCTAATCGGAGCTGCCCTCAGAGGAGCCCTCGTCTTCGCGTTCCATCCAGGACCTCCTGACTGAAGTCACCGGGCCTCCTAGAGGACGGCAGCTTGGGTTCTTACTGCACTTCAAGTCCTGTTCCTTCTGCGGCACTGCAGGCAGCCCCAGGCCCAGAGGAGCAGCTACGGCGTTCCTCGGTTGAGACAGTTCGCCGGATGCGGGACTCCCTACTTCGATAAGTTGATTCAGGGAAGGAAACACAGGGTAACCGGTGTCTCTTGGGACTCCTTAGAAGCCACAGGGATGTACGCTGAGTGTGCCCATGAAAACGGGGGCCTGTTGGAACTAGCCCTGCTTTTCCATTTTGAGGGCGGCATTCATGCCTGCCTTGAAGCTACCTGACATTCCCGGCTCCCGACAGGCCAGTGAGCCCTGGAAGAATGCTTCGGGGAAAATTATGAATTTGCTCTCTCTAAACCAGGGGCTTCCGTTGGCGCGGCGGCGGTCCGCATGACAGACTCTAGAGCGAAAGGGAACCTCGACGTGAGAACTCGCCTCCAGGTTAGGCCCTGAGTAGCCGTGCAGAAAGGGAGGCATGCAGCTGTTTCCACAAGTTCTCAGTCGCTTATGTGCTTTATTTTAAAGGAAGTACGCGTCCCGGGACTCCTAGGCCCCACGGGTGTGCATCGTTTTCCCTCCGAAGTCACTGAGTGCCTCCAGACACCTGTGGGCCGGCGGAGCAACGTCGAGGTCCATTGGTTGATCCCCCGGAGGACCTCTGTGCCTGCCGTGTGCTGGGCAGCAACACACTGCGCGTTCCTTGAGGAGCGCTACATCTCCAGAGCCCTCTAACGCCCTCGGGACAACATGGCTGGTGAGTGCGAAGTGCCCAGGAAGACTCTGTCATGGCCCTTGTGTGAGCTGCCATGAGAGAACACTGTGCTTGGAACACTGCGAGGCCCGCCCTCGTACCTGAAGTCACTCTGCTCGAGGAGAAAGTCAGCATCTTAGCACGCTGTGTCGCTAACGGCACACCCAGCATGAACCCATTCCTGGAAGATAGGCCCTGATTCGCCATGCAGAAGCGGAGGCGTGCTGCAGCTTCCAGGAGGCGGTGGCCTCTGCTCTGCATGCCTTTAACGGCAGCACAGCTTTCTGGACACCTGGGAGGCTAGCCGGGGCACCCTGCTCCCGGCAGGAACACTGAGTACCCCCAGGTGCACCTGGGTCTGCTAAGCAACATCCAGGCCCGTAGCCCTTCAGAGCCCCCTGTGTGCAGGCCGAGCGTAGGGAAACGCACTGCCCTCTCCTTCGGAGCAGCTTAGTTTCCTCCGCACTCGCACACGTTCGCGAACACCGTTCTGGCACGTCCCACGTGGCGTGGAGTTCTTACGCGGTGCCCTAATCGGAGCTGCCCTCAGAGGAGCCCTCGTCTTCGCGTTCCATCCAGGACCTCCTGACTGAAGTCACCGGGCCTCCTAGAGGACGGCGGCTTGGATTCTTACTGCACTTCAAGTCCTGTTCCTTCTGCGGCACTGCAGGCAGCCACAGGCCCAGAGGAGCAGCTACGGCGTTCCTCGGTTGAGACAGTTCGCCGGATGCGGGACTCCCTACTTCGATAAGTTGATTCAGGGAAGGAAACACAGGGTAACCGGTGTCTCTTGGGACTCCTTAGAAGCCACAGGGATGTACGCTGAGTGTGCCCATGAAAACGGGGGCCTGCTGGAACTAGCCCTGCTTTTCCATTTTGAGGGCGGCATTCATGCCTGCCTTGAAGCTACCTGACATTCCCGGCTCCCGACAGGCCAGTGAGCCCTGGAAGAATGCTTCGGGGAAAATTATGAATTTGCTCTCTCTAAACCAGTGGCTTCCGTGGGCGCGGCGGCGGTCCGCATGACAGACTCTAGAGCGAAAGGGAACCTCGACGTGAGAACTCGCCTCCAGGTTAGGCCCTGAGTAGCCGTGCAGAAAGGGAGGCATGCAGCTGTTTCCACAAGTTCTCAGTCGCTTATGTGCTTTATTTTAAAGGAAGTACGCGTCCCGGGACTCCTAGGCCCCACGGGTGTGCATCGTTTTCCCTCCGAGGTCACTGAGTGCCTCCAGACACCTGTGGGCCAGCGGAGCAACGTCGAGGTCCATTGGTTGATCCCCCGGAGGACCTCTGTGCCTGCCGTGTGCTGGGCAGCAACACACTGCGCATTCCTTGAGGAGCGCTACATCTCCAGAGCCCTCGAATGCACTCGGGACAACATGGCTAGTGAGTGCAAAGTGCCCAGGAAGACTCTGTCATGGCCCTTGTGTGAGCTGCCATGAGAGAACACTGTGCTTGGAACACTGCGAGGCCCGCCCCGTATCTGAAGTCACTCTGCTCGAGGAGAAAGTCAGCATCTTAGCACGCTGTGTCGCTACCGGCACACCCAGCATGAACCCATGCCTGGAAGATAGGCCCTGATTCGCCGTGCAGAAGCGGAGGCGTGCTGCAGCTTCCAGGAGGCGGTGGCCTCTGCTCTGCATGCCTTTAACGGCAGCACAGCTTTCTGGACACCTGGGAGGCTAGCCGGGGCACCCTGCTCCCAGCAGGAACACTGAGTACCCCCAGGTGCACCTGGGTCTGCTAAGCAACATCCAGGCCCGTAGCCCTTCAGAGCCTCCTGTGTGCAGGCCGAGCGTAGAGAAACGCACTGCCCTCTCCTTCGGAGCAGCTTAGTTTCCTCCGCACTCGCACACGTTCGCGAACACCGTTCTGGCATGTCCCACATGGCCCGGAGGTCTTACGCGGTGCCCTAATCGGACCTGCCCTCAGAGGAGCCCTCGTCTTCGCGTTTCATCCAGGACCTCCTGACTGAAGTCACCGGGCCTCCTAGAGGACGGCGGCTTGGGTTTTTCCTGCACTTCAAGTCCTGTTCCTTCTGCGGCACTGCAGGCAGCACCAGGCCCAGAGGAGCAGCTACGGCGTTCCTCGGTTGAGACAGTTCGCCGGATGCGGGACTCCCTACTTCGATGTTAATTCAGGGAAGGAAACACAGGGTAACCGGTGTCTCTTGGGACTCCTTAGAAGCCACAGGGATGTACGCTGAGTGTGCCCATGAAAACGGGGGCCTGCTGGAACTAGCCCTGCTTTTCCATTTTGAGGGCGGCATTCATGCCTGCCTTGAAGCTACCTGACATTCCCGGCTCCCGACAGGCCAGTGAGCCCTGGAAGAATGCTTCGGGGAAAATTATGAATTTGCTCTCTCTAAACCAGTGGCTTCCGTGGGCGCGGCGGCGGTCCGCATGACAGACTCTAGAGCGAAAGGGAACCTCGACGTGAGAACTCGCCTCCAGGTTAGGCCCTGAGTAGCCGTGCAGAAAGGGAGGCATGCAGCTGTTTCCACAAGTTCTCAGTCGCTTATGTGCTTTATTTTAAAGGAAGTACGCGTCCCGGGACTCCTAGGCCCCACGGGTGTGCATCGTTTTCCCTCCGAGGTCACTGAGTGCCTCCAGACACCTGTGGGCCAGCGGAGCAACGTCGAGGTCCATTGGTTGATCCCCCGGAGGACCTCTGTGCCTGCCGTGTGCTGGGCAGCAACACACTGCGCATTCCTTGAGGAGCGCTACATCTCCAGAGCCCTCGAATGCACTCGGGACAACATGGCTAGTGAGTGCAAAGTGCCCAGGAAGACTCTGTCATGGCCCTTGTGTGAGCTGCCATGAGAGAACACTGTGCTTGGAACACTGCGAGGCCCGCCCCGTATCTGAAGTCACTCTGCTCGAGGAGAAAGTCAGCATCTTAGCACGCTGTGTCGCTACCGGCACACCCAGCATGAACCCATGCCTGGAAGATAGGCCCTGATTCGCCGTGCAGAAGCGGAGGCGTGCTGCAGCTTCCAGGAGGCGGTGGCCTCTGCTCTGCATGCCTTTAACGGCAGCACAGCTTTCTGGACACCTGGGAGGCTAGCCGGGGCACCCTGCTCCCAGCAGGAACACTGAGTACCCCCAGGTGCACCTGGGTCTGCTAAGCAACATCCAGGCCCGTAGCCCTTCAGAGCCTCCTGTGTGCAGGCCGAGCGTAGAGAAACGCACTGCCCTCTCCTTCGGAGCAGCTTAGTTTCCTCCGCACTCGCACACGTTCGCGAACACCGTTCTGGCATGTCCCACATGGCCCGGAGGTCTTACGCGGTGCCCTAATCGGACCTGCCCTCAGAGGAGCCCTCGTCTTCGCGTTTCATCCAGGACCTCCTGACTGAAGTCACCGGGCCTCCTAGAGGACGGCGGCTTGGGTTTTTCCTGCACTTCAAGTCCTGTTCCTTCTGCGGCACTGCAGGCAGCACCAGGCCCAGAGGAGCAGCTACGGCGTTCCTCGGTTGAGACAGTTCGCCGGATGCGGGACTCCCTACTTCGATGTTAATTCAGGGAAGGAAACACAGGGTAACCGGTGTCTCTTGGGACTCCTTAGAAGCCACAGGGATGTACGCTGAGTGTGCCCATGAAAACGGGGGCCTGCTGGAACTAGCCCTGCTTTTCCATTTTGAGGGCGGCATTCATGCCTGCCTTGAAGCTACCTGACATTCCCGGCTCCCGACAGGCCAGTGAGCCCTGGAAGAAGGCTTCGGGGTAAAATATGAATTTGCTCTCTCTAAACCAGGGGCTTCCGTGGCCGCCGCGGCGGTCCGCATGACAGGCTCTAGAGCGAAAGTGAACCTCGACGTGAGAACTCGCCTCCAGGTTAGGCCCTGAGTAGCCGTGCAGAAAGGGAGTCATGCAGCTGTTTCCACAAGTTCTCAGTCGCTTATGTGCTTTATTTTAAAGGAAGTACGCGTCCGGGGACTCCTAGGCCCCACGGGTGTGCATCGTTCTCCCTCCGAGGTCACTGAGTGCCTCCAGACACCTGTGGGCCGGCGGAGCAACGTCGAGGTCCATTGGTTGATCCCCCGGAGGACCTCTGTGCCTGCCGAGTGCTGGGCAGCAACACACTGCGCATTCCTTGAGGAGCGCTACATCTCCAGAGCCCTCGAATGCCCTCGGGACAACATGGCTAGTGAGTGCGAAGTGCCCAGGAAGACTCTGTCATGGCCCTTGTGTGAGCTGCCATGAGAGAACACTGTGCTTGGAACACTGCGAGGCCCGCCCCGTATCTGAAGTCACTCTGCTCGAGGAGAAAGTCAGCATCTTAGCACGCTGTGTCGCTACCGGCACACCCAGCATGAACCCATTCCTAGAAGTAAGGCCCTGATTCGCCGTGCAGAAGCGGAGGCATGCTGCAGCTTCCAGGAGGCGGTGGCCTCTGCTCTGCATGCCTTTAACGGCAGCACAGCTTTCTGGACACCTGGGAGGCTAGCCGGGGCACCCTGCTCCCGGCAGGAACACTGAGTACCCCCAGGTGCACCTGGGTCTGCTAAGCAACATCCAGGCCCGTAGCCCTTCAGAGCCCCCTGTGTGCAGGCCGAGCGTAGGGAAACGCACTGCCCTCTCCTTCGGAGCAGCTTAGTGTCCTCCGCACTCGCACACGTTCGCGAACACCGTTCTGGCACGTCCCACGTGGCGTGGAGTTCTTACGCGGTGCCCTAATCGGAGCTGCCCTCAGAGGAGCCCTCGTCTTCGCGTTCCATCCAGGACCTCCTGACTGAAGTCACCGGGCCTCCTAGAGGACGGCGGCTTGGGTTCTTCCTGCACTTCAAGTCCTGTTCCTTCTGCGGCACTGCAGGCAGCCACAGGCCCAGAGGAGCAGCTACGGCGTTCCTCGGTTGAGACAGTTCGCCGGATGCGGGACTCCCTACTTCGATAAGTTGATTCAGGGAAGGAAACACAGGGTAACCCGTGTCTCTTGGGACTCCTTAGAAGCCACAGGGATGTACGCTGAGTGTGCCCATGAAAACGGGGGCCTGCTGGAACTAGCCCTGCTTTTCCATTTTGAGGGCGGCATTCATGCCTGCCTTGAAGCTACCTGACATTCCCGGCTCCCGACAGGCCAGTGAGCCCTGGAAGAAGGCTTCAGGGTAAAATATGAATTTGCTCTCTCTAAACCAGGGGCTTCCGTGGCCGCCGCGGCGGTCCGCATGACAGGCTCTAGAGCGAAAGTGAACCTCGACGTGAGAACTCGCCTCCAGGTTAGGCCCTGAGTAGCCGTGCAGAAAGGGAGTCATGCAGCTGTTTCCACAAGTTCTCAGTCGCTTATGTGCTTTATTTTAAAGGAAGTACGCGTCCGGGGACTCCTAGGCCCCACGGGTGTGCATCGTTGTCCCTCCGAGGTCACTGAGTGCCTCCAGACACCTGTGGGCCGGCGGAGCAACGTCGAGGTCCATTGGTTGATCCCCCGGAGGACCTCTGTGCCTGCCGAGTGCTGGGCAGCAACACACTGCGCATTCCTTGAGGAGCGCTACATCTCCAGAGCCCTCGAATGCCCTCGGGACAACATGGCTAGTGAGTGCGAAGTGCCCAGGAAGACTCTGTCATGGCCCTTGTGTGAGCTGCCATGAGAGAACACTGTGCTTGGAACACTGCGAGGCCCGCCCCGTATCTGAAGTCACTCTGCTCGAGGAGAAAGTCAGCATCTTAGCACGCTGTGTCGCTACCGGCACACCCAGCATGAACCCATGCCTGGAAGATAGGCCCTGATTCGCCGTGCAGAAGCGGAGGCGTGCTGCAGCTTCCAGGAGGCGGTGGCCTCTGCTCTGCATGCCTTTAACGGCAGCACAGCTTTCTGGACACCTGGGAGGCTAGCCGGGGCACCCTGCTCCCGGCAGGAACACTGAGTACCCCCAGGTGCACCTGGGTCTGCTAAGCAACATCCAGGCCCGTAGCCCTTCAGAGCCCCCTGTGTGCAGGCCGAGCGTAGGGAAACGCACTGCCCTCTCCTTCGGAGCAGCTTAGTTTCCTCCGCACTCGCACACGTTCGCGAACACCGTTCTGGCACGTCCCACGTGGCGTGGAGTTCTTACGCGGTGCCCTAATCGGAGCTGCCCTCAGAGGAGCCCTCGTCTTCGCGTTCCATCCAGGACCTCCTGACTGAAGTCACCGGGCCTCCTAGAGGACGGCGGCTTGGGTTCTTACTGCACTTCAAGTCCTGTTCCTTCTGCGGCACTGCAGGCAGCCCCAGGCCCAGAGGAGCAGCTACGGCGTTCCTCGGTTGAGACAGTTCGCCGGATGCGGGACTCCCTACTTCGATAAGTTGATTCAGGGAAGGAAACACAGGGTAACCGGTGTCTCTTGGGACTCCTTAGAAGCCACAGGGATGTACGCTGAGTGTGCCCATGAAAACGGGGGCCTGTTGGAACTAGCCCTGCTTTTCCATTTTGAGGGCGGCATTCATGCCTGCCTTGAAGCTACCTGACATTCCCGGCTCCCGACAGGCCAGTGAGCCCTGGAAGAATGCTTCGGGGAAAATTATGAGTTTGCTCTCTCTAAACCAGGGGCTTCCGTGGTCGCAGCTAGGTCCGCATGACAGGCTCTAGAGCGAAAGGGAACCTCGACGTGAGAACTCGCCTCCAGCTTAGGCCTTGAGTAGCCATGCAGAAAGGGAGGCATGCAGCTGTTTCCACGAGTTCTCAGTCGCTTATGTCCTTTAGTTTAAAGGAAGTACGCGTCCGGAGACTCCTAGGCTCCACGGGTGTGCATCGTTTTCCCTCCGAGGTCACTGAGTGCCTCCAGACACCTGTGGGCCGGCGGAGCAACGTCGAGGTCCATTGGTTGATCCCCCGGAGGACCTCTGTGCCTGCCGAGTGCTGGGCAGCAACACACTGCGCATTCCTTGAGGAGCGCTACATCTCCAGAGCCCTCGAATGCCCTCGGGACAACATGGCTAGTGAGTGCGAAGTGCCCAGGAAGACTCTGTCATGGCCCTTGTGTGAGCTGCCATGAGAGAACACTGTGCTTGGAACACTGCGAGGCCCGCCCCGTATCTGAAGTCACTCTGCTCGAGGAGAAAGTCAGCATCTTAGCACGCTGTGTCGCTACCGGCACACCCAGCATGAACCCATGCCTGGAAGATAGGCCCTGATTCGCCGTGCAGAAGCGGAGGCGTGCTGCAGCTTCCAGGAGGCGGTGGCCTCTGCTCTGCATGCCTTTAACTGCAGCACAGCTTTCTGGACACCTGGGAGGCTAGCCGGGGCACCCTGCTCCCGGCAGGAACACTGAGTACCCCCAGGTGCACCTGGGTCTGCTAAGCAACATCCAGGCCCGTAGCCCTTCAGAGCCTCCTGTGTGCAGGCCGAGCGTAGAGAAACGCACTGCCCTCTCCTTCGGAGCAGCTTAGTTTCCTCCGCACTCGCACACGTTCGCGAACACCGTTCTGGCATGTCCCACATGGCCCGGAGGTCTTACGCGGTGCCCTAATCGGACCTGCCCTCAGAGGAGCCCTCGTCTTCGCGTTTCATCCAGGACCTCCTGACTGAAGTCACCGTGCCTCCTAGAGGACGGCGGCTTGGGTTTTTCCTGCACTTCAAGTCCTGTTCCTTCTGCGGCACTGCAGGCAGCCCCAGGCCCAGAGGAGCAGCTACGGCGTTCCTCGGTTGAGACAGTTCGCCGGATGCGGGACTCCCTACTTCGATGTTAATTCAGGGAAGGAAACACAGGGTAACCGGTGTCTCTTGGGACTCCTTAGAAGCCACAGGGATGTACGCTGAGTGTGCCCATGAAAACGGGGGCCTGCTGGAACTAGCCCTGCTTTTCCATTGTGAGGGCGGCATTCATGCCTGCCTTGAAGCTACCTGACATTCCCGGCTCCCGACAGGCCAGTGAGCCCTGGAAGAAGGCTTCGGGGTAAAATATGAATTTGCTCTCTCTAAACCAGGGGCTTCCGTGGCCGCCGCGGCGGTCCGCATGACAGGCTCTAGAGCGAAAGTGAACCTCGACGTGAGAACTCGCCTCCAGGTTAGGCCCTGAGTAGCCGTGCAGAAAGGGAGTCATGCAGCTGTTTCCACAAGTTCTCAGTCGCTTATGTGCTTTATTTTAAAGGAAGTACGCGTCCGGGGACTCCTAGGCCCCACGGGTGTGCATCGTTCTCCCTCCGAGGTCACTGAGTGCCTCCAGACACCTGTGGGCCGGCGGAGCAACGTCGAGGTCCATTGGTTGATCCCCCGGAGGACCTCTGTGCCTGCCGAGTGCTGGGCAGCAACACACTGCGCATTCCTTGAGGAGCGCTACATCTCCAGAGCCCTCGAATGCCCTCGGGACAACATGGCTAGTGAGTGCGAAGTGCCCAGGAAGACTCTGTCATGGCCCTTGTGTGAGCTGCCATGAGAGAACACTGTGCTTGGAACACTGCGAGGCCCGCCCCGTATCTGAAGTCACTCTGCTCGAGGAGAAAGTCAGCATCTTAGCACGCTGTGTCGCTACCGGCACACCCAGCATGAACCCATTCCTGGAAGTAAGGCCCTGATTCGCCGTGCAGAAGCAGAGGCATGCTGCAGCTTCCAGGAGGCGGTGGCCTCTGCTCTGCATGCCTTTAACGGCAGCACAGCTTTCTGGACACCTGGGAGGCTAGCCGGGGCACCCTGCTCCCGGCAGGAACACTGAGTACCCCCAGGTGCACCTGGGTCTGCTAAGCAACATCCAGGCCCGTAGCCCTTCAGAGCCCCCTGTGTGCAGGCCGAGCGTAGGGAAACGCACTGCCCTCTCCTTCGGAGCAGCTTAGTCTCCTCCGCACTCGCACACGTTCGCGAACACCGTTCTGGCACGTCCCACGTGGCGTGGAGTTCTTACGCGGTGCCCTAATCGGAGCTGCCCTCAGAGGAGCCCTCGTCTTCGCGTTTCATCCAGGACATCCTGACTGAAGTCACTGGGCCTCCTAGAGGACGGCGGCTTGGGTTCCTACTGCACTTCAAGTCCTGTTCCTTCTGTGGCACTGCAGGCAGCCCCAGGCCCAGAGGAGCAGCTACGGCGTTCCTCGGTTGAGACAGTTCGCCGGATGCGGGACTCCCTACTTCGATAAGTTAATTCAGGGAAGGAAACACAGGGTAACCGGTGTCTCTTGGGACTCCTTAGAAGCCACAGGGATGTACGCTGAGTGTGCCCATGAAAACGGGGGCCTGCTGGAACTAGCCCTGCTTTCCCATTTTGAGGGCGGCATTCATGCCTGCCTTGAAGCTACCTGACATTCCCGGCTCCCGACAGGCCAGTGAGCCCTGGAAGAATGCTTCGGGGAAAATTATGAGTTTGCTCTCTCTAAACCAGGGGCTTCCGTGGTCGCAGCTAGGTCCGCATGACAGGCTCTAGAGCGAAAGGGAACCTCGACGTGAGAACTCGCCTCCAGCTTAGGCCTTGAGTAGCCATGCAGAAAGGGAGGCATGCAGCTGTTTCCACGAGTTCTCAGTCGCTTATGTCCTTTAGTTTAAAGGAAGTACGCGTCCGGAGACTCCTAGGCTCCACGGGTGTGCATCGTTTTCCCTCCGAGGTCACTGAGTGCCTCCAGACACCTGTGGGCCGGCGGAGCAACGTCGAGGTCCATTGGTTGATCCCCCGGAGGACCTCTGTGCCTGCCGAGTGCTGGGCAGCAACACACTGCGCATTCCTTGAGGAGCGCTACATCTCCAGAGCCCTCGAATGCCCTCGGGACAACATGGCTAGTGAGTGCGAAGTGCCCAGGAAGACTCTGTCATGGCCCTTGTGTGAGCTGCCATGAGAGAACACTGTGCTTGGAACACTGCGAGGCCCGCCCCATATCTGAAGTCACTCTGCTCGAGGAGAAAGTCAGCATCTTAGCACGCTGTGTCGCTACCGGCACACCCAGCATGAACCCATGCCTGGAAGATAGGCCCTGATTCGCCGTGCAGAAGCGGAGGCGTGCTGCAGCTTCCAGGAGGTGGTGGCCTCTGCTCTGCATGCCTTTAACGGCAGCACAGCTTTCTGGACACCTGGGAGGCTAGCCGGGGCACCCTGCTCCCGGCAGGAACACTGAGTACCCCCAGGTGCACCTGGGTCTGCTAAGCAACATCCAGGCCCGTAGCCCTTCAGAGCCTCCTGTGTGCAGGCCGAGCGTAGAGAAACGCACTGCCCTCTCCTTCGGAGCAGCTTAGTTTCCTCCGCACTCGCACACGTTCGCGAACACCGTTCTGGCATGTCCCACATGGCCCGGAGGTCTTACGCGGTGCCCTAATCGGACCTGCCCTCAGAGGAGCCCTCGTCTTCGCGTTTCATCCAGGACCTCCTGACTGAAGTCACCGTGCCTCCTAGAGGACGGCGGCTTGGGTTTTTCCTGCACTTCAAGTCCTGTTCCTTCTGCGGCACTGCAGGCAGCCCCAGGCCCAGAGGAGCAGCTACGGCGTTCCTCGGTTGAGACAGTTCGCCGGATGCGGGACTCCCTACTTCGATGTTAATTCAGGGAAGGAAACACAGGGTAACCGGTGTCTCTTGGGACTCCTTAGAAGCCACAGGGATGTACGCTGAGTGTGCCCATGAAAACGGGGGCCTGCTGGAACTAGCCCTGCTTTTCCATTGTGAGGGCGGCATTCATGCCTGCCTTGAAGCTACCTGACATTCCCGGCTCCCGACAGGCCAGTGAGCCCTGGAAGAAGGCTTCGGGGTAAAATATGAATTTGCTCTCTCTAAACCAGGGGCTTCCGTGGCCGCCGCGGCGGTCCGCATGACAGGCTCTAGAGCGAAAGTGAACCTCGACGTGAGAACTCGCCTCCAGGTTAGGCCCTGAGTAGCCGTGCAGAAAGGGAGTCATGCAGCTGTTTCCACAAGTTCTCAGTCGCTTATGTGCTTTATTTTAAAGGAAGTACGCGTCCGGGGACTCCTAGGCCCCACGGGTGTGCATCGTTCTCCCTCCGAGGTCACTGAGTGCCTCCAGACACCTGTGGGCCGGCGGAGCAACGTCGAGGTCCATTGGTTGATCCCCCGGAGGACCTCTGTGCCTGCCGAGTGCTGGGCAGCAACACACTGCGCATTCCTTGAGGAGCGCTACATCTCCAGAGCCCTCGAATGCCCTCGGGACAACATGGCTAGTGAGTGCGAAGTGCCCAGGAAGACTCTGTCATGGCCCTTGTGTGAGCTGCCATGAGAGAACACTGTGCTTGGAACACTGCGAGGCCCGCCCCGTATCTGAAGTCACTCTGCTCGAGGAGAAAGTCAGCATCTTAGCACGCTGTGTCGCTACCGGCACACCCAGCATGAACCCATTCCTGGAAGGAAGGCCCTGATTCGCCGTGCAGAAGCGGAGGCATGCTGCAGCTTCCAGGAGGCGGTGGCCTCTGCTCTGCATGCCTTTAACGGCAGCACAGCTTTCTGGACACCTGGGAGGCTAGCCGGGGCACCCTGCTCCCGGCAGGAACACTGAGTACCCCCAGGTGCACCTGGGTCTGCTAAGCAACATCCAGGCCCGTAGCCCTTCAGAGCCCCCTGTGTGCAGGCCGAGCGTAGGGAAACGCACTGCCCTCTCCTTCGGAGCAGCTTAGTCTCCTCCGCACTCGCACACGTTCGCGAACACCGTTCTGGCACGTCCCACGTGGCGTGGAGTTCTTACGCGGTACCCTAATCGGAGCTGCCCTCAGAGGAGCCCTCGTCTTCGCGTTCCATCCAGGACCTCCTGACTGAAGTCACCGGGCCTCCTAGAGGACGGCGGCTTGGGTTCTTACTGCACTTCAAGTCCTGTTCCTTCTGCGGCACTGCAGGCAGCCCCAGGCCCAGAGGAGCAGCTACGGCGTTCCTCGGTTGAGACAGTTCGCCGGATGCGGGACTCCCTACTTCGATAAGTTGATTCAGGGAAGGAAACACAGGGTAACCGGTGTCTCTTGGGACTCCTTAGAAGCCACAGGGATGTACGCTGAGTGTGCCCATGAAAACGGGGGCCTGTTGGAACTAGCCCTGCTTTTCCATTTTGAGGGCGGCATTCATGCCTGCCTTGAAGCTACCTGACATTCCCGGCTCCCGACAGGCCAGTGAGCCCTGGAAGAATGCTTCGGGGAAAATTATGAGTTTGCTCTCTCTAAACCAGGGGCTTCCGTGGTCGCAGCTAGGTCCGCATGACAGGCTCTAGAGCGAAAGGGAACCTCGACGTGAGAACTCGCCTCCAGGTTAGGCCTTGAGTAGCCATGCAGAAAGGGAGGCATGCAGCTGTTTCCACGAGTTCTCAGTCGCTTATGTCCTTTAGTTTAAAGGAAGTACGCGTCCGGAGACTCCTAGGCCCCACGGGTGTGCATCGTTTTCCCTCCGAGGTCACTGAGTGCCTCCAGACACCTGTGGGCCGGCGGAGCAACGTCGAGGTCCATTGGTTGATCCCCCGGAGGACCTCTGTGCCTGCCGAGTGCTGGGCAGCAACACACTGCGCATTCCTTGAGGAGCGCTACATCTCCAGAGCCCTCGAATGCCCTCGGGACAACATGGCTAGTGAGTGCGAAGTGCCCAGGAAGACTCTGTCATGGCCCTTGTGTGAGCTGCCATGAGAGAACACTGTGCTTGGAACACTGCGAGGCCCGCCCCGTATCTGAAGTCACTCTGCTCGAGGAGAAAGTCAGCATCTTAGCACGCTGTGTCGCTACCGGCACACCCAGCATGAACCCATGCCTGGAAGATAGGCCCTGATTCGCCGTGCAGAAGCGGAGGCGTGCTGCAGCTTCCAGGAGGCGGTGGCCTCTGCTCTGCATGCCTTTAACGGCAGCACAGCTTTCTGGACACCTGGGAGGCTAGCCGGGGCACCCTGCTCCCGGCAGGAACACTGAGTACCCCCAGGTGCACCTGGGTCTGCTAAGCAACATCCAGGCCCGTAGCCCTTCAGAGCCCCCTGTGTGCAGGCCGAGCGTAGGGAAACGCACTGCCCTCTCCTTCGGAGCAGCTTAGTTTCCTCCGCACTCGCACACGTTCGCGAACACCGTTCTGGCACGTCCCACGTGGCGTGGAGTTCTTACGCGGTGCCCTAATCGGAGCTGCCCTCAGAGGAGCCCTCGTCTTCGCGTTCCATCCAGGACCTCCTGACTGAAGTCACCGGGCCTCCTAGAGGACGGCGGCTTGGGTTCTTACTGCACTTCAAGTCCTGTTCCTTCTGCGGCACTGCAGGCAGCCCCAGGCCCAGAGGAGCAGCTACGGCGTTCCTCGGTTGAGACAGTTCGCCGGATGCGGGACTCCCTACTTCGATAAGTTGATTCAGGGAAGGAAACACAGGGTAACCGGTGTCTCTTGGGACTCCTTAGAAGCCACAGGGATGTACGCTGAGTGTGCCCATGAAAACGGGGGCCTGTTGGAACTAGCCCTGCTTTTCCATTTTGAGGGCGGCATTCATGCCTGCCTTGAAGCTACCTGACATTCCCGGCTCCCGACAGGCCAGTGAGCCCTGGAAGAATGCTTCGGGGAAAATTATGAATTTGCTCTCTCTAAACCAGGGGCTTCCGTGGGCGCGGCGGCGGTCCGCATGACAGACTCTAGAGCGAAAGGGAACCTCGACGTGAGAACTCGCCTCCAGGTTAGGCCCTGAGTAGCCGTGCAGAAAGGGAGGCATGCAGCTGTTTCCACAAGTTCTCAGTCGCTTATGTGCTTTATTTTAAAGGAAGTACGCGTCCCGGGACTCCTAGGCCCCACGGGTGTGCATCGTTTTCCCTCCGAGGTCACTGAGTGCCTCCAGACACCTGTGGGCCGGCGGAGCAACGTCGAGGTCCATTGGTTGATCCCCCGGAGGACCTCTGTGCCTGCCGAGTGCTGGGCAGCAACACACTGCGCATTCCTAGAGGAGCGCTACATCTCCAGAGCCCTCGAATGCCCTCGGGACAACATGGCTAGTGAGTGCGAAGTGCCCAGGAAGACTCTGTCATGGCCCTTGTGTGAGCTGCCATGAGAGAACACTGTGCTTGGAACACTGCGAGGCCCGCCCCGTATCTGAAGTCACTCTGCTCGAGGAGAAAGTCAGCATCTTAGCACGCTGTGTCGCTACCGGCACACCCAGCATGAACCCATGCCTGGAAGATAGGCCCTGATTCGCCGTGCAGAAGCGGAGGCGTGCTGCAGCTTCCAGGAGGCGGTGGCCTCTGCTCTGCATGCCTTTAACGGCAGCACAGCTTTCTGGACACCTGGGAGGCTAGCCGGGGCACCCTGCTCCCGGCAGGAACACTGAGTACCCCCAGGTGCACCTGGGTCTGCTAAGCAACATCCAGGCCCGTAGCCCTTCAGAGCCTCCTGTGTGCAGGCCGAGCGTAGAGAAACGCACTGCCCTCTCCTTCGGAGCAGCTTAGTTTCCTCCGCACTCGCACACGTTCGCGAACACCGTTCTGGCATGTCCCACATGGCCCGGAGGTCTTACGCGGTGCCCTAATCGGACCTGCCCTCAGAGGAGCCCTCGTCTTCGCGTTTCATCCAGGACCTCCTGACTGAAGTCACCGTGCCTCCTAGAGGACGGCGGCTTGGGTTTTTCCTGCACTTCAAGTCCTGTTCCTTCTGCGGCACTGCAGGCAGCCCCAGGCCCAGAGGAGCAGCTACGGCGTTCCTCGGTTGAGACAGTTCGCCGGATGCGGGACTCCCTACTTCGATGTTAATTCAGGGAAGGAAACACAGGGTAACCGGTGTCTCTTGGGACTCCTTAGAAGCCACAGGGATGTACGCTGAGTGTGCCCATGAAAACGGGGGCCTGCTGGAACTAGCCCTGCTTTTCCATTGTGAGGGCGGCATTCATGCCTGCCTTGAAGCTACCTGACATTCCCGGCTCCCGACAGGCCAGTGAGCCCTGGAAGAAGGCTTCGGGGTAAAATATGAATTTGCTCTCTCTAAACCAGGGGTTTCCGTGGCCGCCGCGGCGGTCCGCATGACAGGCTCTAGAGCGAAAGTGAACCTCGACGTGAGAACTCGCCTCCAGGTTAGGCCCTGAGTAGCCGTGCAGAAAGGGAGGCATGCAGCTGTTTCCACAAGTTCTCAGTCGCTTATGTGCTTTATTTTAAAGGAAGTACGCGTCCCGGGACTCCTAGGCCCCACGGGTGTGCATCGTTTTCCCTCCGAGGTCACTGAGTGCCTCCAGACACCTGTGGGCCAGCGGAGCAACGTCGAGGTCCATTGGTTGATCCCCCGGAGGACCTCTGTGCCTGCCGTGTGCTGGGCAGCAACACACTGCGCATTCCTTGAGGAGCGCTACATCTCCAGAGCCCTCGAATGCACTCGGGACAACATGGCTAGTGAGTGCAAAGTGCCCAGGAAGACTCTGTCATGGCCCTTGTGTGAGCTGCCATGAGAGAACACTGTGCTTGGAACACTGCGAGGCCCGCCCCGTATCTGAAGTCACTCTGCTCGAGGAGAAAGTCAGCATCTTAGCACGCTGTGTCGCTACCGGCACACCCAGCATGAACCCATGCCTGGAAGATAGGCCCTGATTCGCCGTGCAGAAGCGGAGGCGTGCTGCAGCTTCCAGGAGGCGGTGGCCTCTGCTCTGCATGCCTTTAACGGCAGCACAGCTTTCTGGACACCTGGGAGGC
Organism: Pseudorca crassidens; assembly: GCF_039906515.1. Taxonomy (NCBI): domain Eukaryota; kingdom Metazoa; phylum Chordata; class Mammalia; order Artiodactyla; family Delphinidae; genus Pseudorca; species Pseudorca crassidens. The sequence goes on along the minus strand of NC_090308.1, from coordinate 91,287,941 downwards.
TAGCCGGGGCACCCTGCTCCCAGCAGGAACACTGAGTACCCCCAGGTGCACCTGGGTCTGCTAAGCAACATCCAGGCCCGTAGCCCTTCAGAGCCTCCTGTGTGCAGGCCGAGCGTAGAGAAACGCACTGCCCTCTCCTTCGGAGCAGCTTAGTTTCCTCCGCACTCGCACACGTTCGCGAACACCGTTCTGGCATGTCCCACATGGCCCGGAGGTCTTACGCGGTGCCCTAATCGGACCTGCCCTCAGAGGAGCCCTCGTCTTCGCGTTTCATCCAGGACCTCCTGACTGAAGTCACCGGGCCTCCTAGAGGACGGCGGCTTGGGTTTTTCCTGCACTTCAAGTCCTGTTCCTTCTGCGGCACTGCAGGCAGCACCAGGCCCAGAGGAGCAGCTACGGCGTTCCTCGGTTGAGACAGTTCGCCGGATGCGGGACTCCCTACTTCGATGTTAATTCAGGGAAGGAAACACAGGGTAACCGGTGTCTCTTGGGACTCCTTAGAAGCCACAGGGATGTACGCTGAGTGTGCCCATGAAAACGGGGGCCTGCTGGAACTAGCCCTGCTTTTCCATTTTGAGGGCGGCATTCATGCCTGCCTTGAAGCTACCTGACATTCCCGGCTCCCGACAGGCCAGTGAGCCCTGGAAGAAGGCTTCGGGGTAAAATATGAATTTGCTCTCTCTAAACCAGGGGCTTCCGTGGCCGCCGCGGCGGTCCGCATGACAGGCTCTAGAGCGAAAGTGAACCTCGACGTGAGAACTCGCCTCCAGGTTAGGCCCTGAGTAGCCGTGCAGAAAGGGAGTCATGCAGCTGTTTCCACAAGTTCTCAGTCGCTTATGTGCTTTATTTTAAAGGAAGTACGCGTCCGGGGACTCCTAGGCCCCACGGGTGTGCATCGTTCTCCCTCCGAGGTCACTGAGTGCCTCCAGACACCTGTGGGCCGGCGGAGCAACGTCGAGGTCCATTGGTTGATCCCCCGGAGGACCTCTGTGCCTGCCGAGTGCTGGGCAGCAACACACTGCGCATTCCTTGAGGAGCGCTACATCTCCAGAGCCCTCGAATGCCCTCGGGACAACATGGCTAGTGAGTGCGAAGTGCCCAGGAAGACTCTGTCATGGCCCTTGTGTGAGCTGCCATGAGAGAACACTGTGCTTGGAACACTGCGAGGCCCGCCCCGTATCTGAAGTCACTCTGCTCGAGGAGAAAGTCAGCATCTTAGCACGCTGTGTCGCTACCGGCACACCCAGCATGAACCCATTCCTAGAAGTAAGGCCCTGATTCGCCGTGCAGAAGCGGAGGCATGCTGCAGCTTCCAGGAGGCGGTGGCCTCTGCTCTGCATGCCTTTAACGGCAGCACAGCTTTCTGGACACCTGGGAGGCTAGCCGGGGCACCCTGCTCCCGGCAGGAACACTGAGTACCCCCAGGTGCACCTGGGTCTGCTAAGCAACATCCAGGCCCGTAGCCCTTCAGAGCCCCCTGTGTGCAGGCCGAGCGTAGGGAAACGCACTGCCCTCTCCTTCGGAGCAGCTTAGTGTCCTCCGCACTCGCACACGTTCGCGAACACCGTTCTGGCACGTCCCACGTGGCGTGGAGTTCTTACGCGGTGCCCTAATCGGAGCTGCCCTCAGAGGAGCCCTCGTCTTCGCGTTCCATCCAGGACCTCCTGACTGAAGTCACCGGGCCTCCTAGAGGACGGCGGCTTGGGTTCTTCCTGCACTTCAAGTCCTGTTCCTTCTGCGGCACTGCAGGCAGCCACAGGCCCAGAGGAGCAGCTACGGCGTTCCTCGGTTGAGACAGTTCGCCGGATGCGGGACTCCCTACTTCGATAAGTTGATTCAGGGAAGGAAACACAGGGTAACCCGTGTCTCTTGGGACTCCTTAGAAGCCACAGGGATGTACGCTGAGTGTGCCCATGAAAACGGGGGCCTGCTGGAACTAGCCCTGCTTTTCCATTTTGAGGGCGGCATTCATGCCTGCCTTGAAGCTACCTGACATTCCCGGCTCCCGACAGGCCAGTGAGCCCTGGAAGAAGGCTTCAGGGTAAAATATGAATTTGCTCTCTCTAAACCAGGGGCTTCCGTGGCCGCCGCGGCGGTCCGCATGACAGGCTCTAGAGCGAAAGTGAACCTCGACGTGAGAACTCGCCTCCAGGTTAGGCCCTGAGTAGCCGTGCAGAAAGGGAGTCATGCAGCTGTTTCCACAAGTTCTCAGTCGCTTATGTGCTTTATTTTAAAGGAAGTACGCGTCCGGGGACTCCTAGGCCCCACGGGTGTGCATCGTTGTCCCTCCGAGGTCACTGAGTGCCTCCAGACACCTGTGGGCCGGCGGAGCAACGTCGAGGTCCATTGGTTGATCCCCCGGAGGACCTCTGTGCCTGCCGAGTGCTGGGCAGCAACACACTGCGCATTCCTTGAGGAGCGCTACATCTCCAGAGCCCTCGAATGCCCTCGGGACAACATGGCTAGTGAGTGCGAAGTGCCCAGGAAGACTCTGTCATGGCCCTTGTGTGAGCTGCCATGAGAGAACACTGTGCTTGGAACACTGCGAGGCCCGCCCCGTATCTGAAGTCACTCTGCTCGAGGAGAAAGTCAGCATCTTAGCACGCTGTGTCGCTACCGGCACACCCAGCATGAACCCATGCCTGGAAGATAGGCCCTGATTCGCCGTGCAGAAGCGGAGGCGTGCTGCAGCTTCCAGGAGGCGGTGGCCTCTGCTCTGCATGCCTTTAACGGCAGCACAGCTTTCTGGACACCTGGGAGGCTAGCCGGGGCACCCTGCTCCCGGCAGGAACACTGAGTACCCCCAGGTGCACCTGGGTCTGCTAAGCAACATCCAGGCCCGTAGCCCTTCAGAGCCCCCTGTGTGCAGGCCGAGCGTAGGGAAACGCACTGCCCTCTCCTTCGGAGCAGCTTAGTTTCCTCCGCACTCGCACACGTTCGCGAACACCGTTCTGGCACGTCCCACGTGGCGTGGAGTTCTTACGCGGTGCCCTAATCGGAGCTGCCCTCAGAGGAGCCCTCGTCTTCGCGTTCCATCCAGGACCTCCTGACTGAAGTCACCGGGCCTCCTAGAGGACGGCGGCTTGGGTTCTTACTGCACTTCAAGTCCTGTTCCTTCTGCGGCACTGCAGGCAGCCCCAGGCCCAGAGGAGCAGCTACGGCGTTCCTCGGTTGAGACAGTTCGCCGGATGCGGGACTCCCTACTTCGATAAGTTGATTCAGGGAAGGAAACACAGGGTAACCGGTGTCTCTTGGGACTCCTTAGAAGCCACAGGGATGTACGCTGAGTGTGCCCATGAAAACGGGGGCCTGTTGGAACTAGCCCTGCTTTTCCATTTTGAGGGCGGCATTCATGCCTGCCTTGAAGCTACCTGACATTCCCGGCTCCCGACAGGCCAGTGAGCCCTGGAAGAATGCTTCGGGGAAAATTATGAGTTTGCTCTCTCTAAACCAGGGGCTTCCGTGGTCGCAGCTAGGTCCGCATGACAGGCTCTAGAGCGAAAGGGAACCTCGACGTGAGAACTCGCCTCCAGCTTAGGCCTTGAGTAGCCATGCAGAAAGGGAGGCATGCAGCTGTTTCCACGAGTTCTCAGTCGCTTATGTCCTTTAGTTTAAAGGAAGTACGCGTCCGGAGACTCCTAGGCTCCACGGGTGTGCATCGTTTTCCCTCCGAGGTCACTGAGTGCCTCCAGACACCTGTGGGCCGGCGGAGCAACGTCGAGGTCCATTGGTTGATCCCCCGGAGGACCTCTGTGCCTGCCGAGTGCTGGGCAGCAACACACTGCGCATTCCTTGAGGAGCGCTACATCTCCAGAGCCCTCGAATGCCCTCGGGACAACATGGCTAGTGAGTGCGAAGTGCCCAGGAAGACTCTGTCATGGCCCTTGTGTGAGCTGCCATGAGAGAACACTGTGCTTGGAACACTGCGAGGCCCGCCCCGTATCTGAAGTCACTCTGCTCGAGGAGAAAGTCAGCATCTTAGCACGCTGTGTCGCTACCGGCACACCCAGCATGAACCCATGCCTGGAAGATAGGCCCTGATTCGCCGTGCAGAAGCGGAGGCGTGCTGCAGCTTCCAGGAGGCGGTGGCCTCTGCTCTGCATGCCTTTAACTGCAGCACAGCTTTCTGGACACCTGGGAGGCTAGCCGGGGCACCCTGCTCCCGGCAGGAACACTGAGTACCCCCAGGTGCACCTGGGTCTGCTAAGCAACATCCAGGCCCGTAGCCCTTCAGAGCCTCCTGTGTGCAGGCCGAGCGTAGAGAAACGCACTGCCCTCTCCTTCGGAGCAGCTTAGTTTCCTCCGCACTCGCACACGTTCGCGAACACCGTTCTGGCATGTCCCACATGGCCCGGAGGTCTTACGCGGTGCCCTAATCGGACCTGCCCTCAGAGGAGCCCTCGTCTTCGCGTTTCATCCAGGACCTCCTGACTGAAGTCACCGTGCCTCCTAGAGGACGGCGGCTTGGGTTTTTCCTGCACTTCAAGTCCTGTTCCTTCTGCGGCACTGCAGGCAGCCCCAGGCCCAGAGGAGCAGCTACGGCGTTCCTCGGTTGAGACAGTTCGCCGGATGCGGGACTCCCTACTTCGATGTTAATTCAGGGAAGGAAACACAGGGTAACCGGTGTCTCTTGGGACTCCTTAGAAGCCACAGGGATGTACGCTGAGTGTGCCCATGAAAACGGGGGCCTGCTGGAACTAGCCCTGCTTTTCCATTGTGAGGGCGGCATTCATGCCTGCCTTGAAGCTACCTGACATTCCCGGCTCCCGACAGGCCAGTGAGCCCTGGAAGAAGGCTTCGGGGTAAAATATGAATTTGCTCTCTCTAAACCAGGGGCTTCCGTGGCCGCCGCGGCGGTCCGCATGACAGGCTCTAGAGCGAAAGTGAACCTCGACGTGAGAACTCGCCTCCAGGTTAGGCCCTGAGTAGCCGTGCAGAAAGGGAGTCATGCAGCTGTTTCCACAAGTTCTCAGTCGCTTATGTGCTTTATTTTAAAGGAAGTACGCGTCCGGGGACTCCTAGGCCCCACGGGTGTGCATCGTTCTCCCTCCGAGGTCACTGAGTGCCTCCAGACACCTGTGGGCCGGCGGAGCAACGTCGAGGTCCATTGGTTGATCCCCCGGAGGACCTCTGTGCCTGCCGAGTGCTGGGCAGCAACACACTGCGCATTCCTTGAGGAGCGCTACATCTCCAGAGCCCTCGAATGCCCTCGGGACAACATGGCTAGTGAGTGCGAAGTGCCCAGGAAGACTCTGTCATGGCCCTTGTGTGAGCTGCCATGAGAGAACACTGTGCTTGGAACACTGCGAGGCCCGCCCCGTATCTGAAGTCACTCTGCTCGAGGAGAAAGTCAGCATCTTAGCACGCTGTGTCGCTACCGGCACACCCAGCATGAACCCATTCCTGGAAGGAAGGCCCTGATTCGCCGTGCAGAAGCGGAGGCATGCTGCAGCTTCCAGGAGGCGGTGGCCTCTGCTCTGCATGCCTTTAACGGCAGCACAGCTTTCTGGACACCTGGGAGGCTAGCCGGGGCACCCTGCTCCCGGCAGGAACACTGAGTACCCCCAGGTGCACCTGGGTCTGCTAAGCAACATCCAGGCCCGTAGCCCTTCAGAGCCCCCTGTGTGCAGGCCGAGCGTAGGGAAACGCACTGCCCTCTCCTTCGGAGCAGCTTAGTCTCCTCCGCACTCGCACACGTTCGCGAACACCGTTCTGGCACGTCCCACGTGGCGTGGAGTTCTTACGCGGTGCCCTAATCGGAGCTGCCCTCAGAGGAGCCCTCGTCTTCGCGTTTCATCCAGGACCTCCTGACTGAAGTCACTGGGCCTCCTAGAGGACGGCGGCTTGGGTTCCTACTGCACTTCAAGTCCTGTTCCTTCTGTGGCACTGCAGGCAGCCCCAGGCCCAGAGGAGCAGCTACGGCGTTCCTCGGTTGAGACAGTTCGCCGGATGCGGGACTCCCTACTTCGATAAGTTAATTCAGGGAAGGAAACACAGGGTAACCGGTGTCTCTTGGGACTCCTTAGAAGCCACAGGGATGTACGCTGAGTGTGCCCATGAAAACGGGGGCCTGCTGGAACTAGCCCTGCTTTCCCATTTTGAGGGCGGCATTCATGCCTGCCTTGAAGCTACCTGACATTCCCGGCTCCCGACAGGCCAGTGAGCCCTGGAAGAATGCTTCGGGGAAAATTATGAGTTTGCTCTCTCTAAACCAGGGGCTTCCGTGGTCGCAGCTAGGTCCGCATGACAGGCTCTAGAGCGAAAGGGAACCTCGACGTGAGAACTCGCCTCCAGCTTAGGCCTTGAGTAGCCATGCAGAAAGGGAGGCATGCAGCTGTTTCCACGAGTTCTCAGTCGCTTATGTCCTTTAGTTTAAAGGAAGTACGCGTCCGGAGACTCCTAGGCTCCACGGGTGTGCATCGTTTTCCCTCCGAGGTCACTGAGTGCCTCCAGACACCTGTGGGCCGGCGGAGCAACGTCGAGGTCCATTGGTTGATCCCCCGGAGGACCTCTGTGCCTGCCGAGTGCTGGGCAGCAACACACTGCGCATTCCTTGAGGAGCGCTACATCTCCAGAGCCCTCGAATGCCCTCGGGACAACATGGCTAGTGAGTGCGAAGTGCCCAGGAAGACTCTGTCATGGCCCTTGTGTGAGCTGCCATGAGAGAACACTGTGCTTGGAACACTGCGAGGCCCGCCCCATATCTGAAGTCACTCTGCTCGAGGAGAAAGTCAGCATCTTAGCACGCTGTGTCGCTACCGGCACACCCAGCATGAACCCATGCCTGGAAGATAGGCCCTGATTCGCCGTGCAGAAGCGGAGGCGTGCTGCAGCTTCCAGGAGGTGGTGGCCTCTGCTCTGCATGCCTTTAACGGCAGCACAGCTTTCTGGACACCTGGGAGGCTAGCCGGGGCACCCTGCTCCCGGCAGGAACACTGAGTACCCCCAGGTGCACCTGGGTCTGCTAAGCAACATCCAGGCCCGTAGCCCTTCAGAGCCTCCTGTGTGCAGGCCGAGCGTAGAGAAACGCACTGCCCTCTCCTTCGGAGCAGCTTAGTTTCCTCCGCACTCGCACACGTTCGCGAACACCGTTCTGGCATGTCCCACATGGCCCGGAGGTCTTACGCGGTGCCCTAATCGGACCTGCCCTCAGAGGAGCCCTCGTCTTCGCGTTTCATCCAGGACCTCCTGACTGAAGTCACCGTGCCTCCTAGAGGACGGCGGCTTGGGTTTTTCCTGCACTTCAAGTCCTGTTCCTTCTGCGGCACTGCAGGCAGCCCCAGGCCCAGAGGAGCAGCTACGGCGTTCCTCGGTTGAGACAGTTCGCCGGATGCGGGACTCCCTACTTCGATGTTAATTCAGGGAAGGAAACACAGGGTAACCGGTGTCTCTTGGGACTCCTTAGAAGCCACAGGGATGTACGCTGAGTGTGCCCATGAAAACGGGGGCCTGCTGGAACTAGCCCTGCTTTTCCATTGTGAGGGCGGCATTCATGCCTGCCTTGAAGCTACCTGACATTCCCGGCTCCCGACAGGCCAGTGAGCCCTGGAAGAAGGCTTCGGGGTAAAATATGAATTTGCTCTCTCTAAACCAGGGGCTTCCGTGGCCGCCGCGGCGGTCCGCATGACAGGCTCTAGAGCGAAAGTGAACCTCGACGTGAGAACTCGCCTCCAGGTTAGGCCCTGAGTAGCCGTGCAGAAAGGGAGTCATGCAGCTGTTTCCACAAGTTCTCAGTCGCTTATGTGCTTTATTTTAAAGGAAGTACGCGTCCGGGGACTCCTAGGCCCCACGGGTGTGCATCGTTCTCCCTCCGAGGTCACTGAGTGCCTCCAGACACCTGTGGGCCGGCGGAGCAACGTCGAGGTCCATTGGTTGATCCCCCGGAGGACCTCTGTGCCTGCCGAGTGCTGGGCAGCAACACACTGCGCATTCCTTGAGGAGCGCTACATCTCCAGAGCCCTCGAATGCCCTCGGGACAACATGGCTAGTGAGTGCGAAGTGCCCAGGAAGACTCTGTCATGGCCCTTGTGTGAGCTGCCATGAGAGAACACTGTGCTTGGAACACTGCGAGGCCCGCCCCGTATCTGAAGTCACTCTGCTCGAGGAGAAAGTCAGCATCTTAGCACGCTGTGTCGCTACCGGCACACCCAGCATGAACCCATTCCTGGAAGGAAGGCCCTGATTCGCCGTGCAGAAGCGGAGGCATGCTGCAGCTTCCAGGAGGCGGTGGCCTCTGCTCTGCATGCCTTTAACGGCAGCACAGCTTTCTGGACACCTGGGAGGCTAGCCGGGGCACCCTGCTCCCGGCAGGAACACTGAGTACCCCCAGGTGCACCTGGGTCTGCTAAGCAACATCCAGGCCCGTAGCCCTTCAGAGCCCCCTGTGTGCAGGCCGAGCGTAGGGAAACGCACTGCCCTCTCCTTCGGAGCAGCTTAGTCTCCTCCGCACTCGCACACGTTCGCGAACACCGTTCTGGCACGTCCCACGTGGCGTGGAGTTCTTACGCGGTACCCTAATCGGAGCTGCCCTCAGAGGAGCCCTCGTCTTCGCGTTCCATCCAGGACCTCCTGACTGAAGTCACCGGGCCTCCTAGAGGACGGCGGCTTGGGTTCTTACTGCACTTCAAGTCCTGTTCCTTCTGCGGCACTGCAGGCAGCCCCAGGCCCAGAGGAGCAGCTACGGCGTTCCTCGGTTGAGACAGTTCGCCGGATGCGGGACTCCCTACTTCGATAAGTTGATTCAGGGAAGGAAACACAGGGTAACCGGTGTCTCTTGGGACTCCTTAGAAGCCACAGGGATGTACGCTGAGTGTGCCCATGAAAACGGGGGCCTGTTGGAACTAGCCCTGCTTTTCCATTTTGAGGGCGGCATTCATGCCTGCCTTGAAGCTACCTGACATTCCCGGCTCCCGACAGGCCAGTGAGCCCTGGAAGAATGCTTCGGGGAAAATTATGAGTTTGCTCTCTCTAAACCAGGGGCTTCCGTGGTCGCAGCTAGGTCCGCATGACAGGCTCTAGAGCGAAAGGGAACCTCGACGTGAGAACTCGCCTCCAGGTTAGGCCTTGAGTAGCCATGCAGAAAGGGAGGCATGCAGCTGTTTCCACGAGTTCTCAGTCGCTTATGTCCTTTAGTTTAAAGGAAGTACGCGTCCGGAGACTCCTAGGCCCCACGGGTGTGCATCGTTTTCCCTCCGAGGTCACTGAGTGCCTCCAGACACCTGTGGGCCGGCGGAGCAACGTCGAGGTCCATTGGTTGATCCCCCGGAGGACCTCTGTGCCTGCCGAGTGCTGGGCAGCAACACACTGCGCATTCCTTGAGGAGCGCTACATCTCCAGAGCCCTCGAATGCCCTCGGGACAACATGGCTAGTGAGTGCGAAGTGCCCAGGAAGACTCTGTCATGGCCCTTGTGTGAGCTGCCATGAGAGAACACTGTGCTTGGAACACTGCGAGGCCCGCCCCGTATCTGAAGTCACTCTGCTCGAGGAGAAAGTCAGCATCTTAGCACGCTGTGTCGCTACCGGCACACCCAGCATGAACCCATGCCTGGAAGATAGGCCCTGATTCGCCGTGCAGAAGCGGAGGCGTGCTGCAGCTTCCAGGAGGCGGTGGCCTCTGCTCTGCATGCCTTTAACGGCAGCACAGCTTTCTGGACACCTGGGAGGCTAGCCGGGGCACCCTGCTCCCGGCAGGAACACTGAGTACCCCCAGGTGCACCTGGGTCTGCTAAGCAACATCCAGGCCCGTAGCCCTTCAGAGCCCCCTGTGTGCAGGCCGAGCGTAGGGAAACGCACTGCCCTCTCCTTCGGAGCAGCTTAGTTTCCTCCGCACTCGCACACGTTCGCGAACACCGTTCTGGCACGTCCCACGTGGCGTGGAGTTCTTACGCGGTGCCCTAATCGGAGCTGCCCTCAGAGGAGCCCTCGTCTTCGCGTTCCATCCAGGACCTCCTGACTGAAGTCACCGGGCCTCCTAGAGGACGGCGGCTTGGGTTCTTACTGCACTTCAAGTCCTGTTCCTTCTGCGGCACTGCAGGCAGCCCCAGGCCCAGAGGAGCAGCTACGGCGTTCCTCGGTTGAGACAGTTCGCCGGATGCGGGACTCCCTACTTCGATAAGTTGATTCAGGGAAGGAAACACAGGGTAACCGGTGTCTCTTGGGACTCCTTAGAAGCCACAGGGATGTACGCTGAGTGTGCCCATGAAAACGGGGGCCTGTTGGAACTAGCCCTGCTTTTCCATTTTGAGGGCGGCATTCATGCCTGCCTTGAAGCTACCTGACATTCCCGGCTCCCGACAGGCCAGTGAGCCCTGGAAGAATGCTTCGGGGAAAATTATGAATTTGCTCTCTCTAAACCAGGGGCTTCCGTGGGCGCGGCGGCGGTCCGCATGACAGACTCTAGAGCGAAAGGGAACCTCGACGTGAGAACTCGCCTCCAGGTTAGGCCCTGAGTAGCCGTGCAGAAAGGGAGGCATGCAGCTGTTTCCACAAGTTCTCAGTCGCTTATGTGCTTTATTTTAAAGGAAGTACGCGTCCCGGGACTCCTAGGCCCCACGGGTGTGCATCGTTTTCCCTCCGAGGTCACTGAGTGCCTCCAGACACCTGTGGGCCGGCGGAGCAACGTCGAGGTCCATTGGTTGATCCCCCGGAGGACCTCTGTGCCTGCCGAGTGCTGGGCAGCAACACACTGCGCATTCCTAGAGGAGCGCTACATCTCCAGAGCCCTCGAATGCCCTCGGGACAACATGGCTAGTGAGTGCGAAGTGCCCAGGAAGACTCTGTCATGGCCCTTGTGTGAGCTGCCATGAGAGAACACTGTGCTTGGAACACTGCGAGGCCCGCCCCGTATCTGAAGTCACTCTGCTCGAGGAGAAAGTCAGCATCTTAGCACGCTGTGTCGCTACCGGCACACCCAGCATGAACCCATGCCTGGAAGATAGGCCCTGATTCGCCGTGCAGAAGCGGAGGCGTGCTGCAGCTTCCAGGAGGCGGTGGCCTCTGCTCTGCATGCCTTTAACGGCAGCACAGCTTTCTGGACACCTGGGAGGCTAGCCGGGGCACCCTGCTCCCGGCAGGAACACTGAGTACCCCCAGGTGCACCTGGGTCTGCTAAGCAACATCCAGGCCCGTAGCCCTTCAGAGCCTCCTGTGTGCAGGCCGAGCGTAGAGAAACGCACTGCCCTCTCCTTCGGAGCAGCTTAGTTTCCTCCGCACTCGCACACGTTCGCGAACACCGTTCTGGCATGTCCCACATGGCCCGGAGGTCTTACGCGGTGCCCTAATCGGACCTGCCCTCAGAGGAGCCCTCGTCTTCGCGTTTCATCCAGGACCTCCTGACTGAAGTCACCGTGCCTCCTAGAGGACGGCGGCTTGGGTTTTTCCTGCACTTCAAGTCCTGTTCCTTCTGCGGCACTGCAGGCAGCCCCAGGCCCAGAGGAGCAGCTACGGCGTTCCTCGGTTGAGACAGTTCGCCGGATGCGGGACTCCCTACTTCGATGTTAATTCAGGGAAGGAAACACAGGGTAACCGGTGTCTCTTGGGACTCCTTAGAAGCCACAGGGATGTACGCTGAGTGTGCCCATGAAAACGGGGGCCTGCTGGAACTAGCCCTGCTTTTCCATTGTGAGGGCGGCATTCATGCCTGCCTTGAAGCTACCTGACATTCCCGGCTCCCGACAGGCCAGTGAGCCCTGGAAGAAGGCTTCGGGGTAAAATATGAATTTGCTCTCTCTAAACCAGGGGTTTCCGTGGCCGCCGCGGCGGTCCGCATGACAGGCTCTAGAGCGAAAGTGAACCTCGACGTGAGAACTCGCCTCCAGGTTAGGCCCTGAGTAGCCGTGCAGAAAGGGAGTCATGCAGCTGTTTCCACAAGTTCTCAGTCGCTTATGTGCTTTATTTTAAAGGAAGTACGCGTCCGGGGACTCCTAGGTCCCACGGGTGTGCATCGTTCTCCCTCCGAGGTCACTGAGTGCCTCCAGACACCTGTGGGCCGGCGGAGCAACGTCGAGGTCCATTGGTTGATCCCCCGGAGGACCTCTGTGCCTGCCGAGTGCTGGGCAGCAACACACTGCGCATTCCTTGAGGAGCGCTACATCTCCAGAGCCCTCGAATGCCCTCGGGACAACATGGCTAGTGAGTGCGAAGTGCCCAGGAAGACTCTGTCATGGCCCTTGTGTGAGCTGCCATGAGAGAACACTGTGCTTGGAACACTGCGAGGCCCGCCCCGTATCTGAAGTCACTCTGCTCGAGGAGAAAGTCAGCATCTTAGCACGCTGTGTCGCTACCGGCACACCCAGCATGAACCCATTCCTGGAAGTAAGGCCCTGATTCGCCGTGCAGAAGCGGAGGCATGCTGCAGCTTCCAGGAGGCGGTGGCCTCTGCTCTGCATGCCTTTAACGGCAGCACAGCTTTCTGGACACCTGGGAGGCTAGCCGGGGCACCCTGCTCCCGGCAGGAACACTGAGTACCCCCAGGTGCACCTGGGTCTGCTAAGCAACATCCAGGCCCGTAGCCCTTCAGAGCCCCCTGTGTGCAGGCCGAGCGTAGGGAAACGCACTGCCCTCTCCTTCGGAGCAGCTTAGTTTCCTCCGCACTCGCACACGTTCGCGAACACCGTTCTGGCACGTCCCACGTGGCGTGGAGTTCTTACGCGGTGCCCTAATCGGAGCTGCCCTCAGAGGAGCCCTCGTCTTCGCGTTCCATCCAGGACCTCCTGACTGAAGTCACCGGGCCTCCTAGAGGACGGCGGCTTGGGTTCTTACTGCACTTCAAGTCCTGTTCCTTCTGCAGCACTGCAGGCAGCCCCAGGCCCAGAGGAGCAGCTACGGCGTTCCTCGGTTGAGACAGTTCGCCGGATGCGGGACTCCCTACTTCGATAAGTTGATTCAGGGAAGGAAACACAGGGTAACCGGTGTCTCTTGGGACTCCTTAGAAGCCACAGGGATGTACGCTGAGTGTGCCCATGAAAACGGGGGCCTGTTGGAACTAGCCCTGCTTTTCCATTTTGAGGGCGGCATTCATGCCTGCCTTGAAGCTACCTGACATTCCCGGCTCCCGACAGGCCAGTGAGCCCTGGAAGAATGCTTCGGGGAAAATTATGAATTTGCTCTCTCTAAACCAGGGGCTTCCGTGGGCGCGGCGGCGGTCCGCATGACAGACTCTAGAGCGAAAGGGAACCTCGACGTGAGAACTCGCCTCCAGGTTAGGCCCTGAGTAGCCGTGCAGAAAGGGAGGCATGCAGCTGTTTCCACAAGTTCTCAGTCGCTTATGTGCTTTATTTTAAAGGAAGTACGCGTCCCGGGACTCCTAGGCCCCACGGGTGTGCATCGTTTTCCCTCCGAGGTCACTGAGTGCCTCCAGACACCTGTGGGCCGGCGGAGCAACGTCGAGGTCCATTGGTTGATCCCCCGGAGGACCTCTGTGCCTGCCGTGTGCTGGGCAGCAACACACTGCGCATTCCTTGAGGAGCGCTACATCTCCAGAGCCCTCGAATGCCCTCGGGACAACATGGCTAGTGAGTGCGAAGTGCCCAGGAAGACTCTGTCATGGCCCTTGTGTGAGCTGCCATGAGAGAACACTGTGCTTGGAACACTGCGAGGCCCGCCCCGTATCTGAAGTCACTCTGCTCGAGGAGAAAGTCAGCATCTTAGCATGCTGTGTCGCTACCGGCACACCCAGCATGAACCCATTCCTGGAAGTAAGGCCCTGATTCGCCGTGCAGAAGCGGAGGCATGCTGCAGCTTCCAGGAGGCGGTGGCCTCTGCTCTGCATGCCTTTAACGGCAGCACAGCTTTCTGGACACCTGGGAGGCTAGCCGGGGCACCCTGCTCCCGGCAGGAACACTGAGTACCCCCAGGTGCACCTGGGTCTGCTAAGCAACATCCAGGCCCGTAGCCCTTCAGAGCCCCCTGTGTGCAGGCCGAGCGTAGGGAAACGCACTGCCCTCTCCTTCGGAGCAGCTTAGTCTCCTCCGCACTCGCACACGTTCGCGAACACCGTTCTGGCACATCCCACGTGGCGTGGAGTTCTTACGCGGTGCCCTAATCGGACCTGCCCTCAGAGGAGCCCTCGTCTTCGCGTTTCATCCAGGACCTCCTGACTGAAGTCACTGGGCCTCCTAGAGGACGGCGGCTTGGGTTCCTACTGCACTTCAAGTCCTGTTCCTTCTGCGGCACTGCAGGCAGCCCCAGGCCCAGAGGAGCAGCTACGGCGTTCCTCGGTTGAGACAGTTCGCCGGATGCGGGACTCCCTACTTCGATAAGTTAATTCAGGGAAGGAAACACAGGGTAACCGGTGTCTCTTGGGACTCCTTAGAAGCCACAGGGATGTACGCTGAGTGTGCCCATGAAAACGGGGGCCTGCTGGAACTAGCCCTGCTTTCCCATTTTGAGGGCGGCATTCATGCCTGCCTTGAAGCTACCTGACATTCCCGGCTCCCGACAGGCCAGTGAGCCCTGGAAGAATGCTTCGGGGAAAATTATGAGTTTGCTCTCTCTAAACCAGGGGCTTCCGTGGTCGCAGCTAGGTCCGCATGACAGGCTCTAGAGCGAAAGGGAACCTCGACGTGAGAACTCGCCTCCAGGTTAGGCCTTGAGTAGCCATGCAGAAAGGGAGGCATGCAGCTGTTTCCACGAGTTCTCAGTCGCTTATGTCCTTTAGTTTAAAGGAAGTACGCGTCCGGAGACTCCTAGGCCCCACGGGTGTGCATCGTTTTCCCTCCGAGGTCACTGAGTGCCTCCAGACACCTGTGGGCCGGCGGAGCAACGTCGAGGTCCATTGGTTGATCCCCCGGAGGACCTCTGTGCCTGCCGAGTGCTGGGCAGCAACACACTGCGCATTCCTAGAGGAGCGCTACATCTCCAGAGCCCTCGAATGCCCTCGGGACAACATGGCTAGTGAGTGCGAAGTGCCCAGGAAGACTCTGTCATGGCCCTTGTGTGAGCTGCCATGAGAGAACACTGTGCTTGGAACACTGCGAGGCCCGCCCCGTATCTGAAGTCACTCTGCTCGAGGAGAAAGTCAGCATCTTAGCACGCTGTGTCGCTACCGGCACACCCAGCATGAACCCATGCCTGGAAGATAGGCCCTGATTCGCCGTGCAGAAGCGGAGGCGTGCTGCAGCTTCCAGGAGGCGGTGGCCTCTGCTCTGCATGCCTTTAACGGCAGCACAGCTTTCTGGACACCTGGGAGGCTAGCCGGGGCACCCTGCTCCCGGCAGGAACACTGAGTACCCCCAGGTGCACCTGGGTCTGCTAAGCAACATCCAGGCCCGTAGCCCTTCAGAGCCTCCTGTGTGCAGGCCGAGCGTAGAGAAACGCACTGCCCTCTCCTTCGGAGCAGCTTAGTTTCCTCCGCACTCGCACACGTTCGCGAACACCGTTCTGGCATGTCCCACATGGCCCGGAGGTCTTACGCGGTGCCCTAATCGGACCTGCCCTCAGAGGAGCCCTCGTCTTCGCGTTCCATCCAGGACCACCTGACTGAAGTCACCGGGCCTCCTAGAGGATGGCGGCTTGGGTTCTTACTGCACTTCAAGTCCTGTTCCTTCTGCGGCACTGCAGGCAGCACCAGGCCCAGAGGAGCAGCTACGGCGTTCCTTGGTTGAGACAGTTCGCCGGATGCGGGACTCACTACTTCGATGTTAATTCAGGGAAGGAAACACAGGGTAACCGGTGTCTCTTGTGACTCCTTAGAAGCCATAGGGATGTACGCTGAGTGTGCCCATGAAAACGGGGGCCTGCTGGAACTAGCCCTGCTTTTCCATTTTGAGGGCGGCATTCATGCCTGCCTTGAAGCTACCTGACATTCCCGGCTCCCGACAGGCCAGTGAGCCCTGGAAGAAGGCTTCGGGGTAAAATATGAATTTGCTCTCTCTAAACCAGGGGCTTCCGAGGCCGCCGCGGCGGTCCGCATGACAGGCTCTAGAGCGAAAGTGAACCTCGACGTGAGAACTCGCCTCCAGGTTAAGCCCTGAGTAGCCGTGCAGAAAGGGAGTCATGCAGCTGTTTCCACAAGTTCTCAGTCGCTTATGTGCTTTATTTTAAAGGAAGTACGCGTCCGGGGACTCCTAGGCCCCACGGGTGTGCATCGTTCTCCCTCCGAGGTCACTGAGTGCCTCCAGACACCTGTGGGCCGGCGGAGCAACGTCGAGGTCCATTGGTTGATCCCCCGGAGGACCTCTGTGCCTGCCGAGTGCTGGGCAGCAACACACTGCGCATTCCTTGAGGAGCGCTACATCTCCAGAGCCCTCGAACGCCCTCGGGACAACATGGCTAGTGAGTGCGAAGTGCCCAGGAAGACTCTGTCATGGCCCTTGTGTGAGCTGCCATGAGAGAACACTGTTCTTGGAACACTGCGAGGCCCGCCCCGTATCTGAAGTCACTCTGCTCGAGGAGAAAGTCAGCATCTTAGCACGCTGTGTCGCTACCGGCACACCCAGCATGAACCCATTCCTGGAAGTAAGGCCCTGATTCGCCGTGCAGAAGCGGAGGCATGCTGCAGCTTCCAGGAGGCGGTGGCCTCTGCTCTGCATGCCTTTAACGGCAGCACAGCTTTCTGGACACCTGGGAGGCTAGCCGGGGCACCCTGCTCCCGGCAGGAACACTGAGTACCCCCAGGTGCACCTGGGTCTGCTAAGCAACATCCAGGCCCGTAGCCCTTCAGAGCCCCCGTGTGCAGGCCGAGCGTAGGGAAACGCACTGCCCTCTCCTTCGGAGCAGCTTAGTTTCCTCCGCACTCGCACACGTTCACGAACACCGTTCTGGCACGTCCCACGTGGCGTGGAGTTCTTACGCGGTGCCCTAATCGGAGCTGCCCTCAGAGGAGCCCTCGTCTTCGCGTTCCATCCAGGACCTCCTGACTGAAGTCACCGGGCCTCCTAGAGGACGGCGGCTTGGGTTCTTACTGCACTTCAAGTCCTGTTCCTTCTGCGGCACTGCAGGCAGCCCCAGGCCCAGAGGAGCAGCTACGGCGTTCCTCGGTTGAGACAGTTCGCCGGATGCGGGACTCCCTACTTCGATAAGTTGATTCAGGGAAGGAAACACAGGGTAACCGGTGTCTCTTGGGACTCCTTAGAAGCCACAGGGATGTACGCTGAGTGTGCCCATGAAAACGGGGGCCTGTTGGAACTAGCCCTGCTTTTCCATTTTGAGGGCGGCATTCATGCCTGCCTTGAAGCTACCTGACATTCCCGGCTCCCGACAGGCCAGTGAGCCCTGGAAGAATGCTTCGGGGAAAATTATGAATTTGCTCTCTCTAAACCAGGGGCTTCCGTGGGCGCGGCGGCGGTCCGCATGACAGACTCTAGAGCGAAAGGGAACCTCGACGTGAGAACTCGCCTCCAGGTTAGGCCCTGAGTAGCTGTGCAGAAAGGGAGGCATGCAGCTGTTTCCACAAGTTCTCAGTCGCTTATGTGCTTTATTTTAAAGGAAGTACGCGTCCCGGGACTCCTAGGCCCCACGGGTGTGCATCGTTTTCCCTCCGAGGTCACTGAGTGCCTCCAGACACCTGTGGGCCAGAGGAGCAACGTCGAGGTCCGTTGGTTGATCCCCCGGAGGACCTCTGTGCCTGCCGTGTGCTGGGCAGCAACACACTGCGCATTCCTTGAGGAGCGCTACATCTCCAGAGCCCTCGAATGCCCTCGGGACAACATGGCTAGTGAGTGCGAAGTGCCCAGGAAGACTCTGTCATGGCCCTTGTGTGAGCTGCCATGAGAGAACACTGTGCTTGGAACACTGCGAGGCCCGCCCCGTATCTGAAGTCACTCTGCTCGAGGAGAAAGTCAGCATCTTAGCACGCTGTGTCGCTACCGGCACACCCAGCATGAACCCATGCCTGGAAGATAGGCCCTGATTCGCCGTGCAGAAGCGGAGGCGTGCTGCAGCTTCCAGGAGGCGGTGGCCTCTGCTCTGCATGCCTTTAACGGCAGCACAGCTTTCTGGACACCTGGGAGGCTAGCCGGGGCACCCTGCTCCCAGCAGGAACACTGAGTACCCCCAGGTGCACCTGGGTCTGCTAAGCAACATCCAGGCCCGTAGCCCTTCAGAGCCTCCTGTGTGCAGGCCGAGCGTAGAGAAACGCACTGCCCTCTCCTTCGGAGCAGCTTAGTTTCCTCCGCACTCGCACACGTTCGCGAACACCGTTCTGGCATGTCCCACATGGCCCGGAGGTCTTACGCGGTGCCCTAATCGGACCTGCCCTCAGAGGAGCCCTCGTCTTCGCGTTTCATCCAGGACCTCCTGACTGAAGTCACCGTGCCTCCTAGAGGACGGCGGCTTGGGTTTTTCCTGCACTTCAAGTCCTGTTCCTTCTGCGGCACTGCAGGCAGCACCAGGCCCAGAGGAGCAGCTACGGCGTTCCTCGGTTGAGACAGTTCGCCGGATGCGGGACTCCCTACTTCGATGTTAATTCAGGGAAGGAAACACAGGGTAACCGGTGTCTCTTGGGACTCCTTAGAAGCCACAGGGATGTACGCTGAGTGTGCCCATGAAAACGGGGGCCTGCTGGAACTAGCCCTGCTTTTCCATTTTGAGGGCGGCATTCATGCCTGCCTTGAAGCTACCTGACATTCCCGGCTCCCGACAGGTCAGTGAGCCCTGGAAGAAGGCTTTGGGGTAAAATATGAATTTGCTCTCTCTAAACCAGTGGCTTCCGTGGCCGCCGCGGCCGTCCGCATGACAGGCTCTAGAGCGAAAGTGAACCTCGACGTGAGAACTCGCCTCCAGGTTAGGCCCTGAGTAGCCGTGCAGAAAGGGAGTCATGCAGCTGTTTCCACAAGTTCTCAGTCGCTTATGTGCTTTATTTTAAAGGAAGTACGCGTCCGGGGACTCCTAGGCCCCACGGGTGTGCATCGTTCTCCCTCCGAGGTCACTGAGTGCCTCCAGACACCTGTGGGCCGGCGGAGCAACGTCGAGGTCCATTGGTTGATCCCCCGGAGGACCTCTGTGCCTGCCGAGTGCTGGGCAGCAACACACTGCGCATTCCTTGAGGAGCGCTACATCTCCAGAGCCCTCGAATGCCCTCGGGACAACATGGCTAGTGAGTGCGAAGTGCCCAGGAAGACTCTGTCATGGCCCTTGTGTGAGCTGCCATGAGAGAACACTGTGCTTGGAACACTGCGAGGCCCGCCCCGTATCTGAAGTCACTCTGCTCGAGGAGAAAGTCAGCATCTTAGCACGCTGTGTCGCTACCGGCACACCCAGCATGAACCCATTCCTGGAAGTAAGGCCCTGATTCGCCGTGCAGAAGCGGAGGCATGCTGCAGCTTCCAGGAGGCGGTGGCCTCTGCTCTGCATGCCTTTAACGGCAGCACAGCTTTCTGGACACCTGGGAGGCTAGCCGGGGCACCCTGCTCCCGGCAGGAACACTGAGTACCCCCAGGTGCACCTGGGTCTGCTAAGCAACATCCAGGCCCGTAGCCCTTCAGAGCCCCCTGTGTGCAGGCCGAGCGTAGGGAAACGCACTGCCCTCTCCTTCGGAGCAGCTTAGTTTCCTCCGCACTCGCACACGTTCGCGAACACCGTTCTGGCACGTCCCACGTGGCGTGGAGTTCTTACGCAGTGCCCTAATCGGAGCTGCCCTCAGAGGAGCCCTCGTCTTCGCGTTCCATCCAGGACCTCCTGACTGAAGTCACCGGGCCTCCTAGAGGACGGCGGCTTGGGTTCTTACTGCACTTCAAGTCCTGTTCCTTCTGCGGCACTGCAGGCAGCACCAGGCCCAGAGGAGCAGCTACGGCGTTCCTTGGTTGAGACAGTTCGCCGGATGCGGGACTCACTACTTCGATGTTAATTCAGGGAAGGAAACACAGGGTAACCGGTGTCTCTTGTGACTCCTTAGAAGCCATAGGGATGTACGCTGAGTGTGCCCATGAAAACGGGGGCCTGCTGGAACTAGCCCTGCTTTTCCATTTTGAGGGCGGCATTCATGCCTGCCTTGAAGCTACCTGACATTCCCGGCTCCCGACAGGCCAGTGAGCCCTGGAAGAAGGCTTCGGGGTAAAATATGAATTTGCTCTCTCTAAACCAGGGGCTTCCGAGGCCGCCGCGGCGGTCCGCATGACAGGCTCTAGAGCGAAAGTGAACCTCGACGTGAGAACTCGCCTCCAGGTTAAGCCCTGAGTAGCCGTGCAGAAAGGGAGTCATGCAGCTGTTTCCACAAGTTCTCAGTCGCTTATGTGCTTTATTTTAAAGGAAGTACGCGTCCGGGGACTCCTAGGCCCCACGGGTGTGCATCGTTCTCCCTCCGAGGTCACTGAGTGCCTCCAGACACCTGTGGGCCGGCGGAGCAACGTCGAGGTCCATTGGTTGATCCCCCGGAGGACCTCTGTGCCTGCCGAGTGCTGGGCAGCAACACACTGCGCATTCCTTGAGGAGCGCTACATCTCCAGAGCCCTCGAACGCCCTCGGGACAACATGGCTAGTGAGTGCGAAGTGCCCAGGAAGACTCTGTCATGGCCCTTGTGTGAGCTGCCATGAGAGAACACTGTTCTTGGAACACTGCGAGGCCCGCCCCGTATCTGAAGTCACTCTGCTCGAGGAGAAAGTCAGCATCTTAGCACGCTGTGTCGCTACCGGCACACCCAGCATGAACCCATTCCTGGAAGTAAGGACCTGATTCGCCGTGCAGAAGCGGAGGCATGCTGCAGCTTCCAGGAGGCGGTGGCCTCTGCTCTGCATGCCTTTAACGGCAGCACAGCTTTCTGGACACCTGGGAGGCTAGCCGGGGCACCCTGCTCCCGGCAGGAACACTGAGTACCCCCAGGTGCACCTGGGTCTGCTAAGCAACATCCAGGCCCGTAGCCCTTCAGAGCCCCCGTGTGCAGGCCGAGCGTAGGGAAACGCACTGCCCTCTCCTTCGGAGCAGCTTAGTTTCCTCCGCACTCGCACACGTTCACGAACACCGTTCTGGCACGTCCCACGTGGCGTGGAGTTCTTACGCGGTGCCCTAATCGGAGCTGCCCTCAGAGGAGCCCTCGTCTTCGCGTTCCATCCAGGACCTCCTGACTGAAGTCACCGGGCCTCCTAGAGGACGGCGGCTTGGGTTCTTACTGCACTTCAAGTCCTGTTCCTTCTGCGGCACTGCAGGCAGCCACAGGCCCAGAGGAGCAGCTACGGCGTTCCTCGGTTGAGACAGTTCGCCGGATGCGGGACTCCCTACTTCGATAAGTTGATTCAGGGAAGGAAACACAGGGTAACCGGTGTCTCTTGGGACTCCTTAGAAGCCACAGGGATGTACGCTGAGTGTGCCCATGAAAACGGGGGCCTGTTGGAACTAGCCCTGCTTTTCCATTTTGAGGGCGGCATTCATGCCTGCCTTGAAGCTACCTGACATTCCCGGCTCCCGACAGGCCAGTGAGCCCTGGAAGAATGCTTCGGGGAAAATTATGAATTTGCTCTCTCTAAACCAGGGGCTTCCGTGGGCGCGGCGGCGGTCCGCATGACAGACTCTAGAGCGAAAGGGAACCTCGACGTGAGAACTCGCCTCCAGGTTAGGCCCTGAGTAGCTGTGCAGAAAGGGAGGCATGCAGCTGTTTCCACAAGTTCTCAGTCGCTTATGTGCTTTATTTTAAAGGAAGTACGCGTCCCGGGACTCCTAGGCCCCACGGGTGTGCATCGTTTTCCCTCCGAGGTCACTGAGTGCCTCCAGACACCTGTGGGCCAGCGGAGCAACGTCGAGGTCCATTGGTTGATCCCCCGGAGGACCTCTGTGCCTGCCGTGTGCTGGGCAGCAACACACTGCGCATTCCTTGAGGAGCGCTACATCTCCAGAGCCCTCGAATGCCCTCGGGACAACATGGCTAGTGAGTGCGAAGTGCCCAGGAAGACTCTGTCATGGCCCTTGTGTGAGCTGCCATGAGAGAACACTGTGCTTGGAACACTGCGAGGCCCGCCCCGTATCTGAAGTCACTCTGCTCGAGGAGAAAGTCAGCATCTTAGCACGCTGTGTCGCTACCGGCACACCCAGCATGAACCCATGCCTGGAAGATAGGCCCTGATTCGCCGTGCAGAAGCGGAGGCGTGCTGCAGCTTCCAGGAGGCGGTGGCCTCTGCTCTGCATGCCTTTAACGGCAGCACAGCTTTCTGGACACCTGGGAGGCTAGCCGGGGCACCCTGCTCCCAGCAGGAACACTGAGTACCCCCAGGTGCACCTGGGTCTGCTAAGCAACATCCAGGCCCGTAGCCCTTCAGAGCCTCCTGTGTGCAGGCCGAGCGTAGAGAAACGCACTGCCCTCTCCTTCGGAGCAGCTTAGTTTCCTCCGCACTCGCACACGTTCGCGAACACCGTTCTGGCATGTCCCACATGGCCCGGAGGTCTTACGCGGTGCCCTAATCGGACCTGCCCTCAGAGGAGCCCTCGTCTTCGCGTTTCATCCAGGACCTCCTGACTGAAGTCACCGTGCCTCCTAGAGGACGGCGGCTTGGGTTTTTCCTGCACTTCAAGTCCTGTTCCTTCTGCGGCACTGCAGGCAGCACCAGGCCCAGAGGAGCAGCTACGGCGTTCCTCGGTTGAGACAGTTCGCCGGATGCGGGACTCCCTACTTCGATGTTAATTCAGGGAAGGAAACACAGGGTAACCGGTGTCTCTTGGGACTCCTTAGAAGCCACAGGGATGTACGCTGAGTGTGCCCATGAAAACGGGGGCCTGCTGGAACTAGCCCTGCTTTTCCATTTTGAGGGCGGCATTCATGCCTGCCTTGAAGCTACCTGACATTCCCGGCTCCCGACAGGCCAGTGATCCCTGCAAGAATGCTTCAGGGAAAATTATGAATTTGCTCTCTCTAAACCAGGGGCTTCCGTGGGCGCGGCGGCGGTCCGCATGACAGACTCTAGAGCGAAAGGGAACCTCGACGTGAGAACTCGCCTCCAGGTTAGGCCCTGAGTAGCCGTGCAGAAAGGGAGGCATGCAGCTGTTTCCACAAGTTCTCAGTCGCTTATGTGCTTTATTTTAAAGGAAGTACGCGTCCCGGGACTCCTAGGCCCCACGGGTGTGCATCGTTTTCCCTCCGAGGTCACTGAGTGCCTCCAGACACCTGTGGGCCGGCGGAGCAACGTCGAGGTCCATTGGTTGATCCCCCGGAGGACCTCTGTGCCTGCCGTGTGCTGGGCAGCAACACACTGCGCGTTCCTTGAGGAGCGCTACATCTCCAGAGCCCTCTAACGCCCTCGGGACAACATGGCTGGTGAGTGCGAAGTGCCCAGGAAGACTCTGTCATGGCCCTTGTGTGAGCTGCCATGAGAGAACACTGTGCTTGGAACACTGCGAGGCCCGCCCTCGTACCTGAAGTCACTCTGCTCGAGGAGAAAGTCAGCATCTTAGCACGCTGTGTCGCTAACGGCACACCCAGCATGAACCCATGCCTGGAAGTAAGGCCCTGATTCGCCATGCAGAAGCGGAGGCGTGCTGCAGCTTCCAGGAGGCGGTGGCCTCTGCTCTGCATGCCTTTAACGGCAGCACAGCTTTCTGGACACCTGGGAGGCTAGCCGGGGCACCCTGCTCCCGGCAG
Source organism: Pseudorca crassidens (assembly GCF_039906515.1). NCBI lineage: Eukaryota > Metazoa > Chordata > Mammalia > Artiodactyla > Delphinidae > Pseudorca > Pseudorca crassidens. The sequence goes on along the minus strand of NC_090308.1, from coordinate 91,264,442 downwards.
GAACACTGAGTACCCCCAGGTGCACCTGGGTCTGCTAAGCAACATCCAGGCCCGTAGCCCTTCAGAGCCCCCTGTGTGCAGGCCGAGCGTAGGGAAACGCACTGCCCTCTCCTTCGGAGCAGCTTAGTTTCCTCCGCACTCGCACACGTTCGCGAACACCGTTCTGGCACGTCCCACGTGGCGTGGAGTTCTTACGCGGTGCCCTAATCGGAGCTGCCCTCAGAGGAGCCCTCGTCTTCGCGTTCCATCCAGGACCTCCTGACTGAAGTCACCGGGCCTCCTAGAGGACGGCGGCTTGGGTTCTTACTGCACTTCAAGTCCTGTTCCTTCTGTGGCACTGCAGGCAGCCACAGGCCCAGAGGAGCAGCTACGGCGTTCCTCGGTTGAGACAGTTCGCCGGATGCGGGACTCCCTACTTCGATAAGTTGATTCAGGGAAGGAAACACAGGGTAACCGGTGTCTCTTGGGACTCCTTAGAAGCCACAGGGATGTACGCTGAGTGTGCCCATGAAAACGGGGGCCTGTTGGAACTAGCCCTGCTTTTCCATTTTGAGGGCGGCATTCATGCCTGCCTTGAAGCTACCTGACATTCCCGGCTCCCGACAGGCCAGTGAGCCCTGGAAGAATGCTTCGGGGAAAATTATGAATTTGCTCTCTCTAAACCAGGGGCTTCCGTTGGCGCGGCGGCCGTCCGCATGACAGACTCTAGAGCGAAAGGGAACCTCGACGTGAGAACTCGCCTCCAGGTTAGGCCCTGAGTAGCCGTGCAGAAAGGGAGGCATGCAGCTGTTTCCACAAGTTCTCAGTCGCTTATGTGCTTTATTTTAAAGGAAGTACGCGTCCCGGGACTCCTAGGCCCCACGGGTGTGCATCGTTTTCCCTCCGAAGTCACTGAGTGCCTCCAGACACCTGTGGGCCGGCGGAGCAACGTCGAGGTCCATTGGTTGATCCCCCGGAGGACCTCTGTGCCTGCCGTGTGCTGGGCAGCAACACACTGCGCGTTCCTTGAGGAGCGCTACATCTCCAGAGCCCTCTAACGCCCTCGGGACAACATGGCTGGTGAGTGCGAAGTGCCCAGGAAGACTCTGTCATGGCCCTTGTGTGAGCTGCCATGAGAGAACACTGTGCTTGGAACACTGCGAGGCCCGCCCTCGTACCTGAAGTCACTCTGCTCGAGGAGAAAGTCAGCATCTTAGCACGCTGTGTCGCTAACGGCACACCCAGCATGAACCCATGCCTGGAAGTAAGGCCCTGATTCGCCATGCAGAAGCGGAGGCGTGCTGCAGCTTCCAGGAGGCGGTGGCCTCTGCTCTGCATGCCTTTAACGGCAGCACAGCTTTCTGGACACCTGGGAGGCTAGCCGGGGCACCCTGCTCCCGGCAGGAACACTGAGTACCCCCAGGTGCACCTGGGTCTGCTAAGCAACATCCAGGCCCGTAGCCCTTCAGAGCCCCCTGTGTGCAGGCCGAGCGTAGGGAAACGCACTGCCCTCTCCTTCGGAGCAGCTTAGTTTCCTCCGCACTCGCACACGTTCGCGAACACCGTTCTGGCACGTCCCACGTGGCGTGGAGTTCTTACGCGGTGCCCTAATCGGAGCTGCCCTCAGAGGAGCCCTCGTCTTCGCGTTCCATCCAGGACCTCCTGACTGAAGTCACCGGGCCTCCTAGAGGACGGCGGCTTGGGTTCTTACTGCACTTCAAGTCCTGTTCCTTCTGTGGCACTGCAGGCAGCCACAGGCCCAGAGGAGCAGCTACGGCGTTCCTCGGTTGAGACAGTTCGCCGGATGCGGGACTCCCTACTTCGATAAGTTGATTCAGGGAAGGAAACACAGGGTAACCGGTGTCTCTTGGGACTCCTTAGAAGCCACAGGGATGTACGCTGAGTGTGCCCATGAAAACGGGGGCCTGTTGGAACTAGCCCTGCTTTTCCATTTTGAGGGCGGCATTCATGCCTGCCTTGAAGCTACCTGACATTCCCGGCTCCCGACAGGCCAGTGAGCCCTGGAAGAATGCTTCGGGGAAAATTATGAATTTGCTCTCTCTAAACCAGTGGCTTCCGTGGGCGCGGCGGCGGTCCGCATGACAGACTCTAGAGCGAAAGGGAACCTCGACGTGAGAACTCGCCTCCAGGTTAGGCCCTGAGTAGCCGTGCAGAAAGGGAGGCATGCAGCTGTTTCCACAAGTTCTCAGTCGCTTATGTGCTTTATTTTAAAGGAAGTACGCGTCCCGGGACTCCTAGGCCCCACGGGTGTGCATCGTTTTCCCTCCGAGGTCACTGAGTGCCTCCAGACACCTGTGGGCCAGCGGAGCAACGTCGAGGTCCATTGGTTGATCCCCCGGAGGACCTCTGTGCCTGCCGTGTGCTGGGCAGCAACACACTGCGCATTCCTTGAGGAGCGCTACATCTCCAGAGCCCTCGAATGCACTCGGGACAACATGGCTAGTGAGTGCAAAGTGCCCAGGAAGACTCTGTCATGGCCCTTGTGTGAGCTGCCATGAGAGAACACTGTGCTTGGAACACTGCGAGGCCCGCCCCGTATCTGAAGTCACTCTGCTCGAGGAGAAAGTCAGCATCTTAGCACGCTGTGTCGCTACCGGCACACCCAGCATGAACCCATGCCTGGAAGATAGGCCCTGATTCGCCGTGCAGAAGCGGAGGCGTGCTGCAGCTTCCAGGAGGCGGTGGCCTCTGCTCTGCATGCCTTTAACGGCAGCACAGCTTTCTGGACACCTGGGAGGCTAGCCGGGGCACCCTGCTCCCAGCAGGAACACTGAGTACCCCCAGGTGCACCTGGGTCTGCTAAGCAACATCCAGGCCCGTAGCCCTTCAGAGCCTCCTGTGTGCAGGCCGAGCGTAGAGAAACGCACTGCCCTCTCCTTCGGAGCAGCTTAGTTTCCTCCGCACTCGCACACGTTCGCGAACACCGTTCTGGCATGTCCCACATGGCCCGGAGGTCTTACGCGGTGCCCTAATCGGACCTGCCCTCAGAGGAGCCCTCGTCTTCGCGTTTCATCCAGGACCTCCTGACTGAAGTCACCGGGCCTCCTAGAGGACGGCGGCTTGGGTTTTTCCTGCACTTCAAGTCCTGTTCCTTCTGCGGCACTGCAGGCAGCACCAGGCCCAGAGGAGCAGCTACGGCGTTCCTCGGTTTAGACAGTTCGCCGGATGCGGGACTCCCTACTTCGATGTTAATTCAGGGAAGGAAACACAGGGTAACCGGTGTCTCTTGGGACTCCTTAGAAGCCACAGGGATGTACGCTGAGTGTGCCCATGAAAACGGGGGCCTGCTGGAACTAGCCCTGCTTTTCCATTTTGAGGGCGGCATTCATGCCTGCCTTGAAGCTACCTGACATTCCCGGCTCCCGACAGGCCAGTGAGCCCTGGAAGAATGCTTCGGGGAAAATTATGAATTTGCTCTCTCTAAACCAGTGGCTTCCGTGGGCGCGGCGGCGGTCCGCATGACAGACTCTAGAGCGAAAGGGAACCTCGACGTGAGAACTCGCCTCCAGGTTAGGCCCTGAGTAGCCGTGCAGAAAGGGAGGCATGCAGCTGTTTCCACAAGTTCTCAGTCGCTTATGTGCTTTATTTTAAAGGAAGTACGCGTCCCGGGACTCCTAGGCCCCACGGGTGTGCATCGTTTTCCCTCCGAGGTCACTGAGTGCCTCCAGACACCTGTGGGCCAGAGGAGCAACGTCGAGGTCCATTGGTTGATCCCCCGGAGGACCTCTGTGCCTGCCGTGTGCTGGGCAGCAACACACTGCGCATTCCTTGAGGAGCGCTACATCTCCAGAGCCCTCGAATGCACTCGGGACAACATGGCTAGTGAGTGCAAAGTGCCCAGGAAGACTCTGTCATGGCCCTTGTGTGAGCTGCCATGAGAGAACACTGTGCTTGGAACACTGCGAGGCCCGCCCCGTATCTGAAGTCACTCTGCTCGAGGAGAAAGTCAGCATCTTAGCACGCTGTGTCGCTACCGGCACACCCAGCATGAACCCATTCCTGGAAGATAGGCCCTGATTCGCCGTGCAGAAGCGGAGGCATGCTGCAGCTTCCAGGAGGCGGTGGCCTCTGCTCTGCATGCCTTTAACGGCAGCACAGCTTTCTGGACACCTGGGAGGCTAGCCGGGGCACCCTGCTCCCGGCAGGAACACTGAGTACCCCCAGGTGCACCTGGGTCTGCTAAGCAACATCCAGGCCCGTAGCCCTTCAGAGCCCCCTGTGTGCAGGCCGAGCATAGGGAAACGCACTGCCCTCTCCTTCGGAGCAGCTTAGTTTCCTCCGCACTCGCACACGTTCGCGAACACCGTTCTGGCACATCCCACGTGGCGTGGAGTTCTTACGCGGTGCCCTAATCGGAGCTGCCCTCAGAGGAGCCCTCGTCTTCGCGTTCCATCCAGGACCTCCTGACTGAAGTCACCGGGCCTCCTAGAGGACGGCAGCTTGGGTTCTTACTGCACTTCAAGTCCTGTTCCTTCTGCGGCACTGCAGGCAGCCCCAGGCCCAGAGGAGCAGCTACGGCGTTCCTCGGTTGAGACAGTTCGCCGGATGCGGGACTCCCTACTTCGATAAGTTGATTCAGGGAAGGAAACACAGGGTAACCGGTGTCTCTTGGGACTCCTTAGAAGCCACAGGGATGTACGCTGAGTGTGCCCATGAAAACGGGGGCCTGTTGGAACTAGCCCTGCTTTTCCATTTTGAGGGCGGCATTCATGCCTGCCTTGAAGCTACCTGACATTCCCGGCTCCCGACAGGCCAGTGAGCCCTGGAAGAATGCTTCGGGGAAAATTATGAATTTGCTCTCTCTAAACCAGGGGCTTCCGTTGGCGCGGCGGCGGTCCGCATGACAGACTCTAGAGCGAAAGGGAACCTCGACGTGAGAACTCGCCTCCAGGTTAGGCCCTGAGTAGCCGTGCAGAAAGGGAGGCATGCAGCTGTTTCCACAAGTTCTCAGTCGCTTATGTGCTTTATTTTAAAGGAAGTACGCGTCCCGGGACTCCTAGGCCCCACGGGTGTGCATCGTTTTCCCTCCGAAGTCACTGAGTGCCTCCAGACACCTGTGGGCCGGCGGAGCAACGTCGAGGTCCATTGGTTGATCCCCCGGAGGACCTCTGTGCCTGCCGTGTGCTGGGCAGCAACACACTGCGCGTTCCTTGAGGAGCGCTACATCTCCAGAGCCCTCTAACGCCCTCGGGACAACATGGCTGGTGAGTGCGAAGTGCCCAGGAAGACTCTGTCATGGCCCTTGTGTGAGCTGCCATGAGAGAACACTGTGCTTGGAACACTGCGAGGCCCGCCCTCGTACCTGAAGTCACTCTGCTCGAGGAGAAAGTCAGCATCTTAGCACGCTGTGTCGCTAACGGCACACCCAGCATGAACCCATTCCTGGAAGATAGGCCCTGATTCGCCATGCAGAAGCGGAGGCGTGCTGCAGCTTCCAGGAGGCGGTGGCCTCTGCTCTGCATGCCTTTAACGGCAGCACAGCTTTCTGGACACCTGGGAGGCTAGCCGGGGCACCCTGCTCCCGGCAGGAACACTGAGTACCCCCAGGTGCACCTGGGTCTGCTAAGCAACATCCAGGCCCGTAGCCCTTCAGAGCCCCCTGTGTGCAGGCCGAGCGTAGGGAAACGCACTGCCCTCTCCTTCGGAGCAGCTTAGTTTCCTCCGCACTCGCACACGTTCGCGAACACCGTTCTGGCACGTCCCACGTGGCGTGGAGTTCTTACGCGGTGCCCTAATCGGAGCTGCCCTCAGAGGAGCCCTCGTCTTCGCGTTCCATCCAGGACCTCCTGACTGAAGTCACCGGGCCTCCTAGAGGACGGCGGCTTGGATTCTTACTGCACTTCAAGTCCTGTTCCTTCTGCGGCACTGCAGGCAGCCACAGGCCCAGAGGAGCAGCTACGGCGTTCCTCGGTTGAGACAGTTCGCCGGATGCGGGACTCCCTACTTCGATAAGTTGATTCAGGGAAGGAAACACAGGGTAACCGGTGTCTCTTGGGACTCCTTAGAAGCCACAGGGATGTACGCTGAGTGTGCCCATGAAAACGGGGGCCTGTTGGAACTAGCCCTGCTTTTCCATTTTGAGGGCGGCATTCATGCCTGCCTTGAAGCTACCTGACATTCCCGGCTCCCGACAGGCCAGTGAGCCCTGGAAGAATGCTTCGGGGAAAATTATGAATTTGCTCTCTCTAAACCAGTGGCTTCCGTGGGCGCGGCGGCGGTCCGCATGACAGACTCTAGAGCGAAAGGGAACCTCGACGTGAGAACTCGCCTCCAGGTTAGGCCCTGAGTAGCCGTGCAGAAAGGGAGGCATGCAGCTGTTTCCACAAGTTCTCAGTCGCTTATGTGCTTTATTTTAAAGGAAGTACGCGTCCCGGGACTCCTAGGCCCCACGGGTGTGCATCGTTTTCCCTCCGAGGTCACTGAGTGCCTCCAGACACCTGTGGGCCAGCGGAGCAACGTCGAGGTCCATTGGTTGATCCCCCGGAGGACCTCTGTGCCTGCCGTGTGCTGGGCAGCAACACACTGCGCATTCCTTGAGGAGCGCTACATCTCCAGAGCCCTCGAATGCACTCGGGACAACATGGCTAGTGAGTGCAAAGTGCCCAGGAAGACTCTGTCATGGCCCTTGTGTGAGCTGCCATGAGAGAACACTGTGCTTGGAACACTGCGAGGCCCGCCCCGTATCTGAAGTCACTCTGCTCGAGGAGAAAGTCAGCATCTTAGCACGCTGTGTCGCTACCGGCACACCCAGCATGAACCCATGCCTGGAAGATAGGCCCTGATTCGCCGTGCAGAAGCGGAGGCGTGCTGCAGCTTCCAGGAGGCGGTGGCCTCTGCTCTGCATGCCTTTAACGGCAGCACAGCTTTCTGGACACCTGGGAGGCTAGCCGGGGCACCCTGCTCCCAGCAGGAACACTGAGTACCCCCAGGTGCACCTGGGTCTGCTAAGCAACATCCAGGCCCGTAGCCCTTCAGAGCCTCCTGTGTGCAGGCCGAGCGTAGAGAAACGCACTGCCCTCTCCTTCGGAGCAGCTTAGTTTCCTCCGCACTCGCACACGTTCGCGAACACCGTTCTGGCATGTCCCACATGGCCCGGAGGTCTTACGCGGTGCCCTAATCGGACCTGCCCTCAGAGGAGCCCTCGTCTTCGCGTTTCATCCAGGACCTCCTGACTGAAGTCACCGGGCCTCCTAGAGGACGGCGGCTTGGGTTTTTCCTGCACTTCAAGTCCTGTTCCTTCTGCGGCACTGCAGGCAGCACCAGGCCCAGAGGAGCAGCTACGGCGTTCCTCGGTTGAGACAGTTCGCCGGATGCGGGACTCCCTACTTCGATGTTAATTCAGGGAAGGAAACACAGGGTAACCGGTGTCTCTTGGGACTCCTTAGAAGCCACAGGGATGTACGCTGAGTGTGCCCATGAAAACGGGGGCCTGCTGGAACTAGCCCTGCTTTTCCATTTTGAGGGCGGCATTCATGCCTGCCTTGAAGCTACCTGACATTCCCGGCTCCCGACAGGCCAGTGAGCCCTGGAAGAAGGCTTCGGGGTAAAATATGAATTTGCTCTCTCTAAACCAGGGGCTTCCGTGGCCGCCGCGGCGGTCCGCATGACAGGCTCTAGAGCGAAAGTGAACCTCGACGTGAGAACTCGCCTCCAGGTTAGGCCCTGAGTAGCCGTGCAGAAAGGGAGTCATGCAGCTGTTTCCACAAGTTCTCAGTCGCTTATGTGCTTTATTTTAAAGGAAGTACGCGTCCGGGGACTCCTAGGCCCCACGGGTGTGCATCGTTCTCCCTCCGAGGTCACTGAGTGCCTCCAGACACCTGTGGGCCGGCGGAGCAACGTCGAGGTCCATTGGTTGATCCCCCGGAGGACCTCTGTGCCTGCCGAGTGCTGGGCAGCAACACACTGCGCATTCCTTGAGGAGCGCTACATCTCCAGAGCCCTCGAATGCCCTCGGGACAACATGGCTAGTGAGTGCGAAGTGCCCAGGAAGACTCTGTCATGGCCCTTGTGTGAGCTGCCATGAGAGAACACTGTGCTTGGAACACTGCGAGGCCCGCCCCGTATCTGAAGTCACTCTGCTCGAGGAGAAAGTCAGCATCTTAGCACGCTGTGTCGCTACCGGCACACCCAGCATGAACCCATTCCTAGAAGTAAGGCCCTGATTCGCCGTGCAGAAGCGGAGGCATGCTGCAGCTTCCAGGAGGCGGTGGCCTCTGCTCTGCATGCCTTTAACGGCAGCACAGCTTTCTGGACACCTGGGAGGCTAGCCGGGGCACCCTGCTCCCGGCAGGAACACTGAGTACCCCCAGGTGCACCTGGGTCTGCTAAGCAACATCCAGGCCCGTAGCCCTTCAGAGCCCCCTGTGTGCAGGCCGAGCGTAGGGAAACGCACTGCCCTCTCCTTCGGAGCAGCTTAGTTTCCTCCGCACTCGCACACGTTCGCGAACACCGTTCTGGCACGTCCCACGTGGCGTGGAGTTCTTACGCGGTGCCCTAATCGGAGCTGCCCTCAGAGGAGCCCTCGTCTTCGCGTTCCATCCAGGACCTCCTGACTGAAGTCACCGGGCCTCCTAGAGGACGGCGGCTTGGGTTCTTCCTGCACTTCAAGTCCTGTTCCTTCTGCGGCACTGCAGGCAGCCACAGGCCCAGAGGAGCAGCTACGGCGTTCCTCGGTTGAGACAGTTCGCCGGATGCGGGACTCCCTACTTCGATAAGTTGATTCAGGGAAGGAAACACAGGGTAACCCGTGTCTCTTGGGACTCCTTAGAAGCCACAGGGATGTACGCTGAGTGTGCCCATGAAAACGGGGGCCTGCTGGAACTAGCCCTGCTTTTCCATTTTGAGGGCGGCATTCATGCCTGCCTTGAAGCTACCTGACATTCCCGGCTCCCGACAGGCCAGTGAGCCCTGGAAGAAGGCTTCAGGGTAAAATATGAATTTGCTCTCTCTAAACCAGGGGCTTCCGTGGCCGCCGCGGCGGTCCGCATGACAGGCTCTAGAGCGAAAGTGAACCTCGACGTGAGAACTCGCCTCCAGGTTAGGCCCTGAGTAGCCGTGCAGAAAGGGAGTCATGCAGCTGTTTCCACAAGTTCTCAGTCGCTTATGTGCTTTATTTTAAAGGAAGTACGCGTCCGGGGACTCCTAGGCCCCACGGGTGTGCATCGTTGTCCCTCCGAGGTCACTGAGTGCCTCCAGACACCTGTGGGCCGGCGGAGCAACGTCGAGGTCCATTGGTTGATCCCCCGGAGGACCTCTGTGCCTGCCGAGTGCTGGGCAGCAACACACTGCGCATTCCTTGAGGAGCGCTACATCTCCAGAGCCCTCGAATGCCCTCGGGACAACATGGCTAGTGAGTGCGAAGTGCCCAGGAAGACTCTGTCATGGCCCTTGTGTGAGCTGCCATGAGAGAACACTGTGCTTGGAACACTGCGAGGCCCGCCCCGTATCTGAAGTCACTCTGCTCGAGGAGAAAGTCAGCATCTTAGCACGCTGTGTCGCTACCGGCACACCCAGCATGAACCCATGCCTGGAAGATAGGCCCTGATTCGCCGTGCAGAAGCGGAGGCGTGCTGCAGCTTCCAGGAGGCGGTGGCCTCTGCTCTGCATGCCTTTAACGGCAGCACAGCTTTCTGGACACCTGGGAGGCTAGCCGGGGCACCCTGCTCCCGGCAGGAACACTGAGTACCCCCAGGTGCACCTGGGTCTGCTAAGCAACATCCAGGCCCGTAGCCCTTCAGAGCCCCCTGTGTGCAGGCCGAGCGTAGGGAAACGCACTGCCCTCTCCTTCGGAGCAGCTTAGTTTCCTCCGCACTCGCACACGTTCGCGAACACCGTTCTGGCACGTCCCACGTGGCGTGGAGTTCTTACGCGGTGCCCTAATCGGAGCTGCCCTCAGAGGAGCCCTCGTCTTCGCGTTCCATCCAGGACCTCCTGACTGAAGTCACCGGGCCTCCTAGAGGACGGCGGCTTGGGTTCTTACTGCACTTCAAGTCCTGTTCCTTCTGCGGCACTGCAGGCAGCCCCAGGCCCAGAGGAGCAGCTACGGCGTTCCTCGGTTGAGACAGTTCGCCGGATGCGGGACTCCCTACTTCGATAAGTTGATTCAGGGAAGGAAACACAGGGTAACCGGTGTCTCTTGGGACTCCTTAGAAGCCACAGGGATGTACGCTGAGTGTGCCCATGAAAACGGGGGCCTGTTGGAACTAGCCCTGCTTTTCCATTTTGAGGGCGGCATTCATGCCTGCCTTGAAGCTACCTGACATTCCCGGCTCCCGACAGGCCAGTGAGCCCTGGAAGAATGCTTCGGGGAAAATTATGAGTTTGCTCTCTCTAAACCAGGGGCTTCCGTGGTCGCAGCTAGGTCCGCATGACAGGCTCTAGAGCGAAAGGGAACCTCGACGTGAGAACTCGCCTCCAGCTTAGGCCTTGAGTAGCCATGCAGAAAGGGAGGCATGCAGCTGTTTCCACGAGTTCTCAGTCGCTTATGTCCTTTAGTTTAAAGGAAGTACGCGTCCGGAGACTCCTAGGCTCCACGGGTGTGCATCGTTTTCCCTCCGAGGTCACTGAGTGCCTCCAGACACCTGTGGGCCGGCGGAGCAACGTCGAGGTCCATTGGTTGATCCCCCGGAGGACCTCTGTGCCTGCCGAGTGCTGGGCAGCAACACACTGCGCATTCCTTGAGGAGCGCTACATCTCCAGAGCCCTCGAATGCCCTCGGGACAACATGGCTAGTGAGTGCGAAGTGCCCAGGAAGACTCTGTCATGGCCCTTGTGTGAGCTGCCATGAGAGAACACTGTGCTTGGAACACTGCGAGGCCCGCCCCGTATCTGAAGTCACTCTGCTCGAGGAGAAAGTCAGCATCTTAGCACGCTGTGTCGCTACCGGCACACCCAGCATGAACCCATGCCTGGAAGATAGGCCCTGATTCGCCGTGCAGAAGCGGAGGCGTGCTGCAGCTTCCAGGAGGCGGTGGCCTCTGCTCTGCATGCCTTTAACTGCAGCACAGCTTTCTGGACACCTGGGAGGCTAGCCGGGGCACCCTGCTCCCGGCAGGAACACTGAGTACCCCCAGGTGCACCTGGGTCTGCTAAGCAACATCCAGGCCCGTAGCCCTTCAGAGCCTCCTGTGTGCAGGCCGAGCGTAGAGAAACGCACTGCCCTCTCCTTCGGAGCAGCTTAGTTTCCTCCGCACTCGCACACGTTCGCGAACACCGTTCTGGCATGTCCCACATGGCCCGGAGGTCTTACGCGGTGCCCTAATCGGACCTGCCCTCAGAGGAGCCCTCGTCTTCGCGTTTCATCCAGGACCTCCTGACTGAAGTCACCGTGCCTCCTAGAGGACGGCGGCTTGGGTTTTTCCTGCACTTCAAGTCCTGTTCCTTCTGCGGCACTGCAGGCAGCCCCAGGCCCAGAGGAGCAGCTACGGCGTTCCTCGGTTGAGACAGTTCGCCGGATGCGGGACTCCCTACTTCGATGTTAATTCAGGGAAGGAAACACAGGGTAACCGGTGTCTCTTGGGACTCCTTAGAAGCCACAGGGATGTACGCTGAGTGTGCCCATGAAAACGGGGGCCTGCTGGAACTAGCCCTGCTTTTCCATTGTGAGGGCGGCATTCATGCCTGCCTTGAAGCTACCTGACATTCCCGGCTCCCGACAGGCCAGTGAGCCCTGGAAGAAGGCTTCGGGGTAAAATATGAATTTGCTCTCTCTAAACCAGGGGCTTCCGTGGCCGCCGCGGCGGTCCGCATGACAGGCTCTAGAGCGAAAGTGAACCTCGACGTGAGAACTCGCCTCCAGGTTAGGCCCTGAGTAGCCGTGCAGAAAGGGAGTCATGCAGCTGTTTCCACAAGTTCTCAGTCGCTTATGTGCTTTATTTTAAAGGAAGTACGCGTCCGGGGACTCCTAGGCCCCACGGGTGTGCATCGTTCTCCCTCCGAGGTCACTGAGTGCCTCCAGACACCTGTGGGCCGGCGGAGCAACGTCGAGGTCCATTGGTTGATCCCCCGGAGGACCTCTGTGCCTGCCGAGTGCTGGGCAGCAACACACTGCGCATTCCTTGAGGAGCGCTACATCTCCAGAGCCCTCGAATGCCCTCGGGACAACATGGCTAGTGAGTGCGAAGTGCCCAGGAAGACTCTGTCATGGCCCTTGTGTGAGCTGCCATGAGAGAACACTGTGCTTGGAACACTGCGAGGCCCGCCCCGTATCTGAAGTCACTCTGCTCGAGGAGAAAGTCAGCATCTTAGCACGCTGTGTCGCTACCGGCACACCCAGCATGAACCCATTCCTGGAAGTAAGGCCCTGATTCGCCGTGCAGAAGCAGAGGCATGCTGCAGCTTCCAGGAGGCGGTGGCCTCTGCTCTGCATGCCTTTAACGGCAGCACAGCTTTCTGGACACCTGGGAGGCTAGCCGGGGCACCCTGCTCCCGGCAGGAACACTGAGTACCCCCAGGTGCACCTGGGTCTGCTAAGCAACATCCAGGCCCGTAGCCCTTCAGAGCCCCCTGTGTGCAGGCCGAGCGTAGGGAAACGCACTGCCCTCTCCTTCGGAGCAGCTTAGTCTCCTCCGCACTCGCACACGTTCGCGAACACCGTTCTGGCACGTCCCACGTGGCGTGGAGTTCTTACGCGGTGCCCTAATCGGAGCTGCCCTCAGAGGAGCCCTCGTCTTCGCGTTTCATCCAGGACCTCCTGACTGAAGTCACTGGGCCTCCTAGAGGACGGCGGCTTGGGTTCCTACTGCACTTCAAGTCCTGTTCCTTCTGTGGCACTGCAGGCAGCCCCAGGCCCAGAGGAGCAGCTACGGCGTTCCTCGGTTGAGACAGTTCGCCGGATGCGGGACTCCCTACTTCGATAAGTTAATTCAGGGAAGGAAACACAGGGTAACCGGTGTCTCTTGGGACTCCTTAGAAGCCACAGGGATGTACGCTGAGTGTGCCCATGAAAACGGGGGCCTGCTGGAACTAGCCCTGCTTTCCCATTTTGAGGGCGGCATTCATGCCTGCCTTGAAGCTACCTGACATTCCCGGCTCCCGACAGGCCAGTGAGCCCTGGAAGAATGCTTCGGGGAAAATTATGAGTTTGCTCTCTCTAAACCAGGGGCTTCCGTGGTCGCAGCTAGGTCCGCATGACAGGCTCTAGAGCGAAAGGGAACCTCGACGTGAGAACTCGCCTCCAGCTTAGGCCTTGAGTAGCCATGCAGAAAGGGAGGCATGCAGCTGTTTCCACGAGTTCTCAGTCGCTTATGTCCTTTAGTTTAAAGGAAGTACGCGTCCGGAGACTCCTAGGCTCCACGGGTGTGCATCGTTTTCCCTCCGAGGTCACTGAGTGCCTCCAGACACCTGTGGGCCGGCGGAGCAACGTCGAGGTCCATTGGTTGATCCCCCGGAGGACCTCTGTGCCTGCCGAGTGCTGGGCAGCAACACACTGCGCATTCCTTGAGGAGCGCTACATCTCCAGAGCCCTCGAATGCCCTCGGGACAACATGGCTAGTGAGTGCGAAGTGCCCAGGAAGACTCTGTCATGGCCCTTGTGTGAGCTGCCATGAGAGAACACTGTGCTTGGAACACTGCGAGGCCCGCCCCATATCTGAAGTCACTCTGCTCGAGGAGAAAGTCAGCATCTTAGCACGCTGTGTCGCTACCGGCACACCCAGCATGAACCCATGCCTGGAAGATAGGCCCTGATTCGCCGTGCAGAAGCGGAGGCGTGCTGCAGCTTCCAGGAGGTGGTGGCCTCTGCTCTGCATGCCTTTAACGGCAGCACAGCTTTCTGGACACCTGGGAGGCTAGCCGGGGCACCCTGCTCCCGGCAGGAACACTGAGTACCCCCAGGTGCACCTGGGTCTGCTAAGCAACATCCAGGCCCGTAGCCCTTCAGAGCCTCCTGTGTGCAGGCCGAGCGTAGAGAAACGCACTGCCCTCTCCTTCGGAGCAGCTTAGTTTCCTCCGCACTCGCACACGTTCGCGAACACCGTTCTGGCATGTCCCACATGGCCCGGAGGTCTTACGCGGTGCCCTAATCGGACCTGCCCTCAGAGGAGCCCTCGTCTTCGCGTTTCATCCAGGACCTCCTGACTGAAGTCACCGTGCCTCCTAGAGGACGGCGGCTTGGGTTTTTCCTGCACTTCAAGTCCTGTTCCTTCTGCGGCACTGCAGGCAGCCCCAGGCCCAGAGGAGCAGCTACGGCGTTCCTCGGTTGAGACAGTTCGCCGGATGCGGGACTCCCTACTTCGATGTTAATTCAGGGAAGGAAACACAGGGTAACCGGTGTCTCTTGGGACTCCTTAGAAGCCACAGGGATGTACGCTGAGTGTGCCCATGAAAACGGGGGCCTGCTGGAACTAGCCCTGCTTTTCCATTGTGAGGGCGGCATTCATGCCTGCCTTGAAGCTACCTGACATTCCCGGCTCCCGACAGGCCAGTGAGCCCTGGAAGAAGGCTTCGGGGTAAAATATGAATTTGCTCTCTCTAAACCAGGGGCTTCCGTGGCCGCCGCGGCGGTCCGCATGACAGGCTCTAGAGCGAAAGTGAACCTCGACGTGAGAACTCGCCTCCAGGTTAGGCCCTGAGTAGCCGTGCAGAAAGGGAGTCATGCAGCTGTTTCCACAAGTTCTCAGTCGCTTATGTGCTTTATTTTAAAGGAAGTACGCGTCCGGGGACTCCTAGGCCCCACGGGTGTGCATCGTTCTCCCTCCGAGGTCACTGAGTGCCTCCAGACACCTGTGGGCCGGCGGAGCAACGTCGAGGTCCATTGGTTGATCCCCCGGAGGACCTCTGTGCCTGCCGAGTGCTGGGCAGCAACACACTGCGCATTCCTTGAGGAGCGCTACATCTCCAGAGCCCTCGAATGCCCTCGGGACAACATGGCTAGTGAGTGCGAAGTGCCCAGGAAGACTCTGTCATGGCCCTTGTGTGAGCTGCCATGAGAGAACACTGTGCTTGGAACACTGCGAGGCCCGCCCCGTATCTGAAGTCACTCTGCTCGAGGAGAAAGTCAGCATCTTAGCACGCTGTGTCGCTACCGGCACACCCAGCATGAACCCATTCCTGGAAGGAAGGCCCTGATTCGCCGTGCAGAAGCGGAGGCATGCTGCAGCTTCCAGGAGGCGGTGGCCTCTGCTCTGCATGCCTTTAACGGCAGCACAGCTTTCTGGACACCTGGGAGGCTAGCCGGGGCACCCTGCTCCCGGCAGGAACACTGAGTACCCCCAGGTGCACCTGGGTCTGCTAAGCAACATCCAGGCCCGTAGCCCTTCAGAGCCCCCTGTGTGCAGGCCGAGCGTAGGGAAACGCACTGCCCTCTCCTTCGGAGCAGCTTAGTCTCCTCCGCACTCGCACACGTTCGCGAACACCGTTCTGGCACGTCCCACGTGGCGTGGAGTTCTTACGCGGTACCCTAATCGGAGCTGCCCTCAGAGGAGCCCTCGTCTTCGCGTTCCATCCAGGACCTCCTGACTGAAGTCACCGGGCCTCCTAGAGGACGGCGGCTTGGGTTCTTACTGCACTTCAAGTCCTGTTCCTTCTGCGGCACTGCAGGCAGCCCCAGGCCCAGAGGAGCAGCTACGGCGTTCCTCGGTTGAGACAGTTCGCCGGATGCGGGACTCCCTACTTCGATAAGTTGATTCAGGGAAGGAAACACAGGGTGACCGGTGTCTCTTGGGACTCCTTAGAAGCCACAGGGATGTACGCTGAGTGTGCCCATGAAAACGGGGGCCTGTTGGAACTAGCCCTGCTTTTCCATTTTGAGGGCGGCATTCATGCCTGCCTTGAAGCTACCTGACATTCCCGGCTCCCGACAGGCCAGTGAGCCCTGGAAGAATGCTTCGGGGAAAATTATGAGTTTGCTCTCTCTAAACCAGGGGCTTCCGTGGTCGCAGCTAGGTCCGCATGACAGGCTCTAGAGCGAAAGGGAACCTCGACGTGAGAACTCGCCTCCAGGTTAGGCCTTGAGTAGCCATGCAGAAAGGGAGGCATGCAGCTGTTTCCACGAGTTCTCAGTCGCTTATGTCCTTTAGTTTAAAGGAAGTACGCGTCCGGAGACTCCTAGGCCCCACGGGTGTGCATCGTTTTCCCTCCGAGGTCACTGAGTGCCTCCAGACACCTGTGGGCCGGCGGAGCAACGTCGAGGTCCATTGGTTGATCCCCCGGAGGACCTCTGTGCCTGCCGAGTGCTGGGCAGCAACACACTGCGCATTCCTTGAGGAGCGCTACATCTCCAGAGCCCTCGAATGCCCTCGGGACAACATGGCTAGTGAGTGCGAAGTGCCCAGGAAGACTCTGTCATGGCCCTTGTGTGAGCTGCCATGAGAGAACACTGTGCTTGGAACACTGCGAGGCCCGCCCCGTATCTGAAGTCACTCTGCTCGAGGAGAAAGTCAGCATCTTAGCACGCTGTGTCGCTACCGGCACACCCAGCATGAACCCATGCCTGGAAGATAGGCCCTGATTCGCCGTGCAGAAGCGGAGGCGTGCTGCAGCTTCCAGGAGGCGGTGGCCTCTGCTCTGCATGCCTTTAACGGCAGCACAGCTTTCTGGACACCTGGGAGGCTAGCCGGGGCACCCTGCTCCCGGCAGGAACACTGAGTACCCCCAGGTGCACCTGGGTCTGCTAAGCAACATCCAGGCCCGTAGCCCTTCAGAGCCCCCTGTGTGCAGGCCGAGCGTAGGGAAACGCACTGCCCTCTCCTTCGGAGCAGCTTAGTTTCCTCCGCACTCGCACACGTTCGCGAACACCGTTCTGGCACGTCCCACGTGGCGTGGAGTTCTTACGCGGTGCCCTAATCGGAGCTGCCCTCAGAGGAGCCCTCGTCTTCGCGTTCCATCCAGGACCTCCTGACTGAAGTCACCGGGCCTCCTAGAGGACGGCGGCTTGGGTTCTTACTGCACTTCAAGTCCTGTTCCTTCTGCGGCACTGCAGGCAGCCCCAGGCCCAGAGGAGCAGCTACGGCGTTCCTCGGTTGAGACAGTTCGCCGGATGCGGGACTCCCTACTTCGATAAGTTGATTCAGGGAAGGAAACACAGGGTAACCGGTGTCTCTTGGGACTCCTTAGAAGCCACAGGGATGTACGCTGAGTGTGCCCATGAAAACGGGGGCCTGTTGGAACTAGCCCTGCTTTTCCATTTTGAGGGCGGCATTCATGCCTGCCTTGAAGCTACCTGACATTCCCGGCTCCCGACAGGCCAGTGAGCCCTGGAAGAATGCTTCGGGGAAAATTATGAATTTGCTCTCTCTAAACCAGGGGCTTCCGTGGGCGCGGCGGCGGTCCGCATGACAGACTCTAGAGCGAAAGGGAACCTCGACGTGAGAACTCGCCTCCAGGTTAGGCCCTGAGTAGCCGTGCAGAAAGGGAGGCATGCAGCTGTTTCCACAAGTTCTCAGTCGCTTATGTGCTTTATTTTAAAGGAAGTACGCGTCCCGGGACTCCTAGGCCCCACGGGTGTGCATCGTTTTCCCTCCGAGGTCACTGAGTGCCTCCAGACACCTGTGGGCCGGCGGAGCAACGTCGAGGTCCATTGGTTGATCCCCCGGAGGACCTCTGTGCCTGCCGTGTGCTGGGCAGCAACACACTGCGCATTCCTTGAGGAGCGCTACATCTCCAGAGCCCTCGAATGCCCTCGGGACAACATGGCTAGTGAGTGCGAAGTGCCCAGGAAGACTCTGTCATGGCCCTTGTGTGAGCTGCCATGAGAGAACACTGTGCTTGGAACACTGCGAGGCCCGCCCCGTATCTGAAGTCACTCTGCTCGAGGAGAAAGTCAGCATCTTAGCATGCTGTGTCGCTACCGGCACACCCAGCATGAACCCATTCCTGGAAGTAAGGCCCTGATTCGCCGTGCAGAAGCGGAGGCATGCTGCAGCTTCCAGGAGGCGGTGGCCTCTGCTCTGCATGCCTTTAACGGCAGCACAGCTTTCTGGACACCTGGGAGGCTAGCCGGGGCACCCTGCTCCCGGCAGGAACACTGAGTACCCCCAGGTGCACCTGGGTCTGCTAAGCAACATCCAGGCCCGTAGCCCTTCAGAGCCCCCTGTGTGCAGGCCGAGCGTAGGGAAACGCACTGCCCTCTCCTTCGGAGCAGCTTAGTCTCCTCCGCACTCGCACACGTTCGCGAACACCGTTCTGGCACATCCCACGTGGCGTGGAGTTCTTACGCGGTGCCCTAATCGGACCTGCCCTCAGAGGAGCCCTCGTCTTCGCGTTTCATCCAGGACCTCCTGACTGAAGTCACTGGGCCTCCTAGAGGACGGCGGCTTGGGTTCCGACTGCACTTCAAGTCCTGTTCCTTCTGCGGCACTGCAGGCAGCCCCAGGCCCAGAGGAGCAGCTACGGCGTTCCTCGGTTGAGACAGTTCGCCGGATGCGGGACTCCCTACTTCGATAAGTTAATTCAGGGAAGGAAACACAGGGTAACCGGTGTCTCTTGGGACTCCTTAGAAGCCACAGGGATGTACGCTGAGTGTGCCCATGAAAACGGGGGCCTGTTGGAACTAGCCCTGCTTTCCCATTTTGAGGGCGGCATTCATGCCTGCCTTGAAGCTACCTGACATTCCCGGCTCCCGACAGGCCAGTGAGCCCTGGAAGAATGCTTCGGGGAAAATTATGAGTTTGCTCTCTCTAAACCAGGGGCTTCCGTGGTCGCAGCTAGGTCCGCATGACAGGCTCTAGAGCGAAAGGGAACCTCGACGTGAGAACTCGCCTCCAGGTTAGGCCTTGAGTAGCCATGCAGAAAGGGAGGCATGCAGCTGTTTCCACGAGTTCTCAGTCGCTTATGTCCTTTAGTTTAAAGGAAGTACGCGTCCGGAGACTCCTAGGCCCCACGGGTGTGCATCGTTTTCCCTCCGAGGTCACTGAGTGCCTCCAGACACCTGTGGGCCGGCGGAGCAACGTCGAGGTCCATTGGTTGATCCCCCGGAGGACCTCTGTGCCTGCCGAGTGCTGGGCAGCAACACACTGCGCATTCCTAGAGGAGCGCTACATCTCCAGAGCCCTCGAATGCCCTCGGGACAACATGGCTAGTGAGTGCGAAGTGCCCAGGAAGACTCTGTCATGGCCCTTGTGTGAGCTGCCATGAGAGAACACTGTGCTTGGAACACTGCGAGGCCCGCCCCGTATCTGAAGTCACTCTGCTCGAGGAGAAAGTCAGCATCTTAGCACGCTGTGTCGCTACCGGCACACCCAGCATGAACCCATGCCTGGAAGATAGGCCCTGATTCGCCGTGCAGAAGCGGAGGCGTGCTGCAGCTTCCAGGAGGCGGTGGCCTCTGCTCTGCATGCCTTTAACGGCAGCACAGCTTTCTGGACACCTGGGAGGCTAGCCGGGGCACCCTGCTCCCGGCAGGAACACTGAGTACCCCCAGGTGCACCTGGGTCTGCTAAGCAACATCCAGGCCCGTAGCCCTTCAGAGCCTCCTGTGTGCAGGCCGAGCGTAGAGAAACGCACTGCCCTCTCCTTCGGAGCAGCTTAGTTTCCTCCGCACTCGCACACGTTCGCGAACACCGTTCTGGCATGTCCCACATGGCCCGGAGGTCTTACGCGGTGCCCTAATCGGACCTGCCCTCAGAGGAGCCCTCGTCTTCGCGTTTCATCCAGGACCTCCTGACTGAAGTCACCGTGCCTCCTAGAGGACGGCGGCTTGGGATTTTCCTGCACTTCAAGTCCTGTTCCTTCTGCGGCACTGCAGGCAGCACCAGGCCCAGAGGAGCAGCTACGGCGTTCCTCGGTTGAGACAGTTCGCCGGATGCGGGACTCCCTACTTCGATGTTAATTCAGGGAAGGAAACACAGGGTAACCGGTGTCTCTTGGGACTCCTTAGAAGCCACAGGGATGTACGCTGAGTGTGCCCATGAAAACGGGGGCCTGCTGGAACTAGCCCTGCTTTTCCATTTTGAGGGCGGCATTCATGCCTGCCTTGAAGCTACCTGACATTCCCGGCTCCCGACAGGCCAGTGAGCCCTGGAAGAAGGCTTTGGGGTAAAATATGAATTTGCTCTCTCTAAACCAGTGGCTTCCGTGGCCGCCGCGGCGGTCCGCATGACAGGCTCTAGAGCGAAAGTGAACCTCGACGTGAGAACTCGCCTCCAGGTTAGGCCCTGAGTAGCCGTGCAGAAAGGGAGTCATGCAGCTGTTTCCACAAGTTCTCAGTCGCTTATGTGCTTTATTTTAAAGGAAGTACGCGTCCGGGGACTCCTAGGCCCCACGGGTGTGCATCGTTCTCCCTCCGAGGTCACTGAGTGCCTCCAGACACCTGTGGGCCGGCGGAGCAACGTCGAGGTCCATTGGTTGATCCCCCGGAGGACCTCTGTGCCTGCCGAGTGCTGGGCAGCAACACACTGCGCATTCCTTGAGGAGCGCTACATCTCCAGAGCCCTCGAATGCCCTCGGGACAACATGGCTAGTGAGTGCGAAGTGCCCAGGAAGACTCTGTCATGGCCCTTGTGTGAGCTGCCATGAGAGAACACTGTTCTTGGAACACTGCGAGGCCCGCCCCGTATCTGAAGTCACTCTGCTCGAGGAGAAAGTCAGCATCTTAGCACGCTGTGTCGCTACCGGCACACCCAGCATGAACCCATTCCTGGAAGTAAGGCCCTGATTCGCCGTGCAGAAGTGGAGGCATGCTGCAGCTTCCAGGAGGCGGTGGCCTCTGCTCTGCATGCCTTTAACGGCAGCACAGCTTTCTGGACACCTGGGAGGCTAGCCGGGGCACCCTGCTCCCGGCAGGAACACTGAGTACCCCCAGGTGCACCTGGGTCTGCTAAGCAACATCCAGGCCCGTAGCCCTTCAGAGCCCCCTGTGTGCAGGCCGAGCGTAGGGAAACGCACTGCCCTCTCCTTCGGAGCAGCTTAGTTTCCTCCGCACTCGCACACGTTCGCGAACACCGTTCTGGCACGTCCCACGTGGCGTGGAGTTCTTACGCAGTGCCCTAATCGGAGCTGCCCTCAGAGGAGCCCTCGTCTTCGCGTTCCATCCAGGACCTCCTGACTGAAGTCACCGGGCCTCCTAGAGGACGGCGGCTTGGGTTCTTACTGCACTTCAAGTCCTGTTCCTTCTGCGGCACTGCAGGCAGCACCAGGCCCAGAGGAGCAGCTACGGCGTTCCTTGGTTGAGACAGTTCGCCGGATGCGGGACTCACTACTTCGATGTTAATTCAGGGAAGGAAACACAGGGTAACCGGTGTCTCTTGTGACTCCTTAGAAGCCATAGGGATGTACGCTGAGTGTGCCCATGAAAACGGGGGCCTGCTGGAACTAGCCCTGCTTTTCCATTTTGAGGGCGGCATTCATGCCTGCCTTGAAGCTACCTGACATTCCCGGCTCCCGACAGGCCAGTGAGCCCTGGAAGAATGCTTCGGGGAAAATTATGAATTTGCTCTCTCTAAACCAGGGGCTTCCGTGGGCGCGGCGGCGGTCCGCATGACAGACTCTAGAGCGAAAGGGAACCTCGACGTGAGAACTCGCCTCCAGGTTAGGCCCTGAGTAGCTGTGCAGAAAGGGAGGCATGCAGCTGTTTCCACAAGTTCTAAGTCGCTTATGTGCTTTATTTTAAAGGAAGTACGCGTCCCGGGACTCCTAGGCCCCACGGGTGTGCATCGTTTTCCCTCCGAGGTCACTGAGTGCCTCCAGACACCTGTGGGCCAGCGGAGCAACGTCGAGGTCCGTTGGTTGATCCCCCGGAGGACCTCTGTGCCTGCCGTGTGCTGGGCAGCAACACACTGCGCATTCCTTGAGGAGCGCTACATCTCCAGAGCCCTCGAATGCCCTCGGGACAACATGGCTAGTGAGTGCGAAGTGCCCAGGAAGACTCTGTCATGGCCCTTGTGTGAGCTGCCATGAGAGAACACTGTGCTTGGAACACTGCGAGGCCCGCCCCGTATCTGAAGTCACTCTGCTCGAGGAGAAAGTCAGCATCTTAGCACGCTGTGTCGCTACCGGCACACCCAGCATGAACCCATGCCTGGAAGATAGGCCCTGATTCGCCGTGCAGAAGCGGAGGCGTGCTGCAGCTTCCAGGAGGCGGTGGCCTCTGCTCTGCATGCCTTTAACGGCAGCACAGCTTTCTGGACACCTGGGAGGCTAGCCGGGGCACCCTGCTCCCAGCAGGAACACTGAGTACCCCCAGGTGCACCTGGGTCTGCTAAGCAACATCCAGGCCCGTAGCCCTTCAGAGCCTCCTGTGTGCAGGCCGAGCGTAGAGAAACGCACTGCCCTCTCCTTCGGAGCAGCTTAGTTTCCTCCGCACTCGCACACGTTCGCAAACAGCGTTCTGGCATGTCCCACATGGCCCGGAGGTCTTACGCGGTGCCCTAATCGGACCTGCCCTCAGAGGAGCCCTCGTCTTCGCGTTTCATCCAGGACCTCCTGACTGAAGTCACCGTGCCTCCTAGAGGACGGCGGCTTGGGTTTTTCCTGCACTTCAAGTCCTGTTCCTTCTGCGGCACTGCAGGCAGCACCAGGCCCAGAGGAGCAGCTACGGCGTTCCTCGGTTGAGACAGTTCGCCGGATGCGGGACTCCCTACTTCGATGTTAATTCAGGGAAGGAAACACAGGGTAACCGGTGTCTCTTGGGACTCCTTAGAAGCCACAGGGATGTACGCTGAGTGTGCCCATGAAAACGGGGGCCTGCTGGAACTAGCCCTGCTTTTCCATTTTGAGGGCGGCATTCATGCCTGCCTTGAAGCTACCTGACATTCCCGGCTCCCGACAGGCCAGTGAGCCCTGGAAGAAGGCTTTGGGGTAAAATATGAATTTGCTCTCTCTAAACCAGTGGCTTCCGTGGCCGCCGCGGCGGTCCGCATGACAGGCTCTAGAGCGAAAGTGAACCTCGACGTGAGAACTCGCCTCCAGGTTAGGCCCTGAGTAGCCGTGCAGAAAGGGAGTCATGCAGCTGTTTCCACAAGTTCTCAGTCGCTTATGTGCTTTATTTTAAAGGAAGTACGCGTCCGGGGACTCCTAGGCCCCACGGGTGTGCATCGTTCTCCCTCCGAGGTCACTGAGTGCCTCCAGACACCTGTGGGCCGGCGGAGCAACGTCGAGGTCCATTGGTTGATCCCCCGGAGGACCTCTGTGCCTGCCGAGTGCTGGGCAGCAACACACTGCGCATTCCTTGAGGAGCGCTACATCTCCAGAGCCCTCGAATGCCCTCGGGACAACATGGCTAGTGAGTGCGAAGTGCCCAGGAAGACTCTGTCATGGCCCTTGTGTGAGCTGCCATGAGAGAACACTGTTCTTGGAACACTGCGAGGCCCGCCCCGTATCTGAAGTCACTCTGCTCGAGGAGAAAGTCAGCATCTTAGCACGCTGTGTCGCTACCGGCACACCCAGCATGAACCCATTCCTGGAAGTAAGGCCCTGATTCGCCGTGCAGAAGCGGAGGCATGCTGCAGCTTCCAGGAGGCGGTGGCCTCTGCTCTGCATGCCTTTAACGGCAGCACAGCTTTCTGGACACCTGGGAGGCTAGCCGGGGCACCCTGCTCCCGGCAGGAACACTGAGTACCCCCAGGTGCACCTGGGTCTGCTAAGCAACATCCAGGCCCGTAGCCCTTCAGAGCCCCCTGTGTGCAGGCCGAGCGTAGGGAAACGCACTGCCCTCTCCTTCGGAGCAGCTTAGTTTCCTCCGCACTCGCACACGTTCGCGAACACCGTTCTGGCACGTCCCACGTGGCGTGGAGTTCTTACGCAGTGCCCTAATCGGAGCTGCCCTCAGAGGAGCCCTCGTCTTCGCGTTCCATCCAGGACCTCCTGACTGAAGTCACCGGGCCTCCTAGAGGACGGCGGCTTGGGTTCTTACTGCACTTCAAGTCCTGTTCCTTCTGCGGCACTGCAGGCAGCACCAGGCCCAGAGGAGCAGCTACGGCGTTCCTTGGTTGAGACAGTTCGCCGGATGCGGGACTCACTACTTCGATGTTAATTCAGGGAAGGAAACACAGGGTAACCGGTGTCTCTTGTGACTCCTTAGAAGCCATAGGGATGTACGCTGAGTGTGCCCATGAAAACGGGGGCCTGCTGGAACTAGCCCTGCTTTTCCATTTTGAGGGCGGCATTCATGCCTGCCTTGAAGCTACCTGACATTCCCGGCTCCCGACAGGCCAGTGAGCCCTGGAAGAATGCTTCGGGGAAAATTATGAATTTGCTCTCTCTAAACCAGGGGCTTCCGTGGGCGCGGCGGCGGTCCGCATGACAGACTCTAGAGCGAAAGGGAACCTCGACGTGAGAACTCGCCTCCAGGTTAGGCCCTGAGTAGCTGTGCAGAAAGGGAGGCATGCAGCTGTTTCCACAAGTTCTAAGTCGCTTATGTGCTTTATTTTAAAGGAAGTACGCGTCCCGGGACTCCTAGGCCCCACGGGTGTGCATCGTTTTCCCTCCGAGGTCACTGAGTGCCTCCAGACACCTGTGGGCCAGCGGAGCAACGTCGAGGTCCGTTGGTTGATCCCCCGGAGGACCTCTGTGCCTGCCGTGTGCTGGGCAGCAACACACTGCGCATTCCTTGAGGAGCGCTACATCTCCAGAGCCCTCGAATGCCCTCGGGACAACATGGCTAGTGAGTGCGAAGTGCCCAGGAAGACTCTGTCATGGCCCTTGTGTGAGCTGCCATGAGAGAACACTGTGCTTGGAACACTGCGAGGCCCGCCCCGTATCTGAAGTCACTCTGCTCGAGGAGAAAGTCAGCATCTTAGCACGCTGTGTCGCTACCGGCACACCCAGCATGAACCCATGCCTGGAAGATAGGCCCTGATTCGCCGTGCAGAAGCGGAGGCGTGCTGCAGCTTCCAGGAGGCGGTGGCCTCTGCTCTGCATGCCTTTAACGGCAGCACAGCTTTCTGGACACCTGGGAGGCTAGCCGGGGCACCCTGCTCCCAGCAGGAACACTGAGTACCCCCAGGTGCACCTGGGTCTGCTAAGCAACATCCAGGCCCGTAGCCCTTCAGAGCCTCCTGTGTGCAGGCCGAGCGTAGAGAAACGCACTGCCCTCTCCTTCGGAGCAGCTTAGTTTCCTCCGCACTCGCACACGTTCGCAAACAGCGTTCTGGCATGTCCCACATGGCCCGGAGGTCTTACGCGGTGCCCTAATCGGACCTGCCCTCAGAGGAGCCCTCGTCTTCGCGTTTCATCCAGGACCTCCTGACTGAAGTCACCGTGCCTCCTAGAGGACGGCGGCTTGGGTTTTTCCTGCACTTCAAGTCCTGTTCCTTCTGCGGCACTGCAGGCAGCACCAGGCCCAGAGGAGCAGCTACGGCGTTCCTCGGTTGAGACAGTTCGCCGGATGCGGGACTCCCTACTTCGATGTTAATTCAGGGAAGGAAACACAGGGTAACCGGTGTCTCTTGGGACTCCTTAGAAGCCACAGGGATGTACGCTGAGTGTGCCCATGAAAACGGGGGCCTGCTGGAACTAGCCCTGCTTTTCCATTTTGAGGGCGGCATTCATGCCTGCCTTGAAGCTACCTGACATTCCCGGCTCCCGACAGGCCAGTGAGCCCTGGAAGAAGGCTTTGGGGTAAAATATGAATTTGCTCTCTCTAAACCAGTGGCTTCCGTGGCCGCCGCGGCGGTCCGCATGACAGGCTCTAGAGCGAAAGTGAACCTCGACGTGAGAACTCGCCTCCAGGTTAGGCCCTGAGTAGCCGTGCAGAAAGGGAGTCATGCAGCTGTTTCCACAAGTTCTCAGTCGCTTATGTGCTTTATTTTAAAGGAAGTACGCGTCCGGGGACTCCTAGGCCCCACGGGTGTGCATCGTTCTCCCTCCGAGGTCTCTGAGTGCCTCCAGACACCTGTGGGCCGGCGGAGCAACGTCGAGGTCCATTGGTTGATCCCCCGGAGGACCTCTGTGCCTGCCGAGTGCTGGGCAGCAACACACTGCGCATTCCTTGAGGAGCGCTACATCTCCAGAGCCCTCGAACGCCCTCGGGACAACATGGCTAGTGAGTGCGAAGTGCCCAGGAAGACTCTGTCATGGCCCTTGTGTGAGCTGCCATGAGAAAACACTGTGCTTGGAACACTGCGAGGCCCGCCCCGTATCTGAAGTCACTCTGCTCGAGGAGAAAGTCAGCATCTTAGCACGCTGTGTCGCTACCGGCACACCCAGCATGAACCCATTCCTGGAAGTAAGGCCCTGATTCGCCGTGCAGAAGCGGAGGCATGCTGCAGCTTCCAGGAGGCGGTGGCCTCTGCTCTGCATGCCTTTAACGGCAGCACAGCTTTCTGGACACCTGGGAGGCTAGCCGGGGCACCCTGCTCCCGGCAGGAACACTGAGTACCCCCAGGTGCACCTGGGTCTGCTAAGCAACATCCAGGCCCGTAGCCCTTCAGAGCCCCCTGTGTGCAGGCCGAGCGTAGGGAAACGCACTGCCCTCTCCTTCGGAGCAGCTTAGTTTCCTCCGCACTCGCACACGTTCGCGAACACCGTTCTGGCACGTCCCACGTGGCGTGGAGTTCTTACGCGGTGCCCTAATCGGAGCTGCCCTCAGAGGAGCCCTCGTCTTCGCGTTCCATCCAGGACCTCCTGACTGAAGTCACCGGGCCTCCTAGAGGACGGCGGCTTGGGTTCTTACTGCACTTCAAGTCCTGTTCCTTCTGCGGCACTGCAGGCAGCACCAGGCCCAGAGGAGCAGCTACGGCGTTCCTCGGTTGAGACAGTTCGCCGGATGCGGGACTCACTACTTCGATGTTAATTCAGGGAAGGAAACACAGGGTAACCGGTGTCTCTTGTGACTCCTTAGAAGCCATAGGGATGTACGCTGAGTGTGCCCATGAAAACGGGGGCCTGCTGGAACTAGCCCTGCTTTTCCATTTTGAGGGCGGCATTCATGCCTGCCTTGAAGCTACCTGACATTCCCGGCTCCCGACAGGCCAGTGAGCCCTGGAAGAAGGCTTCGGGGTAAAATATGAATTTGCTCTCTCTAAACCAGGGGCTTCCGAGGCCGCCGCGGCGGTCCGCATGACAGGCTCTAGAGCGAAAGTGAACCTCGACGTGAGAACTCGCCTCCAGGTTAAGCCCTGAGTAGCCGTGCAGAAAGGGAGGCATGCAGCTGTTTCCACAAGTTCTCAGTCGCTTATGTGCTTTATTTTAAAGGAAGTACGCGTCCGGGGACTCCTAGGCCCCACGGGTGTGCATCGTTCTCCCTCCGAGGTCACTGAGTGCCTCCAGACACCTGTGGGCCGGCGGAGCAACGTCGAGGTCCATTGGTTGATCCCCCGGAGGACCTCTGTGCCTGCCGAGTGCTGGGCAGCAACACACTGCGCATTCCTTGAGGAGCGCTACATCTCCAGAGCCCTCGAACGCCCTCGGGACAACATGGCTAGTGAGTGCGAAGTGCCCAGGAAGACTCTGTCATGGCCCTTGTGTGAGCTGCCATGAGAGAACACTGTTCTTGGAACACTGCGAGGCCCGCCCCGTATCTGAAGTCACTCTGCTCGAGGAGAAAGTCAGCATCTTAGCACGCTGTGTCGCTACCGGCACACCCAGCATGAACCCATTCCTGGAAGTAAGGACCTGATTCGCCGTGCAGAAGCGGAGGCATGCTGCAGCTTCCAGGAGGCGGTGGCCTCTGCTCTGCATGCCTTTAACGGCAGCACAGCTTTCTGGACACCTGGGAGGCTAGCCGGGGCACCCTGCTCCCGGCAGGAACACTGAGTACCCCCAGGTGCACCTGGGTCTGCTAAGCAACATCCAGGCCCGTAGCCCTTCAGAGCCCCCGTGTGCAGGCCGAGCGTAGGGAAACGCACTGCCCTCTCCTTCGGAGCAGCTTAGTTTCCTCCGCACTCGCACACGTTCACGAACACCGTTCTGGCACGTCCCACGTGGCGTGGAGTTCTTACGCGGTGCCCTAATCGGAGCTGCCCTCAGAGGAGCCCTCGTCTTCGCGTTCCATCCAGGACCTCCTGACTGAAGTCACCGGGCCTCCTAGAGGACGGCGGCTTGGGTTCTTACTGCACTTCAAGTCCTGTTCCTTCTGCGGCACTGCAGGCAGCCACAGGCCCAGAGGAGCAGCTACGGCGTTCCTCGGTTGAGACAGTTCGCCGGATGCGGGACTCCCTACTTCGATAAGTTGATTCAGGGAAGGAAACACAGGGTAACCGGTGTCTCTTGGGACTCCTTAGAAGCCACAGGGATGTACGCTGAGTGTGCCCATGAAAACGGGGGCCTGTTGGAACTAGCCCTGCTTTTCCATTTTGAGGGCGGCATTCATGCCTGCCTTGAAGCTACCTGACATTCCCGGCTCCCGACAGGCCAGTGAGCCCTGGAAGAATGCTTCGGGGAAAATTATGAATTTGCTCTCTCTAAACCAGGGGCTTCCGTGGGCGCGGCGGCGGTCCGCATGACAGACTCTAGAGCGAAAGGGAACCTCGACGTGAGAACTCGCCTCCAGGTTAGGCCCTGAGTAGCTGTGCAGAAAGGGAGGCATGCAGCTGTTTCCACAAGTTCTCAGTCGCTTATGTGCTTTATTTTAAAGGAAGTACGCGTCCCGGGACTCCTAGGCCCCACGGGTGTGCATCGTTTTCCCTCCGAGGTCACTGAGTGCCTCCAGACACCTGTGGGCCAGCGGAGCAACGTCGAGGTCCGTTGGTTGATCCCCCGGAGGACCTCTGTGCCTGCCGTGTGCTGGGCAGCAACACACTGCGCATTCCTTGAGGAGCGCTACATCTCCAGAGCCCTCGAATGCCCTCGGGACAACATGGCTAGTGAGTGCGAAGTGCCCAGGAAGACTCTGTCATGGCCCTTGTGTGAGCTGCCATGAGAGAACACTGTGCTTGGAACACTGCGAGGCCCGCCCCGTATCTGAAGTCACTCTGCTCGAGGAGAAAGTCAGCATCTTAGCACGCTGTGTCGCTACCGGCACACCCAGCATGAACCCATGCCTGGAAGATAGGCCCTGATTC
This sequence comes from Pseudorca crassidens, assembly GCF_039906515.1. Classification (NCBI taxonomy): domain Eukaryota; kingdom Metazoa; phylum Chordata; class Mammalia; order Artiodactyla; family Delphinidae; genus Pseudorca; species Pseudorca crassidens. Next base: position 91,235,568 of record NC_090308.1, on the reverse strand, counting down.
GCCATGCAGAAGCGGAGGCGTGCTGCAGCTTCCAGGAGGCGGTGGCCTCTGCTCTGCATGCCTTTAACGGCAGCACAGCTTTCTGGACACCTGGGAGGCTAGCCGGGGCACCCTGCTCCCAGCAGGAACACTGAGTACCCCCAGGTGCACCTGGGTCTGCTAAGCAACATCCAGGCCCGTAGCCCTTCAGAGCCTCCTGTGTGCAGGCCGAGCGTAGAGAAACGCACTGCCCTCTCCTTCGGAGCAGCTTAGTTTCCTCCGCACTCGCACACGTTCGCGAACACCGTTCTGGCATGTCCCACATGGCCCGGAGGTCTTACGCGGTGCCCTAATCGGACCTGCCCTCAGAGGAGCCCTCGTCTTCGCGTTTCATCCAGGACCTCCTGACTGAAGTCACCGTGCCTCCTAGAGGACGGCGGCTTGGGTTTTTCCTGCACTTCAAGTCCTGTTCCTTCTGCGGCACTGCAGGCAGCACCAGGCCCAGAGGAGCAGCTACGGCGTTCCTTGGTTGAGACAGTTCGCCGGATGCGGGACTCCCTACTTCGATGTTAATTCGGGGAAGGAAACACAGGGTAACCGGTGTCTCTTGAGACTCCTTAGAAGTCACAGGGATGTACGCTGAGTGTGCCCATGAAAACGGGGGCCTGCTGGAACTAGCCCTGCTTTTCCATTTTGAGGGCGGCATTCATGCCTGCCTTGAAGCTACCTGACATTCCCGGCTCCCGACAGGCCAGTGATCCCTGCAAGAATGCTTCAGGGAAAATTATGAATTTGCTCTCTCTAAACCAGGGGCTTCCGTGGGCGCGGCGGTGGTCCGCATGACAGACTCTAGAGCGAAAGGGAACCTCGACGTGAGAACTCGCCTCCAGGTTAGGCCCTGAGTAGCCGTGCAGAAAGGGAGGCATGCAGCTGTTTCCACAAGTTCTCAGTCGCTTATGTGCTTTATTTTAAAGGAAGTACGCGTCCCGGGACTCCTAGGCCCCACGGGTGTGCATCGTTTTCCCTCCAAGGTCACTGAGTGCCTCCAGACACCTGTGGGCTGGCGGAGCAACGTCGAGGTCCATTGGTTGATCCCCCGGAGGACCTCTGTGCCTGCCGAGTGCTGGTCAGCAACACACTGCGCATTCCTTGAGGAGCGCTACATCTCCAGAGCCCTCGAATGCCCTCGGGACAACATGGCTAGTGAGTGCGAAGTGCCCAGGAAGACTCTGTCATGGCCCTTGTGTGAGCTGCCATGAGAGAACACTGTGCTTGGAACACTGCGAGGCCCGCCCCGTATCTGAAGTCACTCTGCTCGAGGAGAAAGTCAGCATCTTAGCACGCTGTGTCGCTACCGGCACACCCAGCATGAACCCATTCCTGGAAGTAAGGCCCTGATTCGCCGTGCAGAAGCGGAGGCATGCTGCAGCTTCCAGGAGGCGGTGGCCTCTGCTCTGCATGCCTTTAACGGCAGCACAGCTTTCTGGACACCTGGGAGGCTAGCCGGGGCACCCTGCTCCCGGCAGGAACACTGAGTACCCCCAGGTGCACCTGGGTCTGCTAAGCAACATCCAGGCCCGTAGCCCTTCAGAGCCCCCTGTGTGCAGGCCGAGCGTAGGGAAACGCACTGCCCTCTCCTTCGGAGCAGCTTAGTTTCCTCCGCACTCGCACACGTTCGCGAACACCGTTCTGGCACGTCCCACGTGGCGTGGAGTTCTTACGCGGTGCCCTAATCGGAGCTGCCCTCAGAGGAGCCCTCGTCTTCGCGTTCCATCCAGGACCTCCTGACTGAAGTCACCGGGCCTCCTAGAGGACGGCGGCTTGGGTTCTTACTGCACTTCAAGTCCTCTTCCTTCTGCGGCACTGCAGGCAGCCACAGGCCCAGAGGAGCAGCTACGGCGTTCCTCGGTTGAGACAGTTCGCCGGATGCGGAACTCCCTACTTCGATAAGTTGATTCAGGGAAGGAAACACAGGGTAACCGGTGTCTCTTGGGACTCCTTAGAAGCCACAGGGATGTACGCTGAGTGTGCCCATGAAAACGGGGGCCTGCTGGAACCAGCCCTGCTTTTCCATTTTGAGGGCGGCATTCATGCCTGCCTTGAAGCTACCTGACATTCCCGGCTCCCGACAGGCCAGTGAGCCCTGGAAGAATGCTTCGGGGAAAATTATGAATTTGCTCTCTCTAAACCAGGGGCTTCCGTGGGCGCGGCGGCGGTCCGCATGACAGACTCTAGAGCGAAAGGGAACCTCGACGTGAGAACTCGCCTCCAGGTTAGGCCCTGAGTAGCCGTGCAGAAAGGGAGGCATGCAGCTGTTTCCACAAGTTCTCAGTCACTTATGTGCTTTATTTTAAAGGAAGTACGCGTCCCGGGACTCCTAGGCCCCACGGGTGTGCATCGTTTTCCCTCCGAAGTCACTGAGTGCCTCCAGACACCTGTGGGCCGGCGGAGCAACGTCGAGGTCCATTGGTTGATCCCCCGGAGGACCTCTGTGCCTGCCGTGTGCTGGGCAGCAACACACTGCGCGTTCCTTGAGGAGCGCTACATCTCCAGAGCCCTCGAACGCCCTCGGGACAACATGGCTGGTGAGTGCGAAGTGCCCAGGAAGACTCTGTCATGGCCCTTGTGTGAGCTGCCATGAGAGAACACTGTGCTTGGAACACTGCGAGGCCCGCCCTCGTACCTGAAGTCACTCTGCTCGAGGAGAAAGTCAGCATCTTAGCACGCTGTGTCGCTACCGGCACACCCAGCATGAACCCATGCCTGGAAGTAAGGCCCTGATTCGCCATGCAGAAGCGGAGGCGTGCTGCAGCTTCCAGGAGGCGGTGGCCTCTGCTCTGCATGCCTTTAACGGCAGCACAGCTTTCTGGACACCTGGGAGGCTAGCCGGGGCACCCTGCTCCCGTCAGGAACACTGAGTACCCCCAGGTGCACCTGGGTCTGCTAAGCAACATCCAGGCCCGTAGCCCTTCAGAGCCCCCTGTGTGCAGGCCGAGCGTAGGGAAACGCACTGCCCTCTCCTTCGGAGCAGCTTAGTTTCCTCCGCACTCGCACACGTTCGCGAACACCGTTCTGGCATGTCCCACATGGCCCGGAGGTCTTACGAGGTGCCCTAATCGGACCTGCCCTCAGAGGAGCCCTCGTCTTCGCGTTTCATCCAGGACCTCCTGACTGAAGTCACCGTGCCTCCTAGAGGACGGCGGCTTGGGTTTTTCCTGCACTTCAAGTCCTGTTCCTTCTGCGGCACTGCAGGCAGCACCAGGCCCAGAGGAGCAGCTACGGCGTTCCTCGGTTGAGACAGTTCGCCGGATGCGGGACTCCCTACTTCGATGTTAATTCAGGGAAGGAAACACAGGGTAACCGGTGTCTCTTGGGACTCCTTAGAAGCCACAGGGATGTACGCTGAGTGTGCCCATGAAAACGGGGGCCTGCTGGAACTAGCCCTGCTTTTCCATTTTGAGGGCGGCATTCATGCCTGCCTTGAAGCTACCTGACATTCCCGGCTCCCGACAGGCCAGTGAGCCCTGGAAGAAGGCTTCGGGGTAAAATATGAATTTGCTCTCTCTAAACCAGGGGCTTCCGTGGCCGCCGCGGCGGTCCGCATGACAGGCTCTAGAGCGAAAGTGAACCTCGACGTGAGAACTCGCCTCCAGGTTAGGCCCTGAGTAGCCGTGCAGAAAGGGAGTCATGCAGCTGTTTCCACAAGTTCTCAGTCGCTTATGTGCTTTATTTTAAAGGAAGTACGCGTCCGGGGACTCCTAGGCCCCACGGGTGTGCATCGTTCTCCCTCCGAGGTCACTGAGTGCCTCCAGACACCTGTGGGCCGGCGGAGCAACGTCGAGGTCCATTGGTTGATCCCCCGGAGGACCTCTGTGCCTGCCGAGTGCTGGGCAGCAACACACTGCGCATTCCTTGAGGAGCGCTACATCTCCAGAGCCCTCGAATGCCCTCGGGACAACATGGCTAGTGAGTGCGAAGTGCCCAGGAAGACTCTGTCATGGCCCTTGTGTGAGCTGCCATGAGAGAACACTGTGCTTGGAACACTGCGAGGCCCGCCCCGTATCTGAAGTCACTCTGCTCGAGGAGAAAGTCAGCATCTTAGCACGCTGTGTCGCTACCGGCACACCCAGCATGAACCCATTCCTGGAAGTAAGGCCCTGATTCGCCGTGCAGAAGCGGAGGCATGCTGCAGCTTCCAGGAGGCGGTGGCCTCTGCTCTGCATGCCTTTAACGGCAGCACAGCTTTCTGGACACCTGGGAGGCTAGCCGGGGCACCCTGCTCCCGGCAGGAACACTGAGTACCCCCAGGTGCACCTGGGTCTGCTAAGCAACATCCAGGCCCGTAGCCCTTCAGAGCCCCCTGTGTGCAGGCCGAGCGTAGGGAAACGCACTGCCCTCTCCTTCGGAGCAGCTTAGTTTCCTCCGCACTCGCACACGTTCGCGAACACCGTTCTGGCACGTCCCACGTGGCGTGGAGTTCTTACGCGGTGCCCTAATCGGAGCTGCCCTCAGAGGAGCCCTCGTCTTCGCGTTCCATCCAGGACCTCCTGACTGAAGTCACCGGGCCTCCTAGAGGACGGCGGCTTGGGTTCTTACTGCACTTCAAGTCCTGTTCCTTCTGCGGCACTGCAGGCAGCCCCAGGCCCAGAGGAGCAGCTACGGCGTTCCTCGGTTGAGACAGTTCGCCGGATGCGGGACTCCCTACTTCGATAAGTTGATTCAGGGTAGGAAACACAGGGTAACCGGTGTCTCTTGGGACTCCTTAGAAGCCACAGGGATGTACGCTGAGTGTGCCCATGAAAACGGGGGCCTGTTGGAACTAGCCCTGCTTTTCCATTTTGAGGGCGGCATTCATGCCTGCCTTGAAGCTACCTGACATTTCCGGCTCCCGACAGGCCAGTGAGCCCTGGAAGAATGCTTCGGGGAAAATTATGAATTTGCTCTCTCTAAACCAGGGGCTTCCGTGGGCGCGGCGGCGGTCCGCATGACAGACTCTAGAGCGAAAGGGAACCTCGACGTGAGAACTCGCCTCCAGGTTAGGCCCTGAGTAGCCGTGCAGAAAGGGAGGCATGCAGCTGTTTCCACAAGTTCTCAGTCGCTTATGTGCTTTATTTTAAAGGAAGTACACGTCCCGGGACTCCTAGGCCCCACGGGTGTGCATCGTTTTCCCTCCGAGGTCACTGAGTGCCTCCAGACACCTGTGGGCCGGCGGAGCAACGTCGAGGTCCATTGGTTGATCCCCCGGAGGACCTCTGTGCCTGCCGTGTGCTGGGCAGCAACACACTGCGCATTCCTTGAGGAGCGCTACATCTCCAGAGCCCTCGAATGCCCTCGGGACAACATGGCTAGTGAGTGCGAAGTGCCCAGGAAGACTCTGTCATGGCCCTTGTGTGAGTTGCCATGAGAGAACACTGTGCTTGGAACACTGCGAGGCCCGCCCCGTATCTGAAGTCACTCTGCTCGAGGAGAAAGTCAGCATCTTAGCATGCTGTGTCGCTACCGGCACACCCAGCATGAACCCATTCCTGGAAGTAAGGCCCTGATTCGCCGTGCAGAAGCGGAGGCGTGCTGCAGCTTCCAGGAGGCGGTGGCCTCTGCTCTGCATGCCTTTAACGGCAGCACAGCTTTCTGGACACCTGGGAGGCTAGCCGGGGCACCCTGCTCCCAGCAGGAACACTGAGTACCCCCAGGTGCACCTGGGTCTGCTAAGCAACATCCAGGCCCGTAGCCCTTCAGAGCCTCCTGTGTGCAGGCCGAGCGTAGAGAAACGCACTGCCCTCTCCTTCGGAGCAGCTTAGTTTCCTCCGCACTCGCACACGTTCGCGAACACCGTTCTGGCATGTCCCACATGGCCCGGAGGTCTTACGCGGTGCCCTAATCGGACCTGCCCTCAGAGGAGCCCTCGTCTTCGCGTTTCATCCAGGACCTCCTGACTGAAGTCACCGTGCCTCCTAGAGGACGGCGGCTTGGGTTTTTCCTGCACTTCAAGTCCTGTTCCTTCTGCGGCACTGCAGGCAGCACCAGGCCCAGAGGAGCAGCTACGGCGTTCCTCGGTTGAGACAGTTCGCCGGATGCGGGACTCCCTACTTCGATAAGTTGATTCAGGGAAGGAAACACAGGGTAACCGGTGTCTCTTGGGACTCCTTAGAAGCCACAGGGATGTACGCTGAGTGTGCCCATGAAAACGGGGGCCTGCTGGAACTAGCCCTGCTTTTCCATTTTGAGGGCGGCATTCATGCCTGCCTTGAAGCTACCTGACATTCCCGGCTCCCGACAGGCCAGTGAGCCCTGGAAGAAGGCTTCGGGGTAAAATATGAATTTGCTCTCTCTAAACCAGGGGCTTCCGTGGCCGCCGCGGCGGTCCGCATGACAGGCTCTAGAGCGAAAGTGAACCTCGACGTGAGAACTCGCCTCCAGGTTAGGCCCTGAGTAGCCGTGCAGAAAGGGAGTCATGCAGCTGTTTCCACAAGTTCTCAGTCGCTTATGTGCTTTATTTTAAAGGAAGTACGCGTCCGGGGACTCCTAGGCCCCACGGGTGTGCATCGTTCTCCCTCCGAGGTCACTGAGTGCCTCCAGACACCTGTGGGCCGGCGGAGCAACGTCGAGGTCCATTGGTTGATCCCCCGGAGGACCTCTGTGCCTGCCGAGTGCTGGGCAGCAACACACTGCGCATTCCTTGAGGAGCGCTACATCTCCAGAGCCCTCGAATGCCCTCGGGACAACATGGCTAGTGAGTGCGAAGTGCCCAGGAAGACTCTGTCATGGCCCTTGTGTGAGCTGCCATGAGAGAACACTGTGCTTGGAACACTGCGAGGCCCGCCCCGTATCTGAAGTCACTCTGCTCGAGGAGAAAGTCAGCATCTTAGCACGCTGTGTCGCTACCGGCACACCCAGCATGAACCCATTCCTGGAAGTAAGGCCCTGATTCGCCGTGCAGAAGCGGAGGCATGCTGCAGCTTCCAGGAGGCGGTGGCCTCTGCTCTGCATGCCTTTAACGGCAGCACAGCTTTCTGGACACCTGGGAGGCTAGCCGGGGCACCCTGCTCCCGGCAGGAACACTGAGTACCCCCAGGTGCACCTGGGTCTGCTAAGCAACATCCAGGCCCGTAGCCCTTCAGAGCCCCCTGTGTGCAGGCCGAGCGTAGGGAAACGCACTGCCCTCTCCTTCGGAGCAGCTTAGTTTCCTCCGCACTCGCACACGTTCGCGAACACCGTTCTGGCACGTCCCACGTGGCGTGGAGTTCTTACGCGGTGCCCTAATCGGAGCTGCCCTCAGAGGAGCCCTCGTCTTCGCGTTCCATCCAGGACCTCCTGACTGAAGTCACCGGGCCTCCTAGAGGACGGCGGCTTGGGTTCTTACTGCACTTCAAGTCCTGTTCCTTCTGCGGCACTGCAGGCAGCACCAGGCCCAGAGGAGCAGCTACGGCGTTCCTCGGTTGAGACAGTTCGCCGGATGCGGGACTCCCTACTTCGATAAGTTGATTCAGGGAAGGAAACACAGGGTAACCGGTGTCTCTTGGGACTCCTTAGAAGCCACAGGGATGTACGCTGAGTGTGCCCATGAAAACGGGGGCCTGCTGGAACTAGCCCTGCTTTTCCATTTTGAGGGCGGCATTCATGCCTGCCTTGAAGCTACCTGACATTCCCGGCTCCCGACAGGCCAGTGAGCCCTGGAAGAAGGCTTCGGGGTAAAATATGAATTTGCTCTCTCTAAACCAGGGGCTTCCGTGGCCGCCGCGGCGGTCCGCATGACAGGCTCTAGAGCGAAAGTGAACCTTGACGTGAGAACTCGCCTCCAGGTTAGGCCCTGAGTAGCCGTGCAGAAAGGGAGTCATGCAGCTGTTTCCACAAGTTCTCAGTCGCTTATGTGCTTTATTTTAAAGGAAGTACGCGTCCGGGGACTCCTAGGCCCCACGGGTGTGCATCGTTCTCCCTCCGAGGTCACTGAGTGCCTCCAGACACCTGTGGGCCGGCGGAGCAACGTCGAGGTCCATTGGTTGATCCCCCGGAGGACCTCTGTGCCTGCCGAGTGCTGGGCAGCAACACACTGCGCATTCCTTGAGGAGCGCTACATCTCCAGAGCCCTCGAATGCCCTCGGGACAACATGGCTAGTGAGTGCGAAGTGCCCAGGAAGACTCTGTCATGGCCCTTGTGTGAGCTGCCATGAGAGAACACTGTTCTTGGAACACTGCGAGGCCCGCCCCGTATCTGAAGTCACTCTGCTCGAGGAGAAAGTCAGCATCTTAGCACGCTGTGTCGCTACCGGCACACCCAGCATGAACCCATTCCTGGAAGTAAGGCCCTGATTCGCCGTGCAGAAGCGGAGGCATGCTGCAGCTTCCAGGAGGCGGTGGCCTCTGCTCTGCATGCCTTTAACGGCAGCACAGCTTTCTGGACACCTGGGAGGCTAGCCGGGGCACCCTGCTCCCGGCAGGAACACTGAGTACCCCCAGGTGCACCTGGGTCTGCTAAGCAACATCCAGGCCCGTAGCCCTTCAGAGCCCCCTGTGTGCAGGCCGAGCGTAGGGAAACGCACTGCCCTCTCCTTCGGAGCAGCTTAGTTTCCTCCGCACTCGCACACGTTCGCGAACACCGTTCTGGCACGTCCCACGTGGCGTGGAGTTCTTACGCGGTGCCCTAATCGGAGCTGCCCTCAGAGGAGCCCTCGTCTTCGCGTTCCATCCAGGACCTCCTGACTGAAGTCACCGGGCCTCCTAGAGGACGGCGGCTTGGGTTCTTACTGCACTTCAAGTCCTGTTCCTTCTGCGGCACTGCAGGCAGCATCAGGCCCAGAGGAGCAGCTACGGCGTTCCTTGGTTGAGACAGTTCGCCGGATGCGGGACTCACTACTTCGATGTTAATTCAGGGAAGGAAACACAGGGTAACCGGTGTCTCTTGTGACTCCTTAGAAGCCATAGGGATGTACGCTGAGTGTGCCCATGAAAACGGGGGCCTGCTGGAACTAGCCCTGCTTTTCCATTTTGAGGGCGGCATTCATGCCTGCCTTGAAGCTACCTGACATTCCCGGCTCCCGACAGGCCAGTGAGCCCTGGAAGAAGGCTTCGGGGTAAAATATGAATTTGCTCTCTCTAAACCAGGGGCTTCCGAGGCCGCCGCGGCGGTCCGCATGACAGGCTCTAGAGCGAAAGTGAACCTCGACGTGAGAACTCGCCTCCAGGTTAAGCCCTGAGTAGCCGTGCAGAAAGGGAGTCATGCAGCTGTTTCCACAAGTTCTCAGTCGCTTATGTGCTTTATTTTAAAGGAAGTACGCGTCCGGGGACTCCTAGGCCCCACGGGTGTGCATCGTTCTCCCTCCGAGGTCACTGAGTGCCTCCAGACACCTGTGGGCCGGCGGAGCAACGTCGAGGTCCATTGGTTGATCCCCCGGAGGACCTCTGTGCCTGCCGAGTGCTGGGCAGCAACACACTGCGCATTCCTTGAGGAGCGCTACATCTCCAGAGCCCTCGAACGCCCTCGGGACAACATGGCTAGTGAGTGCGAAGTGCCCAGGAAGACTCTGTCATGGCCCTTGTGTGAGCTGCCATGAGAGAACACTGTTCTTGGAACACTGCGAGGCCCGCCCCGTATCTGAAGTCACTCTGCTCGAGGAGAAAGTCAGCATCTTAGCACGCTGTGTCGCTACCGGCACACCCAGCATGAACCCATTCCTGGAAGTAAGGACCTGATTCGCCGTGCAGAAGCGGAGGCATGCTGCAGCTTCCAGGAGGCGGTGGCCTCTGCTCTGCATGCCTTTAACGGCAGCACAGCTTTCTGGACACCTGGGAGGCTAGCCGGGGCACCCTGCTCCCGGCAGGAACACTGAGTACCCCCAGGTGCACCTGGGTCTGCTAAGCAACATCCAGGCCCGTAGCCCTTCAGAGCCCCCGTGTGCAGGCCGAGCGTAGGGAAACGCACTGCCCTCTCCTTCGGAGCAGCTTAGTTTCCTCCGCACTCGCACACGTTCACGAACACCGTTCTGGCACGTCCCACGTGGCGTGGAGTTCTTACGCGGTGCCCTAATCGGAGCTGCCCTCAGAGGAGCCCTCGTCTTCGCGTTCCATCCAGGACCTCCTGACTGAAGTCACCGGGCCTCCTAGAGGACGGCGGCTTGGGTTCTTACTGCACTTCAAGTCCTGTTCCTTCTGCGGCACTGCAGGCAGCCACAGGCCCAGAGGAGCAGCTACGGCGTTCCTCGGTTGAGACAGTTCGCCGGATGCGGGACTCCCTACTTCGATAAGTTGATTCAGGGAAGGAAACACAGGGTAACCGGTGTCTCTTGGGACTCCTTAGAAGCCACAGGGATGTACGCTGAGTGTGCCCATGAAAACGGGGGCCTGTTGGAACTAGCCCTGCTTTTCCATTTTGAGGGCGGCATTCATGCCTGCCTTGAAGCTACCTGACATTCCCGGCTCCCGACAGGCCAGTGAGCCCTGGAAGAATGCTTCGGGGAAAATTATGAATTTGCTCTCTCTAAACCAGGGGCTTCCGTGGGCGCGGCGGCGGTCCGCATGACAGACTCTAGAGCGAAAGGGAACCTCGACGTGAGAACTCGCCTCCAGGTTAGGCCCTGAGTAGCTGTGCAGAAAGGGAGGCATGCAGCTGTTTCCACAAGTTCTCAGTCGCTTATGTGCTTTATTTTAAAGGAAGTACGCGTCCCGGGACTCCTAGGCCCCACGGGTGTGCATCGTTTTCCCTCCGAGGTCACTGAGTGCCTCCAGACACCTGTGGGCCAGCGGAGCAACGTCGAGGTCCGTTGGTTGATCCCCCGGAGGACCTCTGTGCCTGCCGTGTGCTGGGCAGCAACACACTGCGCATTCCTTGAGGAGCGCTACATCTCCAGAGCCCTCGAATGCCCTCGGGACAACATGGCTAGTGAGTGCGAAGTGCCCAGGAAGACTCTGTCATGGCCCTTGTGTGAGCTGCCATGAGAGAACACTGTGCTTGGAACACTGCGAGGCCCGCCCCGTATCTGAAGTCACTCTGCTCGAGGAGAAAGTCAGCATCTTAGCACGCTGTGTCGCTACCGGCACACCCAGCATGAACCCATGCCTGGAAGATAGGCCCTGATTCGCCATGCAGAAGCGGAGGCGTGCTGCAGCTTCCAGGAGGCGGTGGCCTCTGCTCTGCATGCCTTTAACGGCAGCACAGCTTTCTGGACACCTGGGAGGCTAGCCGGGGCACCCTGCTCCCAGCAGGAACACTGAGTACCCCCAGGTGCACCTGGGTCTGCTAAGCAACATCCAGGCCCGTAGCCCTTCAGAGCCTCCTGTGTGCAGGCCGAGCGTAGAGAAACGCACTGCCCTCTCCTTCGGAGCAGCTTAGTTTCCTCCGCACTCGCACACGTTCGCGAACACCGTTCTGGCATGTCCCACATGGCCCGGAGGTCTTACGCGGTGCCCTAATCGGACCTGCCCTCAGAGGAGCCCTCGTCTTCGCGTTTCATCCAGGACCTCCTGACTGAAGTCACCGTGCCTCCTAGAGGACGGCGGCTTGGGTTTTTCCTGCACTTCAAGTCCTGTTCCTTCTGCGGCACTGCAGGCAGCACCAGGCCCAGAGGAGCAGCTACGGCGTTCCTTGGTTGAGACAGTTCGCCGGATGCGGGACTCCCTACTTCGATGTTAATTCGGGGAAGGAAACACAGGGTAACCGGTGTCTCTTGAGACTCCTTAGAAGTCACAGGGATGTACGCTGAGTGTGCCCATGAAAACGGGGGCCTGCTGGAACTAGCCCTGCTTTTCCATTTTGAGGGCGGCATTCATGCCTGCCTTGAAGCTACCTGACATTCCCGGCTCCCGACAGGCCAGTGATCCCTGCAAGAATGCTTCAGGGAAAATTATGAATTTGCTCTCTCTAAACCAGGGGCTTCCGTGGGCGCGGCGGTGGTCCGCATGACAGACTCTAGAGCGAAAGGGAACCTCGACGTGAGAACTCGCCTCCAGGTTAGGCCCTGAGTAGCCGTGCAGAAAGGGAGGCATGCAGCTGTTTCCACAAGTTCTCAGTCGCTTATGTGCTTTATTTTAAAGGAAGTACGCGTCCCGGGACTCCTAGGCCCCACGGGTGTGCATCGTTTTCCCTCCAAGGTCACTGAGTGCCTCCAGACACCTGTGGGCTGGCGGAGCAACGTCGAGGTCCATTGGTTGATCCCCCGGAGGACCTCTGTGCCTGCCGAGTGCTGGTCAGCAACACACTGCGCATTCCTTGAGGAGCGCTACATCTCCAGAGCCCTCGAATGCCCTCGGGACAACATGGCTAGTGAGTGCGAAGTGCCCAGGAAGACTCTGTCATGGCCCTTGTGTGAGCTGCCATGAGAGAACACTGTGCTTGGAACACTGCGAGGCCCGCCCCGTATCTGAAGTCACTCTGCTCGAGGAGAAAGTCAGCATCTTAGCACGCTGTGTCGCTACCGGCACACCCAGCATGAACCCATTCCTGGAAGTAAGGCCCTGATTCGCCGTGCAGAAGCGGAGGCATGCTGCAGCTTCCAGGAGGCGGTGGCCTCTGCTCTGCATGCCTTTAACGGCAGCACAGCTTTCTGGACACCTGGGAGGCTAGCCGGGGCACCCTGCTCCCGGCAGGAACACTGAGTACCCCCAGGTGCACCTGGGTCTGCTAAGCAACATCCAGGCCCGTAGCCCTTCAGAGCCCCCTGTGTGCAGGCCGAGCGTAGGGAAACGCACTGCCCTCTCCTTCGGAGCAGCTTAGTCTCCTCCGCACTCGCACACGTTCGCGAACACCGTTCTGGCACGTCCCACGTGGCGTGGAGTTCTTACGCGGTGCCCTAATCGGAGCTGCCCTCAGAGGAGCCCTCGTCTTCGCGTTCCATCCAGGACCTCCTGACTGAAGTCACCGGGCCTCCTAGAGGACGGCAGCTTGGGTTCTTACTGCACTTCAAGTCCTGTTCCTTCTGCGGCACTGCAGGCAGCCACAGGCCCAGAGGAGCAGCTACGGCGTTCCTCGGTTGAGACAGTTCGCCGGATGCGGGACTCCCTACTTCGATAAGTTGATTCAGGGAAGGAAACACAGGGTAACCGGTGTCTCTTGGGACTCCTTAGAAGCCACAGGGATGTACGCTGAGTGTGCCCATGAAAACGGGGGCCTGTTGGAACTAGCCCTGCTTTTCCATTTTGAGGGCGGCATTCATGCCTGCCTTGAAGCTACCTGACATTCCCGGCTCCCGACAGGCCAGTGAGCCCTGGAAGAATGCTTCGGGGAAAATTATGAATTTGCTCTCTCTAAACCAGGGGCTTCCGTGGGCGCGGCGGCGGTCCGCATGACAGACTCTAGAGCGAAAGGGAACCTCGACGTGAGAACTCGCCTCCAGGTTAGGCCCTGAGTAGCCATGCAGAAAGGGAGGCATGCAGCTGTTTCCACAAGTTCTCAGTCGCTTATGTGCTTTATTTTAAAGGAAGTACGCGTCCCGGGACTCCTAGGCCCCACGGGTGTGCATCGTTTTCCCTCCGAGGTCACTGAGTGCCTCCAGACACCTGTGGGCCGGCGGAGCAACGTCGAGGTCCATTGGTTGATCCCCCGGAGGACCTCTGTGCCTGCCGTGTGCTGGGCAGCAACACACTGCGCATTCCTTGAGGAGCGCTACATCTCCAGAGCCCTCGAATGCACTCGGGACAACATGGCTAGTGAGTGCGAAGTGCCCAGGAAGACTCTGTCATGGCCCTTGTGTGAGCTGCCATGAGAGAACACTGTGCTTGGAACACTGCGAGGCCCGCCCCGTATCTGAAGTCACTCTGCTCGAGGAGAAAGTCAGCATCTTAGCACGCTGTGTCGCTACCGGCACACCCAGCATGAACCCATGCCTGGAAGTAAGGCCCTGATTCGCCGTGCAGAAGTGGAGGCGTGCTGCAGCTTCCAGGAGGCGGTGGCCTCTGCTCTGCATGCCTTTAACGGCAGCACAGCTTTCTGGACACCTGGGAGGCTAGCCGGGGCACCCTGCTCCCAGCAGGAACACTGAGTACCCCCAGGTGCACCTGGGTCTGCTAAGCAACATCCAGGCCCGTAGCCCTTCAGAGCCTCCTGTGTGCAGACCGAGCGTAGAGAAACGCACTGCCCTCTCCTTCGGAGCAGCTTAGTTTCCTCCGCACTCGCACACGTTCGCGAACACCGTTCTGGCATGTCCCACATGGCCCGGAGGTCTTACGCGGTGCCCTAATCGGACCTGCCCTCAGAGGAGCCCTCGTCTTCGCGTTTCATCCAGGACCTCCTGACTGAAGTCACCGTGCCTCCTAGAGGACGGCGACTTGGGTTTTTCCTGCACTTCAAGTCCTGTTCCTTCTGCGGCACTGCAGGCAGCACCAGGCCCAGAGGAGCAGCTACGGCGTTCCTCGGTTGAGACAGTTCGCCGGATGCGGGACTCCCTACTTCGATGTTAATTCAGGGAAGGAAACACAGGGTAACCGGTGTCTCTTGGGACTCCTTAGAAGCCACAGGGATGTACGCTGAGTGTGCCCATGAAAACGGGGGCCTGCTGGAACTAGCCCTGCTTTTCCATTTTGAGGGCGGCATTCATGCCTGCCTTGAAGCTACCTGACATTCCCGGCTCCCGACAGGCCAGTGAGCCCTGGAAGAAGGCTTCGGGGTAAAATATGAATTTGCTCTCTCTAAACCAGGGGCTTCCGTGGCCGCCGCGGCGGTCCGCATGACAGGCTCTAGAGCGAAAGTGAACCTCGACGTGAGAACTCGCCTCCAGGTTAGGCCCTGAGTAGCCGTGCAGAAAGGGAGTCATGCAGCTGTTTCCACAAGTTCTCAGTCGCTTATGTGCTTTATTTTAAAGGAAGTACGCGTCCGGGGACTCCTAGGCCCCACGGGTGTGCATCGTTCTCCCTCCGAGGTCACTGAGTGCCTCCAGACACCTGTGGGCCGGCGGAGCAACGTCGAGGTCCATTGGTTGATCCCCCGGAGGACCTCTGTGCCTGCCGAGTGCTAGGCAGCAACACACTGCGCATTCCTTGAGGAGCGCTACATCTCCAGAGCCCTCGAATGCCCTCGGGACAACATGGCTAGTGAGTGTGAAGTGCCCAGGAAGACTCTGTCATGGCCCTTGTGTGAGCTGCCATGAGAGAACACTGTGCTTGGAACACTGCGAGGCCCGCCCCGTATCTGAAGTCACTCTGCTCGAGGAGAAAGTCAGCATCTTAGCACGCTGTGTCGCTACCGGCACACCCAGCATGAACCCATTCCTGGAAGTAAGGCCCTGATTCGCCGTGCAGAAGCGGAGGCATGCTGCAGCTTCCAGGAGGCGGTGGCCTCTGCTCTGCATGCCTTTAACGGCAGCACAGCTTTCTGGACACCTGGGAGGCTAGCCGGGGCACCCTGCTCCTGGCAGGAACACTGAGTACCCCCAGGTGCACCTGGGTCTGCTAAGCAACATCCAGGCCCGTAGCCCTTCAGAGCCCCCTGTGTGCAGGCCGAGCGTAGGGAAACGCACTGCCCTCTCCTTCGGAGCAGCTTAGTTTCCTCCGCACTCGCACACGTTCGCGAACACCGTTCTGGCACGTCCCACGTGGCGTGGAGTTCTTACGCGGTGCCCTAATCGGAGCTGCCCTCAGAGGAGCCCTCGTCTTCGCGTTCCATCCAGGACCTCCTGACTGAAGTCACCGGGCCTCCTAGAGGACGGCGGCTTGGGTTCTTACTGCACTTCAAGTCCTGTTCCTTCTGCGGCACTGCAGGCAGCCCCAGGCCCAGAGGAGCAGCTACGGCGTTCCTCGGTTGAGACAGTTCGCCGGATGCGGGACTCCCTACTTCGATAAGTTGATTCAGGGTAGGAAACACAGGGTAACCGGTGTCTCTTGGGACTCCTTAGAAGCCACAGGGATGTACGCTGAGTGTGCCCATGAAAACGGGGGCCTGTTGGAACTAGCCCTGCTTTTCCATTTTGAGGGCGGCATTCATGCCTGCCTTGAAGCTACCTGACATTCCCGGCTCCCGACAGGCCAGTGAGCCCTGGAAGAATGCTTCGGGGAAAATTATGAATTTGCTCTCTCTAAACCAGGGGCTTCCGTGGGCGCGGCGGCGGTCCGCATGACAGACTCTAGAGCGAAAGGGAACCTCGACGTGAGAACTCGCCTCCAGGTTAGGCCCTGAGTAGCCGTGCAGAAAGGGAGGCATGCAGCTGTTTCCACAAGTTCTCAGTCGCTTATGTGCTTTATTTTAAAGGAAGTACACGTCCCGGGACTCCTAGGCCCCACGGGTGTGCATCGTTTTCCCTCCGAGGTCACTGAGTGCCTCCAGACACCTGTGGGCCGGCGGAGCAACGTCGAGGTCCATTGGTTGATCCCCCGGAGGACCTCTGTGCCTGCCGTGTGCTGGGCAGCAACACACTGCGCATTCCTTGAGGAATGCTACATCTCCAGAGCCCTCGAATGCCCTCGGGACAACATGGCTAGTGAGTGCGAAGTGCCCAGGAAGACTCTGTCATGGCCCTTGTGTGAGTTGCCATGAGAGAACACTGTGCTTGGAACACTGCGAGGCCCGCCCCGTATCTGAAGTCACTCTGCTCGAGGAGAAAGTCAGCATCTTAGCATGCTGTGTCGCTACCGGCACACCCAGCATGAACCCATTCCTGGAAGTAAGGCCCTGATTCGCCGTGCAGAAGCGGAGGCATGCTGCAGCTTCCAGGAGGCGGTGGCCTCTGCTCTGCATGCCTTTAACGGCAGCACAGCTTTCTGGACACCTGGGAGGCTAGCCGGGGCACCCTGCTCCCGGCAGGAACACTGAGTACCCCCAGGTGCACCTGGGTCTGCTAAGCAACATCCAGGCCCGTAGCCCTTCAGAGCCCCCTGTGTGCAGGCCGAGCGTAGGGAAACGCACTGCCCTCTCCTTCGGAGC
Source organism: Pseudorca crassidens (assembly GCF_039906515.1). Lineage (NCBI taxonomy): Eukaryota > Metazoa > Chordata > Mammalia > Artiodactyla > Delphinidae > Pseudorca > Pseudorca crassidens. The sequence goes on along the minus strand of NC_090308.1, from coordinate 91,218,749 downwards.
AGCTTAGTCTCCTCCGCACTCGCACACGTTCGCGAACACCGTTCTGGCACGTCCCACGTGGCGTGGAGTTCTTACGCGGTGCCCTAATCGGAGCTGCCCTCAGCGGAGCCCTCGTCTTCGCGTTCCATCCAGGACCTCCTGAATGAAGTCACCGGGCCTCCTAGAGGACGGCGGCTTGGGTTCTTACTGCACTTCAAGTCCTGTTCCTTCTGCGGCACTGCAGGCAGCACCAGGCCCAGAGGAGCAGCTACGGCGTTCCTCGGTTGAGACAGTTCGCCGGATGCGGGACTCCCTACTTCGATAAGTTGATTCAGGGAAGGAAACACAGGGTAACCGGTGTCTCTTGGGACTCCTTAGAAGCCACAGGGATGTACGCTGAGTGTGCCCATGAAAACGGGGGCCTGTTGGAACTAGCCCTGCTTTTCCATTTTGAGGGCGGCATTCATGCCTGCCTTGAAGCTACCTGACATTCCCGGCTCCCGACAGGCCAGTGAGCCCTGGAAGAATGCTTCGGGGAAAATTATGAATTTGCTCTCTCTAAACCAGGGGCTTCCGTGGGCGCGGCGGCGGTCCGCATGACAGACTCTAGAGCGAAAGGGAACCTCGACGTGAGAACTCGCCTCCAGGTTAGGCCCTGAGTAGCCGTGCAGAAAGGGAGGCATGCAGCTGTTTCCACAAGTTCTCAGTCGCTTATGTGCTTTATTTTAAAGGAAGTACGCGTCCCGGGACTCCTAGGCCCCACGGGTGTGCATCGTTTTCCCTCCGAGGTCACTGAGTGCCTCCAGACACCTGTGGGCCAGCGGAGCAACGTCGAGGTCCATTGGTTGATCCCCCGGAGGACCTCTGTGCCTGCCGTGTGCTGGGCAGCAACACACTGCGCATTCCTTGAGGAGCGCTACATCTCCAGAGCCCTCGAATGCACTCGGGACAACATGGCTAGTGAGTGCGAAGTGCCCAGGAAGACTCTGTCATGGCCCTTGTGTGAGCTGCCATGAGAGAACACTGTGCTTGGAACACTGCGAGGCCCGCCCCGTATCTGAAGTCACTCTGCTCGAGGAGAAAGTCAGCATCTTAGCACGCTGTGTCGCTACCGGCACACCCAGCATGAACCCATGCCTGGAAGATAGGCCCTGATTCGCCGTGCAGAAGCGGAGGCGTGCTGCAGCTTCCAGGAGGCGGTGCCGTCTGCTCTGCATGCCTTTAACGGCAGCACAGCTTTCTGGACACCTGGGAGGCTAGCCGGGGCACCCTGCTCCCAGCAGGAACACTGAGTACCCCCAGGTGCACCTGGGTCTGCTAAGCAACATCCAGGCCCGTAGCCCTTCAGAGCCTCCTGTGTGCAGGCCGAGCGTAGAGAAACGCACTGCCCTCTCCTTCGGAGCAGCTTAGTTTCCTCCGCACTCGCACACGTTCGCGAACACCGTTCTGGCATGTCCCACATGGCCCGGAGGTCTTACGCGGTGCCCTAATCGGACCTGCCCTCAGAGGAGCCCTCGTCTTCGCGTTTCATCCAGGACCTCCTGACTGAAGTCACCGTGCCTCCTAGAGGACGGCGGCTTGGGTTTTTCCTGCACTTCAAGTCCTGTTCCTTCTGCGGCACTGCAGGCAGCACCAGGCCCAGAGGAGCAGCTACGGCGTTCCTCGGTTGAGACAGTTCGCCGGATGCGGGACTCCCTACTTCGATGTTAATTCAGGGAAGGAAACACAGGGTAACCGGTGTCTCTTGGGACTCCTTAGAAGCCACAGGGATGTACGCTGAGTGTGCCCATGAAAACGGGGGCCTGCTGGAACTAGCCCTGCTTTTCCATTTTGAGGGCGGCATTCATGCCTGCCTTGAAGCTACCTGACATTCCCGGCTCCCGACAGGCCAGTGAGCCCTGGAAGAAGGCTTCGGGGTAAAATATGAATTTGCTCTCTCTAAACCAGGGGCTTCCGTGGCCGCCGCGGCGGTCCGCATGACAGGCTCTAGAGCGAAAGTGAACCTCGACGTGAGAACTCGCCTCCAGGTTAGGCCCTGAGTAGCCGTGCAGAAAGGGAGTCATGCAGCTGTTTCCACAAGTTCTCAGTCGCTTATGTGCTTTATTTTAAAGGAAGTACGCGTCCGGGGACTCCTAGGCCCCACGGGTGTGCATCGTTCTCCCTCCGAGGTCACTGAGTGCCTCCAGACACCTGTGGGCCGGCGGAGCAACGTCGAGGTCCATTGGTTGATCCCCCGGAGGACCTCTGTGCCTGCCGAGTGCTGGGCAGCAACACACTGCGCATTCCTTGAGGAGCGCTACATCTCCAGAGCCCTCGAATGCCCTCGGGACAACATGGCTAGTGAGTGCGAAGTGCCCAGGAAGACTCTGTCATGGCCCTTGTGTGAGCTGCCATGAGAGAACACTGTTCTTGGAACACTGCGAGGCCCGCCCCGTATCTGAAGTCACTCTGCTCGAGGAGAAAGTCAGCATCTTAGCACGCTGTGTCGCTACCGGCACACCCAGCATGAACCCATTCCTGGAAGTAAGGCCCTGATTCGCCGTGCAGAAGCGGAGGCATGCTGCAGCTTCCAGGAGGCGGTGGCCTCTGCTCTGCATGCCTTTAACGGCAGCACAGCTTTCTGGACACCTGGGAGGCTAGGCGGGGCACCCTTCTCCCGGCAGGAACACTGAGTACCCCCAGGTGCACCTGGGTCTGCTAAGCAACATCCAGGCCCGTAGCCCTTCAGAGCCCCCTGTGTGCAGGCCGAGCGAAGGGAAACGCACTGCCCTCTCCTTCGGAGCAGCTTAGTCTCCTCCGCACTCGCACACGTTCGCGAACACCGTTCTGGCACGTCCCACGTGGCGTGGAGTTCTTACGCGGTGCCCTAATCGGAGCTGCCCTCAGAGGAGCCCTCGTCTTCGCGTTCCATCCAGGACCTCCTGACTGAAGTCACCGGGCCTCCTAGAGGACGGCGGCTTGGGTTCTTACTGCACTTCAAGTCCTGTTCCTTCTGCGGCACTGCAGGCAGCCCCAGGCCCAGAGGAGCAGCTACGGCGTTCCTCGGTTGAGACAGTTCGCCGGATGCGGGACTCCCTACTTCGATAAGTTGATTCAGGGAAGGAAACACAGGGTAACCGGTGTCTCTTGGGACTCCTTAGAAGCCACAGGGATGTACGCTGAGTGTGCCCATGAAAACGGGGGCCTGCTGGAACTAGCCCTGCTTTCCCATTTTGAGGGCGGCATTCATGCCTGCCTTGAAGCTACCTGACATTCCCGGCTCCCGACAGGCCAGTGAGCCCTGGAAGAATGCTTCGGGGAAAATTATGAATTTGCTCTCTCTAAACCAGGGGCTTCCGTGGGCGCGGCGGCGGTCCGCATGACAGACTCTAGAGCGAAAGGGAACCTCGACGTGAGAACTCGCCTCCAGGTTAGGCCCTGAGTAGCCGTGCAGAAAGGGAGGCATGCAGCTGTTTCCACAAGTTCTCAGTCGCTTATGTGCTTTATTTTAAAGGAAGTACGCGTCCCGGGACTCCTAGGCCCCACGGGTGTGCATCGTTTTCCCTCCGAGGTCACTGAGTGCCTCCAGACACCTGTGGGCCAGCGGAGCAACGTCGAGGTCCATTGGTTGATCCCCCGGAGGACCTCTGTGCCTGCCGTGTGCTGGGCAGCAACACACTGCGCATTCCTTGAGGAGCGCTACATCTCCAGAGCCCTCGAATGCACTCGGGACAACATGGCTAGTGAGTGCGAAGTGCCCAGGAAGACTCTGTCATGGCCCTTGTGTGAGCTGCCATGAGAGAACACTGTGCTTGGAACACTGCGAGGCCCGCCCCGTATCTGAAGTCACTCTGCTCGAGGAGAAAGTCAGCATCTTAGCACGCTGTGTCGCTACCGGCACACCCAGCATGAACCCATGCCTGGAAGATAGGCCCTGATTCGCCGTGCAGAAGCGGAGGCGTGCTGCAGCTTCCAGGAGGCGGTGCCGTCTGCTCTGCATGCCTTTAACGGCAGCACAGCTTTCTGGACACCTGGGAGGCTAGCCGGGGCACCCTGCTCCCAGCAGGAACACTGAGTACCCCCAGGTGCACCTGGGTCTGCTAAGCAACATCCAGGCCCGTAGCCCTTCAGAGCCTCCTGTGTGCAGGCCGAGCGTAGAGAAACGCACTGCCCTCTCCTTCGGAGCAGCTTAGTTTCCTCCGCACTCGCACACGTTCGCGAACACCGTTCTGGCATGTCCCACATGGCCCGGAGGTCTTACGCGGTGCCCTAATCGGACCTGCCCTCAGAGGAGCCCTCGTCTTCGCGTTTCATCCAGGACCTCCTGACTGAAGTCACCGTGCCTCCTAGAGGACGGCGGCTTGGGTTTTTCCTGCACTTCAAGTCCTGTTCCTTCTGCGGCACTGCAGGCAGCACCAGGCCCAGAGGAGCAGCTACGGCGTTCCTCGGTTGAGACAGTTCGCCGGATGCGGGACTCCCTACTTCGATGTTAATTCAGGGAAGGAAACACAGGGTAACCGGTGTCTCTTGGGACTCCTTAGAAGCCACAGGGATGTACGCTGAGTGTGCCCATGAAAACGGGGGCCTGCTGGAACTAGCCCTGCTTTTCCATTTTGAGGGCGGCATTCATGCCTGCCTTGAAGCTACCTGACATTCCCGGCTCCCGACAGGCCAGTGAGCCCTGGAAGAAGGCTTCGGGGTAAAATATGAATTTGCTCTCTCTAAACCAGGGGCTTCCGTGGCCGCCGCGGCGGTCCGCATGACAGGCTCTAGAGCGAAAGTGAACCTCGACGTGAGAACTCGCCTCCAGGTTAGGCCCTGAGTAGCCGTGCAGAAAGGGAGTCATGCAGCTGTTTCCACAAGTTCTCAGTCGCTTATGTGCTTTATTTTAAAGGAAGTACGCGTCCGGGGACTCCTAGGCCCCACGGGTGTGCATCGTTCTCCCTCCGAGGTCACTGAGTGCCTCCAGACACCTGTGGGCCGGCGGAGCAACGTCGAGGTCCATTGGTTGATCCCCCGGAGGACCTCTGTGCCTGCCGAGTGCTGGGCAGCAACACACTGCGCATTCCTTGAGGAGCGCTACATCTCCAGAGCCCTCGAATGCCCTCGGGACAACATGGCTAGTGAGTGCGAAGTGCCCAGGAAGACTCTGTCATGGCCCTTGTGTGAGCTGCCATGAGAGAACACTGTTCTTGGAACACTGCGAGGCCCGCCCCGTATCTGAAGTCACTCTGCTCGAGGAGAAAGTCAGCATCTTAGCACGCTGTGTCGCTACCGGCACACCCAGCATGAACCCATTCCTGGAAGTAAGGCCCTGATTCGCCGTGCAGAAGCGGAGGCATGCTGCAGCTTCCAGGAGGCGGTGGCCTCTGCTCTGCATGCCTTTAACGGCAGCACAGCTTTCTGGACACCTGGGAGGCTAGGCGGGGCACCCTTCTCCCGGCAGGAACACTGAGTACCCCCAGGTGCACCTGGGTCTGCTAAGCAACATCCAGGCCCGTAGCCCTTCAGAGCCCCCTGTGTGCAGGCCGAGCGAAGGGAAACGCACTGCCCTCTCCTTCGGAGCAGCTTAGTCTCCTCCGCACTCGCACACGTTCGCGAACACCGTTCTGGCACGTCCCACGTGGCGTGGAGTTCTTACGCGGTGCCCTAATCGGAGCTGCCCTCAGAGGAGCCCTCGTCTTCGCGTTCCATCCAGGACCTCCTGACTGAAGTCACCGGGCCTCCTAGAGGACGGCGGCTTGGGTTCTTACTGCACTTCAAGTCCTGTTCCTTCTGCGGCACTGCAGGCAGCCCCAGGCCCAGAGGAGCAGCTACGGCGTTCCTCGGTTGAGACAGTTCGCCGGATGCGGGACTCCCTACTTCGATAAGTTGATTCAGGGAAGGAAACACAGGGTAACCGGTGTCTCTTGGGACTCCTTAGAAGCCACAGGGATGTACGCTGAGTGTGCCCATGAAAACGGGGGCCTGCTGGAACTAGCCCTGCTTTCCCATTTTGAGGGCGGCATTCATGCCTGCCTTGAAGCTACCTGACATTCCCGGCTCCCGACAGGCCAGTGAGCCCTGGAAGAATGCTTCGGGGAAAATTATGAATTTGCTCTCTCTAAACCAGGGGCTTCCGTGGGCGCGGCGGCGGTCCGCATGACAGACTCTAGAGCGAAAGGGAACCTCGACGTGAGAACTCGCCTCCAGGTTAGGCCCTGAGTAGCCGTGCAGAAAGGGAGGCATGCAGCTGTTTCCACAAGTTCTCAGTCGCTTATGTGCTTTATTTTAAAGGAAGTACGCGTCCCGGGACTCCTAGGCCCCACGGGTGTGCATCGTTTTCCCTCCGAGGTCACTGAGTGCCTCCAGACACCTGTGGGCCAGCGGAGCAACGTCGAGGTCCATTGGTTGATCCCCCGGAGGACCTCTGTGCCTGCCGTGTGCTGGGCAGCAACACACTGCGCATTCCTTGAGGAGCGCTACATCTCCAGAGCCCTCGAATGCACTCGGGACAACATGGCTAGTGAGTGCGAAGTGCCCAGGAAGACTCTGTCATGGCCCTTGTGTGAGCTGCCATGAGAGAACACTGTGCTTGGAACACTGCGAGGCCCGCCCCGTATCTGAAGTCACTCTGCTCGAGGAGAAAGTCAGCATCTTAGCACGCTGTGTCGCTACCGGCACACCCAGCATGAACCCATGCCTGGAAGATAGGCCCTGATTCGCCGTGCAGAAGCGGAGGCGTGCTGCAGCTTCCAGGAGGCGGTGCCGTCTGCTCTGCATGCCTTTAACGGCAGCACAGCTTTCTGGACACCTGGGAGGCTAGCCGGGGCACCCTGCTCCCAGCAGGAACACTGAGTACCCCCAGGTGCACCTGGGTCTGCTAAGCAACATCCAGGCCCGTAGCCCTTCAGAGCCTCCTGTGTGCAGGCCGAGCGTAGAGAAACGCACTGCCCTCTCCTTCGGAGCAGCTTAGTTTCCTCCGCACTCGCACACGTTCGCGAACACCGTTCTGGCATGTCCCACATGGCCCGGAGGTCTTACGCGGTGCCCTAATCGGACCTGCCCTCAGAGGAGCCCTCGTCTTCGCGTTTCATCCAGGACCTCCTGACTGAAGTCACCGTGCCTCCTAGAGGACGGCGGCTTGGGTTTTTCCTGCACTTCAAGTCCTGTTCCTTCTGCGGCACTGCAGGCAGCACCAGGCCCAGAGGAGCAGCTACGGCGTTCCTCGGTTGAGACAGTTCGCCGGATGCGGGACTCCCTACTTCGATGTTAATTCAGGGAAGGAAACACAGGGTAACCGGTGTCTCTTGGGACTCCTTAGAAGCCACAGGGATGTACGCTGAGTGTGCCCATGAAAACGGGGGCCTGCTGGAACTAGCCCTGCTTTTCCATTTTGAGGGCGGCATTCATGCCTGCCTTGAAGCTACCTGACATTCCCGGCTCCCGACAGGCCAGTGAGCCCTGGAAGAAGGCTTCGGGGTAAAATATGAATTTGCTCTCTCTAAACCAGGGGCTTCCGTGGCCGCCGCGGCGGTCCGCATGACAGGCTCTAGAGCGAAAGTGAACCTCGACGTGAGAACTCGCCTCCAGGTTAGGCCCTGAGTAGCCGTGCAGAAAGGGAGTCATGCAGCTGTTTCCACAAGTTCTCAGTCGCTTATGTGCTTTATTTTAAAGGAAGTACGCGTCCGGGGACTCCTAGGCCCCACGGGTGTGCATCGTTCTCCCTCCGAGGTCACTGAGTGCCTCCAGACACCTGTGGGCCGGCGGAGCAACGTCGAGGTCCATTGGTTGATCCCCCGGAGGACCTCTGTGCCTGCCGAGTGCTGGGCAGCAACACACTGCGCATTCCTTGAGGAGCGCTACATCTCCAGAGCCCTCGAATGCCCTCGGGACAACATGGCTAGTGAGTGCGAAGTGCCCAGGAAGACTCTGTCATGGCCCTTGTGTGAGCTGCCATGAGAGAACACTGTTCTTGGAACACTGCGAGGCCCGCCCCGTATCTGAAGTCACTCTGCTCGAGGAGAAAGTCAGCATCTTAGCACGCTGTGTCGCTACCGGCACACCCAGCATGAACCCATTCCTGGAAGTAAGGCCCTGATTCGCCGTGCAGAAGCGGAGGCATGCTGCAGCTTCCAGGAGGCGGTGGCCTCTGCTCTGCATGCCTTTAACGGCAGCACAGCTTTCTGGACACCTGGGAGGCTAGGCGGGGCACCCTTCTCCCGGCAGGAACACTGAGTACCCCCAGGTGCACCTGGGTCTGCTAAGCAACATCCAGGCCCGTAGCCCTTCAGAGCCCCCTGTGTGCAGGCCGAGCGAAGGGAAACGCACTGCCCTCTCCTTCGGAGCAGCTTAGTCTCCTCCGCACTCGCACACGTTCGCGAACACCGTTCTGGCACGTCCCACGTGGCGTGGAGTTCTTACGCGGTGCCCTAATCGGAGCTGCCCTCAGAGGAGCCCTCGTCTTCGCGTTCCATCCAGGACCTCCTGACTGAAGTCACCGGGCCTCCTAGAGGACGGCGGCTTGGGTTCTTACTGCACTTCAAGTCCTGTTCCTTCTGCGGCACTGCAGGCAGCCCCAGGCCCAGAGGAGCAGCTACGGCGTTCCTCGGTTGAGACAGTTCGCCGGATGCGGGACTCCCTACTTCGATAAGTTGATTCAGGGAAGGAAACACAGGGTAACCGGTGTCTCTTGGGACTCCTTAGAAGCCACAGGGATGTACGCTGAGTGTGCCCATGAAAACGGGGGCCTGCTGGAACTAGCCCTGCTTTCCCATTTTGAGGGCGGCATTCATGCCTGCCTTGAAGCTACCTGACATTCCCGGCTCCCGACAGGCCAGTGAGCCCTGGAAGAATGCTTCGGGGAAAATTATGAATTTGCTCTCTCTAAACCAGGGGCTTCCGTGGGCGCGGCGGCGGTCCGCATGACAGACTCTAGAGCGAAAGGGAACCTCGACGTGAGAACTCGCCTCCAGGTTAGGCCCTGAGTAGCCGTGCAGAAAGGGAGGCATGCAGCTGTTTCCACAAGTTCTCAGTCGCTTATGTGCTTTATTTTAAAGGAAGTACGCGTCCCGGGACTCCTAGGCCCCACGGGTGTGCATCGTTTTCCCTCCGAGGTCACTGAGTGCCTCCAGACACCTGTGGGCCAGCGGAGCAACGTCGAGGTCCATTGGTTGATCCCCCGGAGGACCTCTGTGCCTGCCGTGTGCTGGGCAGCAACACACTGCGCATTCCTTGAGGAGCGCTACATCTCCAGAGCCCTCGAATGCACTCGGGACAACATGGCTAGTGAGTGCGAAGTGCCCAGGAAGACTCTGTCATGGCCCTTGTGTGAGCTGCCATGAGAGAACACTGTGCTTGGAACACTGCGAGGCCCGCCCCGTATCTGAAGTCACTCTGCTCGAGGAGAAAGTCAGCATCTTAGCACGCTGTGTCGCTACCGGCACACCCAGCATGAACCCATGCCTGGAAGATAGGCCCTGATTCGCCGTGCAGAAGCGGAGGCGTGCTGCAGCTTCCAGGAGGCGGTGCCCTCTGCTCTGCATGCCTTTAACGGCAGCACAGCTTTCTGGACACCTGGGAGGCTAGCCGGGGCACCCTGCTCCCAGCAGGAACACTGAGTACCCCCAGGTGCACCTGGGTCTGCTAAGCAACATCCAGGCCCGTAGCCCTTCAGAGCCTCCTGTGTGCAGGCCGAGCGTAGAGAAACGCACTGCCCTCTCCTTCGGAGCAGCTTAGTTTCCTCCGCACTCGCACACGTTCGCGAACACCGTTCTGGCATGTCCCACATGGCCCGGAGGTCTTACGCGGTGCCCTAATCGGACCTGCCCTCAGAGGAGCCCTCGTCTTCGCGTTTCATCCAGGACCTCCTGACTGAAGTCACCGTGCCTCCTAGAGGACGGCGGCTTGGGTTTTTCCTGCACTTCAAGTCCTGTTCCTTCTGCGGCACTGCAGGCAGCACCAGGCCCAGAGGAGCAGCTACGGCGTTCCTCGGTTGAGACAGTTCGCCGGATGCGGGACTCCCTACTTCGATGTTAATTCAGGGAAGGAAACACAGGGTAACCGGTGTCTCTTGGGACTCCTTAGAAGCCACAGGGATGTACGCTGAGTGTGCCCATGAAAACGGGGGCCTGCTGGAACTAGCCCTGCTTTTCCATTTTGAGGGCGGCATTCATGCCTGCCTTGAAGCTACCTGACATTCCCGGCTCCCGACAGGCCAGTGAGCCCTGGAAGAAGGCTTCGGGGTAAAATATGAATTTGCTCTCTCTAAACCAGGGGCTTCCGTGGCCGCCGCGGCGGTCCGCATGACAGGCTCTAGAGCGAAAGTGAACCTCGACGTGAGAACTCGCCTCCAGGTTAGGCCCTGAGTAGCCGTGCAGAAAGGGAGTCATGCAGCTGTTTCCACAAGTTCTCAGTCGCTTATGTGCTTTATTTTAAAGGAAGTACGCGTCCGGGGACTCCTAGGCCCCACGGGTGTGCATCGTTCTCCCTCCGAGGTCACTGAGTGCCTCCAGACACCTGTGGGCCGGCGGAGCAACGTCGAGGTCCATTGGTTGATCCCCCGGAGGACCTCTGTGCCTGCCGAGTGCTGGGCAGCAACACACTGCGCATTCCTTGAGGAGCGCTACATCTCCAGAGCCCTCGAATGCCCTCGGGACAACATGGCTAGTGAGTGCGAAGTGCCCAGGAAGACTCTGTCATGGCCCTTGTGTGAGCTGCCATGAGAGAACACTGTTCTTGGAACACTGCGAGGCCCGCCCCGTATCTGAAGTCACTCTGCTCGAGGAGAAAGTCAGCATCTTAGCACGCTGTGTCGCTACCGGCACACCCAGCATGAACCCATTCCTGGAAGTAAGGCCCTGATTCGCCGTGCAGAAGCGGAGGCATGCTGCAGCTTCCAGGAGGCGGTGGCCTCTGCTCTGCATGCCTTTAACGGCAGCACAGCTTTCTGGACACCTGGGAGGCTAGGCGGGGCACCCTTCTCCCGGCAGGAACACTGAGTACCCCCAGGTGCACCTGGGTCTGCTAAGCAACATCCAGGCCCGTAGCCCTTCAGAGCCCCCTGTGTGCAGGCCGAGCGAAGGGAAACGCACTGCCCTCTCCTTCGGAGCAGCTTAGTCTCCTCCGCACTCGCACACGTTCGCGAACACCGTTCTGGCACGTCCCACGTGGCGTGGAGTTCTTACGCGGTGCCCTAATCGGAGCTGCCCTCAGAGGAGCCCTCGTCTTCGCGTTCCATCCAGGACCTCCTGACTGAAGTCACCGGGCCTCCTAGAGGACGGCGGCTTGGGTTCTTACTGCACTTCAAGTCCTGTTCCTTCTGCGGCACTGCAGGCAGCCCCAGGCCCAGAGGAGCAGCTACGGCGTTCCTCGGTTGAGACAGTTCGCCGGATGCGGGACTCCCTACTTCGATAAGTTGATTCAGGGAAGGAAACACAGGGTAACCGGTGTCTCTTGGGACTCCTTAGAAGCCACAGGGATGTACGCTGAGTGTGCCCATGAAAACGGGGGCCTGATGGAACTAGCCCTGCTTTCCCATTTTGAGGGCGGCATTCATGCCTGCCTTGAAGCTACCTGACATTCCCGGCTCCCGACAGGCCAGTGAGCCCTGGAAGAATGCTTCGGGGAAAATTATGAATTTGCTCTCTCTAAACCAGGGGCTTCCGTGGGCGCGGCGGCGGTCCGCATGACAGACTCTAGAGCGAAAGGGAACCTCGACGTGAGAACTCGCCTCCAGGTTAGGCCCTGAGTAGCCGTGCAGAAAGGGAGGCATGCAGCTGTTTCCACAAGTTCTCAGTCGCTTATGTGCTTTATTTTAAAGGAAGTACACGTCCCGGGACTCCTAGGCCCCACGGGTGTGCATCGTTTTCCCTCCGAGGTCACTGAGTGCCTCCAGACACCTGTGGGCCGGCGGAGCAACGTCGAGGTCCATTGGTTGATCCCCCGGAGGACCTCTGTGCCTGCCGTGTGCTGGGCAGCAACACACTGCGCATTCCTTGAGGAGCGCTACATCTCCAGAGCCCTCGAATGCCCTCGGGACAACATGGCTAGTGAGTGCGAAGTGCCCAGGAAGACTCTGTCATGGCCCTTGTGTGAGTTGCCATGAGAGAACACTGTGCTTGGAACACTGCGAGGCCCGCCCCGTATCTGAAGTCACTCTGCTCGAGGAGAAAGTCAGCATCTTAGCATGCTGTGTCGCTACCGGCACACCCAGCATGAACCCATTCCTGGAAGTAAGGCCCTGATTCGCCGTGCAGAAGCGGAGGCATGCTGCAGCTTCCAGGGGGCGGTGGCCTCTGCTCTGCATGCCTTTAACGGCAGCACAGCTTTCTGGACACCTGGGAGGCTAGCCGGGGCACCCTGCTCCCGGCAGGAACACTGAGTACCCCCAGGTGCACCTGGGTCTGCTAAGCAACATCCAGGCCCGTAGCCCTTCAGAGCCCCCTGTGTGCAGGCCGAGCGTAGGGAAACGCACTGCCCTCTCCTTCGGAGCAGCTTAGTCTCCTCCGCACTCGCACACGTTCGCGAACACCGTTCTGGCACGTCCCACGTGGCGTGGAGTTCTTACGCGGTGCCCTAATCGGAGCTGCCCTCAGAGGAGCCCTCGTCTTCGCGTTCCATCCAGGACCTCCTGAATGAAGTCACCGGGCCTCCTAGAGGACGGCGGCTTGGGTTCTTACTGCACTTCAAGTCCTGTTCCTTCTGCGGCACTGCAGGCAGCCACAGGCCCAGAGGAGCAGCTACGGCGTTCCTCGGTTGAGACAGTTCGCCGGATGCGGGACTCCCTACTTCGATAAGTTGATTCAGGGAAGGAAACACAGGGTAACCGGTGTCTCTTGGGACTCCTTAGAAGCCACAGGGATGTACGCTGAGTGTGCCCATGAAAACGGGGGCCTGTTGGAACTAGCCCTGCTTTTCCATTTTGAGGGCGGCATTCATGCCTGCCTTGAAGCTACCTGACATTCCCGGCTCCCGACAGGCCAGTGAGCCCTGGAAGAATGCTTCGGGGAAAATTATGAATTTGCTCTCTCTAAACCAGGGGCTTCCGTGGGCGCGGCGGCGGTCCGCATGACAGACTCTAGAGCGAAAGGGAACCTCGACGTGAGAACTCGCCTCCAGGTTAGGCCCTGAGTAGCCGTGCAGAAAGGGAGGCATGCAGCTGTTTCCACAAGTTCTCAGTCGCTTATGTGCTTTATTTTAAAGGAAGTACGCGTCCCGGGACTCCTAGGCCCCACGGGTGTGCATCGTTTTCCCTCCGAGGTCACTGAGTGCCTCCAGACACCTGTGGGCCAGCGGAGCAACGTCGAGGTCCATTGGTTGATCCCCCGGAGGACCTCTGTGCCTGCCGTGTGCTGGGCAGCAACACACTGCGCATTCCTTGAGGAGCGCTACATCTCCAGAGCCCTCGAATGCACTCGGGACAACATGGCTAGTGAGTGCGAAGTGCCCAGGAAGACTCTGTCATGGCCCTTGTGTGAGCTGCCATGAGAGAACACTGTGCTTGGAACACTGCGAGGCCCGCCCCGTATCTGAAGTCACTCTGCTCGAGGAGAAAGTCAGCATCTTAGCACGCTGTGTCGCTACCGGCACACCCAGCATGAACCCATGCCTGGAAGATAGGCCCTGATTCGCCGTGCAGAAGCGGAGGCGTGCTGCAGCTTCCAGGAGGCGGTGCCCTCTGCTCTGCATGCCTTTAACGGCAGCACAGCTTTCTGGACACCTGGGAGGCTAGCCGGGGCACCCTGCTCCCAGCAGGAACACTGAGTACCCCCAGGTGCACCTGGGTCTGCTAAGCAACATCCAGGCCCGTAGCCCTTCAGAGCCTCCTGTGTGCAGGCCGAGCGTAGAGAAACGCACTGCCCTCTCCTTCGGAGCAGCTTAGTTTCCTCCGCACTCGCACACGTTCGCGAACACCGTTCTGGCATGTCCCACATGGCCCGGAGGTCTTACGCGGTGCCCTAATCGGACCTGCCCTCAGAGGAGCCCTCGTCTTCGCGTTTCATCCAGGACCTCCTGACTGAAGTCACCGTGCCTCCTAGAGGACGGCGGCTTGGGTTTTTCCTGCACTTCAAGTCCTGTTCCTTCTGCGGCACTGCAGGCAGCACCAGGCCCAGAGGAGCAGCTACGGCGTTCCTCGGTTGAGACAGTTCGCCGGATGCGGGACTCCCTACTTCGATGTTAATTCAGGGAAGGAAACACAGGGTAACCGGTGTCTCTTGGGACTCCTTAGAAGCCACAGGGATGTACGCTGAGTGTGCCCATGAAAACGGGGGCCTGCTGGAACTAGCCCTGCTTTTCCATTTTGAGGGCGGCATTCATGCCTGCCTTGAAGCTACCTGACATTCCCGGCTCCCGACAGGCCAGTGAGCCCTGGAAGAAGGCTTCGGGGTAAAATATGAATTTGCTCTCTCTAAACCAGGGGCTTCCGTGGCCGCCGCGGCGGTCCGCATGACAGGCTCTAGAGCGAAAGTGAACCTCGACGTGAGAACTCGCCTCCAGGTTAGGCCCTGAGTAGCCGTGCAGAAAGGGAGTCATGCAGCTGTTTCCACAAGTTCTCAGTCGCTTATGTGCTTTATTTTAAAGGAAGTACGCGTCCGGGGACTCCTAGGCCCCACGGGTGTGCATCGTTCTCCCTCCGAGGTCACTGAGTGCCTCCAGACACCTGTGGGCCGGCGGAGCAACGTCGAGGTCCATTGGTTGATCCCCCGGAGGACCTCTGTGCCTGCCGAGTGCTGGGCAGCAACACACTGCGCATTCCTTGAGGAGCGCTACATCTCCAGAGCCCTCGAATGCCCTCGGGACAACATGGCTAGTGAGTGCGAAGTGCCCAGGAAGACTCTGTCATGGCCCTTGTGTGAGCTGCCATGAGAGAACACTGTTCTTGGAACACTGCGAGGCCCGCCCCGTATCTGAAGTCACTCTGCTCGAGGAGAAAGTCAGCATCTTAGCACGCTGTGTCGCTACCGGCACACCCAGCATGAACCCATTCCTGGAAGTAAGGCCCTGATTCGCCGTGCAGAAGCGGAGGCATGCTGCAGCTTCCAGGAGGCGGTGGCCTCTGCTCTGCATGCCTTTAACGGCAGCACAGCTTTCTGGACACCTGGGAGGCTAGGCGGGGCACCCTTCTCCCGGCAGGAACACTGAGTACCCCCAGGTGCACCTGGGTCTGCTAAGCAACATCCAGGCCCGTAGCCCTTCAGAGCCCCCTGTGTGCAGGCCGAGCGTAGGGAAACGCACTGCCCTCTCCTTCGGAGCAGCTTAGTCTCCTCCGCACTCGCACACGTTCGCGAACACCGTTCTGGCACGTCCCACGTGGCGTGGAGTTCTTACGCGGTGCCCTAATCGGAGCTGCCCTCAGAGGAGCCCTCGTCTTCGCGTTCCATCCAGGACCTCCTGACTGAAGTCACCGGGCCTCCTAGAGGACGGCGGCTTGGGTTCTTACTGCACTTCAAGTCCTGTTCCTTCTGCGGCACTGCAGGCAGCCCCAGGCCCAGAGGAGCAGCTACGGCGTTCCTCGGTTGAGACAGTTCGCCGGATGCGGGACTCCCTACTTCGATAAGTTGATTCAGGGAAGGAAACACAGGGTAACCGGTGTCTCTTGGGACTCCTTAGAAGCCACAGGGATGTACGCTGAGTGTGCCCATGAAAACGGGGGCCTGCTGGAACTAGCCCTGCTTTCCCATTTTGAGGGCGGCATTCATGCCTGCCTTGAAGCTACCTGACATTCCCGGCTCCCGACAGGCCAGTGAGCCCTGGAAGAATGCTTCGGGGAAAATTATGAGTTTGCTCTCTCTAAACCAGGGGCTTCCGTGGTCGCAGCTAGGTCCGCATGACAGGCTCTAGAGCGAAAGTGAACCTCGACGTGAGATCTCGCCTCCAGGTTAGGCCCTGAGTAGCCGTGCAGAAAGGGAGTCATGCAGCTGTTTCCACAAGTTCTCAGTCGCTTATGTGCTTTATTTTAAAGGAAGTACGCGTCCGGGGACTCCTAGGCCCCACGGGTGTGCATCGTTTTCCCTCCGAGGTCACTGAGTGCCTCCAGACACCTGTGGGCCAGCGGAGCAACGTCGAGGTCCGTTGGTTGATCCCCCGGAGGACCTCTGTGCCTGCCGTGTGCTGGGCAGCAACACACTGCGCATTCCTTGAGGAGCGCTACATCTCCAGAGCCCTCGAATGCCCTCGGGACAACATGGCTAGTGAGTGCGAAGTGCCCAGGAAGACTCTGTCATGGCCCTTGTGTGAGCTGCCATGAGAGAACACTGTGCTTGGAACACTGCGAGGCCCGCCCCGTATCTGAAGTCACTCTGCTCGAGGAGAAAGTCAGCATCTTAGCACGCTGTGTCGCTACCGGCACACCCAGCATGAACCCATGCCTGGAAGATAGGCCCTGATTCGCCGTGCAGAAGCGGAGGCGTGCTGCAGCTTCCAGGAGGCGGTGGCCTCTGCTCTGCATGCCTTTAACGGCAGCACAGCTTTCTGGACACCTGGGAGGCTAGCCGGGGCACCCTGCTCCCAGCAGGAACACTGAGTACCCCCAGGTGCACCTGGGTCTGCTAAGCAACATCCAGGCCCGTAGCCCTTCAGAGCCTCCTGTGTGCAGGCCGAGCGTAGAGAAACGCACTGCCCTCTCCTTCGGAGCAGCTTAGTTTCCTCCGCACTCGCACACGTTCGCGAACACCGTTCTGGCATGTCCCACATGGCCCGGAGGTCTTACGCGGTGCCCTAATCGGACCTGCCCTCAGAGGAGCCCTCGTCTTCGCGTTTCATCCAGGACCTCCTGACTGAAGTCACCGTGCCTCCTAGAGGACGGCGGCTTGGGTTTTTCCTGCACTTCAAGTCCTGTTCCTTCTGCGGCACTGCAGGCAGCACCAGGCCCAGAGGAGCAGCTACGGCGTTCCTCGGTTGAGACAGTTCGCCGGATGCGGGACTCCCTACTTCGATGTTAATTCAGGGAAGGAAACACAGGGTAACCGGTGTCTCTTGGGACTCCTTAGAAGCCACAGGGATGTACGCTGAGTGTGCCCATGAAAACGGGGGCCTGCTGGAACTAGCCCTGCTTTTCCATTTTGAGGGCGGCATTCATGCCTGCCTTGAAGCTACCTGACATTCCCGGCTCCCGACAGGCCAGTGAGCCCTGGAAGAAGGCTTCGGGGTAAAATATGAATTTGCTCTCTCTAAACCAGGGGCTTCCGTGGCCGCCGCGGCGGTCCGCATGACAGGCTCTAGAGCGAAAGTGAACCTCGACGTGAGAACTCGCCTCCAGGTTAGGCCCTGAGTAGCCGTGCAGAAAGGGAGTCATGCAGCTGTTTCCACAAGTTCTCAGTCGCTTATGTGCTTTATTTTAAAGGAAGTACGCGTCCGGGGACTCCTAGGCCCCACGGGTGTGCATCGTTCTCCCTCCGAGGTCACTGAGTGCCTCCAGACACCTGAGGGCCGGCGGAGCAACGTCGAGGTCCATTGGTTGATCCCCCGGAGGACCTCTGTGCCTGCCGAGTGCTGGGCAGCAACACACTGCGCATTCCTTGAGGAGCGCTACATCTCCAGAGCCCTCGAATGCCCTCGGGACAACATGGCTAGTGAGTGCGAAGTGCCCAGGAAGACTCTGTCATGGCCCTTGTGTGAGCTGCCATGAGAGAACACTGTGCTTGGAACACTGCGAGGCCCGCCCCGTATCTGAAGTCACTCTGCTCGAGGAGAAAGTCAGCATCTTAGCACGCTGTGTCGCTACCGGCACACCCAGCATGAACCCATGCCTGGAAGATAGGCCCTGATTCGCCGTGCAGAAGCGGAGGCGTGCTGCAGCTTCCAGGAGGCGGTGGCCTCTGCTCTGCATGCCTTTAACGGCAGCACAGCTTTCTGGACACCTGGGAGGCTAGCCGGGGCACCCTGCTCCCAGCAGGAACACTGAGTACCCCCAGGTGCACCTGGGTCTGCTAAGCAACATCCAGGCCCGTAGCCCTTCAGAGCCTCCTGTGTGCAGGCCGAGCGTAGAGAAACGCACTGCCCTCTCCTTCGGAGCAGCTTAGTTTCCTCCGCACTCGCACACGTTCGCGAACACCGTTCTGGCATGTCCCACATGGCCCGGAGGTCTTACGCGGTGCCCTAATCGGACCTGCCCTCAGAGGAGCCCTCGTCTTCGCGTTTCATCCAGGACCTCCTGACTGAAGTCACCGTGCCTCCTAGAGGACGGCGGCTTGGGTTTTTCCTGCACTTCAAGTCCTGTTCCTTCTGCGGCACTGCAGGCAGCACCAGGCCCAGAGGAGCAGCTACGGCGTTCCTCGGTTGAGACAGTTCGCCGGATGCGGGACTCCCTACTTCGATGTTAATTCAGGGAAGGAAACACAGGGTAACCGGTGTCTCTTGGGACTCCTTAGAAGCCACAGGGATGTACGCTGAGTGTGCCCATGAAAACGGGGGCCTGCTGGAACTAGCCCTGCTTTTCCATTTTGAGGGCGGCATTCATGCCTGCCTTGAAGCTACCTGACATTCCCGGCTCCCGACAGGCCAGTGAGCCCTGGAAGAAGGCTTCGGGGTAAAATATGAATTTGCTCTCTCTAAACCAGGGGCTTCCGTGGCCGCCGCGGCGGTCCGCATGACAGGCTCTAGAGCGAAAGTGAACCTCGACGTGAGAACTCGCCTCCAGGTTAGGCCCTGAGTAGCCGTGCAGAAAGGGAGTCATGCAGCTGTTTCCACAAGTTCTCAGTCGCTTATGTGCTTTATTTTAAAGGAAGTACGCGTCCGGGGACTCCTAGGCCCCACGGGTGTGCATCGTTCTCCCTCCGAGGTCACTGAGTGCCTCCAGACACCTGTGGGCCGGCGGAGCAACGTCGAGGTCCATTGGTTGATCCCCCGGAGGACCTCTGTGCCTGCCGAGTGCTGGGCAGCAACACACTGCGCATTCCTTGAGGAGCGCTACATCTCCAGAGCCCTCGAATGCCCTCGGGACAACATGGCTAGTGAGTGCGAAGTGCCCAGGAAGACTCTGTCATGGCCCTTGTGTGAGCTGCCATGAGAGAACACTGTTCTTGGAACACTGCGAGGCCCGCCCCGTATCTGAAGTCACTCTGCTCGAGGAGAAAGTCAGCATCTTAGCACGCTGTGTCGCTACCGGCACACCCAGCATGAACCCATTCCTGGAAGTAAGGCCCTGATTCGCCGTGCAGAAGCGGAGGCATGCTGCAGCTTCCAGGAGGCGGTGGCCTCTGCTCTGCATGCCTTTAACGGCAGCACAGCTTTCTGGACACCTGGGAGGCTAGCCGGGGCACCGTGCTCCCGGCAGGAGCACTGAGTACCCCCAGGTGCACCTGGGTCTGCTAAGCAACATCCAGGCCCGTAGCCCTTCAGAGCCCCCTGTGTGCAGGCCGAGCGTAGGGAAACGCACTGCCCTCTCCTTCGGAGCAGCTTAGTTTCCTCCGCACTCGCACACGTTCGCGAACACCGTTCTGGCATGTCCCACATGGCCCGGAGGTCTTACGCGGTGCCCTAATCGGACCTGCCCTCAGAGGAGCCCTCGTCTTCGCGTTCCATCCAGGACCTCCTGACTGAAGTCACCGTGCCTCCTAGAGGACGGCGGCTTGGGTTTTTCCTGCACTTCAAGTCCTGTTCCTTCTGCGGCACTGCAGGCAGCCCCAGGCCCAGAGGAGCAGCTACGGCGTTCCTCGGTTGAGACAGTTCGCCGGATGCGGGACTCCCTACTTCGATGTTAATTCAGGGAAGGAAACACAGGGTAACCGGTGTCTCTTGGGACTCCTTAGAAGCCACAGGGATGTACGCTGAGTGTGCCCATGAAAACGGGGCCCTGCTGGAACTAGCCCTGCTTTTCCATTTTGAGGGCGGCATTCATGCCTGCCTTGAAGCTACCTGACATTCCCGGCTCCCGACAGGCCAGTGAGCCCTGGAAGAAGGCTTCGGGGTAAAATATGAATTTGCTCTCTCTAAACCAGGGGCTTCCGTGGCCGCCGCGGCGGTCCGCATGACAGGCTCTAGAGCGAAAGTGAACCTCGACGTGAGAACTCGCCTCCAGGTTAGGCCCTGAGTAGCCGTGCAGAAAGGGAGTCATGCAGCTGTTTCCACAAGTTCTCAGTCGCTTATGTGCTTTATTTTAAAGGAAGTACGCGTCCGGGGACTCCTAGGCCCCACGGGTGTGCATCGTTCTCCCTCCGAGGTCACTGAGTGCCTCCAGACACCTGTGGGCCGGCGGAGCAACGTCGAGGTCCATTGGTTGATCCCCCGGAGGACCTCTGTGCCTGCCGAGTGCTGGGCAGCAACACACTGCGCATTCCTTGAGGAGCGCTACATCTCCAGAGCCCTCGAATGCCCTCGGGACAACATGGCTAGTGAGTGCGAAGTGCCCAGGAAGACTCTGTCATGGCCCTTGTGTGAGCTGCCATGAGAGAACACTGTTCTTGGAACACTGCGAGGCCCGCCCCGTATCTGAAGTCACTCTGCTCGAGGAGAAAGTCAGCATCTTAGCACGCTGTGTCGCTACCGGCACACCCAGCATGAACCCATTCCTGGAAGTAAGGCCCTGATTCGCCGTGCAGAAGCGGAGGCATGCTGCAGCTTCCAGGAGGCGGTGGCCTCTGCTCTGCATGCCTTTAACGGCAGCACAGCTTTCTGGACACCTGGGAGGCTAGCCGGGGCACCGTGCTCCCGGCAGGAGCACTGAGTACCCCCAGGTGCACCTGGGTCTGCTAAGCAACATCCAGGCCCGTAGCCCTTCAGAGCCCCCTGTGTGCAGGCCGAGCGTAGGGAAACGCACTGCCCTCTCCTTCGGAGCAGCTTAGTTTCCTCCGCACTCGCACACGTTCGCGAACACCGTTCTGGCATGTCCCACATGGCCCGGAGGTCTTACGCGGTGCCCTAATCGGACCTGCCCTCAGAGGAGCCCTCGTCTTCGCGTTCCATCCAGGACCTCCTGACTGAAGTCACCGTGCCTCCTAGAGGACGGCGGCTTGGGTTTTTCCTGCACTTCAAGTCCTGTTCCTTCTGCGGCACTGCAGGCAGCACCAGGCCCAGAGGAGCAGCTACGGCGTTCCTCGGTTGAGACAGTTCGCCGGATGCGGGACTCCCTACTTCGATGTTAATTCAGGGAAGGAAACACAGGGTAACCGGTGTCTCTTGGGACTCCTTAGAAGCCACAGGGATGTACGCTGAGTGTGCCCATGAAAACGGGGCCCTGCTGGAACTAGCCCTGCTTTTCCATTTTGAGGGCGGCATTCATGCCTGCCTTGAAGCTACCTGACATTCCCGGCTCCCGACAGGCCAGTGAGCCCTGGAAGAAGGCTTCGGGGTAAAATATGAATTTGCTCTCTCTAAACCAGGGGCTTCCGTGGCCGCCGCGGCGGTCCGCATGACAGGCTCTAGAGCGAAAGTGAACCTCGACGTGAGAACTCGCCTCCAGGTTAGGCCCTGAGTAGCCGTGCAGAAAGGGAGTCATGCAGCTGTTTCCACAAGTTCTCAGTCGCTTATGTGCTTTATTTTAAAGGAAGTACGCGTCCGGGGACTCCTAGGCCCCACGGGTGTGCATCGTTCTCCCTCCGAGGTCACTGAGTGCCTCCAGACACCTGTGGGCCGGCGGAGCAACGTCGAGGTCCATTGGTTGATCCCCCGGAGGACCTCTGTGCCTGCCGAGTGCTGGGCAGCAACACACTGCGCATTCCTTGAGGAGCGCTACATCTCCAGAGCCCTCGAATGCCCTCGGGACAACATGGCTAGTGAGTGCGAAGTGCCCAGGAAGACTCTGTCATGGCCCTTGTGTGAGCTGCCATGAGAGAACACTGTTCTTGGAACACTGTGAGGCCCGCCCCGTATCTGAAGTCACTCTGCTCGAGGAGAAAGTCAGCATCTTAGCACGCTGTGTCGCTACCGGCACACCCAGCATGAACCCATTCCTGGAAGTAAGGCCCTGATTCGCCGTGCAGAAGCGGAGGCATGCTGCAGCTTCCAGGAGGCGGTGGCCTCTGCTCTGCATGCCTTTAACGGCAGCACAGCTTTCTGGACACCTGGGAGGCTAGCCGGGGCACCGTGCTCCCGGCAGGAGCACTGAGTACCCCCAGGTGCACCTGGGTCTGCTAAGCAACATCCAGGCCCGTAGCCCTTCAGAGCCCCCTGTGTGCAGGCCGAGCGTAGGGAAACGCACTGCCCTCTCCTTCGGAGCAGCTTAGTTTCCTCCGCACTCGCACACGTTCGCGAACACCGTTCTGGCACGTCCCACGTGGCGTGGAGTTCTTACGCGGTGCCCTAATCGGAGCTGCCCTCAGAGGAGCCCTCGTCTTCGCGTTCCATCCAGGACCTCCTGACTGAAGTCACCGGGCCTCCTAGAGGACGGCGGCTTGGGTTCTTACTGCACTTCAAGTCCTGTTCCTTCTGCGGCACTGCAGGCAGCCCCAGGCCCAGAGGAGCAGCTACGGCGTTCCTCGGTTGAGACAGTTCGCCGGATGCGGGACTCCCTACTTCGATAAGTTGATTCAGGGAAGGAAACACAGGGTAACCGGTGTCTCTTGGGACTCCTTAGAAGCCACAGGGATGTACGCTGAGTGTGCCCATGAAAACGGGGGCCTGCTGGAACTAGCCCTGCTTTCCCATTTTGAGGGCGGCATTCATGCCTGCCTTGAAGCTACCTGACATTCCCGGCTCCCGACAGGCCAGTGAGCCCTGGAAGAATGCTTCGGGGAAAATTATGAGTTTGCTCTCTCTAAACCAGGGGCTTCCGTGGTCGCAGCTAGGTCCGCATGACAGGCTCTAGAGCGAAAGTGAACCTCGACGTGAGAACTCGCCTCCAGGTTAGGCCCTGAGTAGCCGTGCAGAAAGGGAGTCATGCAGCTGTTTCCACAAGTTCTCAGTCGCTTATGTGCTTTATTTTAAAGGAAGTACGCGTCCGGGGACTCCTAGGCCCCACGGGTGTGCATCGTTCTCCCTCCGAGGTCACTGAGTGCCTCCAGACACCTGTGGGCCGGCGGAGCAACGTCGAGGTCCATTGGTTGATCCCCCGGAGGACCTCTGTGCCTGCCGAGTGCTGGGCAGCAACACACTGCGCATTCCTTGAGGAGCGCTACATCTCCAGAGCCCTCGAATGCCCTCGGGACAACATGGCTAGTGAGTGCGAAGTGCCCAGGAAGACTCTGTCATGGCCCTTGTGTGAGCTGCCATGAGAGAACACTGTTCTTGGAACACTGCGAGGCCCGCCCCGTATCTGAAGTCACTCTGCTCGAGGAGAAAGTCAGCATCTTAGCACGCTGTGTCGCTACCGGCACACCCAGCATGAACCCATTCCTGGAAGTAAGGCCCTGATTCGCCGTGCAGAAGCGGAGGGATGCTGCAGCTTCCAGGAGGCGGTGGCCTCTGCTCTGCATGCCTTTAACGGCAGCACAGCTTTCTGGACACCTGGGAGGCTAGCCGGGGCACCCTGCTCCCGGCAGGAACACTGAGTACCCCCAGGTGCACCTGGGTCTGCTAAGCAACATCCAGGCCCGTAGCCCTTCAGAGCCCCCTGTGTGCAGGCCGAGCGTAGGGAAACGCACTGCCCTCTCCTTCGGAGCAGCTTAGTTTCCTCCGCACTCGCACACGTTCGCGAACACCGTTCTGGCACGTCCCACGTGGCGTGGAGTTCTTACGCGGTGCCCTAATCGGAGCTGCCCTCAGAGGAGCCCTCGTCTTCGCGTTCCATCCAGGACCTCCTGACTGAAGTCACCGGGCCTCCTAGAGGACGGCGGCTTGGGTTCTTACTGCACTTCAAGTCCTGTTCCTTCTGCGGCACTGCAGGCAGCCCCAGGCCCAGAGGAGCAGCTACGGCGTTCCTCGGTTGAGACAGTTCGCCGGATGCGGGACTCCCTACTTCGATAAGTTGATTCAGGGAAGGAAACACAGGGTAACCGGTGTCTCTTGGGACTCCTTAGAAGCCACAGGGATGTACGCTGAGTGTGCCCATGAAAACGGGGGCCTGCTGGAACTAGCCCTGCTTTCCCATTTTGAGGGCGGCATTCATGCCTGCCTTGAAGCTACCTGACATTCCCGGCTCCCGACAGGCCAGTGAGCCCTGGAAGAATGCTTCGGGGAAAATTATGAGTTTGCTCTCTCTAAACCAGGGGCTTCCGTGGTCGCAGCTAGGTCCGCATGACAGGCTCTAGAGCGAAAGTGAACCTCGACGTGAGATCTCGCCTCCAGGTTAGGCCCTGAGTAGCCGTGCAGAAAGGGAGTCATGCAGCTGTTTCCACAAGTTCTCAGTCGCTTATGTGCTTTATTTTAAAGGAAGTACGCGTCCGGGGACTCCTAGGCCCCACGGGTGTGCATCGTTTTCCCTCCGAGGTCACTGAGTGCCTCCAGACACCTGTGGGCCGGCGGAGCAACGTCGAGGTC
This sequence comes from Pseudorca crassidens, assembly GCF_039906515.1. Lineage (NCBI taxonomy): Eukaryota > Metazoa > Chordata > Mammalia > Artiodactyla > Delphinidae > Pseudorca > Pseudorca crassidens. The sequence goes on along the minus strand of NC_090308.1, from coordinate 91,194,458 downwards.
CGTTGGTTGATCCCCCGGAGGACCTCTGTGCCTGCCGTGTGCTGGGCAGCAACACACTGCGCATTCCTTGAGGAGCGCTACATCTCCAGAGCCCTCGAATGCCCTCGGGACAACATGGCTAGTGAGTGCGAAGTGCCCAGGAAGACTCTGTCATGGCCCTTGTGTGAGCTGCCATGAGAGAACACTGTGCTTGGAACACTGCGAGGCCCGCCCCGTATCTGAAGTCACTCTGCTCGAGGAGAAAGTCAGCATCTTAGCACGCTGTGTCGCTACCGGCACACCCAGCATGAACCCATGCCTGGAAGATAGGCCCTGATTCGCCGTGCAGAAGCGGAGGCGTGCTGCAGCTTCCAGGAGGCGGTGGCCTCTGCTCTGCATGCCTTTAACGGCAGCACAGCTTTCTGGACACCTGGGAGGCTAGCCGGGGCACCCTGCTCCCAGCAGGAACACTGAGTACCCCCAGGTGCACCTGGGTCTGCTAAGCAACATCCAGGCCCGTAGCCCTTCAGAGCCTCCTGTGTGCAGGCCGAGCGTAGAGAAACGCACTGCCCTCTCCTTCGGAGCAGCTTAGTTTCCTCCGCACTCGCACACGTTCGCGAACACCGTTCTGGCATGTCCCACATGGCCCGGAGGTCTTACGCGGTGCCCTAATCGGACCTGCCCTCAGAGGAGCCCTCGTCTTCGCGTTTCATCCAGGACCTCCTGACTGAAGTCACCGTGCCTCCTAGAGGACGGCGGCTTGGGTTTTTCCTGCACTTCAAGTCCTGTTCCTTCTGCGGCACTGCAGGCAGCACCAGGCCCAGAGGAGCAGCTACGGCGTTCCTCGGTTGAGACAGTTCCCCGGTTGCGGGACTCCCTACTTCGATGTTAATTCAGGGAAGGAAACACAGGGTAACCGGTGTCTCTTGGGACTCCTTAGAAGCCACAGGGATGTACGCTGAGTGTGCCCATGAAAACGGGGGCCTGCTGGAACTAGCCCTGCTTTTCCATTTTGAGGGCGGCATTCATGCCTGCCTTGAAGCTACCTGACATTCCCGGCTCCCGACAGGCCAGTGAGCCCTGGAAGAAGGCTTCGGGGTAAAATATGAATTTGCTCTCTCTAAACCAGGGGCTTCCGTGGCCGCCGCGGCGGTCCGCATGACAGGCTCTAGAGCGAAAGTGAACCTCGACGTGAGAACTCGCCTCCAGGTTAGGCCCTGAGTAGCCGTGCAGAAAGGGAGTCATGCAGCTGTTTCCACAAGTTCTCAGTCGCTTATGTGCTTTATTTTAAAGGAAGTACGCGTCCGGGGACTCCTAGGCCCCACGGGTGTGCATCGTTCTCCCTCCGAGGTCACTGAGTGCCTCCAGACACCTGTGGGCCGGCGGAGCAACGTCGAGGTCCATTGGTTGATCCCCCGGAGGACCTCTGTGCCTGCCGAGTGCTGGGCAGCAACACACTGCGCATTCCTTGAGGAGCGCTACATCTCCAGAGCCCTCGAATGCCCTCGGGACAACATGGCTAGTGAGTGCGAAGTGCCCAGGAAGACTCTGTCATGGCCCTTGTGTGAGCTGCCATGAGAGAACACTGTTCTTGGAACACTGCGAGGCCCGCCCCGTATCTGAAGTCACTCTGCTCGAGGAGAAAGTCAGCATCTTAGCACGCTGTGTCGCTACCGGCACACCCAGCATGAACCCATTCCTGGAAGTAAGGCCCTGATTCGCCGTGCAGAAGCGGAGGCATGCTGCAGCTTCCAGGAGGCGGTGGCCTCTGCTCTGCATGCCTTTAACGGCAGCACAGCTTTCTGGACACCTGGGAGGCTAGCCGGGGCACCGTGCTCCCGGCAGGAGCACTGAGTACCCCCAGGTGCACCTGGGTCTGCTAAGCAACATCCAGGCCCGTAGCCCTTCAGAGCCTCCTGTGTGCAGGCCGAGCGTAGAGAAACGCACTGCCCTCTCCTTCGGAGCAGCTTAGTTTCCTCCGCACTCGCACACGTTCGCGAACACCGTTCTGGCATGTCCCACATGGCCCGGAGGTCTTACGCGGTGCCCTAATCGGACCTGCCCTCAGAGGAGCCCTCGTCTTCGCGTTTCATCCAGGACCTCCTGACTGAAGTCACCGTGCCTCCTAGAGGACGGCGGCTTGGGCTTTTCCTGCACTTCAAGTCCTGTTCCTTCTGCGGCACTGCAGGCAGCACCAGGCCCAGAGGAGCAGCTACGGCGTTCCTCGGTTGAGACAGTTCACCGGATGCGGGACTCCCTACTTCGATGTTAATTCAGGGAAGGAAACACAGGGTAACCGGTGTCTCTTGGGACTCCTTAGAAGCCACAGGGATGTACGCTGAGTGTGCCCATGAAAACGGGGGCCTGCTGGAACTAGCCCTGCTTTTCCATTTTGAGGGCGGCATTCATGCCTGCCTTGAAGCTACCTGATTCCCGGCTCCCGACAGGCCAGTGAGCCCTGGAAGAAGGCTTCGGGGTAAAATATGAATTTGCTCTCTCTAAACCAGGGGCTTCCGTGGCCGCCGCGGCGGTCCGCATGACAGGCTCTAGAGCGAAAGTGAACCTCGACGTGAGAACTCGCCTCCAGGTTAGGCCCTGAGTAGCCGTGCAGAAAGGGAGTCATGCAGCTGTTTCCACAAGTTCTCAGTCGCTTATGTGCTTTATTTTAAAGGAAGTACGCGTCCGGGGACTCCTAGGCCCCACGGGTGTGCATCGTTCTCCCTCCGAGGTCACTGAGTGCCTCCAGACACCTGTGGGCCGGCGGAGCAACGTCGAGGTCCATTGGTTGATCCCCCGGAGGACCTCTGTGCCTGCCGAGTGCTGGGCAGCAACACACTGCGCATTCCTTGAGGAGCGCTACATCTCCAGAGCCCTCGAATGCCCTCGGGACAACATGGCTAGTGAGTGCGAAGTGCCCAGGAAGACTCTGTCATGGCCCTTGTGTGAGCTGCCATGAGAGAACACTGTGCTTGGAACACTGCGAGGCCCGCCCCGTATCTGAAGTCACTCTGCTCGAGAAGAAAGTCAGCATCTTAGCACGCTGTGTCGCTACCGGCACACCCAGCATGAACCCATTCCTGGAAGATAGGCCCTGATTCGCCGTGCAGAAGCGGAGGCATGCTGCAGCTTCCAGGAGGCGGTGGCCTCTGCTCTGCATGCCTTTAACGGCAGCACAGCTTTCTGGACACCTGGGAGGCTAGCCGGGGCACCCTGCTCCCGGCAGGAACACTGAGTACCCCCAGGTGCACCTGGGTCTGCTAAGCAACATCCAGGCCCGTAGCCCTTCAGAGCCCCCTGTGTGCAGGCCGAGCGTAGGGAAACGCACTGCCCTCTCCTTCGGAGCAGCTTAGTTTCCTCCGCACTCGCACACGTTCGCGAACACCGTTCTGGCACGTCCCACGTGGCGTGGAGTTCTTACGCGGTGCCCTAATCGGAGCTGCCCTCAGAGGAGCCCTCGTCTTCGCGTTCCATCCAGGACCTCCTGACTGAAGTCACCGGGCCTCCTAGAGGACGGCAGCTTGGGTTCTTACTGCACTTCAAGTCCTGTTCCTTCTGCGGCACTGCAGGCAGCCACAGGCCCAGAGGAGCAGCTACGGCGTTCCTCGGTTGAGACAGTTCGCCGGATGCGGGACTCCCTACTTCGATAAGTTGATTCAGGGAAGGAAACACAGGGTAACCGGTGTCTCTTGGGACTCCTTAGAAGCCACAGGGATGTACGCTGAGTGTGCCCATGAAAACGGGGGCCTGTTGGAACTAGCCCTGCTTTTCCATTTTGAGGGCGGCATTCATGCCTGCCTTGAAGCTACCTGACATTCCCGGCTCCCGACAGGCCAGTGAGCCCTGGAAGAATGCTTCGGGGAAAATTATGAATTTGCTCTCTCTAAACCAGGGGCTTCCGTGGGCGCGGCGGCGGTCCGCATGACAGACTCTAGAGCGAAAGGGAACCTCGACGTGAGAACTCGCCTCCAGGTTAGGCCCTGAGTAGCCGTGCAGAAAGGGAGGCATGCAGCTGTTTCCACAAGTTCTCAGTCGCTTATGTGCTTTATTTTAAAGGAAGTACGCGTCCCGGGACTCCTAGGCCCCATGGGTGTGCATCGTTTTCCCTCCGAGGTCACTGAGTGCCTCCAGACACCTGTGGGCCAGCGGAGCAACGTCGAGGTCCATTGGTTGATCCCCCGGAGGACCTCTGTGCCTGCCGTGTGCTGGGCAGCAACACACTGCGCATTCCTTGAGGAGCGCTACATCTCCAGAGCCCTCGAATGCACTCGGGACAACATGGCTAGTGAGTGCGAAGTGCCCAGGAAGACTCTGTCATGGCCCTTGTGTGAGCTGCCATGAGAGAACACTGTGCTTGGAACACTGCGAGGCCCGCCCCGTATCTGAAGTCACTCTGCTCGAGGAGAAAGTCAGCATCTTAGCACGCTGTGTCGCTACCGGCACACCCAGCATGAACCCATGCCTGGAAGATAGGCCCTGATTCGCCGTGCAGAAGCGGAGGCGTGCTGCAGCTTCCAGGAGGCGGTGGCCTCTGCTCTGCATGCCTTTAACGGCAGCACAGCTTTCTGGACACCTGGGAGGCTAGCCGGGGCACCCTGCTCCCAGCAGGAACACTGAGTACCCCCAGGTGCACCTGGGTCTGCTAAGCAACATCCAGGCCCGTAGCCCTTCAGAGCCTCCTGTGTGCAGGCCGAGCGTAGAGAAACGCACTGCCCTCTCCTTCGGAGCAGCTTAGTTTCCTCCGCACTCGCACACGTTCGCGAACACCGTTCTGGCATGTCCCACATGGCCCGGAGGTCTTACGCGGTGCCCTAATCGGACCTGCCCTCAGAGGAGCCCTCGTCTTCGCGTTTCATCCAGGACCTCCTGACTGAAGTCACCGTGCCTCCTAGAGGACGGCGGCTTGGGCTTTTCCTGCACTTCAAGTCCTGTTCCTTCTGCGGCACTGCAGGCAGCACCAGGCCCAGAGGAGCAGCTACGGCGTTCCTCGGTTGAGACAGTTCGCCGGATGCGGGACTCCCTACTTCGATGTTAATTCAGGGAAGGAAACACAGGGTAACCGGTGTCTCTTGGGACTCCTTAGAAGCCACAGGGATGTACGCTGAGTGTGCCCATGAAAACGGGGACCTGCTGGAACTAGCCCTGCTTTTCCATTTTGAGGGCGGCATTCATGCCTGCCTTGAAGCTACCTGACATTCCCGGCTCCCGACAGGCCAGTGAGCCCTGGAAGAAGGCTTCGGGGTAAAATATGAATTTGCTCTCTCTAAACCAGGGGCTTCCGTGGCCGCCGCGGCGGTCCGCATGACAGGCTCTAGAGCGAAAGTGAACCTCGACGTGAGAACTCGCCTCCAGGTTAGGCCCTGAGTAGCCGTGCAGAAAGGGAGTCATGCAGCTGTTTCCACAAGTTCTCAGTCGCTTATGTGCTTTATTTTAAAGGAAGTACGCGTCCCGGGACTCCTAGGCCCCACGGGTGTGCATCGTTCTCCCTCCGAGGTCACTGAGTGCCTCCAGACACCTGTGGGCCGGCGGAGCAACGTCGAGGTCCATTGGTTGATCCCCCGGAGGACCTCTGTGCCTGCCGAGTGCTGGGCAGCAACACACTGCGCATTCCTTGAGGAGCGCTACATCTCCAGAGCCCTCGAATGCCCTCGGGACAACATGGCTAGTGAGTGCGAAGTGCCCAGGAAGACTCTGTCATGGCCCTTGTGTGAGCTGCCATGAGAGAACACTGTTCTTGGAACACTGCGAGGCCCGCCCCGTATCTGAAGTCACTCTGCTCGAGGAGAAAGTCAGCATCTTAGCACGCTGTGTCGCTACCGGCACACCCAGCATGAACCCATTCCTGGAAGTAAGGCCCTGATTCGCCGTGCAGAAGAGGAGGCATGCTGCAGCTTCCAGGAGGCGGTGGCCTCTGCTCTGCATGCCTTTAACGGCAGCACAGCTTTCTGGACACCTGGGAGGCTAGCCGGGGCACCCTGCTCCCGGCAGGAACACTGAGTACCCCCAGGTGCACCTGGGTCTGCTAAGCAACATCCAGGCCCGTAGCCCTTCAGAGCCCCCTGTGTGCAGGCCGAGCGTAGGGAAACGCACTGCCCTCTCCTTCGGAGCAGCTTAGTTTCCTCTGCACTCGCACACGTTCGCGAACACCGTTCTGGCACGTCCCACGTGGCGTGGAGTTCTTACGCGGTGCCCTAATCGGAGCTGCCCTCAGAGGAGCCCTCGTCTTTGCGTTCCATCCAGGACCTCCTGACTGAAGTCACCGGGCCTCCTAGAGGACGGCGGCTTGGGTTCTTACTGCACTTCAAGTCCTGTTCCTTCTGCGGCACTGCAGGCAGCCCCAGGCCCAGAGGAGCAGCTACGGCGTTCCTCGGTTGAGACAGTTCGCCGGATGCGGGACTCCCTACTTCGATAAGTTGATTCAGGGAAGGAAACACAGGGTAACCGGTGTCTCTTGGGACTCCTTAGAAGCCACAGGGATGTACGCTGAGTGTGCCCATGAAAACGGGGGCCTGCTGGAACTAGCCCTGCTTTTCCATTTTGAGGGCGGCATTCATGCCTGCCTTGAAGCTACCTGACATTCCCGGCTCCCGACAGGCCAGTGAGCCCTGGAAGAATGCTTCGGGGAAAATTATGAATTTGCTCTCTCTAAACCAGGGGCTTCCGTGGGCGCGGCGGCGGTCCGCATGACAGACTCTAGAGCGAAAGGGAACCTCGACGTGAGAACTCGCCTCCAGGTTAGGCCCTGAGTAGCCGTGCAGAAAGGGAGGCATGCAGCTGTTTCCACAAGTTCTCAGTCGCTTATGTGCTTTATTTTAAAGGAAGTACGCGTCCCGGGACTCCTAGGCCCCACGGGTGTGCATCGTTTTCCCTCCGAGGTCACTGAGTGCCTCCAGACACCTGTGGGCCGGCAGAGCAACGTCGAGGTCCATTGGTTGATCCCCCGGAGGACCTCTGTGCCTGCCGTGTGCTGGGCAGCAACACACTGCGCATTCCTTGAGGAGCGCTACATCTCCAGAGCCCTCGAACGCCCTCGGGACAACATGGCTAGTGAGTGCGAAGTGCCCAGGAAGACTCTGTCATGGCCCTTGTGTGAGCTGCCATGAGAGAACACTGTTCTTGGAACACTGCGAGGCCCGCCCCGTATCTGAAGTCACTCTGCTCGAGGAGAAAGTCAGCATCTTAGCACGCTGTGTCGCTACCGGCACACCCAGCATGAACCCATTCCTGGAAGTAAGGCCCTGATTCGCCGTGCAGAAGCGGAGGCATGCTGCAGCTTCCAGGAGGCGGTGGCCTCTGCTCTGCATGCCTTTAAAGGCAGCACAGCTTTCTGGACACCTGGGAGGCTAGCCGGGGCACCCTGCTCCCGGCAGGAACACTGAGTACCCCCAGGTGCACCTGGGTCTGCTAAGCAACATCCAGGCCCGTAGCCCTTCAGAGCCCCCGTGTGCAGGCCGAGCGTAGGGAAACGCACTGCCCTCTCCTTCGGAGCAGCTTAGTTTCCTCCGCACTCGCACACGTTCACGAACACCGTTCTGGCACGTCCCACGTGGCGTGGAGTTCTTACGCGGTGCCCTAATCGGAGCTGCCCTCAGAGGAGCCCTCGTCTTCGCGTTCCATCCAGGACCTCCTGACTGAAGTCACCGGGCCTCCTAGAGGACGGCGGCTTGGGTTCTTACTGCACTTCAAGTCCTGTTCCTTCTGCGGCACTGCAGGCAGCCACAGGCCCAGAGGAGCAGCTACGGCGTTCCTCGGTTGAGACAGTTCGCCGGATGCGGGACTCCCTACTTCGATAAGTTGATTCAGGGAAGGAAACACAGGGTAACCGGTGTCTCTTGGGACTCCTTAGAAGCCACAGGGATGTACGCTGAGTGTGCCCATGAAAACGGGGGCCTGTTGGAACTAGCCCTGCTTTTCCATTTTGAGGGCGGCATTCATGCCTGCCTTGAAGCTACCTGACATTCCCGGCTCCCGACAGGCCAGTGAGCCCTGGAAGAATGCTTCGGGGAAAATTATGAATTTGCTCTCTCTAAACCAGGGGCTTCCGTGGGCGCGGCGGCGGTCCGCATGACAGACTCTAGAGCGAAAGGGAACCTCGACGTGAGAACTCGCCTCCAGGTTAGGCCCTGAGTAGCCGTGCAGAAAGGGAGGCATGCAGCTGTTTCCACAAGTTCTCAGTCGCTTATGTGCTTTATTTTAAAGGAAGTACGCGTCCCGGGACTCCTAGGCCCCACGGGTGTGCATCGTTTTCCCTCCGAGGTCACTGAGTGCCTCCAGACACCTGTGGGTCAGCGGAGCAACGTCGAGGTCCGTTGGTTGATCCCCCGGAGGACCTCTGTGCCTGCCGTGTGCTGGGCAGCAACACACTGCGCATTCCTTGAGGAGCGCTACATCTCCAGAGCCCTCGAATGCCCTCGGGACAACATGGCTAGTGAGTGCGAAGTGCCCAGGAAGACTCTGTCATGGCCCTTGTGTGAGCTGCCATGAGAGAACACTGTGCTTGGAACACTGCGAGGCCCGCCCCGTATCTGAAGTCACTCTGCTCGAGGAGAAAGTCAGCATCTTAGCACGCTGTGTCGCTACCGGCACACCCAGCATGAACCCATTCCTGGAAGTAAGGCCCTGATTCGCCGTGCAGAAGCGGAGGCGTGCTGCAGCTTCCAGGAGGCGGTGGCCTCTGCTCTGCATGCCTTTAAAGGCAGCACAGCTTTCTGGACACCTGGGAGGCTAGCCGGGGCACCCTGCTCCCGGCAGGAACACTGAGTACCCCCAGGTGCACCTGGGTCTGCTAAGCAACATCCAGGCCCGTAGCCCTTCAGAGCCCCCGTGTGCAGGCCGAGCGTAGGGAAACGCACTGCCCTCTCCTTCGGAGCAGCTTAGTTTCCTCCGCACTCGCACACGTTCACGAACACCGTTCTGGCACGTCCCACGTGGCGTGGAGTTCTTACGCGGTGCCCTAATCGGAGCTGCCCTCAGAGGAGCCCTCGTCTTCGCGTTCCATCCAGGACCTCCTGACTGAAGTCACCGGGCCTCCTAGAGGACGGCGGCTTGGGTTCTTACTGCACTTCAAGTCCTGTTCCTTCTGCGGCACTGCAGGCAGCCACAGGCCCAGAGGAGCAGCTACGGCGTTCCTCGGTTGAGACAGTTCGCCGGATGCGGGACTCCCTACTTCGATAAGTTGATTCAGGGAAGGAAACACAGGGTAACCGGTGTCTCTTGGGACTCCTTAGAAGCCACAGGGATGTACGCTGAGTGTGCCCATGAAAACGGGGGCCTGTTGGAACTAGCCCTGCTTTTCCATTTTGAGGGCGGCATTCATGCCTGCCTTGAAGCTACCTGACATTCCCGGCTCCCGACAGGCCAGTGAGCCCTGGAAGAATGCTTCGGGGAAAATTATGAATTTGCTCTCTCTAAACCAGGGGCTTCCGTGGGCGCGGCGGCGGTCCGCATGACAGACTCTAGAGCGAAAGGGAACCTCGACGTGAGAACTCGCCTCCAGGTTAGGCCCTGAGTAGCCGTGCAGAAAGGGAGGCATGCAGCTGTTTCCACAAGTTCTCAGTCGCTTATGTGCTTTATTTTAAAGGAAGTACGCGTCCCGGGACTCCTAGGCCCCACGGGTGTGCATCGTTTTCCCTCCGAGGTCACTGAGTGCCTCCAGACACCTGTGGGTCAGCGGAGCAACGTCGAGGTCCGTTGGTTGATCCCCCGGAGGACCTCTGTGCCTGCCGTGTGCTGGGCAGCAACACACTGCGCATTCCTTGAGGAGCGCTACATCTCCAGAGCCCTCGAATGCCCTCGGGACAACATGGCTAGTGAGTGCGAAGTGCCCAGGAAGACTCTGTCATGGCCCTTGTGTGAGCTGCCATGAGAGAACACTGTGCTTGGAACACTGCGAGGCCCGCCCCGTATCTGAAGTCACTCTGCTCGAGGAGAAAGTCAGCATCTTAGCACGCTGTGTCGCTACCGGCACACCCAGCATGAACCCATTCCTGGAAGTAAGGCCCTGATTCGCCGTGCAGAAGCGGAGGCGTGCTGCAGCTTCCAGGAGGCGGTGGCCTCTGCTCTGCATGCCTTTAAAGGCAGCACAGCTTTCTGGACACCTGGGAGGCTAGCCGGGGCACCCTGCTCCCGGCAGGAACACTGAGTACCCCCAGGTGCACCTGGGTCTGCTAAGCAACATCCAGGCCCGTAGCCCTTCAGAGCCCCCGTGTGCAGGCCGAGCGTAGGGAAACGCACTGCCCTCTCCTTCGGAGCAGCTTAGTTTCCTCCGCACTCGCACACGTTCACGAACACCGTTCTGGCACGTCCCACGTGGCGTGGAGTTCTTACGCGGTGCCCTAATCGGAGCTGCCCTCAGAGGAGCCCTCGTCTTCGCGTTCCATCCAGGACCTCCTGACTGAAGTCACCGGGCCTCCTAGAGGACGGCGGCTTGGGTTCTTACTGCACTTCAAGTCCTGTTCCTTCTGCGGCACTGCAGGCAGCCACAGGCCCAGAGGAGCAGCTACGGCGTTCCTCGGTTGAGACAGTTCGCCGGATGCGGGACTCCCTACTTCGATAAGTTGATTCAGGGAAGGAAACACAGGGTAACCGGTGTCTCTTGGGACTCCTTAGAAGCCACAGGGATGTACGCTGAGTGTGCCCATGAAAACGGGGGCCTGTTGGAACTAGCCCTGCTTTTCCATTTTGAGGGCGGCATTCATGCCTGCCTTGAAGCTACCTGACATTCCCGGCTCCCGACAGGCCAGTGAGCCCTGGAAGAATGCTTCGGGGAAAATTATGAATTTGCTCTCTCTAAACCAGGGGCTTCCGTGGGCGCGGCGGCGGTCCGCATGACAGACTCTAGAGCGAAAGGGAACCTCGACGTGAGAACTCGCCTCCAGGTTAGGCCCTGAGTAGCCGTGCAGAAAGGGAGGCATGCAGCTGTTTCCACAAGTTCTCAGTCGCTTATGTGCTTTATTTTAAAGGAAGTACGCGTCCCGGGACTCCTAGGCCCCACGGGTGTGCATCGTTTTCCCTCCGAGGTCACTGAGTGCCTCCAGACACCTGTGGGCCAGCGGAGCAACGTCGAGGTCCGTTGGTTGATCCCCCGGAGGACCTCTGTGCCTGCCGTGTGCTGGGCAGCAACACACTGCGCATTCCTTGAGGAGCGCTACATCTCCAGAGCCCTCGAATGCCCTCGGGACAACATGGCTAGTGAGTGCGAAGTGCCCAGGAAGACTCTGTCATGGCCCTTGTGTGAGCTGCCATGAGAGAACACTGTGCTTGGAACACTGCGAGGCCCGCCCCGTATCTGAAGTCACTCTGCTCGAGGAGAAAGTCAGCATCTTAGCACGCTGTGTCGCTACCGGCACACCCAGCATGAACCCATGCCTGGAAGATAGGCCCTGATTCGCCGTGCAGAAGCGGAGGCGTGCTGCAGCTTCCAGGAGGCGGTGGCCTCTGCTCTGCATGCCTTTAACGGCAGCACAGCTTTCTGGACACCTGGGAGGCTAGCCGGGGCACCCTGCTCCCAGCAGGAACACTGAGTACCCCCAGGTGCACCTGGGTCTGCTAAGCAACATCCAGGCCCGTAGCCCTTCAGAGCCTCCTGTGTGCAGGCCGAGCGTAGAGAAACGCACTGCCCTCTCCTTCGGAGCAGCTTACTTTCCTCCGCACTCGCACACGTTCGCGAACACCGTTCTGGCATGTCCCACATGGCCCGGAGGTCTTACGCGGTGCCCTAATCGGACCTGCCCTCAGAGGAGCCCTCGTCTTCGCGTTTCATCCAGGACCTCCTGACTGAAGTCACCGTGCCTCCTAGAGGACGGCGGCTTGGGTTTTTCCTGCACTTCAAGTCCTGTTCCTTCTGCAGCACTGCAGGCAGCACCAGGCCCAGAGGAGCAGCTACGGCGTTCCTCGGTTGAGACAGTTCGCCGGATGCGGGACTCCCTACTTCGATGTTAATTCAGGGAAGGAAACACAGGGTAACCGGTGTCTCTTGGGACTCCTTAGAAGCCACAGGGATGTACGCTGAGTGTGCCCATGAAAACGGGGGCCTGCTGGAACTAGCCCTGCTTTTCCATTTTGAGGGCGGCATTCATGCCTGCCTTGAAGCTACCTGACATTCCCGGCTCCCGACAGGCCAGTGAGCCCTGGAAGAAGGCTTCGGGGTAAAATATGAATTTGCTCTCTCTAAACCAGGGGCTTCCGTGGCCGCCGCGGCGGTCCGCATGACAGGCTCTAGAGCGAAAGTGAACCTCGACGTGAGAACTCGCCTCCAGGTTAGGCCCTGAGTAGCCGTGCAGAAAGGGAGTCATGCAGCTGTTTCCACAAGTTCTCAGTCGCTTATGTGCTTTATTTTAAAGGAAGTACGCGTCCGGGGACTCCTAGGCCCCACGGGTGTGCATCGTTCTCCCTCCGAGGTCACTGAGTGCCTCCAGACACCTGTGGGCCGGCGGAGCAACGTCGAGGTCCATTGGTTGATCCCCCGGAGGACCTCTGTGCCTGCCGAGTGCTGGGCAGCAACACTGCGCATTCCTTGAGGAGCGCTACATCTCCAGAGCCCTCGAATGCCCTCGGGACAACATGGCTAGTGAGTGCGAAGTGCCCAGGAAGACTCTGTCATGGCCCTTGTGTGAGCTGCCATGAGAGAACACTGTGCTTGGAACACTGCGAGGCCCGCCCCGTATCTGAAGTCACTCTGCTCGAGGAGAAAGTCAGCATCTTAGCACGCTGTGTCGCTACCGGCACACCCAGCATGAACCCATTCCTGGAAGTAAGGCCCTGATTCGCCGTGCAGAAGCGGAGGGATGCTGCAGCTTCCAGGAGGCGGTGGCCTCTGCTCTGCATGCCTTTAACGGCAGCACAGCTTTCTGGACACCTGGGAGGCTAGCCGGGGCACCCTGCTCCCGGCAGGAACACTGAGTACCCCCAGGTGCACCTGGGTCTGCTAAGCAACATCCAGGCCCGTAGCCCTTCAGAGCCCCCTGTGTGCAGGCCGAGCGTAGGGAAATGCACTGCCCTCTCCTTCGGAGCAGCTTAGTTTCCTCCGCACTCGCACACGTTCGCGAACACCGTTCTGGCACGTCCCACGTGGCGTGGAGTTCTTACGCAGTGCCCTAATCGGAGCTGCCCTCAGAGGAGCCCTCGTCTTCGCGTTCCATCCAGGACCTCCTGACTGAAGTCACCGGGCCTCCTAGAGGACGGCGGCTTGGGTTCTTACTGCACTTCAAGTCCTGTTCCTTCTGCGGCACTGCAGGCAGCACCAGGCCCAGAGGAGCAGCTACGGCGTTCCTTGGTTGAGACAGTTCGCCGGATGCGGGACTCACTACTTCGATGTTAATTCAGGGAAGGAAACACAGGGTAACCGGTGTCTCTTGTGACTCCTTAGAAGCCATAGGGATGTACGCTGAGTGTGCCCATGAAAACGGGGGCCAGCTGGAACTAGCCCTGCTTTTCCATTTTGAGGGCGGCATTCATGCCTGCCTTGAAGCTACCTGACATTCCCGGCTCCCGGCAGGCCAGTGAGCCCTGGAAGAAGGCTTCGGGGTAAAATATGAATTTGCTCTCTCTAAACCAGGGGCTTCCGTGGCCGCCGCGGCGGTCCGCATGACAGGCTCTAGAGCGAAAGTGAACCTCGACGTGAGAACTCGCCTCCAGGTTAGGCCCTGAGTAGCCGTGCAGAAAGGGAGTCATGCAGCTGTTTCCACAAGTTCTCAGTCGCTTATGTGCTTTATTTTAAAGGAAGTACGCGTCCGGGGACTCCTAGGCCCCACGGGTGTGCATCGTTCTCCCTCCGAGGTCACTGAGTGCCTCCAGACACCTGTGGGCCGGCGGAGCAACGTCGAGGTCCATTGGTTGATCCCCCGGAGGACCTCTGTGCCTGCCGTGTGCTGGGCAGCAACACACTGCGCATTCCTTGAGGAGCGCTACATCTCCAGAGCCCTCGAACGCCCTCGGGACAACATGGCTAGTGAGTGCGAAGTGCCCAGGAAGACTCTGTCATGGCCCTTGTGTGAGCTGCCATGAGAGAACACTGTTCTTGGAACACTGCGAGGCCCGCCCCGTATCTGAAGTCACTCTGCTCGAGGAGAAAGTCAGCATCTTAGCACGCTGTGTCGCTACCGGCACACCCAGCATGAACCCATTCCTGGAAGTAAGGCCCTGATTCGCCGTGCAGAAGCGGAGGCATGCTGCAGCTTCCAGGAGGCGGTGGCCTCTGCTCTGCATGCCTTTAAAGGCAGCACAGCTTTCTGGACACCTGGGAGGCTAGCCGGGGCACCCTGCTCCCGGCAGGAACACTGAGTACCCCCAGGTGCACCTGGGTCTGCTAAGCAACATCCAGGCCCGTAGCCCTTCAGAGCCCCCGTGTGCAGGCCGAGCGTAGGGAAACGCACTGCCCTCTCCTTCGGAGCAGCTTAGTTTCCTCCGCACTCGCACACGTTCACGAACACCGTTCTGGCACGTCCCACGTGGCGTGGAGTTCTTACGCGGTGCCCTAATCGGAGCTGCCCTCAGAGGAGCCCTCGTCTTCGCGTTCCATCCAGGACCTCCTGACTGAAGTCACCGGGCCTCCTAGAGGACGGCGGCTTGGGTTCTTACTGCACTTCAAGTCCTGTTCCTTCTGCGGCACTGCAGGCAGCCCCAGGCCCAGAGGAGCAGCTACGGCGTTCCTCGGTTGAGACAGTTCGCCGGATGCGGGACTCCCTACTTCGATAAGTTGATTCAGGGAAGGAAACACAGGGTAACCGGTGTCTCTTGGGACTCCTTAGAAGCCACAGGGATGTACGCTGAGTGTGCCCATGAAAACGGGGGCCTGTTGGAACTAGCCCTGCTTTTCCATTTTGAGGGCGGCATTCATGCCTGCCTTGAAGCTACCTGACATTCCCGGCTCCCGACAGGCCAGTGAGCCCTGGAAGAATGCTTCGGGGAAAATTATGAATTTGCTCTCTCTAAACCAGGGGCTTCCGTGGGCGCGGCGGCGGTCCGCATGACAGACTCTAGAGCGAAAGGGAACCTCGACGTGAGAACTCGCCTCCAGGTTAGGCCCTGAGTAGCTGTGCAGAAAGGGAGGCATGCAGCTGTTTCCACAAGTTCTCAGTCGCTTATGTGCTTTATTTTAAAGGAAGTACGCGTCCCGGGACTCCTAGGCCCCACGGGTGTGCATCGTTTTCCCTCCGAGGTCACTGAGTGCCTCCAGACACCTGTGGGTCAGCGGAGCAACGTCGAGGTCCGTTGGTTGATCCCCCGGAGGACCTCTGTGCCTGCCGTGTGCTGGGCAGCAACACACTGCGCATTCCTTGAGGAGCGCTACATCTCCAGAGCCCTCGAATGCCCTCGGGACAACATGGCTAGTGAGTGCGAAGTGCCCAGGAAGACTCTGTCATGGCCCTTGTGTGAGCTGCCATGAGAGAACACTGTGCTTGGAACACTGCGAGGCCCGCCCCGTATCTGAAGTCACTCTGCTCGAGGAGAAAGTCAGCATCTTAGCACGCTGTGTCGCTACCGGCACACCCAGCATGAACCCATGCCTGGAAGATAGGCCCTGATTCGCCGTGCAGAAGCGGAGGCGTGCTGCAGCTTCCAGGAGGCGGTGGCCTCTGCTCTGCATGCCTTTAACGGCAGCACAGCTTTCTGGACACCTGGGAGGCTAGCCGGGGCACCCTGCTCCCAGCAGGAACACTGAGTACCCCCAGGTGCACCTGGGTCTGCTAAGCAACATCCAGGCCCGTAGCCCTTCAGAGCCCCCTGTGTGCAGGCCGAGCGTAGGGAAACGCACTGCCCTCTCCTTCGGAGCAGCTTAGTTTCCTCCGCACTCGCACACGTTCGCGAACACCGTTCTGGCACGTCCCCCGTGGCGTGGAGTTCTTACGCAGTGCCCTAATCGGAGCTGCCCTCAGAGGAGCCCTCGTCTTCGCGTTCCATCCAGGACCTCCTGACTGAAGTCACCGGGCCTCCTAGAGGACGGCGGCTTGGGTTCTTACTGCACTTCAAGTCCTGTTCCTTCTGCGGCACTGCAGGCAGCACCAGGCCCAGAGGAGCAGCTACGGCGTTCCTCGGTTGAGACAGTTCGCCGGATGCAGGACTCCCTACTTCGATAAGTTGATTCAGGGAAGGAAACACAGGGTAACCGGTGTCTCTTGGGACTCCTTAGAAGCCACAGGGATGTACGCTGAGTGTGCCCATGAAAACGGGGGCCTGTTGGAACTAGCCCTGCTTTTCCATTTTGAGGGCGGCATTCATGCCTGCCTTGAAGCTACCTGACATTCTCGGCTCCCGACAGGCCAGTGAGCCCTGGAAGAATGCTTCGGGGAAAATTATGAATTTGCTCTCTCTAAACCAGGGGCTTCCGTGGGCGCGGCGGCGGTCCGCATGACAGACTCTAGAGCGAAAGGGAAACTCGACGTGAGAACTCGCCTCCAGGTTAGGCTCTGAGTAGCCGTGCAGAAAGGGAGGCATGCAGCTGTTTCCACAAGTTCTCAGTCGCTTATGTGCTTTATTTTAAAGGAAGTACGCGTCCCGGGACTCCTAGGCCCCACGGGTGTGCATCGTTTTCCCTCCGAGGTCACTGAGTGCCTCCAGACACCTGTGGGCCAGCGGAGCAACGTCGAGGTCCATTGGTTGATCCCCCGGAAGACCTCTGTGCCTGCCGTGTGCTGGGCAGCAACACACTGCGCATTCCTTGAGGAGCGCTACATCTCCAGAGCCCTCGAATGCCCTCGGGACAACATGGCTAGTGAGTGCGAAGTGCCCAGGAAGACTCTGTCATGGCCCTTGTGTGAGCTGCCATGAGAGAACACTGTGCTTGGAACACTGCGAGGCCCGCCCCGTATCTGAAGTCACTCTGCTCGAGGAGAAAGTCAGCATCTTAGCACGCTGTGTCGCTACCGGCACACCCAGCATGAACCCATGCCTGGAAGATAGGCCCTGATTCGCCGTGCAGAAGCGGAGGCGTGCTGCAGCTTCCAGGAGGCGGTGGCCTCTGCTCTGCATGCCTTTAACGGCAGCACAGCTTTCTGGACACCTGGGAGGCTAGCCGGGGCACCCTGCTCCCAGCAGGAACACTGAGTACCCCCAGGTGCACCTGGGTCTGCTAAGCAACATCCAGGCCCGTAGCCCTTCAGAGCCTCCTGTGTGCAGGCCGAGCGTAGAGAAACGCACTGCCCTCTCCTTCGGAGCAGCTTAGTTTCCTCCGCACTCGCACACGTTCGCGAACACCGTTCTGGCATGTCCCACATGGCCCGGAGGTCTCACGCGGTGCCCTAATCGGACCTGCCCTCAGAGGAGCCCTCGTCTTCGCGTTTCATCCAGGACCTCCTGACTGAAGTCACCGTGCCTCCTAGAGGACGGCGGCTTGGGTTTTTCCTGCACTTCAAGTCCTGTTCCTTCTGCGGCACTGCAGGCAGCACCAGGCCCAGAGGAGCAGCTACGGCGTTCCTCGGTTGAGACAGTTCGCCGGATGCGGGACTCCCTACTTCGATGTTAATTCAGGGAAGGAAACACAGGGTAACCGGTGTCTCTTGGGACTCCTTAGAAGCCACAGGGATGTACGCTGAGTGTGCCCATGAAAACGGGGGCCTGCTGGAACTAGCCCTGCTTTTCCATTTTGAGGGCGGCATTCATGCCTGCCTTGAAGCTACCTGACATTCCCGGCTCCCGACAGGCCAGTGAGCCCTGGAAGAAGGCTTCGGGGTAAAATATGAATTTGCTCTCTCTAAACCAGGGGCTTCCGTGGCCGCCGCGGCGGTCCGCATGACAGGCTCTAGAGCGAAAGTGAACCTCGACGTGAGAACTCGCCTCCAGGTTAGGCCCTGAGTAGCCGTGCAGAAAGGGAGTCATGCAGCTGTTTCCACAAGTTCTCAGTCGCTTATGTGCTTTATTTTAAAGGAAGTACGCGTCCGGGGACTCCTAGGCCCCACGGGTGTGCATCGTTCTCCCTCCGAGGTCACTGAGTGCCTCCAGACACCTGTGGGCCGGCGGAGCAACGTCGAGGTCCATTGGTTGATCCCCCGGAGGACCTCTGTGCCTGCCGAGTGCTGGGCAGCAACACTGCGCATTCCTTGAGGAGCGCTACATCTCCAGAGCCCTCGAATGCCCTCGGGACAACATGGCTAGTGAGTGCGAAGTGCCCAGGAAGACTCTGTCATGGCCCTTGTGTGAGCTGCCATGAGAGAACACTGTTCTTGGAACACTGCGAGGCCCGCCCCGTATCTGAAGTCACTCTGCTCGAGGAGAAAGTCAGCATCTTAGCACGCTGTGTCGCTACCGGCACACCCAGCATGAACCCATTCCTGGAAGTAAGGCCCTGATTCGCCGTGCAGAAGCGGAGGCATGCTGCAGCTTCCAGGAGGCGGTGGCCTCTGCTCTGCATGCCTTTAACGGCAGCACAGCTTTCTGGACACCTGGGAGGCTAGCCGGGGCACCCTGCTCCCGGCAGGAACACTGAGTACCCCCAGGTGCACCTGGGTCTGCTAAGCAACATCCAGGCCCGTAGCCCTTCAGAGCCCCCGTGTGCAGGCCGAGCGTAGGGAAACGCACTGCCCTCTCCTTCGGAGCAGCTTAGTTTCCTCCGCACTCGCACACGTTCGCGAACACCGTTCTGGCACGTCCCACGTGGCGTGGAGTTCTTACGCGGTGCCCTAATCGGAGCTGCCCTCAGAGGAGCCCTCGTCTTCGCGTTCCATCCAGGACCTCCTGACTGAAGTCACCGGGCCTCCTAGAGGACGGCAGCTTGGGTTCTTACTGCACTTCAAGTCCTGTTCCCTCTGCGGCACTGCAGGCAGCCACAGGCCCAGAGGAGCAGCTACGGCGTTCCTCGGTTGAGACAGTTCGCCGGATGCAGGACTCCCTACTTCGATAAGTTGATTCAGGGAAGGAAACACAGGGTAACCGGTGTCTCTTGGGACTCCTTAGAAGCCACAGGGATGTACGCTGAGTGTGCCCATGAAAACGGGGGCCTGTTGGAACTAGCCCTGCTTTTCCATTTTGAGGGCGGCATTCATGCCTGCCTTGAAGCTACCTGACATTCCCGGCTCCCGACAGGCCAGTGAGCCCTGGAAGAATGCTTCGGGGAAAATTATGAATTTGCTCTCTCTAAACCAGGGGCTTCCGTGGGCGCGGCGGCGGTCCGCATGACAGACTCTAGAGCGAAAGGGAAACTCGACGTGAGAACTCGCCTCCAGGTTAGGCCCTGAGTAGCCGTGCAGAAAGGGAGGCATGCAGCTGTTTCCACAAGTTCTCAGTCGCTTATGTGCTTTATTTTAAAGGAAGTACGCGTCCCCGGACTCCTAGGCCCCACGGGTGTGCATCGTTTTCCCTCCGAGGTCACTGAGTGCCTCCAGACACCTGTGGGCCAGCGGAGCAACGTCGAGGTCCATTGGTTGATCCCCCGGAGGACCTCTGTGCCTGCCGTGTGCTGGGCAGCAACACACTGCGCATTCCTTGAGGAGCGCTACATCTCCAGAGCCCTCGAATGCCCTCGGGACAACATGGCTAGTGAGTGCGAAGTGCCCAGGAAGACTCTGTCATGGCCCTTGTGTGAGCTGCCATGAGAGAACACTGTGCTTGGAACACTGCGAGGCCCGCCCCGTATCTGAAGTCACTCTGCTCGAGGAGAAAGTCAGCATCTTAGCACGCTGTGTCGCTACCGGCACACCCAGCATGAACCCATGCCTGGAAGATAGGCCCTGATTCGCCGTGCAGAAGCGGAGGCGTGCTGCAGCTTCCAGGAGGCGGTGGCCTCTGCTCTGCATGCCTTTAACGGCAGCACAGCTTTCTGGACACCTGGGAGGCTAGCCGGGGCACCCTGCTCCCAGCAGGAACACTGAGTACCCCCAGGTGCACCTGGGTCTGCTAAGCAACATCCAGGCCCGTAGCCCTTCAGAGCCTCCTGTGTGCAGGCCGAGCGTAGAGAAACGCACTGCCCTCTCCTTCGGAGCAGCTTAGTTTCCTCCGCACTCGCACACGTTCGCGAACACCGTTCTGGCATGTCCCACATGGCCCGGAGGTCTTACGCGGTGCCCTAATCGGACCTGCCCTCAGAGGAGCCCTCGTCTTCGCGTTTCATCCAGGACCTCCTGACTGAAGTCACCGTGCCTCCTAGAGGACGGCGGCTTGTGTTTTTCCTGCACTTCAAGTCCTGTTCCTTCTGCGGCACTGCAGGCAGCACCAGGCCCAGAGGAGCAGCTACGGCGTTCCTCGGTTGAGACAGTTCGCCGGATGCGGGACTCCCTACTTCGATGTTAATTCAGGGAAGGAAACACAGGGTAACCGGTGTCTCTTGGGACTCCTTAGAAGCCACAGGGATGTACGCTGAGTGTGCCCATGAAAACGGGGGCCTGCTGGAACTAGCCCTGCTTTTCCATTTTGAGGGCGGCATTCATGCCTGCCTTGAAGCTACCTGACATTCCCGGCTCCCGACAGGCCAGTGAGCCCTGGAAGAAGGCTTCGGGGTAAAATATGAATTTGCTCTCTCTAAACCAGGGGCTTCCGTGGCCGCCGCGGCGGTCCGCATGACAGGCTCTAGAGCGAAAGTGAACCTCGACGTGAGAACTCGCCTCCAGGTTAGGCCCTGAGTAGCCGTGCAGAAAGGGAGTCATGCAGCTGTTTCCACAAGTTCTCAGTCGCTTATGTGCTTTATTTTAAAGGAAGTACGCGTCCGGGGACTCCTAGGCCCCACGGGTGTGCATCGTTCTCCCTCCGAGGTCACTGAGTGCCTCCAGACACCTGTGGGCCGGCGGAGCAACGTCGAGGTCCATTGGTTGATCCCCCGGAGGACCTCTGTGCCTGCCGAGTGCTGGGCAGCAACACACTGCGCATTCCTTGAGGAGCGCTACATCTCCAGAGCCCTCGAATGCCCTCGGGACAACATGGCTAGTGAGTGCGAAGTGCCCAGGAAGACTCTGTCATGGCCCTTGTGTGAGCTGCCATGAGAGAACACTGTGCTTGGAACACTGCGAGGCCCGCCCCGTATCTGAAGTCACTCTGCTCGAGGAGAAAGTCAGCATCTTAGCACGCTGTGTCGCTACCGGCACACCCAGCATGAACCCATTCCTGGAAGATAGGCCCTGATTCGCCGTGCAGAAGCGGAGGCATGCT
This sequence comes from Pseudorca crassidens, assembly GCF_039906515.1. Taxonomy (NCBI): domain Eukaryota; kingdom Metazoa; phylum Chordata; class Mammalia; order Artiodactyla; family Delphinidae; genus Pseudorca; species Pseudorca crassidens. The sequence goes on along the minus strand of NC_090308.1, from coordinate 91,173,410 downwards.
GCAGCTTCCAGGAGGCGGTGGCCTCTGCTCTGCATGCCTTTAACGGCAGCACAGCTTTCTGGACACCTGGGAGGCTAGCCGGGGCACCCTGCTCCCGGCAGGAACACTGAGTACCCCCAGGTGCACCTGGGTCTGCTAAGCAACATCCAGGCCCGTAGCCCTTCAGAGCCCCCTGTGTGCAGGCCGAGCGTAGGGAAACGCACTGCCCTCTCCTTCGGAGCAGCTTAGTTTCCTCCGCACTCGCACACGTTCGCGAACACCGTTCTGGCACGTCCCACGTGGCGTGGAGTTCTTACGCGGTGCCCTAATCGGAGCTGCCCTCAGAGGAGCCCTCGTCTTCGCGTTCCATCCAGGACCTCCTGACTGAAGTCACCGGGCCTCCTAGAGGACGGCGGCTTGGGTTCTTACTGCACTTCAAGTCCTGTTCCTTCTGCGGCACTGCTGGCAGCCACAGGCCCAGAGGAGCAGCTACGGCGTTCCTCGGTTGAGACAGTTCGCCGGATGCGGGACTCCCTACTTCGATAAGTTGATTCAGGGAAGGAAACACAGGGTAACCGGTGTCTCTTGGGACTCCTTAGAAGCCACAGGGATGTACGCTGAGTGTGCCCATGAAAACGGGGGCCTGTTGGAACTAGCCCTGCTTTTCCATTTTGAGGGCGGCATTCATGCCTGCCTTGAAGCTACCTGACATTCCCGGCTCCCGACAGGCCAGTGAGCCCTGGAAGAATGCTTCGGGGAAAATTATGAATTTGCTCTCTCTAAACCAGGGGCTTCCGTGGGCGCGGCGGCGGTCCGCATGACAGACTCTAGAGCGAAAGGGAACCTCGACGTGAGAACTCGCCTCCAGGTTAGGCCCTGAGTAGCCGTGCAGAAAGGGAGGCATGCAGCTGTTTCCACAAGTTCTCAGTCGCTTATGTGCTTTATTTTAAAGGAAGTACGCGTCCCGGGACTCCTAGGCCCCACGGGTGTGCATCGTTTTCCCTCCGAGGTCACTGAGTGCCTCCAGACACCTGTGGGCCAGCGGAGCAACGTCGAGGTCCATTGGTTGATCCCCCGGAGGACCTCTGTGCCTGCCGTGTGCTGGGCAGCAACACACTGCGCATTCCTTGAGGAGCGCTACATCTCCAGAGCCCTCGAATGCCCTCGGGACAACATGGCTAGTGAGTGCGAAGTGCCCAGGAAGACTCTGTCATGGCCCTTGTGTGAGCTGCCATGAGAGAACACTGTGCTTGGAACACTGCGAGGCCCGCCCCGTATCTGAAGTCACTCTGCTCGAGGAGAAAGTCAGCATCTTAGCACGCTGTGTCGCTACCGGCACACCCAGCATGAACCCATGCCTGGAAGATAGGCCCTGATTCGCCGTGCAGAAGTGGAGGCGTGCTGCAGCTTCCAGGAGGCGGTGGCCTCTGCTCTGCATGCCTTTAACGGCAGCACAGCTTTCTGGACACCTGGGAGGCTAGCCAGGGCACCCTGCTCCCAGCAGGAACACTGAGTACCCCCAGGTGCACCTGGGTCTGCTAAGCAACATCCAGGCCCGTAGCCCTTCAGAGCCCCCTGTGTGCAGGCCGAGTGTAGGGAAACGCACTGCCCTCTCCTTCGGAGCAGCTTAGTTTCCTCCGCACTCGCACACGTTCGCGAACACCGTTCTGGCACGTCCCACGTGGCGTGGAGTTCTTACGCGGTGCCCTAATCGGAGCTGCCCTCAGAGGAGCCCTCGTCTTCGCGTTCCATCCAGGACCTCCTGACTGAAGTCACCGGGCCTCCTAGAGGACGGCGGCTTGGGTTCTTACTGCACTTCAAGTCCTGTTCCTTCTGCGGCACTGCAGGCAGCCACAGGCCCAGAGGAGCAGCTACGGCGTTCCTCGGTTGAGACAGTTCGCCGGATGCGGGACTCCCTACTTCGATAAGTTGATTCAGGGAAGGAAACACAGGGTAACCGGTGTCTCTTGGGACTCCTTAGAAGCCACAGGGATGTACGCTGAGTGTGCCCATGAAAACGGGGGCCTGTTGGAACTAGCCCTGCTTTTCCATTTTGAGGGCGGCATTCATGCCTGCCTTGAAGCTACCTGACATTCCCGGCTCCCGACAGGCCAGTGAGCCCTGGAAGAATGCTTCGGGGAAAATTATGAATTTGCTCTCTCTAAACCAGGGGCTTCCGTGGGCGCGGCGGCGGTCCGCATGACAGACTCTAGAGCGAAAGGGAACCTCGACGTGAGAACTCGCCTCCAGGTTAGGCCCTGAGTAGCCGTGCAGAAAGGGAGGCATGCAGCTGTTTCCACAAGTTCTCAGTCGCTTATGTGCTTTATTTTAAAGGAAGTACGCGTCCCGGGACTCCTAGGCCCCACGGGTGTGCATCGTTTTCCCTCCGAGGTCACTGAGTGCCTCCAGACACCTGTGGGCCAGCGGAGCAACGTCGAGGTCCATTGGTTGATCCCCCGGAGGACCTCTGTGCCTGCCGTGTGCTGGGCAGCAACACACTGCGCATTCCTTGAGGAGCGCTACATCTCCAGAGCCCTCGAATGCCCTCGGGACAACATGGCTAGTGAGTGCGAAGTGCCCAGGAAGACTCTGTCATGGCCCTTGTGTGAGCTGCCATGAGAGAACACTGTTCTTGGAACACTGCGAGGCCCGCCCCGTATCTGAAGTCACTCTGCTCGAGGAGAAAGTCAGCATCTTAGCACGCTGTGTCGCTACCGGCACACCCAGCATGAACCCATGCCTGGAAGATAGGCCCTGATTCGCCGTGCAGAAGCGGAGGCGTGCTGCAGCTTCCAGGAGGCGGTGGCCTCTGCTCTGCATGCCTTTAACGGCAGCACAGCTTTCTGGACACCTGGGAGGCTAGCCGGGGCACCCTGCTCCCAGCAGGAACACTGAGTACCCCCAGGTGCACCTGGGTCTGCTAAGCAACATCCAGGCCCGTAGCCCTTTAGAGCCTCCTGTGTGCAGGCCGAGTGTAGAGAAACGCACTGCCCTCTCCTTCGGAGCAGCTTACTTTCCTCCGCACTCGCACACGTTCGCGAACACCGTTCTGGCATGTCCCACATGGCCCGGAGGTCTTACGCGGTGCCCTAATCGGACCTGCCCTCAGAGGAGCCCTCGTCTTCGCGTTTCATCCAGGACCTCCTGACTGAAGTCACCGTGCCTCCTAGAGGACGGCGGCTTGGGTTTTTCCTGCACTTCAAGTCCTGTTCCTTCTGCGGCACTGCAGGCAGCCACAGGCCCAGAGGAGCAGCTACGGCGTTCCTTGGTTGAGACAGTTCGCCGGATGCGGGACTCCCTACTTCGATGTTAATTCAGGGAAGGAAACACAGGGTAACCGGTGTCTCTTGGGACTCCTTAGAAGCCACAGGGATGTACGCTGAGTGTGCCCATGAAAACGGGGGCCTGCTGGAACTAGCCCTGCTTTTCCATTTTGAGGGCGGCATTCATGCCTGCCTTGAAGCTACCTGACATTCCCGGCTCCCGACAGGCCAGTGAGCCCTGGAAGAAGGCTTCGGGGTAAAATATGAATTTGCTCTCTCTAAACCAGGGGCTTCCGTGGCCGCCGCGGTGGTCCGCATGACAGGCTCTAGAGCGAAAGTGAACCTCGACGTGAGAACTCGCCTCCAGGTTAGGCCCTGAGTAGCCGTGCAGAAAGGGAGTCATGCAGCTGTTTCCACAAGTTCTCAGTCGCTTATGTGCTTTATTTTAAAGGAAGTACGCGTCCGGGGACTCCTAGGCCCCACGGGTGTGCATCGTTCTCCCTCCGAGGTCACTGAGTGCCTCCAGACACCTGTGGGCCGGCGGAGCAACGTCGAGGTCCATTGGTTGATCCCCCGGAGGACCTCTGTGCCTGCCGAGTGCTGGGCAGCAACACACTGCGCATTCCTTGAGGAGCGCTACATCTCCAGAGCCCTCGAACGCCCTCGGGACAACATGGCTAGTGAGTGCGAAGTGCCCAGGAAGACTCTGTCATGGCCCTTGTGTGAGCTGCCATGAGAGAACACTGTGCTTGGAACACTGCGAGGCCCGCCCCGTATCTGAAGTCACTCTGCTCGAGGAGAAAGTCAGCATCTTAGCACGCTGTGTCGCTACCGGCACACCCAGCATGAACCCATGCCTGGAAGTAAGGCCCTGATTCGCCGTGCAGAAGCGGAGGCATGCTGCAGCTTCCAGGAGGCGGTGGCCTCTGCTCTGCATGCCTTTAACGGCAGCACAGCTTTCTGGACACCTGGGAGGCTAGCCGGGGCACCCTGCTCCCGGCAGGAACACTGAGTACCCCCAGGTGCACCTGGGTCTGCTAAGCAACATCCAGGCCCGTAGCCCTTCAGAGCCCCCGTGTGCAGGCCGAGCGTAGGGAAACGCACTGCCCTCTCCTTCGGAGCAGCTTAGTTTCCTCCGCACTCGCACACGTTCGCGAACACCGTTCTGGCACGTCCCACGTGGCGTGGAGTTCTTACGCGGTGCCCTAATCGGAGCTGCCCTCAGAGGAGCCCTCGTCTTCGCGTTCCATCCAGGACCTCCTGACTGAAGTCACCGGGCCTCCTAGAGGACGGCGGCTTGGGTTCTTACTGCACTTCAAGTCCTGTTCCTTCTGCGGCACTGCAGGCAGCCACAGGCCCAGAGGAGCAGCTACGGCGTTCCTCGGTTGAGACAGTTCGCCGGATGCGGGACTCCCTACTTCGATGTTAATTCAGGGAAGGAAACACAGGGTAACCGGTGTCTCTTGGGACTCCTTAGAAGCCACAGGGATGTACGCTGAGTGTGCCCATGAAAACGGGGGCCTGCTGGAACTAGCCCTGCTTTTCCATTTTGAGGGCGGCATTCATGCCTGCCTTGAAGCTACCTGACATTCCCGGCTCCCGACAGGCCAGTGAGCCCTGGAAGAAGGCTTCGGGGTAAAATATGAATTTGCTCTCTCTAAACCAGGGGCTTCCGTGGCCGCCGCGGCGGTCCGCATGACAGGCTCTAGAGCGAAAGTGAACCTCGACGTGAGAACTCCCCTCCAGGTTAGGCCCTGAGTAGCCGTGCAGAAAGGGAGTCATGCAGCTGTTTCCACAAGTTCTCAGTCGCTTATGTGCTTTATTTTAAAGGAAGTACGCGTCCGGGGACTCCTAGGCCCCACGGGTGTGCATCGTTCTCCCTCCGAGGTCACTGAGTGCCTCCAGACACCTGTGGGCCGGCGGAGCAACGTCGAGGTCCATTGGTTGATCCCCCGGAGGACCTCTGTGCCTGCCGAGTGCTGGGCAGCAACACACTGCGCATTCCTTGAGGAGCGCTACATCTCCAGAGCCCTCGAACGCCCTCGGGACAACATGGCTAGTGAGTGCGAAGTGCCCAGGAAGACTCTGTCATGGCCCTTGTGTGAGCTGCCATGAGAGAACACTGTTCTTGGAACACTGCGAGGCCCGCCCCGTATCTGAAGTCACTCTGCTCGAGGAGAAAGTCAGCATCTTAGCACGCTGTGTCGCTACCGGCACACCCAGCATGAACCCATTCCTGGAAGTAAGGCCCTGATTCGCCGTGCAGAAGCGGAGGCGTGCTGCAGCTTCCAGGAGGCGGTGGCCTCTGCTCTGCATGCCTTTAAAGGCAGCACAGCTTTCTGGACACCTGGGAGGCTAGCCGGGGCACCCTGCTCCCGGCAGGAACACTGAGTACCCCCAGGTGCACCTGGGTCTGCTAAGCAACATCCAGGCCCGTAGCCCTTCAGAGCCCCCGTGTGCAGGCCGAGCGTAGGGAAACGCACTGCCCTCTCCTTCGGAGCAGCTTAGTTTCCTCCGCACTCGCACACGTTCGCGAACACCGTTCTGGCACGTCCCACGTGGCGTGGAGTTCTTACGCGGTGCCCTAATCGGAGCTGCCCTCAGAGGAGCCCTCGTCTTCGCGTTCCATCCAGGACCTCCTGACTGAAGTCACCGGGCCTCCTAGAGGACGGCGGCTTGGGTTCTTACTGCACTTCAAGTCCTGTTCCTTCTGCGGCACTGCAGGCAGCCACAGGCCCAGAGGAGCAGCTACGGCGTTCCTCGGTTGAGACAGTTCGCCGGATGCGGGACTCCCTACTTCGATGTTAATTCAGGGAAGGAAACACAGGGTAACCGGTGTCTCTTGGGACTCCTTAGAAGCCACAGGGATGTACGCTGAGTGTGCCCATGAAAACGGGGGCCTGCTGGAACTAGCCCTGCTTTTCCATTTTGAGGGCGGCATTCATGCCTGCCTTGAAGCTACCTGACATTCCCGGCTCCCGACAGGCCAGTGAGCCCTGGAAGAAGGCTTCGGGGTAAAATATGAATTTGCTCTCTCTAAACCAGTGGCTTCCGTGGCCGCCGCGGCGGTCCTCATGACAGGCTCTAGAGCGAAAGTGAACCTCGACGTGAGAACTCGCCTCCAGGTTAGGCCCTGAGTAGCCGTGCAGAAAGGGAGTCATGCAGCTGTTTCCACAAGTTCTCAGTCGCTTATGTGCTTTATTTTAAAGGAAGTACGCGTCCGGGGACTCCTAGGCCCCACGGGTGTGCATCGTTCTCCCTCCGAGGTCACTGAGTGCCTCCAGACACCTGTGGGCCGGCGGAGCAACGTCGAGGTCCATTGGTTGATCCCCCGGAGGACCTCTGTGCCTGCCGTGTGCTGGGCAGCAACACACTGCGCATTCCTTGAGGAGCGCTACATCTCCAGAGCCCTCGAACGCCCTCGGGACAACATGGCTAGTGAGTGCGAAGTGCCCAGGAAGACTCTGTCATGGCCCTTGTGTGAGCTGCCATGAGAGAACACTGTTCTTGGAACACTGCGAGGCCCGCCCCGTATCTGAAGTCACTCTGCTCGAGGAGAAAGTCAGCATCTTAGCACGCTGTGTCGCTACCGGCACACCCAGCATGAACCCATTCCTGGAAGTAAGGCCCTGATTCGCCGTGCAGAAGCGGAGGCATGCTGCAGCTTCCAGGAGGCGGTGGCCTCTGCTCTGCATGCCTTTAAAGGCAGCACAGCTTTCTGGACACCTGGGAGGCTAGCCGGGGCACCCTGCTCCCGGCAGGAACACTGAGTACCCCCAGGTGCACCTGGGTCTGCTAAGCAACATCCAGGCCCGTAGCCCTTCAGAGCCCCCGTGTGCAGGCCGAGCGTAGGGAAACGCACTGCCCTCTCCTTCGGAGCAGCTTAGTTTCCTCCGCACTCGCACACGTTCACGAACACCGTTCTGGCACGTCCCACGTGGCGTGGAGTTCTTACGCGGTGCCCTAATCGGAGCTGCCCTCAGAGGAGCCCTCGTCTTCGCGTTCCATCCAGGACCTCCTGACTGAAGTCACCGGGCCTCCTAGAGGACGGCGGCTTGGGTTCTTACTGCACTTCAAGTCCTGTTCCTTCTGCGGCACTGCAGGCAGCACCAGGCCCAGAGGAGCAGCTACGGCGTTCCTTGGTTGAGACAGTTCGCCGGATGCGGGACTCCCTACTTCGATGTTAATTCAGGGAAGGAAACACAGGGTAACCGGTGTCTCTTGTGACTCCTTAGAAGCCATAGGGATGTACGCTGAGTGTGCCCATGAAAACGGGGGCCTGCTGGAACTAGCCCTGCTTTTCCATTTTGAGGGCGGCATTCATGCCTGCCTTGAAGCTACCTTACATTCCCGGCTCCCGGCAGGCCAGTGAGCCCTGGAAGAAGGCTTCGGGGTAAAATATGAATTTGCTCTCTCTAAACCAGGGGCTTCCGTGGCCGCCGCGGCGGTCCGCATGACAGGCTCTAGAGCGAAAGTGAACCTCGACGTGAGAACTCGCCTCCAGGTTAGGCCCTGAGTAGCCGTGCAGAAAGGGAGTCATGCAGCTGTTTCCACAAGTTCTCAGTCGCTTATGTGCTTTATTTTAAAGGAAGTACGCGTCCGGGGACTCCTAGGCCCCACGGGTGTGCATCGTTCTCCCTCCGAGGTCACTGAGTGCCTCCAGACACCTGTGGGCCGGCGGAGCAACGTCGAGGTCCATTGGTTGATCCCCCGGAGGACCTCTGTGCCTGCCGAGTGCTGGGCAGCAACACACTGCGCATTCCTTGAGGAGCGCTACATCTCCAGAGCCCTCGAATGCCCTCGGGACAACATGGCTAGTGAGTGCGAAGTGCCCAGGAAGACTCTGTCATGGCCCTTGTGTGAGCTGCCATGAGAGAACACTGTTCTTGGAACACTGCGAGGCCCGCCCCGTATCTGAAGTCACTCTGCTCGAGGAGAAAGTCAGCATCTTAGCACGCTGTGTCGCTACCGGCACACCCAGCATGAACCCATTCCTGGAAGTAAGGCCCTGATTCGCCGTGCAGAAGCGGAGGCATGCTGCAGCTTCCAGGAGGCGGTGGCCTCTGCTCTGCATGCCTTTAACGGCAGCACAGCTTTCTGGACACCTGGGAGGCTAGCCGGGGCACCCTGCTCCCGGCAGGAACACTGAGTACCCCCAGGTGCACCTGGGTCTGCTAAGCAACATCCAGGCCCGTAGCCCTTCAGAGCCCCCGTGTGCAGGCCGAGCGTAGGGAAACGCACTGCCCTCTCCTTCGGAGCAGCTTAGTTTCCTCCGCACTCGCACACGTTCGCGAACACCGTTCTGGCACGTCCCACGTGGCGTGGAGTTCTTACGCGGTGCCCTAATCGGAGCTGCCCTCAGAGGAGCCCTCGTCTTCGCGTTCCATCCAGGACCTCCTGAGTGAAGTCACTGGGCCTCCTAGAGGACGGCGGCTTGGGTTCTTACTGCACTTCAAGTCCTGTTCCTTCTGCGGCACTGCAGGCAGCACCAGGCCCAGAGGAGCAGCTACGGCGTTCCTCGGTTGAGACAGTTCGCCGGATGCGGGACTCCCTACTTCGATGTTAATTCAGGGAAGGAAACACAGGGTAACCGGTGTCTCTTGGGACTCCTTAGAAGCCACAGGGATGTACGCTGAGTGTGCCCATGAAAACGGGGGCCTGTTGGAACTAGCCCTGCTTTTCCATTTTGAGGGCGGCATTCATGCCTGCCTTGAAGCTACCTGACATTCCCGGCTCCCGACAGGCCAGTGAGCCCTGGAAGAATGCTTCGGGGAAAATTATGAATTTGCTCTCTCTAAACCAGGGGCTTCCGTGGGCGCGGCGGCGGTCCGCATGACAGACTCTAGAGCGAAAGGGAAACTCGACGTGAGAACTCGCCTCCAGGTTAGGCTCTGAGTAGCCGTGCAGAAAGGGAGGCATGCAGCTGTTTCCACAAGTTCTCAGTCGCTTATGTGCTTTATTTTAAAGGAAGTACGCGTCCCGGGACTCCTAGGCCCCACGGGTGTGCATCGTTTTCCCTCCGAGGTCACTGAGTGCCTCCAGACACCTGTGGGCCAGCGGAGCAACGTCGAGGTCCATTGGTTGATCCCCCGGAAGACCTCTGTGCCTGCCGTGTGCTGGGCAGCAACACACTGCGCATTCCTTGAGGAGCGCTACATCTCCAGAGCCCTCGAATGCCCTCGGGACAACATGGCTAGTGAGTGCGAAGTGCCCAGGAAGACTCTGTCATGGCCCTTGTGTGAGCTGCCATGAGAGAACACTGTGCTTGGAACACTGCGAGGCCCGCCCCGTATCTGAAGTCACTCTGCTCGAGGAGAAAGTCAGCATCTTAGCACGCTGTGTCGCTACCGGCACACCCAGCATGAACCCATTCCTGGAAGATAGGCCCTGATTCGCCGTGCAGAAGCGGAGGCGTGCTGCAGCTTCCAGGAGGCGGTGGCCTCTGCTCTGCATGCCTTTAACGGCAGCACAGCTTTCTGGACACCTGGGAGGCTAGCCGGGGCACCCTGCTCCCAGCAGGAACACTGAGTACCCCCAGGTGCACCTGGGTCTGCTAAGCAACATCCAGGCCCGTAGCCCTTCAGAGCCTCCTGTGTGCAGGCCGAGCGTAGAGAAACGCACTGCCCTCTCCTTCGGAGCAGCTTAGTTTCCTCCGCACTCGCACACGTTCGCGAACACCGTTCTGGCATGTCCCACATGGCCCGGAGGTCTTACGCGGTGCCCTAATCGGACCTGCCCTCAGAGGAGCCCTCGTCTTCGCGTTTCATCCAGGACCTCCTGACTGAAGTCACCGTGCCTCCTAGAGGACGGCGGCTTGGGTTTTTCCTGCACTTCAAGTCCTGTTCCTTCTGCGGCACTGCAGGCAGCACCAGGCCCAGAGGAGCAGCTACGGCGTTCCTCGGTTGAGACAGTTCGCCGGATGCGGGACTCCCTACTTCGATGTTAATTCAGGGAAGGAAACACAGGGTAACCGGTGTCTCTTGGGACTCCTTAGAAGCCACAGGGATGTACGCTGAGTGTGCCCATGAAAACGGGGGCCTGCTGGAACTAGCCCTGCTTTTCCATTTTGAGGGCGGCATTCATGCCTGCCTTGAAGCTACCTGACATTCCCGGCTCCCGACAGGCCAGTGAGCCCTGGAAGAAGGCTTCGGGGTAAAATATGAATTTGCTCTCTCTAAACCAGGGGCTTCCGTGGCCGCCGCGGCGGTCCGCATGACAGGCTCTAGAGCGAAAGTGAACCTCGACGTGAGAACTCGCCTCCAGGTTAGGCCCTGAGTAGCCGTGCAGAAAGGGAGTCATGCAGCTGTTTCCACAAGTTCTCAGTCGCTTATGTGCTTTATTTTAAAGGAAGTACGCGTCCGGGGACTCCTAGGCCCCACGGGTGTGCATCGTTCTCCCTCCGAGGTCACTGAGTGCCTCCAGACACCTGTGGGCCGGCGGAGCAACGTCGAGGTCCATTGGTTGATCCCCCGGAGGACCTCTGTGCCTGCCGAGTGCTGGGCAGCAACACACTGCGCATTCCTTGAGGAGCGCTACATCTCCAGAGCCCTCGAATGCCCTCGGGACAACATGGCTAGTGAGTGCGAAGTGCCCAGGAAGACTCTGTCATGGCCCTTGTGTGAGCTGCCATGAGAGAACACTGTGCTTGGAACACTGCGAGGCCCGCCCCGTATCTGAAGTCACTCTGCTCGAGGAGAAAGTCAGCATCTTAGCACGCTGTGTCGCTACCGGCACACCCAGCATGAACCCATTCCTGGAAGTAAGGCCCTGATTCGCCGTGCAGAAGCGGAGGCATGCTGCAGCTTCCAGGAGGCGGTGGCCTCTGCTCTGCATGCCTTTAACGGCAGCACAGCTTTCTGGACACCTGGGAGGCTAGCCGGGGCACCCTGCTCCCGGCAGGAACACTGAGTACCCCCAGGTGCACCTGGGTCTGCTAAGCAACATCCAGGCCCGTAGCCCTTCAGAGCCCCCTGTGTGCAGGCCGAGCGTAGGGAAACGCACTGCCCTCTCCTTCGGAGCAGCTTAGTTTCCTCCGCACTCGCACACGTTCGCGAACACCGTTCTGGCACGTCCCACGTGGCGTGGAGTTCTTACGCGGTGCCCTAATCGGAGCTGCCCTCAGAGGAGCCCTCGTCTTCGCGTTCCATCCAGGACCTCCTGACTGAAGTCACCGGGCCTCCTAGAGGACGGCAGCTTGGGTTCTTACTGCACTTCAAGTCCTGTTCCCTCTGCGGCACTGCAGGCAGCCACAGGCCCAGAGGAGCAGCTACGGCGTTCCTCGGTTGAGACAGTTCGCCGGATGCAGGACTCCCTACTTCGATAAGTTGATTCAGGGAAGGAAACACAGGGTAACCGGTGTCTCTTGGGACTCCTTAGAAGCCACAGGGATGTACGCTGAGTGTGCCCATGAAAACGGGGGCCTGTTGGAACTAGCCCTGCTTTTCCATTTTGAGGGCGGCATTCATGCCTGCCTTGAAGCTACCTGACATTCCCGGCTCCCGACAGGCCAGTGAGCCCTGGAAGAAGGCTTCGGGGAAAATTATGAATTTGCTCTCTCTAAACCAGGGGCTTCCGTGGGCGCGGCGGCGGTCCGCATGACAGACTCTAGAGCGAAAGGGAAACTCGACGTGAGAACTCGCCTCCAGGTTAGGCCCTGAGTAGCCGTGCAGAAAGGGAGGCATGCAGCTGTTTCCACAAGTTCTCAGTCGCTTATGTGCTTTATTTTAAAGGAAGTACGCGTCCCCGGACTCCTAGGCCCCACGGGTGTGCATCGTTTTCCCTCCGAGGTCACTGAGTGCCTCCAGACACCTGTGGGCCAGCGGAGCAACGTCGAGGTCCATTGGTTGATCCCCCGGAGGACCTCTGTGCCTGCCGTGTGCTGGGCAGCAACACACTGCGCATTCCTTGAGGAGCGCTACATCTCCAGAGCCCTCGAATGCCCTCGGGACAACATGGCTAGTGAGTGCGAAGTGCCCAGGAAGACTCTGTCATGGCCCTTGTGTGAGCTGCCATGAGAGAACACTGTGCTTGGAACACTGCGAGGCCCGCCCCGTATCTGAAGTCACTCTGCTCGAGGAGAAAGTCAGCATCTTAGCACGCTGTGTCGCTACCGGCACACCCAGCATGAACCCATGCCTGGAAGATAGGCCCTGATTCGCCGTGCAGAAGCGGAGGCGTGCTGCAGCTTCCAGGAGGCGGTGGCCTCTGCTCTGCATGCCTTTAACGGCAGCACAGCTTTCTGGACACCTGGGAGGCTAGCCGGGGCACCCTGCTCCCAGCAGGAACACTGAGTACCCCCAGGTGCACCTGGGTCTGCTAAGCAACATCCAGGCCCGTAGCCCTTCAGAGCCTCCTGTGTGCAGGCCGAGCGTAGAGAAACGCACTGCCCTCTCCTTCGGAGCAGCTTAGTTTCCTCCGCACTCGCACACGTTCGCGAACACCGTTCTGGCATGTCCCACATGGCCCGGAGGTCTTACGCGGTGCCCTAATCGGACCTGCCCTCAGAGGAGCCCTCGTCTTCGCGTTTCATCCAGGACCTCCTGACTGAAGTCACCGTGCCTCCTAGAGGACGGCGGCTTGGGCTTTTCCTGCACTTCAAGTCCTGTTCCTTCTGCGGCACTGCAGGCAGCACCAGGCCCAGAGGAGCAGCTACGGCGTTCCTCGGTTGAGACAGTTCGCCGGATGCGGGACTCCCTACTTCGATGTTAATTCAGGGAAGGAAACACAGGGTAACCGGTGTCTCTTGGGACTCCTTAGAAGCCACAGGGATGTACGCTGAGTGTGCCCATGAAAACGGGGACCTGCTGGAACTAGCCCTGCTTTTCCATTTTGAGGGCGGCATTCATGCCTGCCTTGAAGCTACCTGACATTCCCGGCTCCCGACAGGCCAGTGAGCCCTGGAAGAAGGCTTCGGGGTAAAATATGAATTTGCTCTCTCTAAACCAGGGGCTTCCGTGGCCGCCGCGGCGGTCCGCATGACAGGCTCTAGAGCGAAAGTGAACCTCGACGTGAGAACTCGCCTCCAGGTTAGGCCCTGAGTAGCCGTGCAGAAAGGGAGTCATGCAGCTGTTTCCACAAGTTCTCAGTCGCTTATGTGCTTTATTTTAAAGGAAGTACGCGTCCCGGGACTCCTAGGCCCCACGGGTGTGCATCGTTCTCCCTCCGAGGTCACTGAGTGCCTCCAGACACCTGTGGGCCGGCGGAGCAACGTCGAGGTCCATTGGTTGATCCCCCGGAGGACCTCTGTGCCTGCCGAGTGCTGGGCAGCAACACACTGCGCATTCCTTGAGGAGCGCTACATCTCCAGAGCCCTCGAATGCCCTCGGGACAACATGGCTAGTGAGTGCGAAGTGCCCAGGAAGACTCTGTCATGGCCCTTGTGTGAGCTGCCATGAGAGAACACTGTTCTTGGAACACTGCGAGGCCCGCCCCGTATCTGAAGTCACTCTGCTCGAGGAGAAAGTCAGCATCTTAGCACGCTGTGTCGCTACCGGCACACCCAGCATGAACCCATTCCTGGAAGTAAGGCCCTGATTCGCCGTGCAGAAGAGGAGGCATGCTGCAGCTTCCAGGAGGCGGTGGCCTCTGCTCTGCATGCCTTTAACGGCAGCACAGCTTTCTGGACACCTGGGAGGCTAGCCGGGGCACCCTGCTCCCGGCAGGAACACTGAGTACCCCCAGGTGCACCTGGGTCTGCTAAGCAACATCCAGGCCCGTAGCCCTTCAGAGCCCCCTGTGTGCAGGCCGAGCGTAGGGAAACGCACTGCCCTCTCCTTCGGAGCAGCTTAGTTTCCTCTGCACTCGCACACGTTCGCGAACACCGTTCTGGCACGTCCCACGTGGCGTGGAGTTCTTACGCGGTGCCCTAATCGGAGCTGCCCTCAGAGGAGCCCTCGTCTTTGCGTTCCATCCAGGACCTCCTGACTGAAGTCACCGGGCCTCCTAGAGGACGGCGGCTTGGGTTCTTACTGCACTTCAAGTCCTGTTCCTTCTGCGGCACTGCAGGCAGCCCCAGGCCCAGAGGAGCAGCTACGGCGTTCCTCGGTTGAGACAGTTCGCCGGATGCGGGACTCCCTACTTCGATAAGTTGATTCAGGGAAGGAAACACAGGGTAACCGGTGTCTCTTGGGACTCCTTAGAAGCCACAGGGATGTACGCTGAGTGTGCCCATGAAAACGGGGGCCTGCTGGAACTAGCCCTGCTTTTCCATTTTGAGGGCGGCATTCATGCCTGCCTTGAAGCTACCTGACATTCCCGGCTCCCGACAGGCCAGTGAGCCCTGGAAGAATGCTTCGGGGAAAATTATGAATTTGCTCTCTCTAAACCAGGGGCTTCCGTGGGCGCGGCGGCGGTCCGCATGACAGACTCTAGAGCGAAAGGGAACCTCGACGTGAGAACTCGCCTCCAGGTTAGGCCCTGAGTAGCCGTGCAGAAAGGGAGGCATGCAGCTGTTTCCACAAGTTCTCAGTCGCTTATGTGCTTTATTTTAAAGGAAGTACGCGTCCGGGGACTCCTAGGCCCCACGGGTGTGCATCGTTTTCCCTCCGAGGTCACTGAGTGCCTCCAGACACCTGTGGGCCGGCAGAGCAACGTCGAGGTCCATTGGTTGATCCCCCGGAGGACCTCTGTGCCTGCCGTGTGCTGGGCAGCAACACACTGCGCATTCCTTGAGGAGCGCTACATCTCCAGAGCCCTCGAACGCCCTCGGGACAACATGGCTAGTGAGTGCGAAGTGCCCAGGAAGACTCTGTCATGGCCCTTGTGTGAGCTGCCATGAGAGAACACTGTTCTTGGAACACTGCGAGGCCCGCCCCGTATCTGAAGTCACTCTGCTCGAGGAGAAAGTCAGCATCTTAGCACGCTGTGTCGCTACCGGCACACCCAGCATGAACCCATTCCTGGAAGTAAGGCCCTGATTCGCCGTGCAGAAGCGGAGGCATGCTGCAGCTTCCAGGAGGCGGTGGCCTCTGCTCTGCATGCCTTTAAAGGCAGCACAGCTTTCTGGACACCTGGGAGGCTAGCCGGGGCACCCTGCTCCCGGCAGGAACACTGAGTACCCCCAGGTGCACCTGGGTCTGCTAAGCAACATCCAGGCCCGTAGCCCTTCAGAGCCCCCGTGTGCAGGCCGAGCGTAGGGAAACGCACTGCCCTCTCCTTCGGAGCAGCTTAGTTTCCTCCGCACTCGCACACGTTCACGAACACCGTTCTGGCACGTCCCACGTGGCGTGGAGTTCTTACGCGGTGCCCTAATCGGAGCTGCCCTCAGAGGAGCCCTCGTCTTCGCGTTCCATCCAGGACCTCCTGACTGAAGTCACCGGGCCTCCTAGAGGACGGCGGCTTGGGTTCTTACTGCACTTCAAGTCCTGTTCCTTCTGCGGCACTGCAGGCAGCCACAGGCCCAGAGGAGCAGCTACGGCGTTCCTCGGTTGAGACAGTTCGCCGGATGCGGGACTCCCTACTTCGATAAGTTGATTCAGGGAAGGAAACACAGGGTAACCGGTGTCTCTTGGGACTCCTTAGAAGCCACAGGGATGTACGCTGAGTGTGCCCATGAAAACGGGGGCCTGTTGGAACTAGCCCTGCTTTTCCATTTTGAGGGCGGCATTCATGCCTGCCTTGAAGCTACCTGACATTCCCGGCTCCCGACAGGCCAGTGAGC
Source organism: Pseudorca crassidens (assembly GCF_039906515.1). NCBI lineage: Eukaryota > Metazoa > Chordata > Mammalia > Artiodactyla > Delphinidae > Pseudorca > Pseudorca crassidens. The sequence goes on along the minus strand of NC_090308.1, from coordinate 91,157,510 downwards.
CCTGGAAGAATGCTTCGGGGAAAATTATGAATTTGCTCTCTCTAAACCAGGGGCTTCCGTGGGCGCGGCGGCGGTCCGCATGACAGACTCTAGAGCGAAAGGGAACCTCGACGTGAGAACTCGCCTCCAGGTTAGGCCCTGAGTAGCCGTGCAGAAAGGGAGGCATGCAGCTGTTTCCACAAGTTCTCAGTCGCTTATGTGCTTTATTTTAAAGGAAGTACGCGTCCCGGGACTCCTAGGCCCCACGGGTGTGCATCGTTTTCCCTCCGAGGTCACTGAGTGCCTCCAGACACCTGTGGGTCAGCGGAGCAACGTCGAGGTCCGTTGGTTGATCCCCCGGAGGACCTCTGTGCCTGCCGTGTGCTGGGCAGCAACACACTGCGCATTCCTTGAGGAGCGCTACATCTCCAGAGCCCTCGAATGCCCTCGGGACAACATGGCTAGTGAGTGCGAAGTGCCCAGGAAGACTCTGTCATGGCCCTTGTGTGAGCTGCCATGAGAGAACACTGTGCTTGGAACACTGCGAGGCCCGCCCCGTATCTGAAGTCACTCTGCTCGAGGAGAAAGTCAGCATCTTAGCACGCTGTGTCGCTACCGGCACACCCAGCATGAACCCATTCCTGGAAGTAAGGCCCTGATTCGCCGTGCAGAAGCGGAGGCGTGCTGCAGCTTCCAGGAGGCGGTGGCCTCTGCTCTGCATGCCTTTAAAGGCAGCACAGCTTTCTGGACACCTGGGAGGCTAGCCGGGGCACCCTGCTCCCGGCAGGAACACTGAGTACCCCCAGGTGCACCTGGGTCTGCTAAGCAACATCCAGGCCCGTAGCCCTTCAGAGCCCCCGTGTGCAGGCCGAGCGTAGGGAAACGCACTGCCCTCTCCTTCGGAGCAGCTTAGTTTCCTCCGCACTCGCACACGTTCACGAACACCGTTCTGGCACGTCCCACGTGGCGTGGAGTTCTTACGCGGTGCCCTAATCGGAGCTGCCCTCAGAGGAGCCCTCGTCTTCGCGTTCCATCCAGGACCTCCTGACTGAAGTCACCGGGCCTCCTAGAGGACGGCGGCTTGGGTTCTTACTGCACTTCAAGTCCTGTTCCTTCTGCGGCACTGCAGGCAGCCACAGGCCCAGAGGAGCAGCTACGGCGTTCCTCGGTTGAGACAGTTCGCCGGATGCGGGACTCCCTACTTCGATAAGTTGATTCAGGGAAGGAAACACAGGGTAACCGGTGTCTCTTGGGACTCCTTAGAAGCCACAGGGATGTACGCTGAGTGTGCCCATGAAAACGGGGGCCTGTTGGAACTAGCCCTGCTTTTCCATTTTGAGGGCGGCATTCATGCCTGCCTTGAAGCTACCTGACATTCCCGGCTCCCGACAGGCCAGTGAGCCCTGGAAGAATGCTTCGGGGAAAATTATGAATTTGCTCTCTCTAAACCAGGGGCTTCCGTGGGCGCGGCGGCGGTCCGCATGACAGACTCTAGAGCGAAAGGGAACCTCGACGTGAGAACTCGCCTCCAGGTTAGGCCCTGAGTAGCCGTGCAGAAAGGGAGGCATGCAGCTGTTTCCACAAGTTCTCAGTCGCTTATGTGCTTTATTTTAAAGGAAGTACGCGTCCCGGGACTCCTAGGCCCCACGGGTGTGCATCGTTTTCCCTCCGAGGTCACTGAGTGCCTCCAGACACCTGTGGGTCAGCGGAGCAACGTCGAGGTCCGTTGGTTGATCCCCCGGAGGACCTCTGTGCCTGCCGTGTGCTGGGCAGCAACACACTGCGCATTCCTTGAGGAGCGCTACATCTCCAGAGCCCTCGAATGCCCTCGGGACAACATGGCTAGTGAGTGCGAAGTGCCCAGGAAGACTCTGTCATGGCCCTTGTGTGAGCTGCCATGAGAGAACACTGTGCTTGGAACACTGCGAGGCCCGCCCCGTATCTGAAGTCACTCTGCTCGAGGAGAAAGTCAGCATCTTAGCACGCTGTGTCGCTACCGGCACACCCAGCATGAACCCATTCCTGGAAGTAAGGCCCTGATTCGCCGTGCAGAAGCGGAGGCGTGCTGCAGCTTCCAGGAGGCGGTGGCCTCTGCTCTGCATGCCTTTAAAGGCAGCACAGCTTTCTGGACACCTGGGAGGCTAGCCGGGGCACCCTGCTCCCGGCAGGAACACTGAGTACCCCCAGGTGCACCTGGGTCTGCTAAGCAACATCCAGGCCCGTAGCCCTTCAGAGCCCCCGTGTGCAGGCCGAGCGTAGGGAAACGCACTGCCCTCTCCTTCGGAGCAGCTTAGTTTCCTCCGCACTCGCACACGTTCACGAACACCGTTCTGGCACGTCCCACGTGGCGTGGAGTTCTTACGCGGTGCCCTAATCGGAGCTGCCCTCAGAGGAGCCCTCGTCTTCGCGTTCCATCCAGGACCTCCTGACTGAAGTCACCGGGCCTCCTAGAGGACGGCGGCTTGGGTTCTTACTGCACTTCAAGTCCTGTTCCTTCTGCGGCACTGCAGGCAGCCACAGGCCCAGAGGAGCAGCTACGGCGTTCCTCGGTTGAGACAGTTCGCCGGATGCGGGACTCCCTACTTCGATAAGTTGATTCAGGGAAGGAAACACAGGGTAACCGGTGTCTCTTGGGACTCCTTAGAAGCCACAGGGATGTACGCTGAGTGTGCCCATGAAAACGGGGGCCTGTTGGAACTAGCCCTGCTTTTCCATTTTGAGGGCGGCATTCATGCCTGCCTTGAAGCTACCTGACATTCCCGGCTCCCGACAGGCCAGTGAGCCCTGGAAGAATGCTTCGGGGAAAATTATGAATTTGCTCTCTCTAAACCAGGGGCTTCCGTGGGCGCGGCGGCGGTCCGCATGACAGACTCTAGAGCGAAAGGGAACCTCGACGTGAGAACTCGCCTCCAGGTTAGGCCCTGAGTAGCCGTGCAGAAAGGGAGGCATGCAGCTGTTTCCACAAGTTCTCAGTCGCTTATGTGCTTTATTTTAAAGGAAGTACGCGTCCCGGGACTCCTAGGCCCCACGGGTGTGCATCGTTTTCCCTCCGAGGTCACTGAGTGCCTCCAGACACCTGTGGGCCAGCGGAGCAACGTCGAGGTCCGTTGGTTGATCCCCCGGAGGACCTCTGTGCCTGCCGTGTGCTGGGCAGCAACACACTGCGCATTCCTTGAGGAGCGCTACATCTCCAGAGCCCTCGAATGCCCTCGGGACAACATGGCTAGTGAGTGCGAAGTGCCCAGGAAGACTCTGTCATGGCCCTTGTGTGAGCTGCCATGAGAGAACACTGTGCTTGGAACACTGCGAGGCCCGCCCCGTATCTGAAGTCACTCTGCTCGAGGAGAAAGTCAGCATCTTAGCACGCTGTGTCGCTACCGGCACACCCAGCATGAACCCATGCCTGGAAGATAGGCCCTGATTCGCCGTGCAGAAGCGGAGGCGTGCTGCAGCTTCCAGGAGGCGGTGGCCTCTGCTCTGCATGCCTTTAACGGCAGCACAGCTTTCTGGACACCTGGGAGGCTAGCCGGGGCACCCTGCTCCCAGCAGGAACACTGAGTACCCCCAGGTGCACCTGGGTCTGCTAAGCAACATCCAGGCCCGTAGCCCTTCAGAGCCTCCTGTGTGCAGGCCGAGCGTAGAGAAACGCACTGCCCTCTCCTTCGGAGCAGCTTAGTTTCCTCCGCACTCGCACACGTTCGCGAACACCGTTCTGGCATGTCCCACATGGCCCGGAGGTCTTACGCGGTGCCCTAATCGGACCTGCCCTCAGAGGAGCCCTCGTCTTCGCGTTTCATCCAGGACCTCCTGACTGAAGTCACCGTGCCTCCTAGAGGACGGCGGCTTGGGTTTTTCCTGCACTTCAAGTCCTGTTCCTTCTGCAGCACTGCAGGCAGCACCAGGCCCAGAGGAGCAGCTACGGCGTTCCTCGGTTGAGACAGTTCGCCGGATGCGGGACTCCCTACTTCGATGTTAATTCAGGGAAGGAAACACAGGGTAACCGGTGTCTCTTGGGACTCCTTAGAAGCCACAGGGATGTACGCTGAGTGTGCCCATGAAAACGGGGGCCTGCTGGAACTAGCCCTGCTTTTCCATTTTGAGGGCGGCATTCATGCCTGCCTTGAAGCTACCTGACATTCCCGGCTCCCGACAGGCCAGTGAGCCCTGGAAGAAGGCTTCGGGGTAAAATATGAATTTGCTCTCTCTAAACCAGGGGCTTCCGTGGCCGCCGCGGCGGTCCGCATGACAGGCTCTAGAGCGAAAGTGAACCTCGACGTGAGAACTCGCCTCCAGGTTAGGCCCTGAGTAGCCGTGCAGAAAGGGAGTCATGCAGCTGTTTCCACAAGTTCTCAGTCGCTTATGTGCTTTATTTTAAAGGAAGTACGCGTCCGGGGACTCCTAGGCCCCACGGGTGTGCATCGTTCTCCCTCCGAGGTCACTGAGTGCCTCCAGACACCTGTGGGCCGGCGGAGCAACGTCGAGGTCCATTGGTTGATCCCCCGGAGGACCTCTGTGCCTGCCGAGTGCTGGGCAGCAACACTGCGCATTCCTTGAGGAGCGCTACATCTCCAGAGCCCTCGAATGCCCTCGGGACAACATGGCTAGTGAGTGCGAAGTGCCCAGGAAGACTCTGTCATGGCCCTTGTGTGAGCTGCCATGAGAGAACACTGTGCTTGGAACACTGCGAGGCCCGCCCCGTATCTGAAGTCACTCTGCTCGAGGAGAAAGTCAGCATCTTAGCACGCTGTGTCGCTACCGGCACACCCAGCATGAACCCATTCCTGGAAGTAAGGCCCTGATTCGCCGTGCAGAAGCGGAGGGATGCTGCAGCTTCCAGGAGGCGGTGGCCTCTGCTCTGCATGCCTTTAACGGCAGCACAGCTTTCTGGACACCTGGGAGGCTAGCCGGGGCACCCTGCTCCCGGCAGGAACACTGAGTACCCCCAGGTGCACCTGGGTCTGCTAAGCAACATCCAGGCCCGTAGCCCTTCAGAGCCCCCTGTGTGCAGGCCGAGCGTAGGGAAATGCACTGCCCTCTCCTTCGGAGCAGCTTAGTTTCCTCCGCACTCGCACACGTTCGCGAACACCGTTCTGGCACGTCCCACGTGGCGTGGAGTTCTTACGCAGTGCCCTAATCGGAGCTGCCCTCAGAGGAGCCCTCGTCTTCGCGTTCCATCCAGGACCTCCTGACTGAAGTCACCGGGCCTCCTAGAGGACGGCGGCTTGGGTTCTTACTGCACTTCAAGTCCTGTTCCTTCTGCGGCACTGCAGGCAGCACCAGGCCCAGAGGAGCAGCTACGGCGTTCCTTGGTTGAGACAGTTCGCCGGATGCGGGACTCACTACTTCGATGTTAATTCAGGGAAGGAAACACAGGGTAACCGGTGTCTCTTGTGACTCCTTAGAAGCCATAGGGATGTACGCTGAGTGTGCCCATGAAAACGGGGGCCAGCTGGAACTAGCCCTGCTTTTCCATTTTGAGGGCGGCATTCATGCCTGCCTTGAAGCTACCTGACATTCCCGGCTCCCGGCAGGCCAGTGAGCCCTGGAAGAAGGCTTCGGGGTAAAATATGAATTTGCTCTCTCTAAACCAGGGGCTTCCGTGGCCGCCGCGGCGGTCCGCATGACAGGCTCTAGAGCGAAAGTGAACCTCGACGTGAGAACTCGCCTCCAGGTTAGGCCCTGAGTAGCCGTGCAGAAAGGGAGTCATGCAGCTGTTTCCACAAGTTCTCAGTCGCTTATGTGCTTTATTTTAAAGGAAGTACGCGTCCGGGGACTCCTAGGCCCCACGGGTGTGCATCGTTCTCCCTCCGAGGTCACTGAGTGCCTCCAGACACCTGTGGGCCGGCGGAGCAACGTCGAGGTCCATTGGTTGATCCCCCGGAGGACCTCTGTGCCTGCCGTGTGCTGGGCAGCAACACACTGCGCATTCCTTGAGGAGCGCTACATCTCCAGAGCCCTCGAACGCCCTCGGGACAACATGGCTAGTGAGTGCGAAGTGCCCAGGAAGACTCTGTCATGGCCCTTGTGTGAGCTGCCATGAGAGAACACTGTTCTTGGAACACTGCGAGGCCCGCCCCGTATCTGAAGTCACTCTGCTCGAGGAGAAAGTCAGCATCTTAGCACGCTGTGTCGCTACCGGCACACCCAGCATGAACCCATTCCTGGAAGTAAGGCCCTGATTCGCCGTGCAGAAGCGGAGGCATGCTGCAGCTTCCAGGAGGCGGTGGCCTCTGCTCTGCATGCCTTTAAAGGCAGCACAGCTTTCTGGACACCTGGGAGGCTAGCCGGGGCACCCTGCTCCCGGCAGGAACACTGAGTACCCCCAGGTGCACCTGGGTCTGCTAAGCAACATCCAGGCCCGTAGCCCTTCAGAGCCCCCGTGTGCAGGCCGAGCGTAGGGAAACGCACTGCCCTCTCCTTCGGAGCAGCTTAGTTTCCTCCGCACTCGCACACGTTCACGAACACCGTTCTGGCACGTCCCACGTGGCGTGGAGTTCTTACGCGGTGCCCTAATCGGAGCTGCCCTCAGAGGAGCCCTCGTCTTCGCGTTCCATCCAGGACCTCCTGACTGAAGTCACCGGGCCTCCTAGAGGACGGCGGCTTGGGTTCTTACTGCACTTCAAGTCCTGTTCCTTCTGCGGCACTGCAGGCAGCCCCAGGCCCAGAGGAGCAGCTACGGCGTTCCTCGGTTGAGACAGTTCGCCGGATGCGGGACTCCCTACTTCGATAAGTTGATTCAGGGAAGGAAACACAGGGTAACCGGTGTCTCTTGGGACTCCTTAGAAGCCACAGGGATGTACGCTGAGTGTGCCCATGAAAACGGGGGCCTGTTGGAACTAGCCCTGCTTTTCCATTTTGAGGGCGGCATTCATGCCTGCCTTGAAGCTACCTGACATTCCCGGCTCCCGACAGGCCAGTGAGCCCTGGAAGAATGCTTCGGGGAAAATTATGAATTTGCTCTCTCTAAACCAGGGGCTTCCGTGGGCGCGGCGGCGGTCCGCATGACAGACTCTAGAGCGAAAGGGAACCTCGACGTGAGAACTCGCCTCCAGGTTAGGCCCTGAGTAGCTGTGCAGAAAGGGAGGCATGCAGCTGTTTCCACAAGTTCTCAGTCGCTTATGTGCTTTATTTTAAAGGAAGTACGCGTCCCGGGACTCCTAGGCCCCACGGGTGTGCATCGTTTTCCCTCCGAGGTCACTGAGTGCCTCCAGACACCTGTGGGTCAGCGGAGCAACGTCGAGGTCCGTTGGTTGATCCCCCGGAGGACCTCTGTGCCTGCCGTGTGCTGGGCAGCAACACACTGCGCATTCCTTGAGGAGCGCTACATCTCCAGAGCCCTCGAATGCCCTCGGGACAACATGGCTAGTGAGTGCGAAGTGCCCAGGAAGACTCTGTCATGGCCCTTGTGTGAGCTGCCATGAGAGAACACTGTGCTTGGAACACTGCGAGGCCCGCCCCGTATCTGAAGTCACTCTGCTCGAGGAGAAAGTCAGCATCTTAGCACGCTGTGTCGCTACCGGCACACCCAGCATGAACCCATGCCTGGAAGATAGGCCCTGATTCGCCGTGCAGAAGCGGAGGCGTGCTGCAGCTTCCAGGAGGCGGTGGCCTCTGCTCTGCATGCCTTTAACGGCAGCACAGCTTTCTGGACACCTGGGAGGCTAGCCGGGGCACCCTGCTCCCAGCAGGAACACTGAGTACCCCCAGGTGCACCTGGGTCTGCTAAGCAACATCCAGGCCCGTAGCCCTTCAGAGCCCCCTGTGTGCAGGCCGAGCGTAGGGAAACGCACTGCCCTCTCCTTCGGAGCAGCTTAGTTTCCTCCGCACTCGCACACGTTCGCGAACACCGTTCTGGCACGTCCCCCGTGGCGTGGAGTTCTTACGCAGTGCCCTAATCGGAGCTGCCCTCAGAGGAGCCCTCGTCTTCGCGTTCCATCCAGGACCTCCTGACTGAAGTCACCGGGCCTCCTAGAGGACGGCGGCTTGGGTTCTTACTGCACTTCAAGTCCTGTTCCTTCTGCGGCACTGCAGGCAGCACCAGGCCCAGAGGAGCAGCTACGGCGTTCCTCGGTTGAGACAGTTCGCCGGATGCAGGACTCCCTACTTCGATAAGTTGATTCAGGGAAGGAAACACAGGGTAACCGGTGTCTCTTGGGACTCCTTAGAAGCCACAGGGATGTACGCTGAGTGTGCCCATGAAAACGGGGGCCTGTTGGAACTAGCCCTGCTTTTCCATTTTGAGGGCGGCATTCATGCCTGCCTTGAAGCTACCTGACATTCTCGGCTCCCGACAGGCCAGTGAGCCCTGGAAGAATGCTTCGGGGAAAATTATGAATTTGCTCTCTCTAAACCAGGGGCTTCCGTGGGCGCGGCGGCGGTCCGCATGACAGACTCTAGAGCGAAAGGGAAACTCGACGTGAGAACTCGCCTCCAGGTTAGGCTCTGAGTAGCCGTGCAGAAAGGGAGGCATGCAGCTGTTTCCACAAGTTCTCAGTCGCTTATGTGCTTTATTTTAAAGGAAGTACGCGTCCCGGGACTCCTAGGCCCCACGGGTGTGCATCGTTTTCCCTCCGAGGTCACTGAGTGCCTCCAGACACCTGTGGGCCAGCGGAGCAACGTCGAGGTCCATTGGTTGATCCCCCGGAAGACCTCTGTGCCTGCCGTGTGCTGGGCAGCAACACACTGCGCATTCCTTGAGGAGCGCTACATCTCCAGAGCCCTCGAATGCCCTCGGGACAACATGGCTAGTGAGTGCGAAGTGCCCAGGAAGACTCTGTCATGGCCCTTGTGTGAGCTGCCATGAGAGAACACTGTGCTTGGAACACTGCGAGGCCCGCCCCGTATCTGAAGTCACTCTGCTCGAGGAGAAAGTCAGCATCTTAGCACGCTGTGTCGCTACCGGCACACCCAGCATGAACCCATGCCTGGAAGATAGGCCCTGATTCGCCGTGCAGAAGCGGAGGCGTGCTGCAGCTTCCAGGAGGCGGTGGCCTCTGCTCTGCATGCCTTTAACGGCAGCACAGCTTTCTGGACACCTGGGAGGCTAGCCGGGGCACCCTGCTCCCAGCAGGAACACTGAGTACCCCCAGGTGCACCTGGGTCTGCTAAGCAACATCCAGGCCCGTAGCCCTTCAGAGCCTCCTGTGTGCAGGCCGAGCGTAGAGAAACGCACTGCCCTCTCCTTCGGAGCAGCTTAGTTTCCTCCGCACTCGCACACGTTCGCGAACACCGTTCTGGCATGTCCCACATGGCCCGGAGGTCTCACGCGGTGCCCTAATCGGACCTGCCCTCAGAGGAGCCCTCGTCTTCGCGTTTCATCCAGGACCTCCTGACTGAAGTCACCGTGCCTCCTAGAGGACGGCGGCTTGGGTTTTTCCTGCACTTCAAGTCCTGTTCCTTCTGCGGCACTGCAGGCAGCACCAGGCCCAGAGGAGCAGCTACGGCGTTCCTCGGTTGAGACAGTTCGCCGGATGCGGGACTCCCTACTTCGATGTTAATTCAGGGAAGGAAACACAGGGTAACCGGTGTCTCTTGGGACTCCTTAGAAGCCACAGGGATGTACGCTGAGTGTGCCCATGAAAACGGGGGCCTGCTGGAACTAGCCCTGCTTTTCCATTTTGAGGGCGGCATTCATGCCTGCCTTGAAGCTACCTGACATTCCCGGCTCCCGACAGGCCAGTGAGCCCTGGAAGAAGGCTTCGGGGTAAAATATGAATTTGCTCTCTCTAAACCAGGGGCTTCCGTGGCCGCCGCGGCGGTCCGCATGACAGGTTCTAGAGCGAAAGTGAACCTCGACGTGAGAACTCGCCTCCAGGTTAGGCCCTGAGTAGCCGTGCAGAAAGGGAGTCATGCAGCTGTTTCCACAAGTTCTCAGTCGCTTATGTGCTTTATTTTAAAGGAAGTACGCGTCCGGGGACTCCTAGGCCCCACGGGTGTGCATCGTTCTCCCTCCGAGGTCACTGAGTGCCTCCAGACACCTGTGGGCCGGCGGAGCAACGTCGAGGTCCATTGGTTGATCCCCCGGAGGACCTCTGTGCCTGCCGAGTGCTGGGCAGCAACACTGCGCATTCCTTGAGGAGCGCTACATCTCCAGAGCCCTCGAATGCCCTCGGGACAACATGGCTAGTGAGTGCGAAGTGCCCAGGAAGACTCTGTCATGGCCCTTGTGTGAGCTGCCATGAGAGAACACTGTTCTTGGAACACTGCGAGGCCCGCCCCGTATCTGAAGTCACTCTGCTCGAGGAGAAAGTCAGCATCTTAGCACGCTGTGTCGCTACCGGCACACCCAGCATGAACCCATTCCTGGAAGTAAGGCCCTGATTCGCCGTGCAGAAGCGGAGGCATGCTGCAGCTTCCAGGAGGCGGTGGCCTCTGCTCTGCATGCCTTTAACGGCAGCACAGCTTTCTGGACACCTGGGAGGCTAGCCGGGGCACCCTGCTCCCGGCAGGAACACTGAGTACCCCCAGGTGCACCTGGGTCTGCTAAGCAACATCCAGGCCCGTAGCCCTTCAGAGCCCCCGTGTGCAGGCCGAGCGTAGGGAAACGCACTGCCCTCTCCTTCGGAGCAGCTTAGTTTCCTCCGCACTCGCACACGTTCGCGAACACCGTTCTGGCACGTCCCACGTGGCGTGGAGTTCTTACGCGGTGCCCTAATCGGAGCTGCCCTCAGAGGAGCCCTCGTCTTCGCGTTCCATCCAGGACCTCCTGACTGAAGTCACCGGGCCTCCTAGAGGACGGCAGCTTGGGTTCTTACTGCACTTCAAGTCCTGTTCCCTCTGCGGCACTGCAGGCAGCCACAGGCCCAGAGGAGCAGCTACGGCGTTCCTCGGTTGAGACAGTTCGCCGGATGCAGGACTCCCTACTTCGATAAGTTGATTCAGGGAAGGAAACACAGGGTAACCGGTGTCTCTTGGGACTCCTTAGAAGCCACAGGGATGTACGCTGAGTGTGCCCATGAAAACGGGGGCCTGTTGGAACTAGCCCTGCTTTTCCATTTTGAGGGCGGCATTCATGCCTGCCTTGAAGCTACCTGACATTCCCGGCTCCCGACAGGCCAGTGAGCCCTGGAAGAATGCTTCGGGGAAAATTATGAATTTGCTCTCTCTAAACCAGGGGCTTCCGTGGGCGCGGCGGCGGTCCGCATGACAGACTCTAGAGCGAAAGGGAAACTCGACGTGAGAACTCGCCTCCAGGTTAGGCCCTGAGTAGCCGTGCAGAAAGGGAGGCATGCAGCTGTTTCCACAAGTTCTCAGTCGCTTATGTGCTTTATTTTAAAGGAAGTACGCGTCCCCGGACTCCTAGGCCCCACGGGTGTGCATCGTTTTCCCTCCGAGGTCACTGAGTGCCTCCAGACACCTGTGGGCCAGCGGAGCAACGTCGAGGTCCATTGGTTGATCCCCCGGAGGACCTCTGTGCCTGCCGTGTGCTGGGCAGCAACACACTGCGCATTCCTTGAGGAGCGCTACATCTCCAGAGCCCTCGAATGCCCTCGGGACAACATGGCTAGTGAGTGCGAAGTGCCCAGGAAGACTCTGTCATGGCCCTTGTGTGAGCTGCCATGAGAGAACACTGTGCTTGGAACACTGCGAGGCCCGCCCCGTATCTGAAGTCACTCTGCTCGAGGAGAAAGTCAGCATCTTAGCACGCTGTGTCGCTACCGGCACACCCAGCATGAACCCATGCCTGGAAGATAGGCCCTGATTCGCCGTGCAGAAGCGGAGGCGTGCTGCAGCTTCCAGGAGGCGGTGGCCTCTGCTCTGCATGCCTTTAACGGCAGCACAGCTTTCTGGACACCTGGGAGGCTAGCCGGGGCACCCTGCTCCCAGCAGGAACACTGAGTACCCCCAGGTGCACCTGGGTCTGCTAAGCAACATCCAGGCCCGTAGCCCTTCAGAGCCTCCTGTGTGCAGGCCGAGCGTAGAGAAACGCACTGCCCTCTCCTTCGGAGCAGCTTAGTTTCCTCCGCACTCGCACACGTTCGCGAACACCGTTCTGGCATGTCCCACATGGCCCGGAGGTCTTACGCGGTGCCCTAATCGGACCTGCCCTCAGAGGAGCCCTCGTCTTCGCGTTTCATCCAGGACCTCCTGACTGAAGTCACCGTGCCTCCTAGAGGACGGCGGCTTGTGTTTTTCCTGCACTTCAAGTCCTGTTCCTTCTGCGGCACTGCAGGCAGCACCAGGCCCAGAGGAGCAGCTACGGCGTTCCTCGGTTGAGACAGTTCGCCGGATGCGGGACTCCCTACTTCGATGTTAATTCAGGGAAGGAAACACAGGGTAACCGGTGTCTCTTGGGACTCCTTAGAAGCCACAGGGATGTACGCTGAGTGTGCCCATGAAAACGGGGGCCTGCTGGAACTAGCCCTGCTTTTCCATTTTGAGGGCGGCATTCATGCCTGCCTTGAAGCTACCTGACATTCCCGGCTCCCGACAGGCCAGTGAGCCCTGGAAGAAGGCTTCGGGGTAAAATATGAATTTGCTCTCTCTAAAACAGGGGCTTCCGTGGCCGCCGCGGCGGTCCGCATGACAGGCTCTAGAGCGAAAGTGAACCTCGACGTGAGAACTCGCCTCCAGGTTAGGCCCTGAGTAGCCGTGCAGAAAGGGAGTCATGCAGCTGTTTCCACAAGTTCTCAGTCGCTTATGTGCTTTATTTTAAAGGAAGTACGCGTCCGGGGACTCCTAGGCCCCACGGGTGTGCATCGTTCTCCCTCCGAGGTCACTGAGTGCCTCCAGACACCTGTGGGCCGGCGGAGCAACGTCGAGGTCCATTGGTTGATCCCCCGGAGGACCTCTGTGCCTGCCGAGTGCTGGGCAGCAACACACTGCGCATTCCTTGAGGAGCGCTACATCTCCAGAGCCCTCGAATGCCCTCGGGACAACATGGCTAGTGAGTGCGAAGTGCCCAGGAAGACTCTGTCATGGCCCTTGTGTGAGCTGCCATGAGAGAACACTGTGCTTGGAACACTGCGAGGCCCGCCCCGTATCTGAAGTCACTCTGCTCGAGGAGAAAGTCAGCATCTTAGCACGCTGTGTCGCTACCGGCACACCCAGCATGAACCCATTCCTGGAAGATAGGCCCTGATTCGCCGTGCAGAAGCGGAGGCATGCTGCAGCTTCCAGGAGGCGGTGGCCTCTGCTCTGCATGCCTTTAACGGCAGCACAGCTTTCTGGACACCTGGGAGGCTAGCCGGGGCACCCTGCTCCCGGCAGGAACACTGAGTACCCCCAGGTGCACCTGGGTCTGCTAAGCAACATCCAGGCCCGTAGCCCTTCAGAGCCCCCTGTGTGCAGGCCGAGCGTAGGGAAACGCACTGCCCTCTCCTTCGGAGCAGCTTAGTTTCCTCCGCACTCGCACACGTTCGCGAACACCGTTCTGGCACGTCCCACGTGGCGTGGAGTTCTTACGCGGTGCCCTAATCGGAGCTGCCCTCAGAGGAGCCCTCGTCTTCGCGTTCCATCCAGGACCTCCTGACTGAAGTCACCGGGCCTCCTAGAGGACGGCGGCTTGGGTTCTTACTGCACTTCAAGTCCTGTTCCTTCTGCGGCACTGCTGGCAGCCACAGGCCCAGAGGAGCAGCTACGGCGTTCCTCGGTTGAGACAGTTCGCCGGATGCGGGACTCCCTACTTCGATAAGTTGATTCAGGGAAGGAAACACAGGGTAACCGGTGTCTCTTGGGACTCCTTAGAAGCCACAGGGATGTACGCTGAGTGTGCCCATGAAAACGGGGGCCTGTTGGAACTAGCCCTGCTTTTCCATTTTGAGGGCGGCATTCATGCCTGCCTTGAAGCTACCTGACATTCCCGGCTCCCGACAGGCCAGTGAGCCCTGGAAGAATGCTTCGGGGAAAATTATGAATTTGCTCTCTCTAAACCAGGGGCTTCCGTGGGCGCGGCGGCGGTCCGCATGACAGACTCTAGAGCGAAAGGGAACCTCGACGTGAGAACTCGCCTCCAGGTTAGGCCCTGAGTAGCCGTGCAGAAAGGGAGGCATGCAGCTGTTTCCACAAGTTCTCAGTCGCTTATGTGCTTTATTTTAAAGGAAGTACGCGTCCCGGGACTCCTAGGCCCCACGGGTGTGCATCGTTTTCCCTCCGAGGTCACTGAGTGCCTCCAGACACCTGTGGGCCAGCGGAGCAACGTCGAGGTCCATTGGTTGATCCCCCGGAGGACCTCTGTGCCTGCCGTGTGCTGGGCAGCAACACACTGCGCATTCCTTGAGGAGCGCTACATCTCCAGAGCCCTCGAATGCCCTCGGGACAACATGGCTAGTGAGTGCGAAGTGCCCAGGAAGACTCTGTCATGGCCCTTGTGTGAGCTGCCATGAGAGAACACTGTGCTTGGAACACTGCGAGGCCCGCCCCGTATCTGAAGTCACTCTGCTCGAGGAGAAAGTCAGCATCTTAGCACGCTGTGTCGCTACCGGCACACCCAGCATGAACCCATGCCTGGAAGATAGGCCCTGATTCGCCGTGCAGAAGTGGAGGCGTGCTGCAGCTTCCAGGAGGCGGTGGCCTCTGCTCTGCATGCCTTTAACGGCAGCACAGCTTTCTGGACACCTGGGAGGCTAGCCAGGGCACCCTGCTCCCAGCAGGAACACTGAGTACCCCCAGGTGCACCTGGGTCTGCTAAGCAACATCCAGGCCCGTAGCCCTTCAGAGCCCCCTGTGTGCAGGCCGAGTGTAGGGAAACGCACTGCCCTCTCCTTCGGAGCAGCTTAGTTTCCTCCGCACTCGCACACGTTCGCGAACACCGTTCTGGCACGTCCCACGTGGCGTGGAGTTCTTACGCGGTGCCCTAATCGGAGCTGCCCTCAGAGGAGCCCTCGTCTTCGCGTTCCATCCAGGACCTCCTGACTGAAGTCACCGGGCCTCCTAGAGGACGGCGGCTTGGGTTCTTACTGCACTTCAAGTCCTGTTCCTTCTGCGGCACTGCAGGCAGCCACAGGCCCAGAGGAGCAGCTACGGCGTTCCTCGGTTGAGACAGTTCGCCGGATGCGGGACTCCCTACTTCGATAAGTTGATTCAGGGAAGGAAACACAGGGTAACCGGTGTCTCTTGGGACTCCTTAGAAGCCACAGGGATGTACGCTGAGTGTGCCCATGAAAACGGGGGCCTGTTGGAACTAGCCCTGCTTTTCCATTTTGAGGGCGGCATTCATGCCTGCCTTGAAGCTACCTGACATTCCCGGCTCCCGACAGGCCAGTGAGCCCTGGAAGAATGCTTCGGGGAAAATTATGAATTTGCTCTCTCTAAACCAGGGGCTTCCGTGGGCGCGGCGGCGGTCCGCATGACAGACTCTAGAGCGAAAGGGAACCTCGACGTGAGAACTCGCCTCCAGGTTAGGCCCTGAGTAGCCGTGCAGAAAGGGAGGCATGCAGCTGTTTCCACAAGTTCTCAGTCGCTTATGTGCTTTATTTTAAAGGAAGTACGCGTCCCGGGACTCCTAGGCCCCACGGGTGTGCATCGTTTTCCCTCCGAGGTCACTGAGTGCCTCCAGACACCTGTGGGCCAGCGGAGCAACGTCGAGGTCCATTGGTTGATCCCCCGGAGGACCTCTGTGCCTGCCGTGTGCTGGGCAGCAACACACTGCGCATTCCTTGAGGAGCGCTACATCTCCAGAGCCCTCGAATGCCCTCGGGACAACATGGCTAGTGAGTGCGAAGTGCCCAGGAAGACTCTGTCATGGCCCTTGTGTGAGCTGCCATGAGAGAACACTGTGCTTGGAACACTGCGAGGCCCGCCCCGTATCTGAAGTCACTCTGCTCGAGGAGAAAGTCAGCATCTTAGCACGCTGTGTCGCTACCGGCACACCCAGCATGAACCCATGCCTGGAAGATAGGCCCTGATTCGCCGTGCAGAAGCGGAGGCGTGCTGCAGCTTCCAGGAGGCGGTGGCCTCTGCTCTGCATGCCTTTAACGGCAGCACAGCTTTCTGGACACCTGGGAGGCTAGCCGGGGCACCCTGCTCCCAGCAGGAACACTGAGTACCCCCAGGTGCACCTGGGTCTGCTAAGCAACATCCAGGCCCGTAGCCCTTTAGAGCCTCCTGTGTGCAGGCCGAGTGTAGAGAAACGCACTGCCCTCTCCTTCGGAGCAGCTTACTTTCCTCCGCACTCGCACACGTTCGCGAACACCGTTCTGGCATGTCCCACATGGCCCGGAGGTCTTACGCGGTGCCCTAATCGGACCTGCCCTCAGAGGAGCCCTCGTCTTCGCGTTTCATCCAGGACCTCCTGACTGAAGTCACCGTGCCTCCTAGAGGACGGCGGCTTGGGTTTTTCCTGCACTTCAAGTCCTGTTCCTTCTGCGGCACTGCAGGCAGCCACAGGCCCAGAGGAGCAGCTACGGCGTTCCTTGGTTGAGACAGTTCGCCGGATGCGGGACTCCCTACTTCGATGTTAATTCAGGGAAGGAAACACAGGGTAACCGGTGTCTCTTGGGACTCCTTAGAAGCCACAGGGATGTACGCTGAGTGTGCCCATGAAAACGGGGGCCTGCTGGAACTAGCCCTGCTTTTCCATTTTGAGGGCGGCATTCATGCCTGCCTTGAAGCTACCTGACATTCCCGGCTCCCGACAGGCCAGTGAGCCCTGGAAGAAGGCTTCGGGGTAAAATATGAATTTGCTCTCTCTAAACCAGGGGCTTCCGTGGCCGCCGCGGTGGTCCGCATGACAGGCTCTAGAGCGAAAGTGAACCTCGACGTGAGAACTCGCCTCCAGGTTAGGCCCTGAGTAGCCGTGCAGAAAGGGAGTCATGCAGCTGTTTCCACAAGTTCTCAGTCGCTTATGTGCTTTATTTTAAAGGAAGTACGCGTCCGGGGACTCCTAGGCCCCACGGGTGTGCATCGTTCTCCCTCCGAGGTCACTGAGTGCCTCCAGACACCTGTGGGCCGGCGGAGCAACGTCGAGGTCCATTGGTTGATCCCCCGGAGGACCTCTGTGCCTGCCGAGTGCTGGGCAGCAACACACTGCGCATTCCTTGAGGAGCGCTACATCTCCAGAGCCCTCGAACGCCCTCGGGACAACATGGCTAGTGAGTGCGAAGTGCCCAGGAAGACTCTGTCATGGCCCTTGTGTGAGCTGCCATGAGAGAACACTGTGCTTGGAACACTGCGAGGCCCGCCCCGTATCTGAAGTCACTCTGCTCGAGGAGAAAGTCAGCATCTTAGCACGCTGTGTCGCTACCGGCACACCCAGCATGAACCCATGCCTGGAAGTAAGGCCCTGATTCGCCGTGCAGAAGCGGAGGCATGCTGCAGCTTCCAGGAGGCGGTGGCCTCTGCTCTGCATGCCTTTAACGGCAGCACAGCTTTCTGGACACCTGGGAGGCTAGCCGGGGCACCCTGCTCCCGGCAGGAACACTGAGTACCCCCAGGTGCACCTGGGTCTGCTAAGCAACATCCAGGCCCGTAGCCCTTCAGAGCCCCCGTGTGCAGGCCGAGCGTAGGGAAACGCACTGCCCTCTCCTTCGGAGCAGCTTAGTTTCCTCCGCACTCGCACACGTTCGCGAACACCGTTCTGGCACGTCCCACGTGGCGTGGAGTTCTTACGCGGTGCCCTAATCGGAGCTGCCCTCAGAGGAGCCCTCGTCTTCGCGTTCCATCCAGGACCTCCTGACTGAAGTCACCGGGCCTCCTAGAGGACGGCGGCTTGGGTTCTTACTGCACTTCAAGTCCTGTTCCTTCTGCGGCACTGCAGGCAGCCACAGGCCCAGAGGAGCAGCTACGGCGTTCCTCGGTTGAGACAGTTCGCCGGATGCGGGACTCCCTACTTCGATGTTAATTCAGGGAAGGAAACACAGGGTAACCGGTGTCTCTTGGGACTCCTTAGAAGCCACAGGGATGTACGCTGAGTGTGCCCATGAAAACGGGGGCCTGCTGGAACTAGCCCTGCTTTTCCATTTTGAGGGCGGCATTCATGCCTGCCTTGAAGCTACCTGACATTCCCGGCTCCCGACAGGCCAGTGAGCCCTGGAAGAAGGCTTCGGGGTAAAATATGAATTTGCTCTCTCTAAACCAGGGGCTTCCGTGGCCGCCGCGGCGGTCCGCATGACAGGCTCTAGAGCGAAAGTGAACCTCGACGTGAGAACTCCCCTCCAGGTTAGGCCCTGAGTAGCCGTGCAGAAAGGGAGTCATGCAGCTGTTTCCACAAGTTCTCAGTCGCTTATGTGCTTTATTTTAAAGGAAGTACGCGTCCGGGGACTCCTAGGCCCCACGGGTGTGCATCGTTCTCCCTCCGAGGTCACTGAGTGCCTCCAGACACCTGTGGGCCGGCGGAGCAACGTCGAGGTCCATTGGTTGATCCCCCGGAGGACCTCTGTGCCTGCCGAGTGCTGGGCAGCAACACACTGCGCATTCCTTGAGGAGCGCTACATCTCCAGAGCCCTCGAACGCCCTCGGGACAACATGGCTAGTGAGTGCGAAGTGCCCAGGAAGACTCTGTCATGGCCCTTGTGTGAGCTGCCATGAGAGAACACTGTTCTTGGAACACTGCGAGGCCCGCCCCGTATCTGAAGTCACTCTGCTCGAGGAGAAAGTCAGCATCTTAGCACGCTGTGTCGCTACCGGCACACCCAGCATGAACCCATTCCTGGAAGTAAGGCCCTGATTCGCCGTGCAGAAGCGGAGGCGTGCTGCAGCTTCCAGGAGGCGGTGGCCTCTGCTCTGCATGCCTTTAAAGGCAGCACAGCTTTCTGGACACCTGGGAGGCTAGCCGGGGCACCCTGCTCCCGGCAGGAACACTGAGTACCCCCAGGTGCACCTGGGTCTGCTAAGCAACATCCAGGCCCGTAGCCCTTCAGAGCCCCCGTGTGCAGGCCGAGCGTAGGGAAACGCACTGCCCTCTCCTTCGGAGCAGCTTAGTTTCCTCCGCACTCGCACACGTTCGCGAACACCGTTCTGGCACGTCCCACGTGGCGTGGAGTTCTTACGCGGTGCCCTAATCGGAGCTGCCCTCAGAGGAGCCCTCGTCTTCGCGTTCCATCCAGGACCTCCTGACTGAAGTCACCGGGCCTCCTAGAGGACGGCGGCTTGGGTTCTTACTGCACTTCAAGTCCTGTTCCTTCTGCGGCACTGCAGGCAGCCACAGGCCCAGAGGAGCAGCTACGGCGTTCCTCGGTTGAGACAGTTCGCCGGATGCGGGACTCCCTACTTCGATGTTAATTCAGGGAAGGAAACACAGGGTAACCGGTGTCTCTTGGGACTCCTTAGAAGCCACAGGGATGTACGCTGAGTGTGCCCATGAAAACGGGGGCCTGCTGGAACTAGCCCTGCTTTTCCATTTTGAGGGCGGCATTCATGCCTGCCTTGAAGCTACCTGACATTCCCGGCTCCCGACAGGCCAGTGAGCCCTGGAAGAAGGCTTCGGGGTAAAATATGAATTTGCTCTCTCTAAACCAGTGGCTTCCGTGGCCGCCGCGGCGGTCCTCATGACAGGCTCTAGAGCGAAAGTGAACCTCGACGTGAGAACTCGCCTCCAGGTTAGGCCCTGAGTAGCCGTGCAGAAAGGGAGTCATGCAGCTGTTTCCACAAGTTCTCAGTCGCTTATGTGCTTTATTTTAAAGGAAGTACGCGTCCGGGGACTCCTAGGCCCCACGGGTGTGCATCGTTCTCCCTCCGAGGTCACTGAGTGCCTCCAGACACCTGTGGGCCGGCGGAGCAACGTCGAGGTCCATTGGTTGATCCCCCGGAGGACCTCTGTGCCTGCCGTGTGCTGGGCAGCAACACACTGCGCATTCCTTGAGGAGCGCTACATCTCCAGAGCCCTCGAACGCCCTCGGGACAACATGGCTAGTGAGTGCGAAGTGCCCAGGAAGACTCTGTCATGGCCCTTGTGTGAGCTGCCATGAGAGAACACTGTTCTTGGAACACTGCGAGGCCCGCCCCGTATCTGAAGTCACTCTGCTCGAGGAGAAAGTCAGCATCTTAGCACGCTGTGTCGCTACCGGCACACCCAGCATGAACCCATTCCTGGAAGTAAGGCCCTGATTCGCCGTGCAGAAGCGGAGGCATGCTGCAGCTTCCAGGAGGCGGTGG